>NW_019154104.1:3106273-3699069 GCF_002288905.1 Enhydra lutris kenyoni
GGCAGAGAGAGAGGAAGGGAAGCAGGCTCCCTGCTGAGCAGAGAGGCCAATGTGGGGCTCGATCCCAGGACCCTGAGATCACGACCTGGGCCAAAGGCAGAGACTTAACCCACTGAGCCACCCAGGCGCCCCTCCAAAATTTCTACGGAAAAACAAGATCCACAAATAGTTGGGACACTCCTGAAAAAAAAAAAAAAAAAAAAATGAATAAAGTAGGAATCTTGTTCTATTAGATATCAAGGCTTATAACTAAACTATCTTCGTAAGGCCAAACTGTACCTGTATGGATACAGATAAAAACAGATTGGTGTATCAGAACAGAGAACTCAGACCACATATATATGCAAACCTGATGTATGACAGAAGTGACAACGTGGATCAGTGGGTTAAGAGCCTTTCGATAAATGGTGCTGGAAAAATTGTTTATCCAAACAGTAAGATATGAAACTGGAAATCATTTGTCATCATCAAATAGAGTTAAAACTATGGATGTTGTATGATGCAGAAGTTCCACTCCTAGGCATACGTGCTGGAGAAACTTTTGAACATTTTCACCAGAGCTTATGTACAAGAATGTTTAATATGCAATATTATATGTAAGATCAAAGGATAAGGGGAGAATCCATAAATTATTTGTAATTCATTCACACTATGGGCATAAAATACAGTAGAGAAAAATGAATGCATGAAGCTGTATGAACCCAAACTTCCAAACATAGTATCAACAAGAAAACTACCCAAATAGTTTATAGAGTATGAGTTCAACTATACTGAGTAAATAAACATATAACACAAGACAATATAAAACTTAGGAATACATACATCTGCAGTTAAAATGTAAAAAGAAAATAGAGGGAATGACAAACAATCAAATATCCAAAATGCCTTGATGAGTTGTGATAGGGAACTGGTTTATGCAGGGTGAGGTATGAAATCAGGGAAAGGCACTTCAAATACAGTGGGAATGTTCTATTTCTTAGATTGGGTGATAGGTCTAGAACTTCTTAAAATTGCTCCTTTTATATTTTAAACATATAAACATTTTTTTGTATGTATTAAGAATTTAATAAAATTGACCCTACACTGTAGGGTCCAGATGGACCCCTGATATTCAAATCTGACTTAAATGTGCACACAGACACCAGGAAGGTATGAAACAATTTATCATTTAATAAGACCTTCTGGGGAGAACAGGGTAGCTCCCAGGCAGGCCCAAAAATGGCTTGAGAGAGCAGGAAAAGATTGGTTTCAGGTTTTTATAGTGACTAGGGACGGTGATTAAGAGCAAGGGTTCCTAGGCATGGTTTTAAGTTCCATAGGCACAAAGGAAAGATCACTCAATCAGCTTGCCCATATGTGAGACAGATGGCCAAGAGGGAGAGATGAGGCTTAAAAGATGTCAGTTAAACATCAAAAAATAGAGTTGCACTTTTTTTTTTTTTTTAGATTTTATTTAGTTATCCGACAGACAGAGATCACAAGTAGGCAGAGAGGCAGGCAGAGAGAGAGAGGAAGGGAAGCAGGCACCCTGCTGAGCAGAGAGCCTGATGTGGGGCTCGATCCCAGGACCCTGAGACCATGACCTGAGCCGAAGGCAGAGGCTTAACCCACTGAGCCACCCAGGTACCCCTAGAGTCTCACTCTTTATGACAAAAATATTTTAAACAAAACTGTATAAGGAAGCAAAAGGGGTACCTGCCATGTTGGAAGTACTATGTCTGCAGAGAAAAGAATGTTACTCTCCTTTTAGATACCACTTCACCCGTTCTTCTTCAGGAATACATCACTAGAGGGATAACTACGGTCAAACTGTTAAACTTGGTAGAAAATTTAAATTCTTTACTATTCCACAGAAGAAACTCAGTATCAAGAGTAATTATTACAGTAACATAAAGTTAGAGATCAAGTCCTGTGGAGTGAAAAGAATGAGAACTGCTCATGATGTTTAAGAGTTCCTGGCATTATGTCAGAGTATAAATATCAGCTGGGTCTCTCTGGCACCTGAGCTGAGCCCAAAAGGAATCATTTGCTTTACCACCATGGTAGTGAAGAAATTTTGCAACGTTACACCAACTCACTGCAAATGAGTACCAAGCTTGAAGACTTCTCCCCGAAGAAAGTATTTCATTTCTACTGAAAAGATACAATGATTTAAGTGTACATCTGTTTTTGAGACACCTACTGGGTACTGCTGCAGACACAGAGATAAAAAAGATTTAATCTATGCTTTTTAAGGGCTTACAGTTTCTTGTATTACTTTTGCACTCTTAAGGTGTGAAAGTTTGGATTTACAGAAAACCTACATCCAGCCTGATGGCTCAAATGACAAGATAATTTATTGGACCGCTTTCGACATACTTCAATATTAAAGAATACATGAGAACCATTAGAAACTGTATCTACAGTTTCACAGAAGAAGGAAATACTCGTGCTTAAGATAATTCTTAATAAACAGCTTGAGTGAATGATAAGACTCTGCGATCACAAGTCAGCAGCGTTAAAGGTGAAGACACAGCTCAATTTCTCTGCATTCATAAAGATGAAAAATGTGGGATGAGCAGAGAATGAGAGGAGAGTAAATTTAAAGTGGCTTGAGAAGCTTTTAGGAACAGAAATGTATACCCTGAAATTTTAAGTTCATGACACAAATGAAATGCAAATTCCTCCATACCCCCAATCTTTAGTAAAGCATTCTACACACCACACACACACACACACACACACGCACACACACACACCCCTTTTAAGTAGGGCTCTTTTGGGCAGGAAGAAGAGAGCCTAAGTGCAACATTTAGTTTGATCCACAGTATCCGGTGAGAATAATAGTAATGCCTTAAAAATCCTTCTTCCGTACCAAGTAGTGTTCTAAGCTCTCTAAATGCTAATGTATTTAAGTGTTTTACAGTAATTAATTTATTTAATAACACTCAAGGCAAACCTGTAAGGTAAGCAGTAATATTTTTACCATTTTCCAAGTGGGTATCAAAAGCACAGAGAAGTTAAGTAATTTGTTCAAGGTCTTAGCAGCAGCTAAGAGCCAGCCTGGCTCCGGTGGCAGCAATATGGACGGCAGGTGCCCAAATCGTAACCAGAGTTGGAGGACAACAAGCCAGCTCCACCACAACAGGAATGTTGGGAGAGTTGGCTGACTGAGGGCCACAGATGTGCAGAGGAGAGGGTGAGTAGTGACTGACTCAAGATGACCACAGAACAGAAGTGCAGAGTAAAGTTCCCATGAGCCCAGTATAAACTGATGTTCTCAGGAACTGTTAATGTGTACCATAGCCCTGCCCTTTGGGGAACACCTAAGAGACATGAATGAGGAAAGCCTAAGGTCCTACCATTTGCCGGATGGGGCTGAAGACCACGGAGCAAACTGCTCAGAGGACCTTAGCCAGGACCCTTGGCTGGGGTGTCTTCAAGTACATTTTATATTCTCAATGCATAAATATATAAATATATGTGGGTACATTTAATTTCTTTCCAAGTAAGATATATGTTTTAACTCCTTTCTTGGGTGTTAGTCTCCTTTTCTATAACATGAGATTCCTTTCAGCTCCATACTTTCGTCTCTAAGTAAGTGATTTGGGCATTTTGCTGAAAATCTTTCAGCAAAGATCACTAAAATGATCTTTTTAAAGATCTAAAATGACCCCCACTTATGGGGCGCCTAGGGGACTCAGCTGGTTAAGAGTATGACTCTTGGTTTTGGCTTAGGGCATGATCTCAGGGTAATGAGATGGAACCCTGCATCAAGCCCTATGCTGGGCTCCACACTCAGCACAGAGTCTGCTTACCCCTCTCCCTCTGTTCCTCCCCCAGCTCAAGCACGTGCACTCTCTCTCTCAAATAAAAATCATGAAATAAAATAAAAATAAAAATAAAATAGGGGCACCTGGGTGGTTCAGTCGTTAAGCGTCTGCCTTCAGCTCAGGTCATGATCCCAAGGTCCTGGGATCAAGCCCCACATCAGGCTCCCTACTCCGCCGGGAGCCTGCTTCTCCTCTCCCACTCCCCCTGCTTGCTTTCCCCTCTCTTGCTGTGTCTCTCTCTGTCAAATACATACGTAAGATCTTAAAAAATAAAAAATAAGAAAATAGAATAAAATAAAATAAAATAAAAAAATTATCTCATTCTGTTTGTTAATTTCCATCCTGGTGGCCACCACCCAGGTTCATATCCCTGTGCCCTTATTCCTGGACTATCTGCTCACTGGTCTATCAACTTCACCCTTTCCAAGTAATCATGCCAATTCCACCCTCCACATTCAGTGAACTGTATGATTCTGAAATCTTCAAGGGTTTTCACTGCCAATGTGAAAAACATTCTTCATAATATGACCTTAACCAATTTAGTCTTCTCTCTAGTTACCACTCCATTCTCTACCTCCCTTAACTGCAAAAATACTTTTTGGAAGTTTTCCACATTACCTGTTCTCACTTTCTTCCCTCCCATTCTCTCTTCAATACATTCCAATACAGCTTTATCCCCACTCCTCCTCTGAAATGACTTTCATGTGGCTAAACTCAATAACCAGTCCTCTAGTCTCTTCTTATATAAAGTCTCAAGCATCTGATGCAGGCGAACACTCTCTCTTGAAAAACATTTTCCCCTTGATTTCCACGTACAACGCCATTCAGGATAAAACCTGTATGGGTTGTTTTTACTATGTAAAATGTAAATGACGGTCTAGATTCAAAAGGCTATTGTAAAGGTCAAATGACTCAGCAGACTGCACTCTTAACTCCTATTTGTATTTTGAGATTCTAGAGAAGTGCTTAGGATATAAATGGTGCTCAGTAATGTTTAATGAACAAAAGGAGATCAATCCGTTCTGTCTTCTACTTCTCCCCTACTGGCAACCAGCACAACTCAAGAGATCATGGGACCTCACTCACTGAGGTTTCTCCCTCTGCCTCAAGGCTCCTTCTAATCTGTTGTCCTATCTGGTTAGTTTCCTTTTCAAATCTTGCTTCTCTCTCTCTCCCTCCCTCTTTCTGCTCTGCTCTGTCTCTACCCTGCCTCAGTCAGCATCTTCGCCATTTCTCATGTGTTTTTCCTTCTACTGATAATAGACTTTTTGGTTGATTTTAGGTTTTTTACTGCTATGAAATGTGCTATTATTATGTGGCTGTGAACAATCTTATGCATGTATCTTGATGCACAGACACACATTCCTATTTCCAAATTAATTGTGCCAATTTATACCCTCCCAGCAACATGTGAGATTTCTAGTTATTCCACATTCTTGCCAATTCTTAACTATTTTCTTTTTAAAAATATTTTAGCCATTCTGCTAGACATGAAATGTTATCTCACTGTGGTTTTAATTTGCATTTCTTTCTCTGATTAATGAGGCTGGGCCCTTTTCACACCTGTATTGGCAATGTGGATATATCTCCTTTGTGAAGCCTTTGTTCTTTTACTTTTGATTCATAAGAAGTTCACTTTATATTCTGGACACAAGCCCTTCATTGACTTTCTGTATGGCAATAAAATCCTCCAGTTTAAAGCTTGTCTTTTCTTTTTCTTAATGTTATCTTTTCTCTTTCTCTTTCTTAAGGTTATCTTTTGATGGACCTAAGTTCTTCATTTTAACGTTTTCCAACTTATCAGTATTTTCCTTTAGGGGCCTCCGGGTGGCACAGTCGGCTGAGCGCCCAACTTGGTTTCAGCTCAGGTCGTGATCTCGTGGTTGTGAGTTTGAGGCCTATGTCAGGCTCCGTGCTGAGCTGCTTAAGCCTCTCTCAGCCCCACCACCTCCTTCTCAAATAAATTCATCTTTAGAAACTTTTTTCCCTTTATTTTATATCCCATTTAATATTTATTTTTCTGCTCTGAATAAGTTATCTAATGTTATCTAAATTTAAAAAAAATCTCTTATACGAAGACTAATGTCTTATATGAAGACTATAAGGTCTTACATAAAGACATACGAGACTAATCTCTTCTATGAAGACAAATATAACTAAGGGAATACTGATTTTATGTTATATGGGATAAGAATCAAGATTCTATTTTGGGGGGCACTATATATCTAAATATTCCTTTATCTTATGCTCTATGATTTGAGGTATTGAGATGTATGGGTCTTTTTTCCTATAATCTTTATTTTCTACGTTGTCTATTCATCTGTCCTTGCACATATACCTTAACCTGTCTTGGGCAAATCTTGGCCCTTTGAATTTCCAACATAAACTTTAGAATCATCTTCTCAAATTTCACCAAACAGTTGTTGGAATTGTGACTGTAGTGTACTAATTTTATAGATCATGCTCTATTGAGATGACATCTGTATGATTTTTAATCTCATAATCCATGAAATGGTATGTATCATTAACCTTTACTTTAGGTCACTTTTAACCTCAATAATATTTTCTTTTTTTTTTTTTAATTTTCTAATTTTCTGTGATGAATTCTTGAACACCTTTTATTTGATGCAAAATATTGGGATGCAATATGCAAAATATTATAAATGGTATTGTTTCTAAAATTAACTTTCATTTTTTTACCTTGCTTTATAGAAATACAATTGATTCTTATCTATGGATCTTAAATTGCAAATTTTTAAACTCTTTAAATCTAAAAACTCATCTGTAGAACTTTCGGGATTTTTCACACAGTCACATGCAAATAATGACATTTAAAATTTTCTTTCCAATCTGTCACCAATTGTTTTCATTTTCTTGCCTTACTAGATTGGCTAAGACTTTCAGTACATTGTTGAATATAAGTGGTAACTGTGGGGATAAGTGTGGGAATCCTTGATCTAACCTCAAAGGGAATGACTTCAACATTTCACCGTATTTTGTAGGTTTTTTATAGATAAACTTGCATCAGAATAAGAAATTTCCCCTCCGGGGCGCCTGGGTGGCTCAGTGGGTTAAGTCGCTGCCTTCGGCTCAGGTCATGATCTCAGGGTCCTGGGATCAAGCCCCGAGTCGGGCTCTCTGCTCAGTAGGGAGCCTGCTTCCCTCTCTCTCTCTCTCTCTCTGCCTGCCTCTCTGTCTACTTGTGATCTCTCTCTGTCAAATAAATAAATAAAATCTTAAAAAAAAAAAGAAATTTGCCCTCCATTTTTAGTACTATTAGTATGCTACACAATAAAGATACTTCCCTTTGCTGTTTTTAATTTTTTTAAAAATTTTATTTATTTGAGAGAGGGCGAGAACACCGGGGGGGGGGGCAGAGAGGGAGGGAGAAGCAGACTCCCTGCTGAGTGGGAGTCCTATGTGTAGCTCCAACCCAGGATCCTGAGATCATGACCTGAGCAGATGCTTAACCATCTGAGCCACCCAAGCACTCTCCACTGCTGTTTTTATAGTTATTTTCCTTTCCTTGGTTTTCAGCAATTTTTTTATAAAGTGTGTTTATTACTATCATTGCTATTATTATTTTACATGTAGTTTGTAACAATTCTCAAATTTGCAGCTTGATATCTTTCATGAGATTTGGCAAATTCTCAATGATTAGTTTGTTCAAACGTTGCTTCTGCCCCATTCATCTCATACATGCTTCCTAGGACTTCAATTATATATAGGTTAGACCTTCTCATGGTATCTTCTTTGTATTTTACCTTCTCGTCACTACTTTTCATCACTTCATGTCTCCATGTTTTATCCTGGGTATTTTCTTCCAGAACTTTCAGTTTGGTAATTTTCTGTTCAGTTGTGCTTTGTTTCTTATTATTTTACCTATTGAGTTTTAAATATTTGTTATACTTTTCATTTTAGAGTATCTTTTGGTTCTTTTTCAAATTTACATCCTTCATAGTTTCCAGGTCTTTGCCAAAATTAAAAAATCTTGTCTTTTACCATTTTAAACCTATTAAGCACAGTTTTCTAAGTCTCTAGCTATTAACTTCAACAGCTAGAGTTCCCATGAACTTATTATTATTTTTATTTTTTTTTTGAACTTATTATTTTTTTGTTTCTGCTGGTTCTTGTTTATGTTATTTTGTCTCTTTATGTGCTTGGTTCTTTTAAAATTCTGTTTAACATTACATCTGCAAGATTAATTAATTTGTGGGCTAAGACAGTGTTTTCATTCTCCAGAGAGAGAATTTCACTCTCTTTTTTTCTGCCAGCACCTAAAGGCAACAGCAATCCAAAACACCCTGATCCAAATTCAGGGACTATGATAATGCCTTCTTTTTTTTTTTTTTTTTAAATATGCTTCTGAGACATAATTCACATACCATAAAATTCACCGTTTATAGTGTACAATTCAAGAGTTTTTAGAATATTCATGGAGTTCTGTAACCTTTACCACTCTCTAAATTTAGAACATTCTCATCACTCCAGGAAGAAACTTCATACCAATTAGTACTCACTCTCCATTCTCTGCCCAACTCTAGGCAACCATTCATCTACTTTTGGCCTCCATAATTTTGCATCTTCTAGACATTCCATACAAAACGAATCATACAATACATGGCATTTTGTGAATGAATTTTTTCATTTAGCATAATGTTTTCAAGGTTCACCCATGTTGTAGCAGGCATCAGTACTACATTTTTTATTGCTGAATAACATTCCATTGTATGGATATACCACTTGTTTATCCACTCATCAGCTTATGTACTTTGGATTATTTCCACCTTTAATTATTATAAATATTACTACTATGAATCTGTGTTGAAGTTTCTATGTGAATATATGTTTTAATCTCTCTTGGGTATATGAATTATTAGGTCATATGGCAACTCTATGCTTAACATTTTAAGGAACTGCCAACCTATTTTCAAAGTGAATGGATTCTGGGCTGTTTCTCTAAGTGGCAGTCAGTGAAGCTCTCCAACTGTCCAATCCAAAGCCATGATAGTTTACGAGGTACCCTTTTTGCTGGGCCCTGGATCCCAACTTTTTTATTATTATACCTCCAACAATGTCATAAGTACTGCATCATCTCTTAGCATCTCAGCTACCACTTCTAAAATTAGAAACTGACTTAGTCCATTCAGGCTGCTATAACAGAGTATCATACTCTGGGTGACTTACATGCCAGTTTTAAAAGCTGAAGTCCGAGATCAAGGTGGGAAGAAATTCAGTGTTAAGAGCCCCCTTCCTTGTTTAGTCTTCTGGCTATAACCTCACATGTCAGGAAGGGTCACAGAGCTCTGTGGGGCCTCTTTTATAAGGGCACTGATCCCATTCATGATGGTTCCATTATCATGATGTAATCCTCTCTGGAAGGCCCCACTTCCAAGCAGTATCACGAGGATTAGGTTTCAACATGAATCTGCGGGGAGATGCAAACATTCAGCCTATGGCAGAAATATTCCCAGGGGAAAAACACCACCAATTCCATGCTCAGCTCTCTATTTTCCTTTCTTCTCTCCATTCTCGCCTGATAATTATTCTCTACCTTGTTACATCTTTTATGCCTCCAAGTAGATTTTTTTATTGTAAATTTTACTTAGACTTTCTGGTTTTCTCAGAGTTTGATTTGAATCACCTGGTCTATTACTATTGATACTAGAGGTCCTGCAGTTATTTCTTTAGTTGTCAGTTTGCCCCAACTCCACTGCAAATTCCTTGAGGGAAAGGACGGTGTCTTGGTCATTTCTGCAGCACCAGATCTAGTCGGCAAGCAGATGCTTTATAAATGTTTGTTATCAGTCTAGGTTATTGCTTTTAAGTATGAAACGGATTCTAAGTGATCTAAGCTGCTCCATCTGGGAAAGCCAGAGAGCCAAGCATAATGACCACGAAGCCAGAGCACACCTAGCTCCACAGATGGTCCAGGGTAGACATGGCCACTGCTGCTGATAGGCCCAGATATAGCAGCTTGTATGATGGACACCACCAACACTGGACCCTGGGCACTGACACCTCCGCTTCTCAATAAGGCAGTGGTATTGCTGCTCCTGAACAGGAAGATCCACAGGAAAAGGGATGGAAATAAAGAGTGGGGAAAGCCAAGGAGGGGGAGGTACAACAAGGGCATCATGTTTTAGAGAAAACTGGTTTTGTAAAGGAATTGATAAGAAAATTCAATCTACGGGGCGCCTGGGTGGCTCAGTGGGTTAAGCTGCTGCCTTCGGCTCAGGTCATGATCTCAGAGTCCTGGGATCGAGCCCCGCATCGGGCTCTCTGCTCTCTAGGGGAGCCTGCTTCCTCCTCTCTCTCTGCCTGCCTCTCTGCCTACTTGTGATCTCTCTGTCAAATAAATAAATAAAATCTTTAAAAAAAAAAAAAAAAAAAGAAAATTCAATCTATTTTCAGTATTTCAAAAATCGAAGTAAAAATCCTGTAGAACCAGAGAATAGGTTTCTTGATTCCCAGGATCATTCCAAAGTGAATTTTTACGTTTCCAAAGACTGAGTAGATGACACAAATGAATACAATCATCCAGAAAGATAAATTCCACTGTCACCACCCTACCTCTCCTCTTCTTTGCCCTGGCATGCCCTGCTTGAGAAGACTATGATCCATTTCACAAACTCCTCTTTTCCAGAATCCCCAAATTCCTTCCCTGTCATCATGTTCTGAGCAATTTAAATTTCACTGCTTTTCAAAAGGATTTCCTCAGAAGCTGCTATGTGAGCCAAGGGTCTCAACAACTTCTAGGTCAATGCCTTTCAAGAAGAACTAGAGATTTGTTAATAAAACCATTATATTTCTCACCTCCTTATATATACAGTGTTTACAAGAGTGTTTCTTCAGAAGCATGGGGTTCCTGAGGGACTGTCATCTGGCTTTCAGCTATCCTGCCCACAGTGTGCCAATTCCAAAAGTAAGGAGTAACTCTGTAGAGGCAGGCCTAGGAAGGTCTGAATTTGCACAAAGGACTGTTTTTTAAAAATACATTTTGCTATTCAACAGAAGGTCCGTATGCAGTATCCCAAAGGCAGGTGACTACTTCATCTCATTTCTTAACTGCATTTTATGAGATTCCTAGACAGTCTGTCATCTTCTTTTCCCCTGTTTAGCATCTTCCTATATTTGTTTGTTGTATTACATTCAGGGATTTCAGTTGTTAAGAGGGAGCACTAAGGGATACTTATATTCCATCTTGGCCAGAACTACAAGTCCTCTACTCATACATTTTTAAAGTGATGGGTATCATTCTAACATATAGATATACATACATAAATGTCAAAGTTTTATTTTAGACATATAAATTACCTCATTTTTTCTTTCCTTCAAAATTACAAATAACATTATAAAGAACATCTGAATATTTACTTCAGAGGTGGAAATGTTAGGTCAAAGGAATACCCATTTTAAATTTTGATGAATTTATCAAATTCACATCAAACTTGTTAATACCAACAATGAATGAGTGTGCATATTCGTGCACATTTTCACTAATCATTTCACTAACTGTACATTAGCAAGTGTTTTAATCTTTGACAATCAAACAGGTAGAAAATACTATTTAAATTTTCACTGACTCGTATTTCTTTGGATATTATCAAATTTGAAAAGAATTTAAGTGTAAAGTGGTAACTTGTGGATAGTTTTAGATCATTATTTAATGATTTTAGTGAGTTGATATATATGCATAAGCTTGTTATTTGCTTTTCAAACATATTTAACATGTCTTAGTTTTTTAATGGAAGATTATGATGATGATGATATTATTTGTGAGATAGTTCTACATTTTTCCTATCATACTCAAATAGGACTCCTCCAAAATAATAAAACTCTCCTTGTGCTAAGCAGGATAACTCCCCACCACTCCCAAAGACATCCACATTTTAGTCACTGGAAACTGTGACTATATTATCATACAGAGCAAAAAGGAATTAAGGTTGCAGATAGAATTAAGGTAGCTAACAGTTAGATGATCCAGGCAATTACAATGGAGTCACCAAGGTCCTTAAAAGTGGGAAAGGGAGGCAAAAGAAAAGGTCAGAGTGATGTGATGAGATGTGAAAAGGACGCAACCCTCCACTGCCAGCTTTGCAGATGGAGGAAGGGGCCACAAGCCAAGAAATGCAGACAGCCTCCAGAAGCAGGAAAAGGCAAGAAAACAGATTTTCCCCAAAGACTCCAGAAAGGAGTCCTGCCCTGACAACAAACACCCTGATGTTAACCCAGTGACATGCCCATCAGACTTCAGACCTTCCGAACTGTAATAATAAATAAATAAATAAATAAATAAATAAATCTGTATTGTTTTAAGTCACTAAGTTTATAGTAATTTGTTACACAACAGTAAAAAACTAATGCAGACAGTAAAATGACACACAGATATTACCATAAAATGTGGACGTGGGACAGAGTCTGGGAAGCACTGTGTCCTGAGAGGATACTGACAGACACACAAACATCTAGAGCTGTAACTGCCGCTGACAAGCAGGGTTACCTAGGAGGTAGACAAAATGAGAAATGTCATTCATCGCTGAAACCTTCTTTTAACCTAACCACATTACAGCAAACTGAGCTTAATCAGACTGAGGCACCTTTCTCTATCTGGCCCTAGGGCCCACATTAGGAGACCACCAGAGCAATTCCAAAGACCTTGTGTTAAACTCAAAATTGCACCTGATTACCTATCAATATAATTTTAAATACATGACAGGAATGTTCTTCCTATGGCAAAAAGCACATGGGAGTGGTTATTCTTTGAATTTCTGGAAATAAAGCACTATAAAAAAGGATTGGTAATCTGCTAATGTGCGCTAGAGAAACTCCAGTAAATTGAAATTACATGTCTCACATCTAGATTACAGGGAGAAAGAAGGCACCCTGTTCTCTATTTTGTGATTAGTGATGAGGACTGAGAAGCCACACCCCTTTCCTCTTTATGAAGGCTGACTTACTAAAGGTAAGGAGCTGGGTAGACCCACCATTCCAGGTATTTAAAGTGGCAACTGTCATTTTTCCTGCATAGTGGTTACCTGGTCTAAAGATACATTTTTGTGTATAGCAGCCATGAACACTACTACAAAAGTAATAGGGAGGAAAGAAGGATGTGACACTCATATCACTGATCACTACAAAATAACAGAAAAAAAGTTCAGACTAGTTTATGAATATTGTTGTTCTTTGGGGGAAAAAACTACCACTGTGTATATATATAGTATACACATGTATTACATGTATCTGACAGATGATATTTTCTGAAGATATCATCCATCCCACATTCTCTTTTTTTTTTTTAAAGATTTTATTTATTTATTTGACAGAGAGAGATCACAAGCAGGCAGAGAGGCAGGCAGAGAGAGAGGAGGAAGCAGGCTCCCCGCTGAGCAGAAAGCCCGATGCGAGGCTCGATCCCAGGACCCTGAGATCATGACCTGAGCCAAAGGCAGCGGCTTAACCCACTGAGCCACCCAGGCGCCCCCATCCCACATTCTCTTATACCAGGTGACCTTGCCATTCTGCCATCAAGAGATGGAGTCTAATTCTTTTCTCCTTGAATCTGGGCTCAACTGGCCTTAGCGGTTGGCCTGTAACTAACAGAATGCAACAATAATGAACCTGGGTTACTTCCAAGTCTAGAGAGATATACAAGAAGAAAAAAGAAGCAGTAGTAGTAGAAGTAGTTTCTACCTGGCTCGCCTGGAACTCAGTCTCCAGATATTCTTTTTCTGAACACTCCCTTAGGAGAGTGTTCTATGCTATGAGAAGCATGGAGGGGCCACACGGAGGGACCATGAGTAGATATCATGACAGCCATTCCAGGGTAGAAGCAAAATATGTGCATGAAGAAGCCTCAGGATAATCCTAGACCCTGGGCATTCAAAGTTCCTGCCCAATGAGTAGGAAATATCAGAGTATGAGCAGGAATAGAAGACATAACTGAGGACTAAAGCAAAGTAGTAGGAATAGAATAGAGACATTTAAGAGACAAACTAAAGATCCTGGTGAATTCTGGCAGTGGGGGCTGAGGAGGGTGAAAATACATGTATATAGGTGAATATTATGTATAATATTGTAGAGTGAAGAACAAAGTTTGAAGAAGTCGTCAAGTGTGGTTTTGGACATGTAGAATTAGAAGTATGTAGGAGGGAGTGCTGAAAAATACAGATTAATGGACAGACCAAAAAAATCATGAAGGAAAATGAGAAAGGACTGCAACCTAACAAAAAAAGGAGGGGGAGGGAGCAGGGGTGGAGAAGAAAGCAAGCACAATGAGTTTATGAATGACAACATGGTTTTTAAAAAGCAGGAAGTCAGCATTGGTAGCGTATACTATAGAACAGTCAGGGTGGATAAAGATGAAAAAATATTAGATTTAGAAAGTAGTGGGTCACTGGGCAATTGAGGGAACAGATAGAGAAGCCGAAGCATCAAATTCATCATTTTTTCAAAGGCATTAGCTGAGAATATTACTAGTGTATCCCTGTTACTTTAAAACCCTCTTCTGAATGTTTTTCCATAAAGATTAGTACTATTTAGGGGCTCCTGGGTGGCTAGTGGGTTAAGCGTCTGCCTTCACTCAGGTCATGATCTCAGGGTCCTGGGATGGAGCCCTGCGTCGGGCTCTCTGCTCAGCGGGGGGCCTGCTTCCCTCTCTCTCTCTCTGCCTGCCTCTCTGCCTACTTGTGATCTCTCTGTCAAATAATAAATAAAATCTAAACAAAAAAGATTTTAACAAAAAAAAAGATTAGTAATATTTATCAGAAGATATAATCCACCTTGAAGACGTCATAGTAATTATGGGATATATATAACAACATGCTGTTTTTACAGAACATCGCTACAAGGAAAGACAGTGCATTACTTTATTCATTCTAGTAATTCTGCTGGGTTTAAGAGCGCCGAATCCAATATTTTCTGTCTGCCTCACAGGCCACCAGAAATAAATTTTACAGTCCCTCAAAAACACAGACCATTTTGTGTTTACAATTAAATGGCCTTTGTCCATGGTCTCATTAGTATAACTGGAGTTAATTCAGACTGGAAGGAGAGCCCAAAGCTTTATCCCAATTATTGTGTTTATGAACCAGACGGAGGACTGCAAAAGCAAACAACATGCCCAGGGTCACTAAGCAACTCAAAGGAGTTGCATGGATTCCAACTGAGGTCTAAATGGTTCCAAGACCTAATCCTCCCACCGCTGACGCCAAAGTCAACCTGCACTCCCCTGGGCAATGGAGCAAAATCCTCATTCTAAGGGCACTCAGTGTAGAAAGGAACACACGTAGAGAACACAGGAGTATCACGTGAGTGAGGTAGGCAAAAAGAGCTGTAAGAACACAAAGAGTAACACAGCGGTAAACCACTCTGGGAGTCCCTACCATTTGGAAGACGCTGTGCTGAACTCTTTATATATCCTTCGATCAACTATGTGAAATACGAATTAAGTCCATTTTACAAACTAGGAAACTGACGCACGGAGATGCCGAAAACCGCACAATGAAGTAACTACACTTCATCCCGGTGGCCGCAGTCCGCAGACTCTGTAACTACCCACACTTGGGTTAGAATCTGGCTCCGACGTCTGGTCATTTTGTTACCTCCTGCAAGGGTCACCCTCGACGAAGACCGCCTGAAGACCCCCAACCCACCGGCCACCCTCTGAGCGCCCGGGTCCCTGCCTTCCGCCCGGCGAGTCACAGATTCTCCGCATCACGACCCGCCCCTTCCAGAATCCCGCCCTCACACTTCTACCTCCGGTGTCTCTGCTCTCACCTCTCCATCACCAACAAGGGGACTCGGTCAGCGCGTGTGCAAACACGACTGAACTCTCCGACCCGCTTGGTCATCCCAACAGGGCCAGCGTGGCCTCCAGAAACTCAGCAGCTCAAGCTCTCGGGCGACGAGGACATCACACGCTCCTTGCCTTTCCGCGGTCCTCGCGGCCGCGGTCCTGCCTGATAGACTTCCGCCAGGCCAAAGCAATCAACCCATTGCGACATACTGCGCCTCCGCCCGGAAATTGAAGCGCCAACGCTTTGGTTCCGGCGCGTTGGCCGGCAATTGGGGTTTAGAGACTTGAATTGGGTTCGCTGTCCGCTGACATGGAAACCGAAACCCCCATTTTCTGGACTGACATCTTCTTAGAACATAGATACCTGCACAAAGATCCTTGTTAAAATCAGCTAAGAAAAAAAAAAATTATTTTGAAGCCGGTACTCAACGCTCTGTGCCTACTTGTGGGAAGGGGAGCTTTACAGCGTAATAAAAAAAAAAATTTTTTTTTAAGGTGCTATGAATGGTTAGGTCGAATGGTAATCAGTGTAATATCTTGTTATCATTGGACCTTTAATAGTAGTGCTTTTGCCGCCAGATGGCCTGTAATCCAGTCACTTATGAATCTATTTTCTACTCATTCAGTAACCCCAGCACCTTTTTGTGGTGTGCTAAAGGAACAAGGCTAAAGGAATACAGAGATGAAAAGATATTAAAGCTGGCAGCTAAACGGGCACACAAATGAACGTGTGCATTTGGTAGTTTAGGGGACAGCTGCCATTTGCCAGGGTGAGTCAGAGAAAACCTCACTTATCAAGCACTATCTGAGATGACATAATAGTACAGAGTGAAGGTAACATGGAGTAACATTTCCCATGCTATCCCTGAAATCTTCCCATCTGTATTTGCCTCTCTTGTCACTGAGAAGTCCCTGGTTTAATCTTACTATTTTCCCACCTATTAAAGTGTTCCTTAAGCCAGTCTCCAATGGTTTTAGGCTGCTCCACTAACAGTTACGTCTGTTAGAGTGGACTAGAGGGTCAAATATGGGTTGGAGGAGAGGAAAGAAACTTGATTGTGATTCCCAAGTCCATCTTTGACATTACTGGAAGTTACTGAAAAGATATAAATGAGGGTGGGGATTCTCCTGCCCTTGCCTATAGCCTTCATCCTGATTTTCTTAGCGTGCAATTTCAAGTCTTGTGTACTACAACTTTGAGGTCAAAGGCTGCCTTCCAGCCTCTCTACCCCACTGTTCACTCCATACTCCACCTAGAGGGAGACACCATTCCCCGAGTATTCTGTGAACTTTCATAAGTACAAAATGCACCTCCAGGGAAACCAGGTTTATGAAGCCTCCAGATTCTGCAGGCAGTGTTGTTCATTCCTCTGCAGAACTTCAGAAACTATGACTCATACATATCGCAAAGCACTTATCACAATATATTAATTAATGTATAAAGTCAGTGCCTTCACTATACAGTTGACCTTTGAACAACACAGGGTCTGGGGGTGCTGACCCCATGTTGTAAAAAATCTGCATGTATTTTTGACCCCCCCCAAAAAAACCCTTAATAGCCTGCTGTTAACTGGAAGCCTTACCAATGACATAAAGTCAATTAACACATATTTTGTATATGTATTATATACTGTATTCTTACAGTAAAATATTAAGAAAATATTTACAGTACCATACTATAAAAAATCAGCATATAAGTGGGCCCATACAGTGCAAACCCATGTTGTTCAAGGGTCAACATATATAAGGATATAAGCAACATGAAGAGGATAGTCTTATTGTTTGAATCTCCAACATCTATACAAGTCCCTAGTGTATGGCAAGTGCTTAATAAATGTTCATTTAGGGGTGCCTGTGTGGTTCAGTGGGTTAAAGCCTCTGCCTTCGGTTCAGGTCATGATCCCAGTGTCCTGGGATCAAGCCCCGCATCGGGCTCTCTGCCCAGTGGGGAGCCTGCTTCCTTCTCTCTCTGCCTGCCTCTCTGCCTACTTGTGATTTCTGTCAAATAAATAAATAAAATCTTTAAAATAAAATAAAAATAAATGTACATTGAATTAATGATGATGTAGATTATTTTAATAAAAGTCTTCTATGTTGGTGCCTTGATTAAGTTGGTGTTGTTAAGGATTTTTGTGACCTACTTTGTCTGTTCAAAGGCAATTTCTTCCCTGGTTTGGAAAAAAAAAAACAGCCAGTGTGGGCCAAAGCTGAGCTAAGGTTTTAGAGCTTCAGGCTCTGTACTTCCCAATAGAGGAGCCTGAAATATACCAAGTGGAGCCTGTTTAACATTTTTCATTCAATTAACATTTTTTTTTAGCATGTATTCACCTAGCATTGTTATAATTGTCAAAAACATTGTACCTGCTTTCAGGAGCTTGTATCCTCACCCACGTTCACAAATGGAGACATGCAGGCTTTATCGCCTTTAGAAAAAAGTAATTTCTACCCAACCCTTTAAACTGACAGTGACCAGGAGGATTTCTTCTACTGGTAGGTAGTCAGGATAACTAAATTGCAGCCCAGAATCGTCTACTAATCAGCTGTGTGACCTTGGGCAAGTCATCGTTTTTCTCTGGACTCCTCTTCCACTTCTGTAAAGTAAGGGTCTTATTCAATTTCACATTCTCTAACTCTGCCACTTTAATAAATGTAGACCCGGTATCAGTTGTAGGAAAGCTGAGGTTACTGAGGTTATAGCTGGGGTAAACTGATGATGAGCCTAGATTTTTTTCTAGTGAAGAGTAAGAGATACTATTTTCTGGGACCACATCAGAAACTGTGGCCTAAGCACATGGAATGGATTGGCACTTGGCTATCTATAGGTCTCTCCTCTTTATATACTAGAAGTTCAGAGACAGCTCATGGTAAAAGTGATTACCAGAGCAAACGGAAGGGAAAGGGGCAAATGGATGACAACCGTGGTGCTTCCTGCCTTCCTTGTTGGGAAAGGAAGGAAGGATAGAGGACAGAATGCTGCTCTTGGGGTCTTCACAATATTGTAAAGTCCAAGGAACTGCTCAGTAGACCCCTTTACAAGGGGTTTTTCAGGATGTTTTTCCTGTGTGCTTAAAAAGGGCCATACTCCAACGTACTTAGTTTGCTTATCCAGGCCCCCTCCCACAAAAATCACCACACAGGCCCTGAAGAATCTTCCTGCTGAGCCTTTGTTGGTGTAGAGCTGGATTTTCTGGGATTTGGATGTTTTCTCACATAGTATCCAGTGTACGATTTGGAGTTCTTTTCTTGTTCTCCCAATGCCTGAGGAAAACTTTGATTCACCCCAAAGAGACTTTCCAGGTCAAGAAAAATGTGATTTGCAAGGACATCATCCCTTCACAGCATAGGAGAAAACGTTGATATGGTGATATGATACAACCGGGCAACTTATGCTGAAGGCAGGCCTCAGAGACACCTCCCAGGGCCACTGTCCCAGATGGTGCCTTCCCAGTCAGACTCCCACCATGTGCAGATCACAGGTGCACCTGGGTGTGTGCACATGTGTGTCAGTAGGTTTGTGGAATGGCAGGTTCAGTGGACCGGCGGGAAGTGCTGGTTATTACTGCCTAGAGGCAGCTGATGCTCAGGAGCCCTGGTTTCTTGTGGTTAATCCACGATGGCAAGGAAAAAGGAGGCAAGAACAAATAGGAGAAAGCTGAGCACAAAGCATGAAGGCAAGGAAATAGCTGAAGAGTATAGAGCCCAGCTGGGTGGCAGCCCCTCAGAGCACCAGATGTGGAAGATTTTCTCATCTGTGGTTTGTTATGTGTCCCTGCTGTGGAACAGGGCTTATGTGGTTCTGTGGGCTAAAGGCATCAGTCAGATCTGGGGGAGGCAGCTCTGCACAAAGGGAATGCAGTAGCTGAGGTAGCTGAGGCGACTTAGGCAGCCTGGAATCTCCTGGCCCCACAGTACCTACAGGGGGAATGCAGAGAGAGAACAAGTCAGGATCCTGAGTATGGGACCTCCCATAGAGAGTGCAGCCCTACACCAGAGCTGGACTTATGAGGTGGAGGGCCCCAAATTCAGTCTTGTGTGGTCTTCGAACGCCCTCTGGTGGTGTTAGGCAGTAACTCTAAGGCTGTCTATTGGGAGCATCACAGACTAGTTATGCCTCTGAGCCCTTTTGTCCTTAAAGTCTAGTCTCCACTCTCACAGACTGAAGGAGATAAAAAATTCCACTGCAGGAATCTCTTTCTGTGTTTCCCCAACATTTTTTGAGACATCCAGCAGGTTAAGCACTGTTTAAGGGTCCAAAGGCAGAAAACCAGGGAAAAAAATGTTTAGTGAATTATATGAAGCAATGACTTTGGATGGAATGTCTATCATCTGTAAGCAAATTATTTTTCATCTACTAGTCAATGACAGTAACAGCCACTCTTTTATCACCCATCATCTTTGCCCCTTTCTCTACTGAGTGCCTTGTATACCTAGTCACTGAGGTTAACTGACACAGACAACTACAAAACTCCCAATTCACAAATGAGTTAACTGAGACTGAAGTGGGTTATGTAATCTATGTAGGATTACATGGCTTGTAATCTGACAAACTGACAAGATTCCAATTCAGGTTTATCAATTTGTGTGTTTTCCCACTGAACTTTGCTGTTTGCAGAAGAGACATATAAGATCATGCAGTTTTCCACACAGGATTAATTTCAATTAATAGATGGCTGGGCAATGTCATTAAAATACTATTTCAGATATGACATTTAAAAAATTTTATTTATCTTAAAGAGAGAGAGAGAGAACAGGAGGGAGAGGGAGAGAGAATTCAAAGCAGACTCCAAGCCAAGCCCAGAGCTCATGGGGCTGGATCCCACAACCATGAGATTACAACTCAAGCCGAACCCAAGAGTCAGATGCTCAACTGACTGAGGCATCCAGGTGCTCCTAGACGTGACATTTTGATGAGAATTTTGTTGTCACTAATAATTATTAGCTAAGTAATTATTTAATAATAATAGCTAGCATCTACTGAGTACTTTCTCTATGCCATTGTTCTTAATTAACTCACATCAACTCTATTACATTGCTACTGTTATTCCCATTTTCCACATGAGGAAACTGAGCCACCAAGTAGTTAAATAATTTTCCCAAGATAATAAGTGTATGTTTAATTTGTAGAATGTAATGTTCCTCACTATGTTTCTTCATTAGTTCCCTGTGACAGAAAAGAGCTCATTTGCAGAGGATTGGGAGATGGGTGTGCAGATTTGCAGGAGTTGGGGAAAAGCTAACTTGCTGTGCATATGAAAGTAATGAGTTTGGGGGACAGAGAGAAGGAAAGGAATTGGGAAGGTACTGGCTAAGAGCAAGAGAAGATCCAGAAACAGAAAAACAGAATCCATCAAGGCTGGGCCCTACATAAGGAAATGGCCAAGTGAGTAAAAGATGGGAAGATCATGATGGACTTTGTGTGAAAGAGGAATTTAATAAGGGGATTTCTCTTTTCTCTATGAAATCTTCAGTAAATTTTACATAGATTACTAATACTTTATGTCAGAAAGCTGAGTTTCCCTATGATAGGGAACTCAAGGACAAAGAACATAACCATCAATTGAATGCTGAATTGCAATGCTTAAATGGATTCCCAAAGGCATAAGACATCAATGTCTTAAACTGATATATTCATTCCTTACCAGGGACTTGGAATGACCAGGAAAGACTTAAGGTCAGTTCACAAAGCACTGTCTTTGCCATTGTGGAGACAAGAGAGATCAGGCAAGATACTAAAAAAGAAACACTGCCTGCCTTAGAGGCTTAGTTTTACCAAATCTGAACACCACTCCCCTTTGAGTGCCAAACTCATTTATTATAGTTTTTAGTGGATTCCTTACAATGTACTCTGAACAAGATCATGTCATCTACAAAGATTGATGTTTTTCCTTCTTTGTTTCCCATCTGGATGCTTATTTCGTTTTGTGCCCTCCTAATTGTCCTGGTTAAAACCTCCAAGTTTAATGTCAAATAACAGTGGTGAGAGCAGGTATTCTTCCTTCTTTCTGATCTTAGGAAGAAAGCAGTCATTCTTTGCCTGTTAAATTTGATAGCTGTGAGGTGCTTTTTGGTTGTTTTGTAGATGACTTTTGTCAAGCTGAACCATGTTTCTTCCGATACCTAATTTGTTGAGTGTTTTCATCATGAAGAGGTGAATTCTGTCAAGTGTTTTTCTGCATCGATATGATTATGAAGTTTTTGTTCTTAATTTCATTGATGTAGCATATTACATAATTTTTGAATGATAAATCAATCTTCCACACCTGAGATAAATCGCAATGGATCATGATGGAAAACCCCTCTCTATATATTATTGGATTCAGTTTGCTAGTGTTCTGTTGAGGATTTTTGCACCTACGTTCATAGGAGGTACTGACCTGTCCTTTTGTTATGTTTTTGCCTGTT
This sequence comes from Enhydra lutris kenyoni, assembly GCF_002288905.1. Taxonomy (NCBI): domain Eukaryota; kingdom Metazoa; phylum Chordata; class Mammalia; order Carnivora; family Mustelidae; genus Enhydra; species Enhydra lutris. The sequence goes on from NW_019154104.1 coordinate 3,128,285, forward strand.
TTTTGTATCAGGATAATACTAGCTTCATAGAATGAGTTGATAAGTGTTCATTCTTTTCTACCTTTTTGGAAATGTGTGTAAAGATTTGGTATTAATTCTTCTTTTGAATATTTGGTAGAAATCACAACAAAGCTGTCTGGGTCTGTGCTGTGTATGTGTGTGTGTGTGTGTGTGGGTATAATTCAATTTCTTCTTATAGGTCTATTCAGATTAATATTCCTTCTTGAGTCAGTTTTGGTAGATTGTCTTTCTAGGTAGTTGTCTTTTCGAATTTATTTAATCTAAATTATGTAATTTATTGGCATAGAATTGTCTATAGCATTCCATTATAGTTTAATTGCTCTAAGTTTGCTAGTAAAGTCCCCTCTCTCATTCCTGATTTTAATGATTTCTCTTCTTTTTAAATTTTAGTCAACCTAGCTATCGGCTTGTCAATTTTGTTGATCTTTAAAAAAAAAAAAGAGCCTCCGATTTCACTGATTTCTCTATTGTGTTTCTATTCTCCTTCATTTGAAATTTCTGTTCTAATCTTTATTTACTTTCTTCTGTCTGCTTTAGGTTTTGTTTGCTTTCTTCAAGTGCATTAAAGTAAAAGTCACTAACGAGATTTTTTTTTTTAAGACTCTATTTATTTGACAGAGAGAAGGAACACAAGTGGGGTGGCTGGAGGAGGTAGGAAAAGGAGAGGAAGGCTTCCTGCCAAGCAGGGAGCCCGATGCAGGGCTTGATCCCAGGACCCTGGGATCCCAAGCAGAAGGCAGACGCTTAACGACTGAGCCACCCAGGAACTCTGAGATCTTTTCTTAATATAGGTGTTTATGGCTACATATTTCCAACTAAGTACTGTTTTGATGAATCCCATAGTTTTGGTATGTTGTATCTTCATTTTGATTCATCTCAAAGTATTTATTATGTTTTTGATTTCTCCTCTGACCAGCTGGACAGTCAATGACATTTTGTTTTCATGTACTTATAAGTTTCCAAAATTTCCCCTATAGTTGATTTCTTACAATCCTAGAACATGTTTGATATTAGTATGATTGAAATCCTTTTAAGTTTTCTTGAGGCTTGTTTTATGATCTTACATAAGGTCTACCTGGAGAATGTTCCATGTACACTTGAGAAGAATGTGTCTTCTGCTGTTGTTGGGTAATCCACAGAGGTCAGGTCTAGTTTGTTTACAGTGTTGTTCAAGTCTTTTGTTTACCTAAGTAGATGATCTTTCACCTACTTGTTCTAGTCTTTATAAAAAGTTGGGTATTGAAGTCTCCTATGCCTACTTTTTCTATTCATAATTAAAAGTTGGATATTGAAGTCTCCTACTATTATTTTAAAATTGCCTTTTTCTATGTATTTGCTTTTTGTATTATTGGGCTGTGTTGTTGGTTGCATATGTTTTTATAAGTTATGTTTTCTTGCCTATTGACCATTTATCATTATAAAATGTTCCTCTTTGTCTCTTATAATAATTTTTTGCCTCAAAGTATACTTTCTCTGATATGGTTACCATTTGCACGGTGTCAATTTTTCCATCCTTATACTTTGAACTTAATGCCTTTGAACCTAAAGTGAACCTTTTATAGAGAGCATATAGTTGGATTGTGGTTTTTATCCATTCTGTCAATCTCTGCCTTTTAATTAGTGAATATAATTCTTTTATATTTAATGTAAGTTGCTAAGTACGACTGCCATCTGCTATTTTTACTATTTTCTACGCCTTTTGTATTTTTTTTCTATTCCTTAACTGCCTTGTTTTGTATTAATAGGATATTTTATAGTGTAACATTTAATTCCTTTTATGATTTTTAACTACTTTATTATTTTTATTATTTATTTGGCAAAAAGAGAGAGCACAAGCAGGGGAGCAGCAGGCAGAGGGAGAAACAGGCCCCCTGCTGAGCAGGGAGTCCAACTCAGGGCTGATCCCAGGACCACAGGACCACAACCCGAGGTGAAGGCAGATGCCCAATGACAGAACTACCCAGGCATCCCATGATTTTTAACTATATTTTTAAAAAATTTTTTAAAATTTATTTATTTGATAGAGATCACAAGTAGGCAGAGAGGCACGCAGAGAGAGAGAGGAAGGGAAGCAGGCTCCCTGCCAAGCAGAGAGCCCCATGTGGGGCTCGATCCCAGGACCCTGGGATCATGACCTGAGCCAAAGGCAGAGGCTTTAACCCACTGAGCCACCCAGGCACCCCTTAACTACATTTTTTGAGTGATTTTCTTAAAGCTTACTCTAAGGCTTACAATATATATTATTTACCAAAATCTACTTCAGATTTATACTAACTCAGTATCAATAAGATAGACAAATTTTCTTCCTATTTGGCTTGATCTTTCTTTACTTTTTTGTGCTATTATTATTATACATATTACATCTATGCATGTCACAAGCCCAACAAACATAATTATTGACTTATGTTTTTCTATGTGTTTCAAAGAAGTGTTTTTTTAAGATTTATTTATTAGAGAGGGAGACTGAGAGAGAACACATGCATGCACATGTGCATGAGTTGGGCGGGGAGTGGCAAAGGGAGAGAGAGAATCTCCAGCAAACTCCTAACTGAGCACAGAACCCAATGCAGGGCTCAGTCTCACAATCATGAGATAACGACCTGAACCCAAATCAAGAATCAGACCTTAACCAAATGAGCCACCCAAGTACCTCTAAAGAAGTCGTTTAATTATTTATAAGCTTTTAAATGTTAACCTTCTTATTTATCAAGTTTGGTTCTCTTCTTTGCTTCCTGTGGATTCAATTATCATCTGGTGTTATTTCCTTGCTCCAATAAAGCTTCATTCCCACCCCCTTTTTTTGTTCTATTATTGCCCAATATATTACATTTCTATATGTAGACCTCAAAATACATTTTATAGAAAGTGTTTTATTTGTTCTTAAATGAATTCAGAAAGGAAAAAATGTAATTGTGATTTAAAAAAAAATAATTACTTAAATACCTTTATTGGTGCTCCTTGTCTTTAAATTACCATCTGGCAGTCATATCCATTCTATTGATGACCCCATCAAAGGCATTTCTATTACACTGTTTCTGACTTCTAGAATTTCTCTTTGACTCTTAAAATTCCCATCTCTCTGCTTATATTACCCATCTGTTCTTTCATGTTGTGTACTTTTTCCATCAGAGCTCTAAACATATTACTTATAGTTATTTTAAATTCTCAGTCTGGTGAGTCCAACTTCCTTGCCATATATGAATCTGATTTTGATGCTTGGTCTTTTCAAGCTGTGCTTTTTGTATTTTAATATGCATTGTAATTTCTCTTTTCAAAGTTGGACATAATACTCAGCTGGATTGGGGAAAAGAAACTCCACTGAATAGCCTTCAGTGAATTGGTAGTAATGTGAAGGGGGAAGGGAACAATCTATGGTTTTATGATTAGGTCTTAGTCTTTTAGTGATCATGGTCCCACATGACTTTCACTACTACCTCTCCAGGTTTCCTCCCCACACCCTCAACCCATTTAGGTGAAACAGGAGGCTAGAAGGGACTAAATTGGGTAGTTCTCTTACCCTAGAGTTGGTTAAGCTCTGGCAAAATCCAGTGTGATTAGTCTCCAGCAAAAGTTTCCTTTGAGGCTAGGCTTTTTGTTAAGAACAAAATTCAGAGGACATATTTCAGAATGGTTCATTTCTCCTCCCCCCTGCTGAAACCACAAGATTTTTCTGTAATATTCAGAGTGAGAATCTAGTGGGGCTCCAGGAACTAAAACTCACAAAAATATGCCCCTGGCCTGGTATCTAGGAGTTTTTAACTCAAGCTTGTCCATGCTCTGTCTCCAGTAATTAGTCAATTACCCTTCAAGCATTCCTACCTGATCCTGGCTCCAACAGTGGCTTTCAGGTGGGTTCTCCTCCAGGTAACCTGTGATCCTCTCTATTTGTCTGTCTCAAGTTTTCAGTTGGTGGTTTTGTCCTGTGTCCTCAATTCTCTCATGGATCAAAGAATAGCTGTTGATTTTCAGGTTTTCAGCTTTTTCTTTGTGTTAGGATGGGAGGTGTGACTTCCAAGGTTCCTAAATGTTTGACCAGAAACTGAAGTCCCCCATGCTGTTTTTAAAGAAAATGTCAAGCAATTTCCTAGATGAGTTGTACCATTTTACATTATACCAGCAATGTGTGAGGGGTCCAGTTTCTCCACATCCTTACCAGCATTTGGAATTGTCACTTTTTCATTTCAGCTATTTTAGTAAGTGTGTAGTGATTTCTCAAGGTAGTCCAAATTTGTATTTCCCTGATGGCTAGTGATGTTAACCATTCTCTTCATGTGCTTATTTGCCATATTCATATAGTGAATATATTCAGTGAAATGCTGCTTTGTGTCTTTTGACTATTTTCTTATTGGACTGTTTGCTTTTTTATTACTGAGTTTTCAGAATTCTTCATATATTCTAGATATGAGCCTTTTATCATAAATGTGGTTTGCAAGTATTTTCTCTCAGTCTGGATTGTCTTTTCACTTTTAATGGGGTCTTTGGAAAACATAAGTTTTTAATTTTGATGAGATTCAATTTACCAAGTTTTTCTTTTATGAATGTTTTTGTTAAGAACTATTTTTCAACAATTATACACTAAGTCCTGAAGACTTTCTTCCTTCTTTTCCCAAAAGTTTTAAGTTTTACATTTAGATCCATTTTGAGTTACTTTTTGTACATGGAGCAATGTTAAGTGGAGATCTATTATTTTTTTTTGGCCCATGAAATCCAACTGTTCTCTAATATCTCATGATTTATCATCATTAAATAATCAGCTTGATTTTCTTTTTGCTAAAATTAACCCACTGAAAACAGTGATCTTGATTGGGCAAGAGGCAGGTAGATTTATAATTTTTTGTCAACATAAGGGGGAGTATTTCAATTGAGACTTTAGGCACCTGGAACTCAGTATGAAAAAAATCAGAGAGTGGGGTAACAGGCTGGCTAAGACACAGGTAAAAAGGAGAAAATAAACTAAAAAAAAACCCAACTTCTCTCAATTCTATCTTTTTGCCTAGCATTTAGATCATAGCAAACCCCAAGTTAAAAAAAGAAAAAGAACAGAACTACAGTCAAGTTGCATGCCAATTATGCTAAGACGTAAAGTATACCTTTAAAGCAGTATTTCCAAATTGTAGTCACATAGATAACAAATTTGGAATACTTGAACAAATTTGCTGTATCTGTATATAATACGTACTACTACATGATCTTTGCCTTAACCAAGAACAATATTATTTTCTCAACATGTTTTAATGGTATCAACACAATCATCAGTTATATGCTTTGGAGACTGATTAGTATATCATGTGAGGTATTATAAGTAAAACCAAAACTCTCATCACCTGTGATTGATATGATTTTCCTACACAGGATTGACAAAAAAATCACTGCCTGCTGTTATTGTGATTTTTTATCAAGATTATCTGTCATCACATTACTCACATCCAAGCTTCTGCAGGTCTGAAATTTTCTTCCCCCTGAGTATGTAGTGGGAATTCCAGTTGATAACATTTTTGTTTAAAAAAAAAAAAAAAAAGAAAAAGAAAAGAAAATCAACGGAGTCAAGTTGTCTTAGTCTTAAGAATTTCTGGATTTCGTCCTTGGAGGAGGTCAGGATCTTCCCAAGGCCTGGGTCCTCGAATATTCTTCCAGTCATCAAAAGCGGAGTCCTTTATTTTCTACAGAGCCACAAAAATTAAAGTATATATATTAGGGTAAAAGTCCTGTGGCTTTGATTAGGACATTACTAAATGAATGACTAAATGAGTGGAAAAAATCCAATAAGCCCTCAATTATAATTGTAACAAATAAATCAGCTGCATGTCACACATACTAACTGAAGTAGTGATATATCTTCTAGGATTTGGAATTTTTCTTGCTTGCTGTGGAGGTTAATTAGAAAATCTTTCTCCCTCCCCCCATCAGAATAAAATTACTGAATTAGAGAAAGAGTCTGCATACTTTATTTCTGAGAGCACAAAGAAAGGCAAGAAGCCGGGAAAACAAAAGTCCAACTCTGAAGGCTGACTCAGCTAATAATGACTAGCATGGGTTAGCCTGGTGACAGTAGTAAATGAGAGGAAAAGAACAAAGGTGGAGACCCTAAAGTCTGCTAGAAGGAAGAAAAGAGACTAATGATTTGTCCTGCACCTGAGAAATGAGCCTGAGCCTGCAAATGAAGACATTCCCCACAGCTGCCAGGAGCAAATCCCTTTTATTCAATAAAACCTAGTTTAAACTACAGTTTGGATCATCGTACCTTCACAGTATGAAATGCCGCCCAGCACAGAAATGAAGGTCGAATAAAGGGAAGAATATAAATGGTTCTTCACCCTTCAACACCACTCTGACAGTAACTTTTCTACATCTACTTTTATTGTTCTGGAATTACTGAGAAAAAAAAGGCTCAGAGAACACAGAATCGCTTATATCCAGAGATAGGAAAAACAATATGAATTTACACTGACACTTGGATAATAAGCCTTTCTTTTACTAACAAGCTGTATAACCTTGGGCAAGTGATTTAATAAGCCACCTGGGCACTAATTCCCTCATAAGTAATAATAAAAAGGCTAAACCAAATGGTCTAGATGGTTTCTTCAGATCTCAAATTCTATGGTTTCCAAAATAACTAAAAGAAAATTTACTCCCAGAAAAACCTTCCAGAGCATCACTACTGACATAGTGCTTATAGATTGAGAAGTAGCAAGTCACTGGTCTTGACAAAATAATGGGGAAGTAGTGAACTGAAACCATGCTCTAAATGTCACTTACAGTTTCGCTAGGAGTCTATATTAAATATACATAAATGAACCAAGTTCTACTTATTTAATGTGCAAGGGAATAAGTTATTTTCAAGTACAGTATTGAAATTACCCAAAGTTACAAAAAGCTTTGAAGAAAAGATGGCCTTTACCCAGGTAACATAAGACAAATATGCTTAAGAGAATTTAAGAATATTTCTTAGATGGGATGCAAGGCTGGCAGAACGACTTCACATAAAACTGTTCCAGTCTTCACAGGTCTACAGTAAATGAAAGTGTCTCGGTGGAATTTAGCAAAACATGGACAGTCACTGAAGACCATGCTGTACATGTGTTGGGCAAGACCACCTAAGGCTTAACACTTAACAACCGTTACAGAATTGAGTATGAAACAGAATCAAGAAGTGCTGAAGAAATGCATTGCCAATCAATACTGGATTTTCAGCCCTGCTCCAGTGGAGACCTCTCTTTAACACCTACCTTGACATACGCCTGAGACACCAAAAAGGCTAATCTTTAGGAATACGGATTATGCCAAGAGTAAGACCTGCTTTGGACTCATTGCAATCCAAGCTCTGACAAGATCCTCTGGAGAGACAATTTGGAGAATGAGTCCCATAGAGTTACAACAGTATAGGAAACACCAAAGACTTTCCACAGAGCCTCCCTTAAAAAGACAAACCAAGCTCAAAATAATCAGCCAATAATTGAACTGCCTGCTAAAATGAAAATCAACACTCTTCACAAGTCTCTTCAATGTATTATTCACAATGTTCATCTTTCAAGCAAAATAACTAACCATACAAAGAAACAGGAAGTATGATCCACAGGCAAAAAATCAACAATATACAAGAAATGGAAAACATCTTCCTAACCACATGCTATAACACCATTTGCTATTAAACAGGAATTTTTGCTAATCAGATGGGTGGACGATGACACATTCTTATAATTTTAACTAACATTCCTATAAGCTTGGTATCTTGTCCTATGTTTAAGAATGATATTTATTCTCCACATCACATTTGTATCAGGGAGATACAAATCAAAACCACAATGAGATACTACCTTATACCAGTTGGAATGACTAAAATTAACAAGACAGGGAACAACAAATGTTGGCAAGGATGTGGAGAAAGGGGAAACCTCTTGCATTTTTGGTGGGAACGCAAGATGGTACTGCCACTCTGGAAAACAGTATGGAGGTTTCTCAAGAAGCTAAAAATAGAGCTACCCTACAACCCAGCTATTGCAGTACTGGATATTTACCCCAAAGATACAGATGTAGTGAGAAGAAGGGGCACATGTGCCCCAATGTTCACAGAAGCAATGTTCACAGAAGCAATGTCCACAATACCCAAACTGTGGAAGGAGCAGAGATGTCCTTCAACAGATGAATGGATAAAGAAGATGTGGTGTATATATACAATGGCGTATTACTCAGCCATTAGAAAGGATAAATACCTACCGGTAACATTGATATGGAAGGAACTGGAGGGTATTATGCTAAGTGAAATAAGTCAGTCAGAGAAAGACAATTATCATATGGTTTCACTCATACGTGGAATATAAGAAATAGCACAGAGGAACATAGGGGAAGGAAGGGAAAAACTGAATGGGGAGAAATCAGAGAGGGAGACAAACCATGAGAGATTCTTGACTCTGGGAAAGAAACTGAGGGTTGTGGAAAGGGAGATGGGTAGGGAGATGGGTAACTGGGTGATGGGCATTAAGGAAGGCATGTGATGTGAGGAGCACTGGGTGTTATAGGCAACTAATGAATCACTAAACACTTCATCAAAAACTAATGATGTACTACTATGTTGGCTAACTGAATTTAAATTTTAAAATATCATTAAAAAAGACACACACACACACACAAAAGAATGATATTTATTTCCTTTTTGCTGAAGTCTTTAAATTCTTTACCTCATGTTCCCACTGACCAACTAAAATGTTAAACTTTTCCATGTTGATCTGTAAATGCTGTTCATATTTAAGTAAACTAATTCATCATAACAGTATTTTTAGGATTCCTCATTTAACTAGTGACTTTATATACATTTTTTTTTTAGGCTGAACTTCTGAATTTTTATATATAAACTCATCAATCTTTACTTTTAAAGTTTTTGAATTTTGTATCACATTTAAATCAACTTTTCTGACTTAAGACCACAAAAAAGAATCTCCATCTTTCCCCCTAGTATTTTAGCACTTTTTTTTATTTTTAAATTTTTGTTCTACCTAGAATTTATTCATTTTAACACGTGAAATATAGATCCATCATATTTTCTTATCAAATGACTACATAGTTAGTTGTCCTAATACCATATTGTTTGGGGTCATTTTTTTCTGCACTGGTAGTAATTTAAGATAGAATCAGTCACTGGCTAGGAAAACTGCTACAAAAGAGAGATTATATTAACATTATATATTATATTATATTAACTGCTACAAAAGAGATTATATTAACATATAACATATATTAACATATGTACCTCATATTCGGATTCCAATGATATTTTATTCATTTTCAGTTTTTTTTCTAATTCAGGATCAATCTGCAGAAAAGAAAGAGGAGCCATAAGTTATTTAAGTCTGTTAGATTCAATTTTGAATTTAAAAAGTTATATAAGGGGGGAAAAAAAAGTTATATATGGAATGGCTGGGATGGTGAGGTTGGCCTAATAATTAATTGACATAAAACACATGAACAGGAGAAAAACAAATTTAATTATATATGTACAGGAGGCCCACAAAGACATGAGACTCACAGGTAGCCAGGAAATTGAGTCAGACAATTAAATATCATTCTGAGCTAAGGAAAATGAGGTAGGAAGCTAGCGTTTAAAAGGGGAGGAAGACAATTCACAGGAAGATAAAAAGCAAATGTTTGGTAAACAAATGTCCACTATGCCATGCAGGTAAGTCTTTCTAATATAAAAAGTTATCCCTGGTAATAGGTCTCTTCTTGGTACAGGCCCTCCATCTAAGTTGTTTTAGGCAGTTAAAGAAGAGATAAAAATCCTTTCCATAGTCTGCTAGGTCTTCAGCTCAAAATAATCCACATGTCAAAATGGTTCATTTTGGGACAGCATATCCTGCTCCCCCTCAACACCAAACAATAGAAGGAAAAAAACAAAAACTAAAACCTGCAATAATCTCTAGAGTAACCTTCAGTGGAAGAGTAAAAATACAGCTTTCTAACCAAAAGAACAATAACAAATTAATAAAACATTATTAATCCAAAAGAGGACCACAAAAAGGTCAGAAAGAAATAACTGTAATAAACAGCACATAAGAAGTATATTTAAACCCAAATATATAAAAATTTACATTAAATGCAAATGGATTTAATGCTCCAATTAAAAAACAAGACTATTAAAAACATATATTCTGTTTATAAGAGATATATTTAAAACCTAAGTATATAGAAAGGTTAAGCTTAAAAAGGAAGCTAAAGAAGTCATATTAACATCCAACAAAACAGCCTTTAAGGAAAGAAGCATTATTAGCAAGCAAAGCGTTAAGAAAAAGGCAACAGGTCCAAAATGGAGTCACTTCTGCTAAGCATGTCACCAAACTGACACTTAATATCTAACCTAAGTTCCACTCTCTCCCAGGAATGTGATCTTAACCAGTCAGTCTGGAACTTCCTGGTCAGAGGAGTGAGGTAAACTGCCTGACTGTCCCTGTCTGTCCCCCAAAGAAAGATGAAATAACATGTTCTTTCCTTGTCCCTGCTCAGTTCGGTCTTTAAAAGTCTCCTATTTTATACAGCTCTTCAGAGCTCTTTCCTTTTGCCAGATGCAAGAATCAATGAATAAAACCAACCTGATCTTTAAATTTACTGATATTTATTTGAATTTTTAAAAGATTTTATTTATTTATTCATGAGAGACAAAGAGAGAGGCAGAGGCAGAGAGAGAAGCAGGCGCCCCAAGGAGCAGGAAGCCCCATGCAGGACTTGATCCCAGGACCCCAGGATCATGACCTGAGCCGAAGGCAGACACCTAACCATCTGAGCTACCCAGGCACCCTGAATTTTTTTTTAAGGAAAACTTCATTATACTAAAAACTCAGCCATGAAGATGTACTAATTCTGAAATTATGTGTGCCTAATATCATGGTGAAATGGGAGTCATAATAGAGATGTCAGCACAATTTTCTCAGTAGCAGATAGAAAAAACAGATTTAAAAAGTCAACACTACATAAAATTTGAGAAAACCCTACAAACTTGACCAAATGAATGTACAAATGGATGTGTAAATTTTAATATGTACCCAACACTGCCAGACGTACATTTTTTCAAGCGCACATTATATATAAACTGATCATATGCTGTGTCATAAAGTCTCAACAAATATCAAAGAATGAGCTCATTGAAAATATTCTTTGATCACAATGCATCTAAGTTAGAAATCAATAAAAAATAATTAGAAAATCCCCTATACTTATAAATTAAACACTTCTAAGTAGCTTCTGAATAACTGAAAACATTTTTAATTAAATGATTGTGAACATATTATATATTAAACTTGCATGACATGCTAGGCCCATGTTTAAAAGGAAATTTGTCAGCTTATAAGCATATATTACAAAAAAAAGAGGATGCCTGAGTGGCTCAGTCAATTAAACAGCTGTGTTTGACTCAGGTCATGATCCCAGGGTCCTGGGACCAAGTCCCATATCAGGCTTTCTATTCAGTGGGGAGCCCGCTTCTCCCTCTCCCTCTGCCTGCTGCTCCCTCTGCTTATGCTCTCTATCAAATAAATAAATAAAATTCTTTAAAAAATTACAAAAAAAAAAGATGGACAGGAAAAGAGCTAAGATTCTACCTCATAAAGTTAGAAAAAAGAAACTTAAAGGAAAAAGTAAATAGAGAATAGAGCTAATTAAAGATCAAACAAATGTATGACAAGAGAATAAACTTAACCAAAAGTTATCGATAAATCTCAAGTAAAATCGACTTAGAAGAAAGAGAAGTCACAAATATGCGTATTCAGAATGAAAAAGATGTCAACAATATAAATTTTATGGGCAACAGATACTCGGATAATATGAATACTTTTAGGCCCACAAACTTGAAAAATTAGACAAAATGGACAAATTCATAGAAAACTACAACTTTCTAACATGTAATAGAAAAAATAAACTATTTGAACAGTGTTATAATGTATAAAGAGATGAATCTGAACTTTAAAATCTTACGTAAAGAAAACTCCAGGTTCAGGTGGCTTTACCAGTGGATTCTACTAAAGAAGAAATAATGCCAGTGTAACAAAAAACCTTCTAGTTATGTGGTGAGCACAAGTTTGATGTCAAAATTTGAAAAAGATAGTAAGAGAACAGGCCAACTTCACTAATGCAGAATTCCTGAAGAACATACTACAAAAGATAGCAACATACCAAAAAGACAGTATACCAAGATCAAGGTGAGTTCATTTCTCAGGAATGCACAATTAATTTGAAAACCACAATGTGATTTGTAAATAAATTAATGCAACAAAACAGACAACAAAACAGACACAGAAGAGCAGGAAGGAAAAATGTTGTGTCAGTAAATGGTGCTTGGACAACTTATTGTCTATATTAGGGGAAACATTCTATAAGCAGAGTTAGGGATCCCCAGAAAAAGAAAGACCCAGACATTTCAGGTCCCCAGCTATCCCCTGCCACTATTCCCCCACCCCCTGGATGTGTGCCTTACCAACTCTACTTGCCCAAGCACACTTCTTCGCAGAACTGCCTAGGGGGTGTTAGAATTACAAAGAAATGAAAAAGAAAAAGAAAAAACAAAAAACAAAACAGCAGTTAAGAATTTTAAGGGAACAATGGGAATGTAAAAACTAAGTCTCTAATAGGCCAGTAGATAGCCTAACCATATCAGAAACAAAAAAATCAATGGTAAAACTCCCAGTGCTATTTCAAAAGTAAAGATTGACCTAGCACATTCTTGAGCTGTCTTTGCAGGATTGAAACTAGCAGAACATTTAAAGCTTGTTTTTCAGAACTGTTTCTCTGTAGTCAGCTACTGTTTCTTTTCAGACCCCACTAAGAAATACACTGGCTATGGGTCAACTGATAAGGTTCCAGTCTATGAACAAGCAGGCCCCGGCAGACCTTACCTGAGAAAACCAGCCTAAGATCTCATCCAGCTCAGCACCTGGGTGGCTCAGTCATTTAAGAGTCTGCCTTCGGCTAAGGTCATGATCCCAGTGTCTTGGGATGGAGCCCCATATCGGGCTCCCTGCTCAGGGGAAACCTGTTTCTCCCTCTCTCTCGCTATCTCTCTGGCATAAATAAATAAAATCCTAAAAAAAAAAAAAAAAGAAAGAAAGAAAGAAAGATCCCATCCAGTTTATACTAGCTTGTGGATCGTGTCCATAGCCCCTTCCCTTTGTCCAACAGTTATTATGCTTCAGTACAGTATTAAAGTCTTTGCCCTGTGAGGAGCACAGGTTTCATAAGATACTATGTCTGCACAACCTTATTCCTGCCTTTACGTGTGATGACAAAGCTCCCCTTTCTGAATATCCACCCTAATCTTAAATAAAAAGAACTCTCTCACCCCTGTTTGGGTAGTCATGGATTTGGAAGTTATTTCCATGATCATCTTCTTGTTTGCTGCAAATCAAGTTTCCTTTGTGTAACAACTCCGCCTGCTGTCATTCCTATAGATGAGCTGTTGTAATCTCTATCTGCAACTCACCAAGGAGCAAACAAACTCAGATTAGTTGAGTTACAGCTAGTTCCGTTATAGTTCCTCCAATGTGTGTGGGTTTTTTTCCAAACCACCAAGCAATTAACTCAATTCTGACACTACCTACCTGGAGATAAGAGTCAGGTCCCACACATTAGGGGCTCAGTCATCTAAGATAGCCCCCTTCCCCACTTCACACACCAACTGCAAATCCAGGATGTCACCTGTACTTGACTGTCTATATAGACTGGAGGTTCCAACAATCCCTCCCTGAGCAACTCACAGAACTGAAACATTTTATTTATAAAAGACCAGATGGAAAAGACACAAGGGAAAGTACAAGGGAAGGGTGTGGAGATCGCATGTCCTTTCTTTTTTTTTTTTTTTTTAAGATTTTATTTATTCAGGCAAAGTACAAGGGAAGGTGTGGAGATCGCATGTCCTTTCTTTTTTTTTTTTTTTTTTTAAGATTTTATTTATTCATTTGACAGAGAGAGATCTCAAGTAGGCAGAAAGGCAGGCAAAGAGAGAGAGAGGAGGAAGCAGGCTCCCTGCTGAGCAGAGAGCCCAATGTGGGACTTGATCCCAGGACCTTGAGATCATGACCTGAGCCGAAAGCAGAGGCTTAACCCACTGAGCCACCCCGGCGTCCCTGTATGTCCTTTCTAAGAGGGCTACTCCCCCAGCACTTCTACAAGTTCCCCAGCCAGGAATTTGTCTGAATCTTATCTTTTTGGTTTTATTTGTGCTTCATTACATGGGGATGACTGATTAAGTCCTTGCCATTGGCAATTGATTCAACCTCTAGCCCTACTCCCCTCCCTGGAAGTCAAGAGGTGGGACTGAAAGTTCCAACCCTGTCTCACAAGGCTGGCTCTCCTAGCAACCAGCCCGCATCTTTAGGTTACCCAGGGGCATTCCATAAATCACTCACACGACAAAAGACACCTTGCTTGCTCTCAACAATTAGGAAATTCCAGGGATTTTAGTTCAATGCCAGAAAATAGGGCAAAGACCAAATACCTATCTCTTATAAATCAGAATATCACAATTCCTCACACTGTGTACAAAAAATCAATTCCATTTGGGTTTTATAGTTGCAGATCTGAGTATAAAAGGCCAAACAAAAATTTTAGCAATCATATTGAAAAATATTTTTATTTTGGCATAAGAAAAACTTCTTAAAAGGACAAAAAGAAAAAGTAACTCTGAGTAAAAAAGGAATAACAGACTACACTAAACTTGTTCATCAAAAGACACCATTAAGATGACAAAAAGGTTTATAATCTGCCATGTATAAAGAAATCTTACAGAACAATAAGAAAAAGACCAACAATCCACAGAAAAAATGGGCAACCGAGACCTAAAACATCACAATAGAGGACACACAATAAAGGAAATATAAGTGGCCAACAGACACTGGAGCAGTGATCAACTTCAACACTCACTCCTCCAGAGCAGGAAGGGGATTGGCCCCCAGGCTATCCAAGATCCAATATTCAGTTAAAAAATTATAAGGTCGGGGTGCCTGGGTGGCTCAGTTGGTTAAGCTTCTGCCTTCGGCTCAGGTCATGATCCCAGGGTCCTGGGATCGAGTCCCGCATCGGGCTCCTTGCTCAGCACAGAGTCTGCTTCTCTACTCTCCCTCTGCCCCTCCTGCTCATGCTCTCTCTCTTTCTCTCTTTCTCTCTCACTCTCTCTCTCAAATAAATAAATAAAATCTTAAAATAAAAATAATATATAAAAATAAAAATAAAAATTAAAATTACAAGGTGTGTTCAAAGACAGAACATTTACCCACAAAACCAACAAGAGAAAAAAACTAGACACTAAAGCAGATCTATAGTTGATGTACGTTGGAGATAGGACTTTAAAGTAACATATATAGGGGCGCCTGGGTGGCTCAGTGGGTTGGGCCGCTGCCTTTGGCTCAGGTCATGATCTCAGGGTCCTGGGATCGAGTCCCGCATCGGGCTCTCTGCTCAGCGGAGAGCCTGCTTCCTCCTCTCTCTCTCTCTCTCTCTGCCTACTTGTGATCTCTCTCTCTGTGAAATAAATAAATAAAATCTTTAAAAAAAAAATAATAAAGTAACATATATATATTCAAGATATTAAAGGAAAAAGTAAATAAAAACATGATTTCATGGAACATTATATGTATTATACATTTTTTAAATTTAATATTTACCCTAATACTTACTGTCTTTAAGACTAGTTGAAGTTGGTGTTTCTCTTAAACTATAAAATTAACTGAGAAAATTGAATGGGTCTTTAATACACTTTACTTTCCTACTAATAATTATTAATTAATATAATTAATATACATTATATAATATATATTTCACTAGTAGATCTCAATAATATTGGTAGAAAAATTTGTATATATAAATATTATATATGTACATAGGAAATTATACATATGTATATATGCTTTACATATACAAAACTTGGGAAAAAACTCAAATATCAGATGTGGCCACAAACAAAAGCTACATACTTTTTTTTTTTTTTAAGATTTTATTTATTTATTTGAGAGAGAGAGAATATGAGAGGAGAGAGGTCAGCAGGAGAAGCAGATTCCCTGGCGAGCAGAGAGCCTGATGTGGGATTCGATCCCAGGACTCCAGGATCATGACCTGAGCCGAAGGCAGTCGCCCAACCAACTGAGCCACCCAGGTGCCCCAAAAAACTACATACTTCTGAATGAATTAATCAGAGTTGCTTAACTAGAGTTCTTATGTAACACCTGGCCTAAATTTGTTCATGATTGTAAATTAAAGAGGGTGAAAATCCTAGCACTACCTCTAAATAGCCATGTATCCATAGGTAAGTTACTGAAGCTCTCTGAGCCTCAGTTTCCTCACCTGTGAAATAAATTTCACATATATTTATATGTATAGTTTCATATATAACATATAAATATATACCTAAAAAAGGTAAGTATCATTATTTGTAATGAAAAATAATTTTCCTTTCCTTCAGTTTATCAGTATACTTTATATATCAATATAATTTATAAAATTACTGGTATTAATATAAAACAGCTAATTTGTAATTAGAATAATATAACAGGAGTGAAATTGTCCAACATTCTCCAGCCCCTTTTAAATCCTAAAAACAACTCTACTGAATATATTTCATTGGAGAATGCAGTATTGCAAATTTTCTATGAATAAGATAACTAAATTCTTTATATTTCATGATTCATTTCCGTATGATCACTCATGTTGTCTTAAAGAGGAAGAAAGAGCCCAAAGATCATACGACCCCTTGAAAAATTAGACAAAACTCACACTGCTTAGTACACTAAGTAAACACACTAAACCTGAACAATCATATACACAGACACATGTTAAACTCCAATTACGGTCCTTACTTTAATTTTCACAGCATCATAGCGGATTTGTGAAAACTCACGAAGACCAAAAGAACCTCCAACAATCAGCAACTGAAACAAAGAAAGGAAACAGTTAAACAAAACAGAAGGGCAGAATTCAGTCTATCTACAGACTAATGTCAACAGTGGCAGTTTATATGAAACCCAATACATTATTTTCTTGGTGAGCTTCCATTCATCCATTCAGAGTAGATGCAGTACTGTCACTAGGAAACATTTTACCCTATCACCAAATATCAAAGTCAGTACCCCATTACTTGTTTTTTGTTGTTGTTGTTCATTTTTAAAGATTTTATTTGTTTATTTGAGGTGGGGGAGAGAGACAAACAGACTCTGTGCTGAGCGCTGAGTGTAGAGCCCAATGTGGGACTTGATCACATGACCCTGAGATCATGACCCGAGCAGAAGCCAAGAGTTGGACACTTAACCAACTGACACACCCAGGTGCCCCCTCATACTTGTATTACACATTATGGTTTAAATAACATCATCACAAGCATTGTATTAGTTGATCTTCTAAAAGAACTAAAGCTAAGAAAAAATCCATTTAAAAGATGGGGAAATAAAAGAACAGGCAATTAAATGACTTGCCTATGATCATACTGAGTAAAGCTAGGAATTAAATTCTGGCCTTATTTCTTCAAGACCAGAATTCTTTCAATTTTCTATGTTTGCAAAATAAGCTAACTACACAGCATTTTTCTCCATTTTCTTACCAACTAATAAAAGAATCGCATAAAATATACCACACTTCTCAATACAGGGCAAACCTTACAAGATCCCTCCAGCTGTCATTGCTGTTTTATCATCTCTTCCAATAATCTAATGGGCATTCACCCCTAATCCTAAAGCTGTAATAGTCTAGCAATTTGGATAAAAATAAAGTTTGATCACTACCTTCGTTTTTATGTCAATATACTAATATCACCAAATAAGGAAATATAAAGATATAAAACACTGTAAAATATAAAACTTTACAATTTTAAAGTTGAAATACTAATAAAACCTTTAGGTTATAAATTTTAAAACCCAGTAAGTCTGACCACATAAAAATTTTAAATGTCTATCCTGAAAAATAAATGAAATAATAACAACACAAAATCAAGAGACAACAAAGCAGGAAAAATATCTGGCAATGTCAATATGTAAGAATTACTGAGTAACATAACTCTTGTCTTTGTGTTTCAATGAAGAGACACATCCCTGGCTTTCGTAACTCTGTCTCAGTCTCCTTTTTTTCATTCTTCCTCATCTTCCCAACCTCAAAATGTTGGGAGTATCCCAAAAGGCTCCAATTTTCACATTTCTTCTAACTATTCACAATCAAAACTGAGTCCATAGCTGATGTCATCCAATTTCATGGCTTTAAATGGGCTCTATAACCTAACAACCTCCAAATGCAGGCTTTCAATGGGAAGCATCCCATTGCCTTCCTATTTGACATTTCCACTTGAAAGTTTAACAGACACATGGGGCACCTGGGTGGCCCAGCTGGTTACACATCTGACTTCAGCTCAGGTTATGAACTCCAGGTCCTGGAATCTGCCCACATTGGTCCGCCATGGGGGGAGGTCTGCTTCACCCTCTCTCCTCTCTGCCCCTCCTCCACATGCTCTCAGAGAAATAAAATCTAAAAAAAAAAAAAAAAAAAAAAAAAAAAGTCTAGCAGATATAATAAATTAATATTTAAAAAAACTGTCTTGACTCTTACCCCAACACTCTTTCCAGTAAATGTCAACAGCTTTCATCCAACAGCTCAAGCAAACTTCTTTGTAATCATCATAAGCTCCTTTCATTTGTTTCTCACATCTAATCCATCCCTGAGTTCTGTCACCTCTTTTTTTTTTTTTTTAAGATTTTATTTATTCATTTGACAGAGTGAGAGAGCACAAGCAGGGGGTACAGGGGGAGATAGGGGAAGAAGCAGACTCCCTGCTCCTCCCTGGGAGCCCAGTGTGGGGCTCAATGGACCCTGGGATCATGACCCAAGCCAAAGGCAGATGCCTAACCATCTGAGCCACCCAGGCGCCCCATCACCTCTACTTTTAAAATATTTCCTGCATCTGACAATTTCTGACTATATCTTCTCCTAACATTCTAGTCCAGGCATCCATTATCTCTTTCTGGAACTTCTACAATCATAGTACCCACATGTTACATAATGAAGAATTTGTCTGATCTTTGTCTTGGGTTCCTGGGCAGAAAGTACTACCTGGGACTTTCCTGAGTGACAGGAGTATCTTTGTTATTGGTGGGGGGCCCCTAAGACCACATCTGAGTTTATGCTAATGAGGTGACTCAGGGCAGGCCCCTAGATAGTTACAGTATACAGTCAGGCCATGCTGGAATGACCAACCGTGTGAATAGAGGGATGGAGCTTTAAGCCCTATGATATCAACCTGACCCCCAAGGAGATGGGGCTGGACACCGAGTTCCCTCACATTGTTAATGATTCAATTAACCATACCTAGATAATAAAACCCCAATTAAAAAAACTCTGGACACTGAAGCTTGGTTGAGCTTCCTGGCTGGTAAACACACCAATGTGCGGGGAGGGTGGCATGCCCTGATTTCACAGGAGGAAAAATGGAAACTCTGCTTTTGGGACCTTCCAGATCTTACCCTGTGGTCTCTTCTTTTGGCAAGTCCTAATTTATACCCTTTATAATAAAACTATAATTGTAAGTATAGTGCTTTCCTGAGTTCTGTGAGTCATCCTAGTGAATTACTGAATTTGAGGGGGTTAACAGGAACCCATGAATTTATAATCGGTTGTATCAGAAGCACAGGTGGTCTAAGAATGCCAGAGCTTTCAGCTGGTGTCTCAAATAAGGGGAGTTTCATGAAGGACTATTCCCTTACTCTGTGAAATCTGTGCTAATTCTGATTAGGGCCAGAACTGTACCACCTACCCCTCATTACCACAGTATCTACACTCCTAACTAAGTATCTTCATTTGTGCAGTAGATACTGTATTATCTTATCTATTGAAGGAACCAGATTCATCAATTCTCTCATTTCCTAGATCATGAAAATCTTGCTCACTACCACATGAGTCATAATAAAAAATGCTATTATTTCTCCCACTTATTAACAAACTTCTCTAGACCTCACTTCCTAACATTACTGTCCTCTCTCCTTGTTCCTATATGCAGTAAAATTTCTCGAAGGAGTTGTTGATGCTCACTGTCCCTCCCACTCTCCCTTAGACCCATTCCAACCACAAAAGACATCCACATTTCCAAATCCAATGGTTAACTCTGTTCTCATCTTATTCATGAGCATGATCTGACACAGTTGATCACTTTACTCCTTTCCCCCTTACACCTGGTTTTTCTTTTACCTGAGAATACTTCTTAGTGTCTTTATTGGTTCTTCCTGTGCACTCAACCCCTAATGTTGGGAGTACCCCAGGGCATAATGACTGGTCTTCTCTACATTACTTTCTTTTGTGATCTCAATCAATCCTGTAACTTTAAAAATATTCACATGTTGATTACTAACACTCCACCTTTAGAAAGGATCAAGCAGGCACCAGGGGAACAAAGCAGCACCAAGTAAACAAACAAAGCATACCAGAATAGCACTGCAAGGGTTCTGGAACCTAAATTATTATTGGAAAGAAAGCCCAAAATAGTATGCTATTACCTACAAGCTAAGTCTAAGCATGGTGACTGCTTGCTAAAGTAGAAGACTTAAATAGGATACAGAGTTTCCTAACATAATATTCAGAATGTCCACGATACAATAAAAACTCATTTGTCATAGCAAGAATCAGGAAAACAGCAAGTTGAATTAGAAAAGACTATCAAGAGATATTAACATGGAGATAAACCAGATGTTGGAATGATCTGACAAAGATTTTATTTATCTATTTTTAAGATTTATTTATTATTTGAGAGAGAGAGAGACAGCGCCCACTGCGCCTGCACCTGCACCTGTGGGGAAGGGGCAGAGGGAGAGGGAGAAGCAGACTCCCCGCTGAGCAGGGAGCCCCATGCCCATGCCGGCTGGATCTTAGGACCCTGAGATCATGACTTGGGCCCAAACCAAGAGTTGGACACTTAACTGACTAAGCCACCCAGACACCCCATGACCTAACAAAAATTTTAAAGGAATCATTATAAAAATGCTTCAGAGAGCAGTAACAGATGTTCTTAAAACAAATGAAAAATTAGAAAATCTCACCAAAGACATAGGAAAAAAAAGAACCAAAAGATAACGTCAAGTGAAATGGCAGACTAAGAACCTCCAAAAATCTTCTCCATCAAAGCAATGAGAAAACTGGCAAAAGTTGTCACAGCAACTTTTTTAGAAATTTGAAAATTAAGCAAAGACTTGCAGTAATGTTGGGAACATCTTCTTAAGAAGGAGACTACCTTTCAGTAAGAACAGAAAGCTTGGTGGCATTTTTATTCCCACCTCCCTGCCCCAGCTCCATGGTAACCATGAGAACAAATAGAACGCATCATGATACAAAGCAGTAACCTCTAAAGGGGCAGCACGGGGTTGGGGCTCCTTAAAATCTTATTCTCTGAGAACTGTCACTGCTTGACCAAATCTGGTGGTTCAGTGGAAATCACAGTCACAAGGCTTGCTTCAGTTTTCCTGACTTGGAGCTCAACTAGTACTAAAGACTTCTCCCAAGAACTGTTTGTTGAAAAAATTCAGAGGCAATTGTTTAACATTGTGACTGCCTGAGATGGTAGGCAACAGGGCAAATAACAGTCTAAACAAAAAGCTTAAAAGGAAAATATGAGAAATAAGGTGTCCACAGAGGACTCTGAAAAGTTCTAATATATTCCTGAGAATCTAGAAGGAAATGCTAATGAACAGAATTGTGCCCATGCCCAGAGTTGTGTAAGCTCAGGAAAGATCTGAGAAGGCCTTAAACACTTGCCTGTGGCTAACCTTGAGTCTCTGAGCAAATGGGAAGTAAAAGCTCAAGGCAGAGTTGTAACCTGCCTGGCTGAGTGTTGAAGACACACCAAAACAAGCACACAGAGGCCCTCAAAAAAGACTTACTGGTTCCAGGTGTTTAAGGAAACCTCTACCCAATAAAAAGAAAAATAACCCGATTTAGAGTGGGCAAATGATATGAATAAACATTTCTTCAAAGAGATACAGATGACCAATAGCCATATGAAAGGATGCGCCATATCATTAGTCATGAGGTAAATGCAAATCCATACCACAATAAGATACCTTCACGTACACTGAGAAGAGTGTAACAAAAAAGATGGACATTAGCAAGTGTTGGCAAGGACACGGAGGATTCATTGCTGGTGGGAATGTTAAATGATGTAGCCACTCTGGGCAAGAGCTTGACAGTTCCTCAAAATGGAGTACCAGATAACCCAGCCATTCTATCACTGGGGAGATACCTAAGAGAAAAGAAAACATATGTACATCCATACAGAAACTTGTACATGAATGTTCGTAGCAGCATGATTCACAAGGGCCAAAAACTGGAAACAATCTAAATGTTCACCAATGGATAAATAAAATGATAAATAAATAGGACAGGATTAGGATTAAAAAATTTTCTAGCCAAATGTTGGAACATTATTTAGCCATAAAAAGGAATGAAGTTTTGATACGTGTTATAACGTGAATGAATCTTGAAAACACTATGCTAATTGAAAGAAGTCAGTCACAAAAGACCACATGTCATATTACACTATTAAATGTATAGACAGGGGCGCCTGGGTGGCTCAGTGGGTTAAAGCCTCTGCCTTCGGCTCAGGTCATGATCCCAGGGTCCTGAGATCGAGCCCTGCATCGGGCTCTCTGCTCCACAGGGAGCTTGCTTCCCTTCCTCTCTCTCTGCCTGCCTCTCTGCCTACTTGTGATCTCTGTCAAATAAGTAAATAAAATCTTTAAAAAAAAATCTATAGGGGTGCCTGGGTGGCTCAGTGGGTTAAAGCCTCTGCCTTCAGCTCAGGTCATGATTCCAGGGTCCTGGGATCAAGCTCCACATCGGGCTCTGCTCAGCGGTGAGCCTGCTTCTCCCCTCTCACTCTGCCTGCCTCTCTGCCTACCTGTGATCTCTCTCTGTCAAATAAATAAATAAAATCTTTAAAAAAAAAAATCTATAGACAGAAGTAGATTAGTGGTTGCCTACGTTGGGGGGAGAGAGGAGAAAACAGGAAGTGACTACTAATGAGCATGGTGTCCCTGATGAAATTATTCTGAAGTTAGACAGTGGTGGTAGTTGCATAACTCTGTGAATATAGTAGAAACACTGAACCGAACACTTAAAATGGGCTAATTTTTTGGTGTGTAGGAACCAGTAGGTCACTGGTCAAATTAGAAAGGTAAATCCTAACTAAATGGGTAGTGTGGAAGCTGAAACAAGTATATTCTCTTTCTTCAAGTAGTTTGGACACGGAGGGAAGGAGAGTTGTATTTGCATATATACCTGGTGTTCAAAGTCCTCTTCTGTATGTCCTATGAAGCATTAATATTTATCCAAGAGAGGAAATAATTTCAGTTTAAAGATAAATGTAGTATAGTAATTATGGCATATGCAACTGTTACATGATGAAGAGGATGTATCTTTTGAGTTCTTTCCAGTACTGTCTGGTTTCAGAGTACTGAATTCAACATTTTCCTCTTCAATTTATTACTATGTTTAGGATTCATATTTTGAAACATGGTTCTCTAGGTCTGGTATAGATGTAGAGACCAGTACAGGGTATCACATTTGGGGAAAAGGCTACTGTGGTACTTTCCATTCCCTGAAATAAAATACAAGTGGAAACCCCTAAACTCCTAGAAGGTACTTCAACACTAGTGGTTTTAATACCGTGGCTTGTGATTTTGAAAAATAAGAAACAAAATCAAGTTGGCCTTCCCTGGGACATGCAGGTGACCACAAGTTAGTGACCACGACCACAATGCTTCTGAATGGATCTCCATTTGGGGGCAGAGGAACCTAGAGGGAGGATAGTTTTTACACATGCCCTGTCATTTACACAAATATAATTACTGCATTATCTTTTAAGATAGTTTTCTTTAAACTTTTTTTTTAAAGATTTTATTTATTTATTTGACAGAAATCACAAGTAGGCAGAGAAGCAGGCAGAGAGATAGAGGAGGAAGCAGGCTCCCTGCTGAGCAGAGAGCCCGATGTGGGGCTCGATCCCAGGACTCTGAGATCATGACCTGAGCTGAAGGCAGAGGCTTTAACCCACTGAGCCACCCAGGCGTCCCTCTTTAAACTTTTTAAAGGTCACTTCTCTCCTTTAGTTCTGCTTAAATGTGAAAGTTGGTAACTTCATCTTACCAATATCCATACAAAGAATTAAACAGGATTTAAAAGAAAGTGGCTTTTGTCCACACGTTTTATTGAAATTGCCTCATTTACTATCACATCAAGGCTTGCTGAAGCAAAACAACTTGCCAAGGTGAAGCAACAACAACAAAAAAGGGCGCGGGGGTGGGGGGGGCAGAGAGTTATCTGGCTGGATTCCAGCTCTGGCTGGTGTTATGTCAACCTCAAGCTGTATCTTCTAGACGAACGAGATCCTCAGGGAACTCAGTGCAGGACAGGACGCAAACACATAAACACCAAAAGTACACTCAACGTGCTTCAAAATGATCAACTGCAAGTCAGCGACCTTTTGAAAGGTCCTACAATGTGGCAGGCACCGTGCTAAACACTCAGTTTTCACAAGGTTTTATTGAACTCCTACCAACAACCCGGGAAGAATTAAACCAGTTCACAAACAAGGAAGCTGAAACGTGGAGATGCCCGAAACTGTACAAATTAAGTAAATACACCTGGCTCCAACGAGCCACACCACCGTCCAGGTGTAGCAGGGGGTTAACAATGTCAGTTCAGTAATCACCCAGACCTGGGGCAAAATCTGGTTCTGACCTCGCTCCCTGAAGCACACCCTGCTGACTACTAGGGAGGGTAAAAGGGGGACTCCAGATCGTGGTACGAGCGAAGGGAGAAGACTAGGACTGCCACCTGCCGCCAGCCCCTTCCCCGCCCCCTTCCCCGCCCAGGCTGCGGCTCCCCGCCCCCTCTGCCTCCCGGATCTGGGCCGCCAGGACCTGCCGAGCCGGACGCCCCACCCCTTCCGGAATCCCGCCCCACGCGCTCTCCCTGCCGGCCCTCACCAGCATGGGGACTCCATAGCGAAGCGTCTTGTTCTTGCGCAGGATGCGCATCACCGAATGTACAGACATGACTGAACTCTCCCACGGGCGCGGACGCCTAGTCCGACAGGCCCAGCGCGGCCTCCCGAATTCAAGCTCCCTCCCCAGAAGGAAGTCCTTGACTCGCCTCCTTTCCTCGGCCTCTCGGTGCTCGGTCCTCCCCTGATCAGCCTCCGCCAGGCAAAAGCAATAGATGCGCGTAACACACCCCCCGCGTCCGGGGGGAAATTTCGTGTGTCGGCCATTTGGTTCCGGGACATTGGTTTGCAGTCGAAACTTAGGGATTGAAGCCGTATTTGTAGTCCTCAGTAGATGATGTGGAAACAGATACCTCCCACGTTCTGGGTCTTGCCCAACGTCTTCTGACGTTCCCTAGCACATAGCCGCTCTATAAAATCAGCTAAGAAAAAAAAAAAGTTACCTTCGAGCTAGTATTGCAGCTTCCGGTACTCTTGGCTATTTGTGGGATGGGGAGTTCTACAGCTTAATAATTAAGATTTAGAAATAAGTCACCACGAAAGGGTAGGTTGAATGGCAATCAGTGTAGCCCCTTGATATCACTGAACCTTTAATGCTAGTGCTTTAACTACTAGATAGCCTGTAATGTTCAGCCATTTATGAATGTCTATTTTCCACTCATTCTGCAACCCTCCAAGCACACATTTTTGCAGGTCTTTAGAAGGTTTGAGGAAAACAGAGGTGAAAAGATATAATCCCTGCCTTAAAGAAGCTGGTAGTTTAGTGGGCAAACAAATGAGCCTGTGCCTTAAGTGCAACAGTTGATCAGGAACCAGCCCCCACGTGCCATTTGCCAGGGTGAGTGAGAAAGCCTCACCTAACACGTGCTATTTGAGCTGACATAATAGTATAAAATACAGGTGACATGGAGTAACATTTCCCATGTTATCCTTGAGATCTTCTCATCTGCCCCTGCCTCTATTGCCATGGAAATATTCTGGTTTAATCCCTTGTCATCTTTCCACATATTGAAGTCATTCCACAATAGTAAGTCTCACATTGAGAAACTCCCTCTCTTTCACCTGCTCTTATAACACCCATATCTATAGGCCCACAGGGTCAAGTATGAAAAAACCCAAAAAACAAACATAACCTTAGTTGTGATTCTCAAGTCTATCTTCCACACTGCTGAAAAGTTATCTAAAAAGCATAAATGAAATTCTCCTGGTTGGTTTTGTTTACCTATACTAATCACTCCAATTTTCTTAGCAAGGAATTTAAGGTCCTTTGTAATGGCCTGCCTTTTCTGCTACTCTTCTCCATTCACTCCATACTCAATTTTGGAGGAGATCTTATTCCCTGAGGATTGCATGAACTTCCACATATCCAAAATGCAGCTTCAAGGACCCCAGGTTTTTGAAGCCTCCCTTATTCCACGGGCAATATAAATTACTCCCTTCTCAGAGCTCCAATAGCCTTTGACCAATATATATCACAGAACACTAACACACTGTATTTTCAGTTTTAGTATATAAAGTCACTGTTGTTCCAAATAGCAAATAAGCAAGATGAAAAACAGGAAAGAGGGAAGGATACTTCAGAATTTGAATTTAAACCTTGGGGCTTAATTTTTGGCTCTGAGACTGAGGAAATGAGTCAAACCTCCCAACTAATCCTTCCCCAAAGAAGCATCACCTGAGCTGAGCCAAGGGTGATTTTGGACTGATCAGGACAGGCTTTATTAAAGTGAGATTGAAAATTTCTTACCCCTATTTCCCAAATCTTCTGTTGCCCCAATCTCTCCAAGGAAGAGACACCTTGCAAACCTGGGGATTGAAGCAATAAGGTGGGAGCACTTAGCCTGAGAAGTTAAGTCAAGCTGCACAGTGCAAAGTGCTGGGAAAAAATTATGTCGATTATGGGAAAGAGTCTGGAGCAGTTATAGAACTCAAGAGAATTTAGGATCGGAGGGATGGGCGTATAAAGTGTTGCTATGGATCTCCTTTAAAGTGATTTTTTTGTACTTTATTTTGAATTATTTGACTTTTGCTTTTTGTTGTACATTTGTTTGTTTAAACAAGCTCTGTGTTAACCTACTTAAAAAGAAGGGGGGAAAGGCACTTGTTACCTGTAACCCCCTTCCCCATGCAAAATTTTATTCCTCCTCTATTAAGTTCTTGGGGACTAGAATTAAAGGAATTTGCCATTTCATGAATCCAAGAGCCTTTTCCTTCTGACTGTATGACCACAGGGCTTATATATCAACTTCCTTTGCCAGTTGTTTGAAGGTTTCTGGAAGCATTAGAGTTCTTAAAGCCTGCCCTTTATGAGGACAGGGTGCAAACCTTTTCCTCTTTGTATATATTGGTGTCCATCAAAAAATTATTCATTTTCTGTGTAACCCCAGAATGGGTACCCAGGGAAAAACAGAAGTCCAAGAAGAACATTTGGAGACTAGAGCGCTGATGAGAAAAAGAAATTTTGAAAACAAAATGTAAATGCATAAGAAGTTGGTATTAGGATGGTCTGAGGGATGGAGAAGCTGGTTGGTAAAGGGCTAATCTGTGGAGGCTTCTGTGGTGAGGTAGATAGGGCTGTGGGGAGCAGGTGCCTGAAATGCACTGTGATGGGGAGGGGGTGTGCAGGCTGTAGCTAGGGAACAAAGCTCAGGGTGCCCTCGGGGCTAGACAAGCTTGGAAACAGACAGCTTCAGGGCATCTGGGTGGCTCAGTCAGTTAAGCGTCTCCCAACTCTTGATTTTGACTCAGGTCATGATCTCAGGGTCATGAGATTGAGTTGTGTTGGGCTCCACTCTCAGTGGGGAGTCTGCTTGAGGATTCTCTCTTCCTCCCCTTCTACCCACCCCCACAACTCACATGTGCTCACTCTCTTGCTCTCTCTAAAACAAATAAATCTTTTTTTAAAAAAAGAAGAAAAGCAAGCAGAGGCTTCTGAGGAAATGACGTGAAGTTAAGAATTTCACTAGAAAATCAGTGAAGGAGAAAACACACAAATTTTAAAGTTTGTATGAAGACCCTGAGCGGAAGAGTCTGGCATTTTTTGAGTAACCAAAAGGCTGGGGGAGTGGAGGGATCAGAAAAAAAGAGTGAAGTATTGGGTGAAATAAGTTTGGAGAAGCAGGCAGGAACTAAATCATACAGTATTCAGATCATACTGAATACAAAAGATTCAGTATTTTGGACTGAATCTTAAGGTCAATGGGAAACTTCTAAGGGCTTTTAAAGCAAATGAAAGACAGGACTGAATCCGTTTTACCGGGATCTCTAGTTTAAGGCAAGCAAAATGGAGGTGGGCACAATGGTAGTGAAGAGGTCGGCTATAAAGCTAATACAGTAACCCCCATGAAACTGGATGATGGTTTGGACTAAGATTCAAGGAACAATGTGATAGGTGGGAACAGAATAAAATGCTCAAAGTGCCGTGCCACCAAACTGAATGGGCCCAAGGAGCATTGGTACCCAGGGCCATTTGACGTGGTCCTTTGCTTTAGATGGTGACTGCTGCCCAGAAGAGCTAACTTAAACCTCTTTTCCATAAAATGGTTCCTAATTAACCACAAAGTTTGAAATGCAATCACACTGTGGTTGAGGATGGATGAAAGTTGTAAGGGGAAAGAATTACTCCCCATTAACTATTCAGGGGCCCTGGAGGATATGTACCGCCAGCCCCTAGTAGGCAGTGGAACCAGCCATAGTTCTAACTGTGGTTTATTATGGATAAAATATAAAAATAAAATATTATGGAAAATTATATCAAATAAAACTGAGTTTGGTGATATTTGCTCAGGTTTAAAAATTTTTTTTTTGTTGTCATTGCTTCTTTCCTTGTTCTTGGCTATTTTCTAGAGAGTTCAGATTACCTTTGGGTATCTCAGACATTTCTTTAGGTTTGGGAGTAAAGGTAGAAATTAGAGGGACAGAGAACCCACGACAGTAGTAGTGGAAGTGTATTCACTAGGTTTTTTTATGTTCTGTATTTTAATGTTTTGACATCTGGGGCCTTGCTGACCCTGGAGGGACTGCTCCTCCGGGGTTAACTGATTTTTACAGATAGTGAACAATTCTCTCACAAGTGTACTTTTCCAATACGAACAAACCAATCCGGGGCCTATACTCCTTTATGGAGCTCTCATGCTCAGGGTCATTATTCACATGCCTAATCACCCCAACGCCAGATACCAGACAACTAGGTATGCCATGCAGACCACTAAAATTATTCAAACCAGCCAATCCTAACCCTGCTTACCTGGCTTTGCCTGTTACTTTCCATGCAACCACAGTAATGGCTCTTGTCTGCACCTCCTTCCTTTCTTTCTGCCTTATGACCACTGCTAGTGCTTTCCTCTGTGGTCTCCGTGGCATAGTGGGTCCCCTTCTCTTGGGAACTGTGTGTAACAAACTATCTTTCCAGTGTCCGTTGTCCCCTGATCTTTGGACTTTACTATACCTCTACCTCGATTATTCTATTAATACCCAATATCTAAAACAGGTTGGGAAAACGACCAACCCTTTTTATTCCCTATCTTCTCTCTCCACCTGAAGAGTCACTACTTTTTTTGACTTCTGCCAAATAAATTTTCCGTGCCTGAGTTACTAGTCTACATACATTATTTTCCTCTTAAACACACAAGCAAGAGCAATGTGGTGGAGTATAAGGAGCACAGAAGAAGTTCTGGTCTGACTTCACATCTTGACCAGATGTGGTTTTCCCCCATGCTGTGAAGAGCTCAATCTAGCCTATGGAAAATGAGAGGCCATGTAGTGACAAATCAAGGCACCCTAGCCAATAGCCAGCACTGAGTGCCACATGGAGGCTATTCTGGCCTACCCCACCCTCACCCCTGTTTTGTGATCAGATGGATGTAGCTGTATATGGCCCCAGGTAGTACCAGCAGAAGAAACGCTCAGAAACCCACAGAATCTTTGAAAAATTATTAAAACACTGTTTTAACTCACGTTTTGCAGCGGTTTGTTATGTAATTGCTAACTGACACACCTCTGCCCATGGAGGGAGAAAATGGCCATTCTGTACACACCGCAATGACAGACTAGCCCTGGGACTTCGTTTGCGTCTGAACTTTGCTGAAGTCATGTGACACAGCAATGATGACTAAAGTAAATTGCCTTTTCTCTTCATATCCAAGTCCGCTATATGCAAAGTAACTTAGACAAAAGCCAATATTCAATTCTGACAAGTCCTTTTTCATTCTGTGGCACAAACCCATTTCTGCCTTCTTATATTCTTGTCAGGCTTTCCGGACCAAGTAAGATAGTAAATGTCGGTGACTGTATGTACCCTTATCCTTATCTCCTATATCAAAGCTAAGCCTCAAACCGGTCATTTAGACTTCTTCCTTTCCTCTTTCCACTGTTCTGTGAGATGTTATGCTAAGAAGCTGGCAGAAAAATTAGGAGATATTTATTCAGTAATCTCCAAAATAAGGTGGAAAAGAGATTGTAAAGGTTCATTGACAAATGCAACAGGTTTTTTTTTTATGCCAATATGAGCCAGGCACAGTCAGATACACTGTTAGCTCATTTGCTATTTTTGGTACCAAATAGCAAAGCTGAGGAGAGATTATCAGCTATTTTCATGGCCTCTTACACATTTAACCTGTGGTGATATTCCCTAGAAGATACGGTTTTATGTCCCTGTGTCTTCCAAATTGCAACAGGACATCTATTTCATCTGAGAAAATGACTGCTGTTTAGATCTAGGTGTGCAATGTGAGTTAGGATCAAAGAAAGGAAGCAAAATAAGGTCTGTAAGGAAAACAATCGTGTAAAAAGTAACATGGTCTGGGGGGTAATAATGCACATATATCCAGGAATAAGAAACTCCTATTCAAATCAGCATTGCAGATGCAGAATTCAATTGAGATTCCATTCAGAAATCTGTAAACTAGGAAGAGGGATCATCCCGTTTTCCTGTGATTGGTTAATAAATTTCTGTGAAGTTCTTTTGTCAATGACTCTTTTAATGATTGACTTGTATTTGAAAACGTAATTCAGCCCTCTCCCCTACTCTCTTCTCCTTGCAAGAAGAAAAAGAAAATGAAGAGTATGGAAAATGTTTGGAAATGGGACCTAGTATCTGGAGAACTCCTTTAGACACAGCGATACTTTCTCATGATATAGGTGGTTACAGTACCAAGGGCAATCAGGTAAGCACATCAAATGCTTTACAGTATGCGCGTGTATAAATATCATCAGGCACAAAAGTCTATGGCAGTCAAGAACCTGATTCCAATCAGAACAGAATTCCTTAAAATACTGTTTTCTTTGTGATCACAACTGCCCTTTTGGATGTGAGTGCTGGTCTCAAAAAGATTGCTGATAGATCAAAGACGAACAGCAAAAGGGGCCTATTCCGGGATAGTAACCAACTCTAAACCTATTATAGGTAAGAGATTGACAACTTCATAATTTAATCTTCTACTTCTAGAGGATATAAGCAAAATACTATAAGATCAACAAGACTCCCCACGTTCAGATAATGGACTATTTCAGCTTAGAGTGACTAGATCTTTGCATCTCTGTATTGTCATCATCAAGGATCCAGTAGGCACTCATATGCTAAAAGAAAAAAAGACTCATCTGTCCAAAGATAAAGTCTGACTAAAATGGGCTAGGATAAAATCTTTATTGGCTCCACATGAAATTACACGAGTGACACTCCCCACCCCTTGCCCATACTTGACAGCCTAATGTTTTTTGTTCCATTTCTTTAAATATAGTTTAAATTGCTATTTACACAATAAAAACAATGTCCAACATCAAAAAACCCCATACTTCTCTAGTTTAGAACTACTGGAACAAGTCACAGAAGAACTCATGTGATTGAATTTTATATTAGGGCTTTCGCAGATTCCACGGAATCTACCAGTTCTGCATTATGGCTTACAGTCCCCAGTCTCTATTCAGGCCCAAAGAAAGATGACAGAAGTGGATTGAGATAAAAAGGATAGTTTCATCTATGTTCACGTAGTGCATACATTCCAGACATAAATATGATACAGAAAGGGCACTTCTGCAACAGACTAAGTCTTTGAACTGAGTTAAGTCTGTCTACCTCTTTGAGCTTTGATTTTTCTCATCTCTAAGATAGATTCATCCTAGAATCTTTCTTGCTCCCTTTTAGCTCCAATGTTCTTTGATTGGGTTCTAATTTATTTAACAGATGCACATACTGAAACACTAATACATTTTGCTGGTCAGTCCTAAACAAATAAGCCCTAGAACACTCCATTTTTTCTTCCACATCTATACTTGGGCAGAAGGGCATGGAGAGCTGGGCTCTAAAAAGACCCAAGTGAAATTCTCATTTTATACTGGAGCAAATGCCTGTGTGTGATGTGATCATTTATGTAAGTTTTTATTTAATAATTTAAATGCCACAGAGCACTGTTTACTGACACTGCACAGTGGAATCCACCTAATGAACTTTATTTTACTGCTGCCTAAGTCCCACTCTCCAGAGATTTTATTTAATTGGTCTAGGTGCAGCCTGAGAACCAGAATTTTATAAGGTCTTCAGATGATTCTAACCTGAGAAAAAGGGGACAACTATTGGCAGAGAGCAGTGATTCTCAAAACTTACTGTGCATCAGTCACCTGGACGGACTGTTAGAAGTGCTGTACGCAGTTTGATTGAGTAGGTCTGGGGTGAAGCCCTAGAATTTACTTTTCTAACAAGTTCCCCAATGATGCTGATGCTTTTATTCAGAGACCACACTTTGAGAGCCATGGCCAGTGAGAAATATCATTGACAGTAGCACCTGAAGTCCTAAGTTATATCCTGAGTCTATCATTACCACCTACGTAATCTTAGGAAAAGTAATTTATTCTCTTTCCCTTAGTGTCTTTTTAACAATACTTAGATCTCAGAGTGGTGAGTCATGAACAAACAGTGTACCCACCCGGATTTAGTACACCACCTGGCACAAAATGCAGTAACAAGTATTAGTTTCCTTTTCCATTACACATGGCTAGACAGTGTGAATAAGTGAAATCAATAGCACAGATTAAAACTTGGCAGGAAAAGAGAGACAAATGAAGCAGACAATGTCTTATTAAAATGTTATGTGTAATATCAGATGATAAATACAGAGAAGTGCTTTAAGTATACGGTCTTAAAATACTTTCATTCAATTTTCGAAACTTTAAACACAGTAATTTAGGTAGCAGGAATATTAGATACAATCTATAAAGTGAAAGAAGTATTAGATTCGATCTACAAAGACCATGAATTTTTTTTTAGTGACTTACAATAGACTCCAATATCTCATCTAGGGCAATTTAGTTTTCTAGAGAACCAGAAATAAAAACTGAATAGTATACTTGCCTGAAATTTTCATCATGGATCTTTAAATGCTCTTTAATTCCAGAGAAAACCTAAATTATTAAAGTGCATAAGAATCCCTATTATTAAACAAAGCAAAACTTCTACCAACCAGGGGGTAAGTGTCATTTTCCACATCTACCAACTAAGAAAAAAACAAGATAGATTTCCCTCCTGCTTGCCAATTGCTTCATTCTGAATGTCTCAAGGTCCTCTCAGGAGTTGATGCCCAAACCCTGAGCTGAATCCTGGGAGGGAAGCCAGCCCACTGAGGAAGCTGCTGCACAAGCCTCCAGACGCAGGGAGGGTGGCGGGGCTTGTGCCCGCACAGCGGGGCTGGTTGAGTTGAGAACTGGAATACTGTCAGTGCGTCTGTGCGGACCTACAAGTGCAGCCATCTAAGTGAGGCTCAAAGGTACTGAACACTCTAGGCCTAAAGGCCTAAGTCCTACCAGGATTGTTTAAAGCAAGTTTCTCCCTATACCAACGGTTGCCCCAGAGGCAAGGCCTTAGGCGGGTTATTTTTAAAAGCCTTTCCTTCCCACTCTGGCCTGATGCCACTATGTGACAGCTTTCTTTTTTGCAGTCCCTGGGAAAAAAAAAAAAAAAAAGTGATGGCTGCCTGCACATCTCTGTTGCTACGCTGTGCTCTGAATTTCTTTTTCCATTTCTTATTATTTTCAACTGTCACTTAACCTGATGATGTACTTTTAACTTCTCATCTATTTATGAATTCTCTTAACTAGACTGTGAGCTCCTCAAGGGTCCTTCATTTGTTCCCTTCCTCCATGGAACTTTCTCAAGTGTCTTCTCAGTCACTGTTCCCTTTTGCTATGTGCAATATAAATTTGACATTCTTTGTAAAAGCATCTTAACAAAACTGGTGTCCAATCAACACCTGTAAAATGCTTACCGGATTATCCATGCTAAGAACTGGACATGACTGGTTTTCTCAGGGTAAGTCTTCATACTCATGCTGTCAAGATTATGTAAGAACTGTAGTCTAGACAATATATTTGGAGGATGGAAATGATTTTTTAAAGCCAGAGAATTAGCCTTGGTTCAGCTCTCCTTAGTGTTTCAAAATCAACATTTAATATCACATGAACAGAATGGTTCCCACCTCATTATTAACGTCTTTGGTATTCCTGAGCATCCTTTCACCCATATCCTGCTCTCAAGGTTTCCCCAGGAAACATCCACCAAACTTTCCTACCCACTAAAACAGAACAAAACAACAACAACAAAAAACAAAACAAAAAAACAAAAACCTTTTCTTCCCCTTCCCTGCAAAATGGTTTATTAGAAGCCATGGCCAGTGTTTAGAGCCTTTCAAAAAAACCCGCAATCCAAACCCTTTCAACTGAATCAGAAGCAGAGCTCATTTCATGCCTGTCCTGCCAGAGAGCAATCCCTTCTCTCACAATTTGCCTATCACTAGTAACCAAAGACTATGTTAGATGGCCCGAGAAGGTTCCGGTGCCACCCTGGAGGCATTATCCTTTTGTCTTTTAGAGTTTTTTCACTGGGTTGGTCTGGTCCCATCACCAAAGATCTGACCACAGTCATTCCAGCTGATCCTTTAGCAGGACTGGGAGGTTCCAGAAAAGTCACTGGGGCAGCCCAGAGAAGAAGTAAGGTTTATCTTTACATCTCAAAGTGTGGGGAACAGACTGACTTGCACAAAGCTGGATTATGGCATTTTACCTCCACTTCAGCACAGCTATTATGGAAGAAATATTGTTCTAAGATTCTTAATTAGTTGCTTCGGTTTTCCTTTTTTTCTTTTTTTTTTTAAATGACCCAGATTGGGCATCCTCTTTCAAGGCTCACTCTCTCACTCCTGCTGTACATCAAATTCTCCCATTAAGAACTTCCCTTATATCAGAAACCTGAAACCAAATAGCAGCTTTCCACTTCTTTAATTCTCCATAAGGCATCGCTATTATACTATCATGTATGGACATGTGTGTGTGTGTGTGTGTGTGTGTGTGCGTGTGCGCATGCAAGCGCACACATGCACATGTGTTTTACAAAAGTAAAAATGCTCTCATTATCCTGTGTTTGATATAGGCACCCAAGTATGTAGATAGAAATTAAATAAAGGCCACAAAAACTTCCCAAGGAAGATCATTAAGAAGAAAAGTCCTCTCTTCTCCTGCATCGCACAGCTGGCCTTTGAGGCACGCCAGCTAAGAAAAAGGTATTACCCGTGCTGATGTGAAGACTGGACCTTTCCCTCTTTGGGTTGTAGCTGAACTTCTATTGGCAATCCTAGCAAAATACGTAATTTCTCATCTGTTCTAAGCATGTCTTTTCTTCGGCCTTCTTTCAAACAATACCTTCACTCTCCCATTAGATATGAGGATGTGGAGATTTGGACAGCCAGGTCCTGCTTGGGTAGCAGTCTCTTTCAATGACATGTTGACTACGCAGAGAGAGGGAAGGATATGGAGAATGGCAGGGGTTGAGGGTGAGAGGGAAAGAAAATGGGTCTTCTAATGGGAGCACTGGAAGAGAGCAAACTTTTCATAGTTGCTTCCGGTATCTCATGAAGGCCCAGGCTGCTACCATGGTGAGGGCAAACACTGGCACCAGCACCAGAGCTATAGGGATCCCACTTGGCTCCCCTTCACTTCGATGTCCTATAGGCCCATTCTGCACCTGTAACTGGAAGGGAGAGAAAAATGTTAACACTAGTGAGCAATGTGTGCTCACCCCAACTCCAGTGTCCATGCTGACACATTACCTG
Organism: Enhydra lutris kenyoni; assembly: GCF_002288905.1. Lineage (NCBI taxonomy): Eukaryota > Metazoa > Chordata > Mammalia > Carnivora > Mustelidae > Enhydra > Enhydra lutris. The sequence goes on from NW_019154104.1 coordinate 3,164,393, forward strand.
GGTATAGACCACCCAAAGCTGTGACCTCCAAGCACTATCTGGCAGAAGGAGTCCTCTTTGTTTATTCTAAATTGATGCATCAGAGCCATCAACTCTGTGGAAAGAAGTCTGATGGGGAGGCCTTTAAGCTTGCTGTGCTACTGACCTAAAGGGGCCCAGGGGTGAGCGGATAACCATTCTGTTTCTCTGCTGCCTCCACCAAGCTCTACATGTATCATGCTAGGAAACCGAAGATAGGAGATGAAACCTAGTGATCCTGTAGGGAACCTCAAAATTACTGGGCAGGAGCAGAGGGTGCCCACCTTCCTAGAAATGTTTACTCAGAAAGATTGCCAGTTGTCAGAAAGCAGTAAGGGCCAGGTACAGTGCCATTTTTGGAAATACTTTCCAGTTCCCAAAAGGCACCAATTCCCTCCTGATACAGTGTCATGGCCTTCATCTCTATTTTGTAACACTAGACACAGATAAAGAGGAAACTTATATGGAACAGAGATAAAATACTCAGAAGTAAACAAGTAAAAAAAAATCATATCCTAGTGGTGATAATTTTCCACTGTCTAATAAGCATTCCCGTTTGAGGCTGGGTGGCATTTCTTCCTATTAACTCTTTTTTTAAAGCAAGCAAGTGAACGGGGGCTGGGGGACTAAGGGAGTGCGGGATGGGGGTGGGGGAAGGGGCAGAGGGAGACAATCCTAAGCAGGGTCCATGCCCAGCATGGGGCTCGATCCAACGACCCTGAGATCATGACCTGAGCCAAAACCAAGAGTCGGATGCTTAAATGACTTGAGCCACTCAGGTGCCCCTCTTCATACTAACTTTTAACAGCTAACTTGCAACAGTTATGATGCCATTTTGTCTCAGTTCGATTTAACCTCCTCATTACAACCCGTGAAAAGTCTGACCCTTCCATATGAAAGGCAGCACTGCATGAACTACCTTTTCTATCCTCTTGCCCACCTCTACATCTTTCACTCATTTCCTGTTCAGATGTCCTGAGAGGGCCTGCCCAATAATAAGATAATGGTTTTTAGGGCTAGGCCAATTCTCTGACCAGTGTTTTATTAGGGGTTACTATGTTTTACTAGAAGTTGTTTATAGATGTTTCCCAAAACATGAACTTTGGAAATCGTTTCCCACATGCCTTTAAAAGAACTCTTATACCTACATTCATTACTTGCCTTTACCATTGCATGAAGTCTTCCATACTTTAGAAACATAAGAACCAAGGCAGAAGCAGCCAATTACCAATATTCTCACCTATTGACCTGTTTTCTAATCCATCACACAGATTCTGCTTGCAACTCTGGTATCTTTCATTCTGTGCTCCTTCTGCTCTGTACCACCTCCTGTCAAGCTCTTCTTCAGCCTCTGAAGCCAATGATAGCACCATTTAAAAGGGCACACTGGGGGCATCTGGTGGCTCATTTGTTAAGTGTCTGCCTTTGGCTCGGGTCATGATCCCAGGGTCCTCGGATCAAGCCCCACATCGGGCTCTCTGCTCGGCAGGAAGCCTGCTTCTCCCTTTCCCACTCCCCCTCCTTGTGTTCCCTCTCTCACTGTGTCTCTGTCAAATGAATAAATAAAAAATCTTTATTTAAAAAAAAAAAAAAGAGGGCACACTGAACTTGTGTTGTAAATGCACCCCAAAGTCCTTGGAGTAGAATTCCTCCAAAGGGAGGAATTAGGTTTACCAGGCTTCTCTACCCATCATCCAAATTATAAAACACTAGGAACTAAGAAGTGGATGCAGGGAGAGGTGCTGCTTTGATTAAATTCTTTTCTTTAAAAATTTATTTATTTGAGATACAGTGAGAGAGAGAAAGAGAGAGAGAGAGAGAGCATGTGTGGGTGGGAGAGGCAGAGGGAAAAGCAGACTCCCTGCTGACCAGCGAGGCCAATAGTGGGCTCAATCCTAAGACCCCACAATCATGACCTGAGCTGAAGGCAGACGCTTAACCCACCAAGCCACCCAGGCGTCCTTTGACTAAATTCTGAAATCCATTTTCTTTTTCCTGGAGATCCCCTTTGAGCATTATAGCTTTGGTCAAGAGGGTCAACAAGTTGATAAGAAAAGGGTTGTGTCGTGATTGGGAAAAGCGCACAGTGGGTATCAGGAAAGCCACCCCCTCTACACTTCAAGTTTCATTAATAAGTATGTTCAAGGGCAGACACAGGTTTCCTTCCCTACTAAAAAATAAAATTGATTCTTGCTGAATTTTCTCCCCATTGATTTGAATTTGGTTGTCAAGCTTTACAGTTAAGATACATCTCCTGGAAGCTAGGACCTAGGCTGCAAACAGAATGAATTTCCTTTCGTGATAAGAAGTCCGTGAAGACCCCTGCCTGTGCTAGACAAGCTCTTCCAAAGAGTGAGAAAGAAAAAAAAAAAGCCAAATGCACTACTAAAGATTGTGCAGTATATCGTATTCCCAAGAATGATACAAAAGCTCGGTGTCAGCTTGCCGGCTGCAGGTAATACCTACCCTGTGTTGTACTCTTAGGGACACGGCATAACCTGCATTACGGAAAAGGTCTACAGCATCCTGGTGCAGCAAGTTCCTTAGGTCTTGGCCATTTACCTGTCAAAAACAGCAAGAAAAGTAGTAAAAGAGGTAGAATGATAAGTCAAAGATTGATATTCAGGTGATTAAACATTTAAAAACTACAGAGCAAATTTCAAGGACTAGGAGTCAAGTAAAGTAGAACTAAGTCACTTTTTCACGTTCAAAGCTACATTTTCCTAGAACTGAGGTTCTGTGGGCCATCTGAAGAGCACCAAGGTTTTTTATTTAAAAAAAAAAAAAAAAAAAAAAAAGTTTCTCCTTCACCTTGGCTCCTGTTGCCTGTCTCATTTTGACAGTTGGGTTTCTGCTATGTACCTGTGTGTCTTCCCTAAGCATCAGCCTGCTTCCCTACAGCTAACATGATCTTCTGGGTTACCATCCTATCCTTCACATTGCTAATCCCTGGTACTGCCAGCTTCAACTCTAGAAATATAACTCTATGAAACAATTTATTTTGATGTGGTGCAAACCTACTAGCCCATTCTATTGGTCTTGTTCAATTGTGAACAATTTCCCTTGGTTCCATGGATACTCCCATCCTCCATCAATTTACTAATTTTACAATATTTCTTTGATGATACAAACTTCCAAAAAATGCTTCAGTGTAGCATCTAGAGGTGACAGATGACCAGTGGGATTAATACTTCTGAGTGTTAGGAGTGACACCGTCCGCAAGTGTTATCTACCCTATGGTATACTCAGTGCCACAGCCTAGCCCACTTTATGCAAGATCTACACATCTTTTGTACACATCCATGTCATTAACAGCAACAGCAGCAGGAACACCTCATGTATTTATTTGGTAGGTTCTGTGCTGTATGCTTTACACGCGCTGTCTAATGTTGTTCTCACGATAATCCTGTGAGGTAGACACCATTTTTATCTTGTTTTCACAGATGAAGAAACTGGGGCTTAGCAAGGTAGATAATTCACCCAAAGTCATAGTAAGTGTAGGAGCTAGGGCTAGTATTTTTAATTATCTGAAGTAGCGTTACAGTGCCCTTGCAATTTACTCTTCCTTCTGCACTATTATTCTTCCACCTGGACTCACGAACTAGTTTCAGCTGAAGCTCAAGCCACTGATTTATTCAAGCCTTCCATCTTCCTTGTTACTGTCTTCCTTCTCCAAGAGGTTCACATCACTCCTCCATATAATCTCCTGCTAGGTGACTTAATCTAATAGCACTTTGGTGTTGTAAACTGTCTACCTTACTCTTAGAAAACTGACCACAATTTCTACTCCCTTCACACTTGCTATTCCTCTACTGAATCTGCTCAGTATCCTCACTAATACCTTTAATAACCTTTTTTAGATTTTACTTGCATCCTAACCCATCTAGGAGTTCTTGCTGTTATTTCAACAAAGCACTTCGTCAACTATTAGAATCCCTTGTCGCCATGATCTTCTGCCATCTTTCCAGTCCCATGAAACACAATGCACTTAGTTTCCTCGTCATCACTGAGTTTAATGTTCCTGGGGAAAATACACCCTCCTACTTCCCAGTACAGATCCATGCTGGCTGACACCTGCTGTATCCTTATGACCACTCTACTCACCTGGTGAACTCCCTAATGAATGCCCAAGAGCAGCTGTTCCAGACCTTTCCTACCATCAAACTCCAACGCTGATCCTATCTCCTCTCTCCAGATTCCTTTGCCTATCTTCTTTGAGAATATGGGTAACCTCCCACACACTCTCCGTGTTCTTTCCTGCCGTTTCAAAGTTTCCTGATGGCCTCTCACCGCTTCTTTGCCCTTGTTTCTGATTTAGATCCATTTCCTTCTACCAAGGCTAAACCAGCCACGGATGCTGTTGGTCACATTTCTTCCAGCCTTCTTAGAGAACTTAAGTGATCACTTGCTCCTCTTGATTCCTTCATTATTGCTCTCTGCTCCTTATCAACTAAAATTACCCTCATCTGTAAAGAAAACAATATCAATATTTCTTGGAACCCACTATCACCCTCTTCCCATCTTCTGTCCTCCACCTTTCACTGTAAAACTTGTTTAAAGAGCTGTTGGAAAGCACTGCCTCCACTTCCTCCACAGCCATGCACTCTAATCCCTGGTACAGGCATAGAGTATGAGGAGGCAGGAAAGAATATTCTGTCCTGCAGGTCAGGAGGGACTTCTAATCCTCAAATCCTACAGCCCTTTCCCAGTCATCAGACTTCTCCCTTTTGTAGTTCTCTCTGATCTCAGCTTCTGAAGCTCCCTTAGTTCTTGAAGGAATCCTTTCCCAATTCCTCTTCTTCTCCATCCTTCTTAAGGGAAGTAAGCATCCCTCAATGTCTGTAGTCCTCTGTCCCCTCATCTTCTCTCCCATGGTCATCTTTCACAATTTCAACTGTACTCTGCAAGACAACTCCCAAATCCGTATCCTTATTTCTACTTCTGGACTTGCCAGTTTCCTGCTGGATGCCTGGAAAGGAATATTTTGCTACACCCCCATTCAACAAATCCAAAGCCTCCTTTTCACTTCCCACAAAACCAGACTATCTCACCTTCCCTCTTATTGCCACTACCATTCCTTCAGACTAGAATTCTGGTATTTTTAAGCTCCACTCCCTGTCGATGTTCACATACAATACCTTGCCAAATCCTATAGGCTAACATAATACTATTCCTCACACCCTCTTTTCCTTCAATTGCCTATTTAGGTGGTGGACACTTTCAGGTGAACTATTGTGATCACCCTCTCATTGACTCACTTTCCTCTAGCACGGCCCCCCGATCTATCCTATTCAAACACTGTCTCCAGATCAAGCCCCCTAAAGGACCATTCTGTTCCTACAAACCTGGGAGCAGGAGAGAAGAGACTGCATGCCTGATTTCTCATTCTGGTATACAAAGTCCTCCAGGAAGTGGCTCCAACCCACTCTCTCAATTTAATTTCACATTATTCCCTTTAATAAATCCTGTGCTCTAAATCACAAAATTCACTGTCCCTATGATGTAAAACATATATCCTTACTTTCACGCCTGTGCTCCAGCTATTTCGACCATCTGAATACACTTCCTTTTTTAAAAATTCCACATATCTTCCGAGATTAATCTTAAATAGGATCAGTCCTGCTACCTACAGTGTAGAAGCGAATATAGTTTTCTAGTTGATAGACTTGGATTTCATGCCACCAAGCCACCTTCTGATCATGCCTTTTGTTTGTTCTGGTGAACATGCCACAGGAAAAGAACTTCAGAGTCCTAGAACCACCATAGTGAATTCTCAACATCTCAGCCTTCTAGTTAATTCCTGGGGTAGAGAATCAGTGTGAGATTGCGGACTGTAGTGGGAAGGCTCATGTAACTAATCTAGCCCACGTGATAACTGTACTTCTCATTGTAAGGAAATGGCTATTTTCTCTTAGAGACAGACAAATTAGGTTAATGATGCAGTTATGTCAATAAATGCCAAAGATCTCAGAGCTCAGCATCACAGCCAAGTTTCATAGTGATAAGAATGCAAGTGGGAGAACTCAGTCACTAAATGACATTCAATGGCAGCAGTACTAAGTTCAAGATCGTCTTTGCAATCACAGCCCAAAAGAACTGTCAGGAAACACTGAATATTTATTATCATGTCTGGAGCTGTCTCTTCATTTTACATGTACTAACTTATTTAGTCCTCGCAATAATCCTACGACTTATGAACTCCCATTTAATAGATGATAAAACTTGGAAGGCTGTGCAACTTGTCCGTGGGCATATAGAATGGAAGTAGCAAAGCCAGAATTCAAATGGCCTGGCTGTAAAAGCTTCACTTTAAAACACTAACCCACAGAAATTCACATTGTAAGCAAGGATTTTATCTCAGCAACTTACCACTATCCATCTCATTAATACTATAAATTAAATTTTTACTGGTTTTATAGTTTCATTTTATCTAAAAAGTTATACACTTCCAAATTTTAGAGTTTTGTAGAATATAAGGTGTTTCTACATTAATATTTTTATTCATGTGCATATATTGAAGCAGCATTAAAATTTGGGAAGATAAAATTTAGTTAAGTGCCAAGTCGATGACCTTTCTAGAGAACTCTGCTAGATGTGACTGATTTCTTTCTTTGAATCTCTGTATTATGTAATGATCTTAAAGCTCAAAGTGAACTCTACCCTATTTTATATCACTTAACATTCTACTGTAAATAACTTCGAAAGGCTGTATCACAAAACTCATCATAACCCCTGTAATATCTGGAGTACTTTGAAGAACACGAATATAATAAATGTCACATGATTTCCTAAAGTTTGCTTGCCGACTGCAGCCTGAAAAAGCCTGACGACATATTGTCAATATTATACAAAGCTGAAAGGCCTGGACTCTGACAGCAGCTTTGCCTACCAGTGACTCAGTGTGTAACCTTGGTCCTCACCTGAGCCTCCTTCTGCTCATGCGGAAGGACATTAGTGGTATCAGGCCAAAAAGGGTGCCACACAGGGCATAAGCCAATTATAGCAATCATGTCTTTCAATCCTCTTAGTTAGGCCTAAAGGTATTGTAATATAAAGGGACTATTTATTACTCTAATTACTTAAAAACAAAAACAAAAACTCCAGACAAGAGGCCTTTGAGACATTCAAGGGCAATTTCTTTTTTAAAGAACCATTTCTTATCCTTTGCCCAAGTTTAAAAACAGCCCCATAAAACAAATTATGATTCTGTCTCTTGTCCAGGTCATCTCTAATTCAAAGCCAGATTGGCTTTCCAATATTTGCCTCCTCTATGCATTTTCAGATTCTACCTCATATTGACTATCCACCAAGGTCCATAGATTTTATTCCTAAATATATGTGGAATTTGCTCTCTTTGTCACCTTCCATACTAATATAGACCAGGGGTTCTCAAAGTGTGACCCCAGAACCAGCCGCATTAGCATTCACCAGGGAACTTAAAAGTTAAAAGCAATCCATGCTTTCACAAGCCCTCCAAGTGATTCCAAATGAGTTAATTCTAACCTAACCTGCCTGAATCAATCTTTAACTGGTCTCTACACCCAGCCTGCTTACCCTATTCAATACAAATTCTGTGCATACACAGATTTCATCAGCGATTTTCTGTTTACCAAAGTAGTGATTTTTCAAATGTGAGTCTATGGACCCACCACAGAACACAGTGAAGTTAATCCAGTGGGTCAAGATAAGTATTTAATTTTAAAACAGTGAAAGTAGAAGAAAACACAACACACAATGTATCACATATAGAAGGGATAAATACTATTTTCTTAACCTTTGCTTCGGTTACAGGTGTGGTTGCATGTATGTGTATTACCTGTTATAGGTCATAATTTAAAACATCTGAATAACACTTGCCTAGAGCAGTGCCTCTCAACAATTTATTCACACCCAGGGACTTTATTCACACCCAGGGATCTTACTATAAAGCAGGTTTTGATTCCAGTAGGTCTGAGAGGGCTCCTGAGATTCTGCATTTCTAATAAGCTCCCAAGTAATGGCCAGATGGTCCCTGGACCTCACTTTTAGTCCCAAGAGCTACTCAACAGAGAAATCTTAGAACGCTGCTAACTTGCCACTTCAGTTTCCTTAACTCATGAATAGTTTCACTGAACCTGAGATATGGCAGATGTTGCAGCATGCTAGAAAATTCTACTGACTGAATGTTCAGAGAATTGAAATGCTGGTGTTCTGCTTAACAGATAGGGAAACATAGAATTTTTTTTGCTTTAACTATGGTTGTGAGCAATCTTTAAAAATTAGTCTCCTATTTTCTGCCTTAGGAAATGAGTAAACAGTTAAAATCAGTTTCCTCCATCTTTTTTTTTTGAAGTTTAACTTTTCACCTGTGTGACTTTTATGTATTCCTTTATTTATTTACTTTAGAGAGGCAGAGAGAGACAGAAAGAGGTAGAGGGCAAGGGGGAACCCTCAAGCAGGCTACATGGCCAGTGCAGAGCCCGACACAGGGCTCGATTTCACAACTCTGAGATCATGACCTGAGCCGAAATCAAGTGTCGGATGCTTAACTGAGAGGGCCACCCAAATACCCCCAAATTAATTACCTTTGATGATTAATAATTTTGAATTGCCTCAAGAGCTCTACCTATAGAATAGCATTAATATAAATGTAGATGATGTCTGGAAGGAATGGACTTAATTTAATAAGCACTGACCCAGATTATACTCTGGATATTTTAATTTTTTTGCCAAGATCCTGAAATGAATCACAATGGAGGGGGGGGCGCCTTTGTCAGAGTTGAAGAAGGAAGAAAAAACCAGATTATCTACTTCTAATTAATCAGACCGAACCAAAAAAGTCTATTATGCTATGATGCATTCACAGAGCAGCTATCTTACTGCATGCGTGCTCTGTGCCAGCCGCAAGCCTACAAGCTGGGGGTGCTGAGACAGGGGGACAAAGTGCCTAGAGGCATCCTTTGTCTAAAGGATTCTGCATATCTCAATGTCTTGGCTGCTGCCTGAGATGAAGGTTTTCTGGTGGATCTTTCCCACTAATTTCTAAGCTATGGGCGAAGACAAGTCTTTCATTTTTCAAATCATTCCACAGCACCTGGCATGGTGGTCTGCAGGCTGTCAAGTAGAGTAGTTGTGAATGTTGAGGACTACTCAGCACTTTCATTCACCAAGTTAAGAATTCTATTTGATGAGAACATGAAATGCAGCTGACTGGTGGCCTGATGGTGCCATTTTGTTATATAAGGGGTTTGGTCAAAAGGGAATATTCACCTATTCAGGGTAGGGGTCAGTTCACATCACCCTGAGCATCATAAAAATGTACGGTTCACTGAGGATGGACTGTTCCTGACTATCCACCTGCCTTCATTTAGGCAGACAACAAGGGAAATGACAAACCTAGATAGTTTACATTTTTTTCCCACAAAAATAAAATTTCTCCAGGTTCCCTGGTAACCTATACAAATATTAAATTGGCCTCACCCAACACACACACAAAATAAACTTCGGGTGAGGAATCTCCATCTCCAGCCCTCATCTCAACTTCAGGTTCATTCTATTAGTAATATCTGTTTTTGTTTCATGGTTGTCAGATGGAATAGGGCCTTAAAAAAATTTGCATTAGTTTAAAAATTTTTTCTTCTCCCCCCATTTTTTTAAGTTTAAACATTCCACAGAGATCACAAAAACTTAACTTCTGATAAGAGGAAACTGTGTAAGTCATACTATTATTTAATTTTACCTGAAATTAAGATTATGGGCATTATTTCAAGAGAAATGGAAAGATTAAACTGTCAATAATAACTCAGGAAATCTAGATCACTTAATGAAACTTTTATTAATTATCCAAAATGGATGTGCTAAGGAAGTGACATTCTTAGTCTGATTATCTAACAAAAGTTGAAAGAAAAAGAGTTGGGGCACATTTTGCAACATGGAAAAATAACCTATGTGAAGAGAGTAGAAAAACCCATCAAGAATCAATGAGAATATAGACTAATAAATAGTTCAGCATCATCATTTTACAGAGACTCCAAAGCCAGTAATAGAGCGCTTATGAACATCAGAGGGAGAGACTGAGCTACAAAGGAGACATAAACATTAAACGGTTAATGCCCAGCAAATTTGCTTAAGGAGAGAAAGCGGAGAAGACGGTGAGTGAGGCAACAGAGGCAGTATTTCTTAGGAACAGGGTCTAGAAAGAAGAATTTTGGAGCAAACTCTTGGAAAGGAAACTGGAATGAAATAAGATAGCCCTAGAAAGAATGAAGAGCATATGCTGGCCTCTTCCTCTTGTATATGCTCCATCTTCTCTTTCTCAGTCTTACTCCTCTCCATATCTGTCTTATACTTTTGCCTCTTCTTCACCAGGCATTTCTTCCCTCTTCTTTCCCATGTCTTAACTGGCCAAAACATAAGCTTGAAACATAAAGTAAAATCCTCCTTGCTACAAATTTTAAAGTGAAGGGAGCTGAGTTTTTTGTTTTGTCTTGCTTTGTTGACATTTACTTTTCTCTGCATGGACAGCTATCTCCTACCATACCCTTTACAAGAAAAAAAAACAAAACCCGAGCGGCCTTCCAATAATTTCTTTTCTCTATGAGGCAATGGTCCACATAAGAAAGGCTGCTCATCTTCTTTTATGTCTAATAAATTCTCTCACACTGAGCTCTATGAACCTTTTTTCCTAATTCTATCCCTTACAGAAAGACTGCTGTCAGTTTTTATATAAAACCACACAGAAAAGCAATGCATTCACCATGAAACTTTCTGTTTAGGATACCTAGTCCTAGCTCCTCATTTACCTCTTAGGAGGCAGTACATCATACTGATTAAGAGCAGAGGCTCCAAATTCAGGCAGCCCAGTTTTAGTCCTCTGCCACCTACTTGTTGTGTGACCTTGGGCAAGCCGCTTGACCTCACCAAGACTGAACTTCCTCGGCTGCCTGCCAAACAGTCATAATAAATGTACTCACCTCATAGGGTTATTGCAATTTTAAATAAATGTAAGGTTCTCAGCATATTGCTAGGATACAGTGCTCGAAAACTTCTAACCAGTCTCATTTTTCAACAATCTACATTTTACCAAACCTTTTTGAAAAACATGGGTGTCCTCTTAACCCCTACACTTTTCAAATGTAACCCAGGCCCCAGTGTTCTGGACAGGATGTGGTATGTCACTTTAAACTGCATAGTTTCAGGCAACCCCTTCGGGTCCCCTCTCTCCTTGGGAGCTTTGTACTAACACTTTGTTATCACTCAATAAACAGTACTTTGCTGCCCCCCAAATAAGTAAATAAATGAATAAATAAACTTGCGGTTTCTACGTACATGCTATACCATCAACAACCTACTCTAAATTTTCCTTAATGTACCACTCAAGCTGATTTCATGTTTTTTGGATGTCTTTCTCCATGGGTCTATAGGAAATAATCTACTTGTCAACTTCTCAGAATTGTTTTGAGATAAAAGGTATTTATCACTCTCTGTATCTCTCAAATTAAAAAACAGGATCTAGGGATGCCTGGGTGGCTCAGTTGGTTAAGCAGCTGCCTTCAGCTCAGGTCACGATCCCAGCGTCCTGGGATCGAGTCCCACATCGGGCTCCTTGCTTGGCAGGGAGCCTGCTTCTCCCTCTGCCTCTGCCTGCCACTCTGCCTGTGCTCTCTCTAGCTCCTCTCTCTCTGACAAATAAATAAATAAAATCTTTAAAAAAAAAAAAACAACAGGATCTAGGAGAAGCTTAACGGTCTGAAAAGAGGCAAAATAGTTGGTGAGAAGGATAAAAGTAGGATATTACTATCCATGACATTATATTTATATCCTGGATCAGCCAACCTTTCTAGGCTTGCCTGAAATTTCTCAACCTGTTCATCTGTAAAATATATAATGAACCTTGTGCAAGGATACAAAAGGTTAAAAAAGATCTAGTCCCTTTCCTTGAAGAACTTCTAGAAAAGAATCAAATTAAATCTCACCATATAGCATCTTATTACAAACAGCAGAGTGAAATGGGACCTCATTAGACAAAAACCCAAATGAGAATGCATTCCAATTTTTCATCTTCATGACAGCTGAGAAGGGCTCTGAGTCTAAAAAGGACACTCGGGGCACCTGGGTGGCTCTTGGGGTTAAAGCCTCTGCCTTCGGATCAGGTCATGATCCCAGGGTCCTGGGATCAAGCCCTGCATTAGAGAGCCTGCTTCTCTTCCTCTCTCTCTGCCTGCCTCTCTGCCTACTTGTGATCTCTGTCAAATAAATAAATAAAATATTTTTTAAAAAAAGAAAAAAAAGGACACTCAATTCCTTCCTTCCTTTTGTGTCTCTTTGTAGTAAAGGAAGACACACATTAGTCTTTCAATTAACAAAAGGGAGGTAATAAAGTATAATTGAAGGACAATTGTGGGTTTTAAGTCCTTTTTCCCCACAACAGTCCCTCATCCCTACCTGTTTCCTGTCTTTTGAACTTGGTTAAGTAGCTTCATTCTGGACTGAATATGCCTTGTCTATCAAATGAGGAATTATATCCTCTTTGCTCTATGTTAGTATTGGAAAAGGTGACTGATCAAGGTCCCTCCTCCCACCACATTCTATAATCCGGTATTTCCAGATCCAAAGAGGCAGGCAGAAATCTTCCCAAGGAAGGGGCCAAGGGTAAGAACTGGGGTCTAGGGAGCAAGGAACAGTGAAGGAGGCCGAAGCCAGTTCTCACCGAGAGGATCTTATCACCCTCCTGGAGCCGCCCATCCAGGGCCGCAGCCCCATTCTCTTTGATGCGGCTGACGTAGATGCCACTGTCGTTGGAGACATACTGCTGATCTGTGCCACCGACGATGTTGAAGCCCAGCCCTGAGAAAATCATGGAGGAGTTGTAAAGGAGATAGTGATGAAGAAGAAAGGGAATAAAGGAGAAGAAGAGAGAAAGAGGAAAGTTCTAGTTGGGAGGGGACACTGATGAGTCAACTGTGATATAATGGGTCAACTGACATGGGCAAGGTCAGTGAAGAGTATCATCAACAGAGGTCAAGAGTACCCAGAGTTGTCCATTTAAACCAGGCAAGACTAAAAATATAAATGTAGTCATTTTGTTTATACTAGTCATACTAGTTTGCTGAGTATAAAAAGATCTATACTAAACTCAGTGAAATAATGATGTTTCTTATGCACTTCTGTTCACATTCGATTTTGCTTCTGCTGGCGACATTTAGAGGAGCCAATTTTTTACTTTCCTGCTATTAATGTAACAATGTGAGGTGTGTTCATGACAAGTCATGCTTTTAACTATTTAGCAAATGAACTATCCTTAATTCAGTGGAGCAGAGATTCTTAACCAAAGCTTCCCCTTCATACTTCCCTTCTCCCAGTGTTCAGGACAGTTTGTGTTGGAGGTATTTTGGAAGAAATGGTCTTAGGAGTTTCATTTATTTTTCTATTTTAGTGTAGGTGTTGGCAGGAATCCTGGGAACCAAAAAGATAACTGAAGCTTCTCAATAGAACTAAATCACCAAATTGACTGTTTCCTTTTCTACCTCCAGTGCAAACGACCATGAATTTGGGTAGTTTGCCAAGTTTTATTCACTGTAGGAAACGGACTACCCACTGATTAACAACTGTCCATTCTCCCCCTTGCCCTAACCCCTGGCAACCACCCTTCTATTCTTTGCTTCCTTAAATGACTAATTTAAATGGGTATAAAAATTTCAGTTATGCAAGATGCAAGATAAGTTCTTGAGAGATGACGTACAACTTGGTGCTTATAGATAACAAGTGTTACTGTACACTTAAAAATCTATTAAGAGAGTAGGTCTCATTTAAGTGTTCTTACCATAATAAAACAAAATAAAATTTTAATAAGAAAGAAGACTAGTAAAGTGTCATTTCCATGGATAAACCACTAAGTTGTGGAAAGATTTTCACTATACAAAAAAAATTGTTATAAAGAGATTTTATCTCTGCATTAAAAAGGGGGGGGGAACCTCCCTGGGGTTTTCTTTCTGTCAGATACTGTAGAATTCATAGTCATAATGCCAAGAGAAAAGAAATAGTATGAAAACAATTAAAAAACAAAAATCTGGTGGACAATTAGAAGGACTAGCCATGATCACTAGCTTACTATTGGTTTCAGTAGAAAACAAATAAAGGAGACATATGTGGGCTTTCTAAAAAATTCTCCCCATTGGTGTGAAGCTCACAGTATTAACTTAAGTACTAGCAAATCAATCTGTGATTTAAGAAAACACATGGCCAAAGGGAGAGAAGCAGCAGGAAACATCTCATTTAGACAGCATACCTTATGGACCAACTATCTCAGCTCAGTGGTCCACACCACTTCATCTAGAGAATGAAAAGGGTTCAAGATACAGGACAGCAAGAGTTCCTTCTAAAGACGCCTATTTCAACTTCCTTGAAGAGTAGCCTATGAAAATTTAAGTTACTAAATGGTTTCTCTTAGAACACTTAATTTGTATCATAGTGGGTAGGAGGTACTGGAAAGGGGATGGTGGGTAGTGATAAGACAGAAAGGTAGGTGAAGCCTGATTAATGAAGGCTTTGAAATTATTTCCAAACTGACAGGTTTGAGCAAGGTGGCTGAGGACAACCAGACTTTCACAATACTAGCACAAACAATTTAGAGAAAATCTTTCCAATCTTAACATCTTCACCAAACGCTACAAATGACTCTGGGGACTTGGGGTACAGGGAGGATGTGTTAAGTAGCTAAACACAATCCAGTAGTTAGAAAGAGGGGGACTTTGCTACTGGTTACTGAAAGCTACAGAACAGTGCCTAAAGAAGGAGAGTGGAAGAAATCTTACTGAAATTTTCTATAAACATGCAAGTGCTTACTCTCACCCAAAAATCACGTTATATAAGCATGTTAATAAAGAACTGCTCCATTGGTTGTAAATGAACCACACCACTTCACAGGAAAACTCTGAGACCCACATGAAGTCTCTTTGTTCCACCGGAACATTTCTAAAACGGAACTTACCTATAATATGAAGCATTGCTGAAATAAACAGAAGTCACCAAAGCACTGAGCAGCAGTACTACCAACTCAAACCTGATCATTTACTATATGTCAGGTACTATGTTATGTTCTGAGGAAGACATAAAGCTAAATGGGAAAGTCACCACTTTACCAGAAACAGAAATTTATTCTTTTCCCTGTCCCTTTTAGATTTTGCAGAAACAAATTAAAGTCAGAAGACCTGGTCACAAATTCAACTCCATAATTTACAAGATGTGGACTAAAATAAGTCAGTGTACCTCTCTGATACTCAGTTTCCTTTTCTGTAACATAAGGATTACAAATCCTGCCCTCCCTACTTCAAAAGCTAATTGGTAGGGTCTAATAACATAAAATCTGAAAAAAGTCCTTTATGATCTACAAAGTAGTTACCACAAGAGTAGATGTCAACAAACTGGTGCCTGCTACTGCCCCAAATTGGATAGTCTGACGGAGAAAAGATTAACAAATACACAGTACCAATGTGGAAAACCCTGAAATACAAGGCAGATAAAAAGTCCATTAATAGGACAAGACTGGTTTGGAACTCAAACCTAACTGAAATTAAGTATGTCTATAACTCATGACCCACACAGCCCCATCATGAAGTTTCTAGCAAGGGTGGTATTTAAAATATGCAACAGTCAGTCCAGCACATGCACCACCCAACTGCAACAGATGTCAGCTGGAAATAAGCAGAAGGAGAAGGGCTATCCCAGTATATATATGCCGATTATCAACTGTGTCTAGGAAAATCTTCCATAAATAGAGTAGATCACATATTCTGGTTTGTCTGAGAGTCTTGATATATACCTGTTGTCCCAGTATTATTAAAATAGTCCCACCCCCCAAAAAAAAATAGTTCCCTTCAATTTAAAAAGCATCTCATTGTGGACCAGTATGACCATCCTAACTATAAAGGGTAATGTAAGAAAAAAAAAAAAGGTGATGTGAGAATGTGAATTGCAGCAGGCTTTGTGGTAGGGTGGAACTGATGGTAATTCAGGTTATCCAACCGTTGGGGAACAGATAACTAGAATTTGGTTAAGAGTCAGAAGATCTGGGGCACCTGGGTGGCTCAGTCACTGGGTGTCTGCCTTTAGCTCAGGTCATGATCCCGGAGTCCTGGATTTGAGCCCCACCATCAGGCTCCCTGCTCAGCGGGAATTCTGCTTCTTCCTCTCATACTCCCTCTGCTTGTGTTCCCTCTCTCGCTGTGTTTCTGTCAAGTAAATAAATAAAATCTTTAAAAAAGAGAGAAGTTCTGAATAATCATATGTAAGGTAACAGAGTTTTAAAATGTAATGTTGACACTAATAGCCCAATACCTTCTTATAAATTAGAAACCCAGCACACAAACAGTATTACCTACTTACAAAAGTACATGTACATTTAAAGACATGTAGAAACACATTAGAATGGGTGCCTCTGGGGGAAAGATACAAGATGAAGTTTAGGGATGAAGGGCAAAAATCAAAAAACAAAAACAAACAAAAAACAGAGAGGAACCTTGCATGTACTGATGACGACAACGTGTGACAGAACTACAGGATATAATTAATTCAGCTCTCAGCAGAAGGGGTTGAGTGCAGAGGGAAAGAGAAATAGACTGGCACTCAAAAGACTTCTCAAAAAGTGAGGGAATAAAGAAGTATTACATAGTGAACTCTGGTTATAATGTGCCAATAAATTTTTTAAATGTGATAAGATTAAAATGGGTGCTTGGTCTGCAATTTGGAAGAGAAGTCTAAATGCAAAAAAGTAAAAAGACAGCTGAAGAATGATGCCACCGTAGGAGTGGGAGAGAAAAGAAGTACGTTTTTGTATAAAAGTTTTGTACAGTTAAATAAGAAATGCCTTCTTGTGGACACCCCCCTCCCATCTCCAGGTCTGGACCCTGAGCTTGTTTATGCGTAAGAGCAGTAATAGCAGAAGCAATGGTTAATGTTTATTGAGCATTTAATACGTACCAGGTACTATGCTACCCACTTTACATACATCATCTCATTTAATCTCAATAAAGAGTGATTATTACTCACATTTTACAGATGAATTTCAAGATGATGCATTTAGAGATTAAGTAATTTTACAAAAGGTCACACAGCTCTTCACAAAGCAAAGACCGTGATTACACAGTGTGAGTTTTAAACCATTTTGCCATACTGTATCTTTGTAGTAAACAGAAACAACCACTTTAGGAAAAAACGTCTGCTAATAAGTAAGGCTGCCAAAAAATTAAAAATTAAGAAAAGTAAGGCTGCTATCTTGGGAGTCAACCTGCCAGTGTTGGAATAATGTTTGTAGAACAGTTAACAAAAGTAATATATTACAGAGGAGGAACTGGTCCTTCTGGTGTTCTGTTACCTTAGTCGGGGTCCCTATTGTTTACTTTCGGCAAGAGAAGAAAAAAACCCTTCGTTTATTTTAGATTCTTATCTATAGAATCTAGAAGTTATAAAGTAAAAGTAAAAAACAATGTTTAGCCATATTACATATTAGTCTAGAATTAATAATTCTGGACATAATTAAAATGAAATAGTCCATTAACACCAATGATGGTGGCCACTTGCTGAATTATGAAAACCAGACTGATAAACACCCTATTTGCCCGCATCAACCTGCAGGTTTTTTCTAGCCCAAGATAATCTCACAAATTTTCCCTAGATGTCAATCAAACTCACTGTTTGTTTGTTTAGTGGTAAAATATATGTAACATAAAATTTATCTTTTTATCCATTTTTTTTTATCCATTTTTTTTAAACATTATATTGGGACGCCTGGGTGGCTCAGTTGGTTAAGCTGCTGCCTTCGGCTCAGGTCATGATCCCAGGGCCCTGGGATCGAGTCCTACATCGGGCTCCTTGCTCAGCAGGAGTCTGCCTATTCTATACACCTCATCTAAGTGGAATCATACAATATTCGTTCTTTTGTGATGCGCTTTTTTTCACGTAGCACAGTATCTTCCAGGTTCACCCATGTTGTAACATGTATCAGAATTTCACTCCTTTTACAAGCTGAAAAATATTCCATTGTTCGTCCACACCACATACTGTGTATCCAGTCACCTGTCAGTGGACATTTGGTTGTTTCCACATTTTGGCTACTGTGAATAATCCTAAGAACATTGGTATACAAGTGCCTGTCCCTGCTTTCCATTCTTTTGGGCACTTATCTGGGAACTGAATTGCTGGATCACATGGCAATTTTTCTGACAACTTGAGGAACTGCTCAACTGTTTCCCACAACAGCTGCATCATTTTACATTCCAACAAGCAATGCCCAAGGTTCCAATTTCTCCTTATCCTTGCCAATACTATTTATTTTCACTTGTTTTTTGGAGAACAGTCATTCTAGTGGATATGAAGTGGAAGGGGAAGTGATATGTCACTGTGGTTTTCATTTGCACTTTCCTAAGACTGGTGATATTGAATATCTTTTCTTGAGTTCATAGGCCATTTGCATATCTTCTCTGGAGAAATGTCCCTCAAGTCCTTTGCATATTCTGAATTGGATTTTGTTGTTGTTTTTGTTGCTGAGTTGTAAGGGTTCTTCATATATTCTGGATATTAATCCATTATCAGATACATGACTTGTGAATATCTTCTCTCATTCTGTGTGTTATCTTTAATTCTCTTTAGTGTCTTTTGACGCACAAATTTTTTGATTTTATTAAAAATTAATTAAAAAATTAATTTTTAATTTAAATTTGGTAAAACCCAATTTGTTTCTTTTGTTGCCTGTGCATTTGATGTCATATCCAAAAAATCATCAAGCCCCAAAATGTAAATATTTCCCCTATCTTTTCTTCTAAGAGTTTTATAGTGTTATATCCTTGGGGGGGACAGATATCTTGTTTATTAATTAATTTTAAGTTTTTATTTAAATTACAGTTAGTTCACATACAGTATAGTATTAGTTTCAGGAGTGGAACTTAATTATTCAACACTTCTATACAACACCCAATGCTCATAACAAGTGCACTTCTTAATCCCCACCAATTTAATCCATCCCGTTAATCCCTCCCCTCTGGTAACTATCAGTTTGTCTCTGAGGTTAAAAGCCTGTTTCTTGGTTTGGGCCTCACTCTTTTTTTTTCCCCTTGGCTCATTTGTTTTATTTCTTAAATTCCACATACAAGTGAAATCATAATGTGCCATTCTTATTTCACTTAGCATAATACTCTCTAGCTCCATTCATGTCATTGCAATGGCAAGATTTCATTCTTTTTTACAGCTGAATAATATTCCATCGTACACTTATACTGTATCTTCTTTATCCATTCATCAATCAATGGACATATAGTGTTAGCTCTTACATTAAGGTGTTTGATGCATTTTTAGTTAACTTTTGTATGTGATATATAGGGCAAGAATCCAACTTCTGTGTTTTGCATTTGGAGATTCAGTTTTCCCAACATCATTTGTTGAAAACTGTCCTTCCATGAAACAAATGGTCTTGGCACCCTTTCAAAAATCACTTGACCATAAAGGAGAGGCCTTATTTTTGGGCCCCTTTTTCTATTCCATTGCTCCATACATCTGTCCTTATACTTCTGTCCTCTATACATCTATCCTACCACACTATTTGGAACACTGTAGCTTTGTAGCAAGCTTTTAAATCAGGAAGCTGTGAGTCCCCCAACTTTGTTCTTTCTTTTCAAGATTGCACTGGCTATTAGGGAGGTCCACTGAGATTTCATATGAATTGCAGAATGTGGTTTTCTTTCTGCAAAAAGGCCAATTAGATTTTGACAAATATTGTACTGAGTCTGCAGAATGCTTTGGATAGTATTGTCTGTCATCTTAACAATACTAAATCTTTCAATCCATGAATGTGGAATACATTTCCACTTACTCATGTATTTAATTTCTGTCAAATTTTGTAGTTTTCAATGTACAAGTTATTGCCTCCTTACACTTATTTACAAGTATTTTATTGCTTTTGATGCTACCATAAATGGAATTAATTATTTACTTTCCTTTTCAAATTGTTCATTGTTAACGGGGAGAAACTAAACTCATCTTGTGTGTTGAGTCTGTATCCTGTAAATTCACTGAATTTGTTATAAATTCTAACAGGTTTTGTTGGTTTTTTTTGTAGAACCTTTAGAGTTTACTACAAGTAAAATCATGCATCTGTGAATAGAGACAATTTTACTTCTTCCTCTTCAATTTGTATACCTTTTCTTTCTATTCCTTGCCTAATCAATCTTTCTGGCTAGAACTTTATTTTTTTAAAGATTTTATTTGAGAGAGAGGGAGAGACAGCACATGGGGGGAGGGGCAGAGGCAAAGGGAGAAGGAGACTCCCCACAGGGCAGGGAGCCCAATGTGGGACTCATTCCCAGGACCCTGGGATCATGACCTGAGCTGAGGTCAGATGTTTAACCAACTGAGCCACCCAGGTGCCCTGGTTAGAACTTTTAATACCATGTTGAATACAAGTGTGAAAGCAGGCATCCTTGTCTTATTCCTGGTCTTAGCTTTCATGCTTACATAAGTGAGTATGATGTTAGCTGTGGATTCTTTGTATATGGCCTTTATCGTGTTGAGGAAATTTCCTCTTATTCCTTTGTTTTTAACATGGAAAGGTGTTGAATATCCCTAAATGCTTTTTCTGTATCTGCTGAGATGATCACATTGGTTTTTTTCCTTCATTCTATTATCAAGTCGTATTACTTTGAACGATTTTCTTTCACTGAATCTTCTTTGCATTCATAGAACAGATCTCATTTTGTCATGACATATATTCCTCTTAATATATGTTATACTGAATTAAAACGGTGTAGCTCAACGATCACCCTAATATTCCATCTGGAGGCAATTTCTGATCAAAACCACATGGAGCTGGACCCAAGCAGAAACTACCAGCTTGATGAAATGGGGATTAAAGTTTGGAGAGGGTGAGGTTGCTGGAAGTTGCAGGGCAACATTCTAGAAAGGAGGAACGCAAGCAGGGAAAAAAAAAAAAGAGAGAGAGATTCAGGCATCTGCATGAGTCTTTACCAAGTACTGGCCCATGCATATGTTGAGTCAAATTCCACAAAGCTGGAAAAACAAACACTAGGAAGTTGTACACTGAATTGTTATCGGAGTTCACAAAATGCAAGGAGACTTTCAAGTTCTGACCAGCCAGAATGGAAATCCTCAGTGATTCATTTGAAAATTCTGTGGACACTCACTTAGAGCATCCCTCATTTGTAGAGCTGAACTTATGTGAAGTAAATGCTACTTTAGAACATAGAAAAGGTTACAAACAGGCCTTTGGGAGGTCAAACCCATCTATAAGTTACTTAGTTACTAACTACCTGCTAAAACAAAGGTAAACATTGTAATATTAACAATGTTAATGTAATAAAACAAAATGCAGACATGCAACAATGTAATATTTGGAACATCCAGAATCTAATTAAAAATTAACATGCTACAAAAAACAAGAAAAATGACCAATAATCAAGAGAAAAATCAGTCATTAGAAACAGCCAGAAATAATAAATGATGAAATGGGCAGACAAGATGTTTAAAAGGCTATTATAATTATGTGGACATAAAGTCAAATCTAATGACAAAACAGAACTTTTTTTTCAAGCCTTTAATCCATTTTGAGTTGATTTTTGTATATAGTATAAGACAGTGGTTCAGTTTCATTCTTCTTCATGTTTGCTTGTCTTTTGCATTCTGTCCAATTCTCCTAATACCATTTTTAAAGAGACTATCCTTTCCCTATTGTATATTCTTAGCCCCCTCATCATTAATTAATTGACTATACATGCATGGGTTTATTTCTGGACTCTCTATTTTGTTCCATTGATGTACATATGAATATGGAAGATTTTTTAAAAAATGAGACTTACAGGGTTTGAAAATTACAACGTCTGAAAGTAAAAATATACCAGATGTGATTAACAGCAGATTCGATACCACAGGAGAAAAGATAAATGAACTTGAAGACTTAGAAGAGAAACCACAGTAACATGGAGGATAACAGCAATATGCAACTGGAGTTCCAGAAGAAGAGGAAAAAGGGAAACAAAAAATATTCAAAGAAACAACTGGCTTGGGGTGCCTAGGTGCCTCAGTTGGTTAAATGTCTGCCTTCAGCTCAGGTTATGATCCCAGGGTTCTGGGATTGAGCCCTACATCATGCGCCCTGCTCAGCAGGGAGCCTGCTTCTCCCTCTCCCTCTGCCCCTCCCACAACTTGTGTTCTCTCTCGCTAGCTCTGCTCTGCTCTAATAAATTTTTAAAAATTAAAAAAAAAGAAACAATTGGCTCAAATTTGTGAAAAATCTACATAAACAGATCTGAGCTCAACAAACTCCAATCAGAATAAACACAAAAGAAAAAAAACAGCAAAGTACATCATAACCACATTCCTCAAAGACAGATATAAAGAAAATCTTATAAGTAGTCACAGGAAAAAGGACACTTAGGTACTAAGGTGCAAAGATGAGAATGACAATAGTCTTTTCCTCAGAAACTATACATGCCTTAAGTCAATGAAACATCATCTTTAAAATGCTAAAAGAAAAATAAAAGTCAACTTAGAATTTTATATCCAGTGAATATAGCATTCAAAAAGAATGGCAAAGTAACTATTTTTTCAGAAAAAACAAAGTTGTGAGAAGTTGTCACATGCAGATCTAAACTATGATAAATGTTAAAGGAAATCCTTCAGGCAAAAGAGAAATAACATTGAACAGAAACTGGATCTATATAAAGGAATAAAAGCACCAAATATCATAAATACATGGGAAAACACAAGTTAAAATGAAAAAGATGGACAAAGATACACTGAACAACTGGATTGGCCCTTTTAATATCATAAAAAGTAGACTTCAGAACAAGGAATATTACAGAGGGTAAAAAAGCACACTTCCTAATGAAAAAGGAGTCAATTCACCAAGATGACATTAAAATACTAAATATGAACATACCTAAGAGCAGAACTTAAATATATATGGAGCAAAAACTGAAATGAAAAAAAGGCAAATAAAATATGACAGTTGTAGATGTTAACACTTTCCTTGCAGTATCTGATAGAACAAGCAAACAGAAAAATCAGTAAAAATACAGAATACTTAAGCAACGCTAAGAACCAACTTGACCTAATTTATCTTTACAGGACAACACATTCAACAATTATGGAATAACATTCCTTTCTAATGCACAGGTAATGTTCACAAAGATTGACCACAGACTACTCCATAAGTCTGTGTTGCTAAATTTCAAAAGACATTAAAATTAGAAATCAGCAAAAATA
The DNA here is from genome assembly GCF_002288905.1 of Enhydra lutris kenyoni. Taxonomy (NCBI): domain Eukaryota; kingdom Metazoa; phylum Chordata; class Mammalia; order Carnivora; family Mustelidae; genus Enhydra; species Enhydra lutris. Next base: position 3,187,658 of record NW_019154104.1, read on the forward strand.
ACTGTTTTAGTTTTCTTGGGCTGCCATAACAAAATACCACAGAATACAAAGTTAAAATTTCTGTTTTGGAGGCCTGGAAGTCCAAAATCAAAGTACCAGCAAGGAAAATTTCATGCTGAGGCCTCCTCTTGACTTGTAGGTAGCTACCATCTCACTATGTGCTGCTGCTGCAGCTTCTTCTTCTTCTTCTTCTTTTTTAAAAAGATTTTATTTATATATTTAACAGAGAGAGAGATCACAAGTAGGCAGGTGGGGGTGGGGGGGAAGCAGGCTCCCCTCTAAGCAGAGCCTAATGTGGGGCTCGATCCCAGCACCCCATGACCTAAGCCAAAGGCAGAGGCCCAACCCACCGAGCCACTCAGGTGCCCTTAACTGTGTGCTTCTTTGTGCATGTGCAGAGAGAGAGAGAGAAAGAGAGAGAGACATAGAGAGAGACAAAGAGTTCTCTGGGTCTTGACAAGGACACTAATTCTATAGGATCAGAGCCCCAGCCTTAAGTTCATTTAACTTTAATTACTTCTGTAAAGATCTCCAAATCTCCAAATCCTGTTCACACTGAGGGTTAAGGCTTCAACATATTGGGGGGGGGGGGGAGGAGGTACCACAAACACTCAGTCCCAGTCCGTAAAAAAAGATATTGAAAAAAATTTCCTCAATGTTTGGAAAACAAATAACCAATGAGTAAAAGATGAAACTGTAAAGGAAACCAGAAAACACTACAGTTGAATGATAATGAAAATGAAATCACAATATATTAAAATTATGGGATGCAGCCAAAGCAATATTTAGAGGGAAATTTACAGTTTTACATGTTCACAGAAGAAATAAATAGGTATAAAATCAATGATTTCAATTTCTATTCTAAAAACTAGAAAAAGAAGACTAAATTAAACCTAAAGGAAGTAAAAGAAGAAAATAAAAGTGAAAAAAATTTAACAAAGCCAAAAAGATGGCTCTTTGAAAGAATTAATAAGGTTGATGAACTGCTAACAAGGCTAATCCAGAAAATGTACTTTATAGATTACCAATTTCAGGGATACAAATGGATTATCACTATATATCCTAAAGATATTAAAAGGATAAGGGAATATTATGAATAATTATGATGATTGTCAGTAAAACAGGAAATTTCTTTCAAAAAAACCCCCCACAACTTACCAAAACTGACTCCAGAAGAAATAGAATTTCTGAATATCCCCATATCTATTCAAAATATTTCCAAGTGTAGGAGTGCCTGGGTGGCTCAGTGGGTTAAGCCTCTGCACTCGGCTCAGGTCATGGTCTCAGGGTTCTGGGATCAAGCCTGCATCCCACTCTCGGCTCAGCAGGGAGCCTGCTTCTCCCTCTCCCTCTGCCTGCCTCTCTGCCTACTTGTGATCTCTCTCTCTCTGTCAAATAAATAAAATCTTTAAAAAGAAACCTCCAAGTGTATTAAAGATACTGAATTCATAATAAAAAAAGATTTTCCCACAACTTCAGGCCTAGACTATTACACTGGTGTATTGTAGCAAACATTTAAGGAAGAAATAATTTCCGTATGCAAAAAAATCCACGGTATGTTCATAATTTCACAAAATGTTTCTTAACCCATTTATTATGAAAAAGATCATCTTGGTACCAAAACATGAAATATAGATTAAAACAAAACTACAGAAAAATATTCCTCCTGTACATAGACTCAAAAATCCCAAAGAAAATATTAACCAACTGAACCCAGCAATATACAGAAAGGATGAATGTGAGGTTTACCTAAGAAATGTAAGGTGGTTTTAACACTGGTCAATCAAATGAACAAATTCAGCAATTAGTAAAGGAAAAATCATATGATTATCTCAGTAAATGCAGAAACAGCAGGTGGCAAAAGTCAACACTTTTTCATGATAAGTATTCTCAGCAAACTAAAAATATAAGGGAATGTTAAATCTGATTAAAAGCAGCTACAAACTAACATCCCTAAAACTCAGTGCAAGGAAAGGATGTCCACTCTTTCCACTAGTATTTTACCATTGTGCTGGAGGTCCTAGTCAGTATGGGAAGAAATAAAAGACAAAGATTAGAAAGAAATAAAACTGTCACTGTTGATGGATATGTATATGTGGGAATGGGGGGCATATAGGTAATCTCTATACCTTCCTCAATTTTGCTGTGAAACCAAGTGCTCTAAAGAAATAAAGTCTTAATTTTAAAAAATTAATATTTGCCTGTTGGTGGGAATACAAAGTGGTGCAGCCACTGTGGAAAACAGTACGTAGGTTCCTCAAAAAGTTAAAAATAGGGGCGCCTGAGTGGCTCAGTTAGTTGAGCATCTGACTCTTTATCTCAGCTCAGCTCAGGTCTTTATCTCAGGGTCGTGAATTGAAGCCCTGAGATGGGTATCACACTGGGTGTGGAGACTACTTAAAAAAAAAAAAAAAAAAAAAAAAGTTAAAAATAGAAATACCCTATAATCCAGTAAGCACACTACTGGGTATTTACCCCAAAACACAAAAACACTAATTCGAAGAGATATCTGCATCCCTAGTTTAGAGCAGCATTATTTACAATAGCCAAATTAAGGAAACAGCCTAAGTATCCACAGGCTGATGTATGGATAAAGAAGTGGCATATACATACAATGGAATACTACTCAGCCACAAGAAAAAGTAACATCTTGCCATCTGCAACAACGTGGATATAGCCAGAGAGTATCATGCGATGTGAAATAAGCCAAAGACAAATAACAAATGATTCCACTCAGATGTGCAATTTAAGAAGCAAAACAAATAACCAATGGGGAAAAAAAGAGAGAGGCAAACCAAGAAACATACTCTTGGAGAACAAACATGGTTACCAGAGGGGAGGTAGGGGGGTGTGAAATACGTGATGGGGATTAAGGAGTACATTTGCCCTGATGAGCACTGGGTGCTATATGGAATTGTTGAATCACTATACTGTACACCTGAAACTAATATTACACTGTATTTTAACTGTACTGGAATTAAATTTTTTAAAAAATTTTAATAACTACTACTACTCTGTTTTTCAGCCTTCTACACACAACAGCTGTTCCTTATCTCCATGACTTTGTCCTCTTCCCTTTGCCTAGAAACATACTTTACAGTAATTACTTGTTTAATTATCTCTTTACCCTATTGCAATAATTAGTTTCAATTATGAATAAGCTGTTATAAACACCCGTGCACAGGTAACCAGCTTTTGTGCATTTTTCTATCTCCTGTGCCCACACAGTACCTCGTCAATATACAGACCTCAGTTGGTGTGAAGTGACCGTTAATGCCTTTGGAAAGAACACCCAGGCCAGAAACAACTAACATTTCCGGCTCTGAGGAAATCTGGCAAGGTTTAAAAATTCTCTGTGAGACTCTAGCAAGCTTTTTCATAATCCAAAAAAAAGGCAGCACAAAAGAAAAAGAAGTAAAATATTGAAGGGAAAGGCCAATGACCTTAAAATTCCTATGACACAAGGGTCCCTGCCTTTCCGGGATGACTACCTCTTCTCCCGCTGGAGTCTATACGCCACATAGCAGCAGTAATGACAGGCACCACTTCAGTACTCGGGAGTGAATGGAATTATCTTTTCTTAGAACAGTGCCTGGCACAGAGTCTGCAATATAAAAATATTTGTAAAACAAACAAATTCATTTAGGTCTCACAAGTCTATAAGTAGGTTTGATTAATACTCTAAGGAATCATCTAAGGAAGATGAGGCATTTAGAAGTGTGGTAACTCGCCCAAGGTCTCACGGCTAGGAACTTGGCATTTTGGCTCTTCACCACTATGCTTTGCTGCTCACTGCAATTATGTTAAAATTCAGTTCTCTTCTGTAGCCACAGTATCTAGCAAAAAATAAATATATGTGAATAGAAAGGATGAATGAATGATTCAAACGAGTGACTCAAAAAAGAGATGAAATGACTAGGCATCTTGTCATTCAAAACCAGCCTGGTGGTGAGCACTAAGAAAAGCATGTATTGCATGGAGCACTGGGTGCTGTACATAAACAATGAATCTTGGAACACTGGCATCAAAACCTAATGATGTCTTTTATGGTGACTAACGTAACACAATTTTAAAAAAAAAATGTGCTCTGCAGAAATCCTCTGGTGCAAAGATAAAATACATCACTTGCTTTTTGCTACCTCTTCGAAAAGACATTAACAAGTAAATATGCATTGACAAACAGAGAAAGAGGGAAAATCTTTAACACTGCAGGAACAAAAAGATGGTGCCACAATCCAAAAACGTGTTACCCCCATGGCCAGTCCCTTCCTATCACAGTGCTCCATCGACAGGGGCAACAAAGAATATGGCCTCCCAAAGATGGTTCAGGCAGTACTGAGGAGGTATACCTGGGCCTCTATTTATTGCTATGTAAAAGAAGTTTCAAAATGAAGGAAGGATTGCTAACTAAGTCACTCAAAATAGAGTGCAAAGGACTTTGAGGAAGTAGGCCTTATGTACGTCTCCTATTTCAGTTTTCAGAACATCATTACTTTTTTTCACTTTTGCCAACTGGGCACATCCTTCTACTTTGGACAAAAGAGAGCTAATGTAACACCTGTTAATTAAATAGCCAATCCTGCATCAGATAATCAGCTTAAACTCTGCCAGCACCATTATAATTCTTTCAAAACAAGTTATGTGACCTTGTAGCATTTACTTTTATAAGCCTGTTCTCCCGGCTCACAATTCACGGCACACTTTCAATTTCGATTAACCCTGTCTCCCAGTGAAACCCCAAAAACATTCTGACTGCTTTATAGCCTCCTCTTCTTGACTGACAGCTCCTCAACTTCTTCTGAAATATCTATGTAGGTATCTTTAATCTCTCATTTCAGGATAAGCCTTTGTTCAAACTCTGAACATACGTGCCAGGTCTCTACTGGGTCATGTCTCCATTTGTTGCCTTTCTTTAAAAAGTTTCGATCTCTTCATTTTCACCTCATATTATAATCTGAACCCTCCCCAACTGCCATCTTTTCAACTTTCTCTTACTCTACTGCTTCTTACCCAAAATATGGTAATCTGCACATTGTAGTAGGCATGGATACACCATAGTTTTGTACAAGGGGAGGATATTATCTAATTTGTTTCTGAAACATTTCCTAAAGACATTTAATATGGTCTTGAGTCTCTTGTCTGACCTACAAGGAACCAAACCTACCTTACGAAGGTCCATAGTTATTATGGTTATTCTACCTCTTGAAGGTACCTGCCATATGCCTATCATAATTAATAATTATTCTCCTACTGAACTGCAAAATTCTTAAAAATAAGCATCTTTTATTCTTTATTCTAGTATTCTTTATTCTAGTATTCTTTATTCTTTTATTCTTTATTCTAGAAAAGAATTCTTTATTCTTGTCTAGTATGACAAGTATCATATTCTAGTATGATTCCTAATCATAGTGTAGGCACATAGCAAACATCAAATGAATGTTTTTAAGAACAGCTTCCCTTTATTTTTGACTCTCCTGAAACCAACACTTTGTTCCTAAATAAGAAAAGATCATCTTAGATCTTTTTCCTCAATAATTTTGTACTTATTCAAATAGTCATTGATGACTTTTCTGCCTAGTCATATGGCTTTAAAAAATGTTTCTATAGCTCAGCATCTATCAGCTTGCCTTTCTACTTCTTCAAAGTAATTCCTAGATGTTTTACTTCAGTTATTTTTGATTGTCTTGAAAAAATATTAACAAAAATGATCCTTGAAGCAATCTTAAAGACTTGTATAATACACTCTTTTTACTCGATGGGATTTTCTAGCTATTCTAGCTCCTTGTTTCTTGAATCTTAAGTTTCTTATGCATTATAACGCATTATGTTCAAATTCATTCTTTCTTATGCATAACACATTATGTTTAAATTCATTCTTTCTTTAAGTTAGTTGAGAACCCTGTTTGACTTTCTGAAAGTTGAATTAGACCACGTTACTGGTTCTTTTATCAATATTTCTATTCTATTTTTCCCGACATTTATGTCTTCCTAGTCATTTCATGAACACTTACCCACCACTTTGTGTCATACCCAGCAAGACATTAGGAAAACAAAAGACGAAGGATATGTATCTTTTGAATCAGAAGAGCTCATAGAGGGAGGAGACACAAGTAAGGAAGCAAATACAGAAATAAACACTAAGACTGAGATATGTACAGGGTCCAGTTGGAGCCTAAAGAGAACAAAAACTTTGTATGATGGTTCACAACCTGGGTTTTTAAGTCACACGGACTTGAATCTGATTCTTAACACTTCCTCTTAAAGAAATGTGTGACATAAGAGTCAAGGTTTTCTCATTTGTACAATGGTCTAATAACCATTTCAACTGTTCCTTGTCAGGAGTACAAGAGACAAAGTGTTTAGTTTAGCAATACATGACAAGCATTCAATAAATGGTGTATGGTATACGTAACAAGGAGGCAGCTAGCCTATATAAGGCTTCCTGGAGAAGGTTTTTGAATTCAGTCTTAATCAATGAACAGGAAGGGAAAGGAATCAAGACGGAACCTTAGAGAAAGGTTAAGTTTCCACACTAGCATTAAGAACTTGTCTAACAACCTCAGCAACCTCATCTCCCTTAACTCTCCTAAATGAACCCTCCCTTCTACCCAGGCTGGTGTACTCACTGACCTCAGAATATACTTTACTAATTTTCTCTTTTCTATTACTACACAGGCCATACCCTTCCCTGTGCCTGGCTCTCACCTACAGACTGTAAATCCAACATAAATTCTACCTTCTTGAAATTGATGGGTTTGGCCCTTATCAATGGCTCTATTCTTTGAACTTGTCCTGCACAAGGTGAGATTAACACACTCCCCACCACATTTCCTTGCCCTATGACAACATACAGGCTCATCATAGTCCTTAACCCTTTGCACTGAGATTTCACTTTTCAGGTGTAAATGTAATGTCTCCATTGGAATGTAAATTCCTAAGGGTAAGACTTCATACAAGCAAGAGAAAATAGGGCAAAGACATAGCACCTTAGTCTCAGATCTATTTGGTACATAAATGAACAGTTCAGAAAACGTAACAACAGTCTCAAAGTCAAATGCAAAGTGCATGACCAATCTGTAGAGACTTAAATGCTTGGACTTAATGAGGTTTCCTGTTTTTATGTTCTCCCTTGAAATGCCCTCACCTCTACCAACAGCAAACTATAAAAACTTTCCACTGTGGACTGTGCAAGTTGTCTAAGATGCCTCAAATCCTTAAGGCATGATATAATCAAATAAAGGCTAGGAGAAAGGCTGGGAATCAACTCCTTAGACATGGCTACTATATTGGAAGACAAGATATGGAATAGTAGAATCAACAGATCTAGGTTGAACTCACTGGCTTTAGAACTTGGACAAATCCCTAACCTCTCAGAGATATTTCCTCATCTAATAAAGTGGATGAATCACTTAGCACTCATGGTTGCTGTGAAGATTAAATGAGTTAATATATAAAGTAATTAGCATAGTATCAGAAATATAATACCCCACTAATTATTCATTATTAAAACACCATACCAAAGCAGTATCCTCTGCAAAAAAAGGTAGAAAAATAGAGATTCTCTTCCTTCTTTAAAGATAATATATCAGGAGCAACCTGCTGAAACCCACTGAGGCCTCAGCCCTGAACAAGGAATCCTAATGTTAACACCCAGTGGGTCACAAGGCTGTCCCTATGGCCAATCTCTATCTGTTACAGTGGGGCTGGGGGTAGGGGGTGGAGGGGGTGAGCTAGATTAGATTCTTGTGATACTTCTTAGAGTAACTGGGTCTTTTCAAAATTAAGAACTCTTAATTTAATAAAGGACAATGTGGGAGGCTTTAGAGACTGTAACCAAGCTGAGCTCCCACAGGGGGGAAAAAAAAATCAACAGTATTCCATAAAGAATAAAAGGTGAACTCTTCAAGTCTTTGAAGCCATTTAAAATTCTGACCACTGCCTCTGTCAATTCTTCAGATCACCCACTGTCAGTCCAAAATGGCAGGAATCGTAAGGAACACATGTGGAATGTCCCCCCTTCCCCCAAAAATCATCAACTCTTGGAAGTAAGTGGAAGACACTGCCAAAGTCATCCAGCCTAAGGGTCGCCTTAAAACAGTTGAGGAAGAAGGAACAGGTGAGATGCCAAGCTACATGCCAAGCTTCTTTCTGCCTCCTCAGATACTCACTTCTTCATCATAACTTCCCCAAGATTTCATTCGTTCCCTTGCAGTAAGCGTGATCAGACAGAGTAAGTTCATTTACCTTGCAAAATGGGCCCAAACACTGAAAATATCCCAACACTCTTGCCCTTGACAGAACACTGGCACAAAAGTGCAAGAGAATATATACATTTTTTGCTGTTAGCTGATTAAACTTTCAGGTCTCTGCACAGGAAGTTGTACAAAAAGAGTGACAATGTTGCCTACATACAGAAATGCATATTCGAACTAGAGGCTTTTCATATTTCTTCTGCAGAGCAAAAGATCTCTATGAGCCTATCAAAGTTACTGGGATAAATGACTTCTTCCCTGTGTGTCTTCATGATGACTCAGCGAAGAAAAGCTGAATCAGAATGTGAGACTTCCTAGACGTACAACATACCAGGTAACTAGTTCTGAGAGGCGAAAAACAGAAACTTGAAACATTCTCTTGTTAACTGAAACAACCAAACGTTAAATGACTGTTTTTATCCCAGTTCAATCCTAAATGAAATGACTGTTTTTATCCCAGTTCAATCCTAAGTTTGGGGCTCTACTTTCCTAAACTCTTAAGTCTATCAATTTATATGCGTAAGACAAGAACATACTTGGGAAAATTAATGGAGTCACCTGATGAATAAATACTCATTGTGAATAAATGCATATATACTATAGAAACTAAAGTACTTTGGGGGGAAATATATTAGCTAGATATAATTATTCTTCTTAATTAGTACCTTGAAGTTTGTCCTAACTCCAATGATTCAGAAAAATGTCAACACCAGGAATTTTCGGTCTGCAAGATCAACAGGATCAGAAAATTTTAGCAAACAGTGAGCTGAACATTTGTCAACCCTGCTCTGCAAACACCAAAAAATGTGATATTACTTTGAACTTTAAAAAAAATATTCAGTGACTTAAACACACAAAATAGTATCAGAGTTCTCCTCTGCTATAGCCAGGAGATCCTGGAAATATTGCAGATGCCACAGCAAAAGAACCACATCAAACTACGTTAAATTCTTAACGGGCAAGAATCAAATTCCAAATCACATCAAGGCAGCTAATATAATGAGGGATGCCTATGCTACAGACGAGAGACAAAATGGGAGCAGAACAACTTTAAATACTTGTGGGACAATCAGAAAAGGAGCTAGCATTGTTTTAACTGGCCCTAGGAACAAGTACCAATGGATGAGAAGTACAGAAAAGCAGATTTGGGGGTTAGCAATACTTTTTCATACTGGCCTCAAAAGTCAATAAATACTAAGAGTGAGAGAAGGAGAAATTTACATAAAGTAGGAAAAATGAATCTAAAAGAACTGGGCATACTGAGTGAGCATTCAAAAAACGTTTAGGAGCTGCTATGAAGTATGACACTAAATCATGCAGGTTAGAACAAGTTACTTTTCTATAAGTAAAGCTGACTTCCAGTCTGATATAACTAGAAAAAAAACACAAAGTATGGATGACTCTGAAAGCTATATTTTATGAAGAATAGTCTGTAAGTGGTGGTCAAGATATTGCAAAATTCCACAGGAGAAAAGATGATGGGCTGTCTTAGGTAGTGAAGATTCGAGCGGGGTTGCGGAAAGCTGCGGGAGATTTACAGAAACATTTCAGAACTAGAGCTCTGAGTACTTGATGACCTATTGAAGACTCTTGGAAAAAGTTATTTAGTAGGATTTACTGTGCTCATCTACCTATTCCTCTATCAAGAATAACAACAATAGTAGCAAACACACAGGGCTTTCCAGGTGTCAGGCAATGTTCTGAACGTTTTGAAGTATAGTCTACTATCATGCACATTTTACAGATGAGAAACTAAGGCTTAGTTTATATCAATAAAGTAGTCAGACAATCAGTGTCAAAGTTCTAGTAAGAGGTTAGATACCAGATGGATCTACATAATCCCAACGCTAAAGCTCTTAATCCATACACTAGACAGCTGTAAAGGGGAGGCAACAAAAACCAAGGCAGGCTGACCTTGAACAGCGTTAAGAGCCCACTCGAGAGAAAGCGCTGGCGGAAACGGAGCGGGGGGCGGTTCTAGGGGAAAGATGACTAAAGGCTAAGTGAGGATTTAGCGGTATCGGAATCACAGGATGTGCTTGTTTAAAAACAAACAAAAACAAAAACAAAAATCTGCACTGAATCGAAATTCCTAGAGATGGGACCTAGGAATGAACTTAAAAAAAAAATTATTTGGAATTAACATTTTTTTAAAGAAAAACCGAGAAACCCTGGGTCATTTTGAGGCACAACCAGGTCTGAAAAGTGCTGTAGCAAATCTCTAAGGTTTCTTTCCGTTTTAGCATTCCAATTGACATTCTAAATGAATTTCCCCAAAACGGAAAGAAGGCGGGAGGGATGATTCTAGCACCAAGAAAACGGCGATGCATTTACAGTCAACACTGTTTACGCTCCTGTTTTTACCGAACAGTCTCTCTCACAGGAACAGGGATTAGGCAGGCAACGGGAAGGAGAGGAGTGGTGTTTAAATAGCAGGCTCTGGGGCAGAACTTTCTAGCACTATCAGCACGCGAAAGAAAACCTTCCTGACTAGAATACAGATCACCTGTGATAAGCCGACTGAAAAATGAGGTGGGTTCCTCAGACCCGGGTCGGGCTAACGATGGATGCCCATATAGTCTTCTACGTGCTCAGAGCATTGTGGGGGAACCTCTAGGCTGGGGCCCGCTGGCTCCAAGGCCGAAGGAATCGGGCTCAGCAGGAGAGTTTTCTGCTCTGCCATCACCTCGAGCACCCTGCGCCCGGAGACGACCTGTGCCGCACATACCCGAGGGTCCTCTGGTAAGACTGATTTCCTCCTCAGTGACCAAATAATCCACTCTCCCGTTCATGTCTCACGGCTCTTCTGGCTTCCCACCTGGGACTGCCCGGCCTCGCGCAGGTGAAGGTGAACCAATCTCCGCGCGGCGCCCAAAGCACAGCGCTTTCGGTTTCAGGAGCCCGGCGACCGGAAGAGGAAGTCGGGAGCGCCGGGAGCGCAAGGCATACTGGGAGTCGTGGTTCTCCCGGCTTCCCTTGCCCCGCCCGCGCCACGAACTACCGGCTGAGATGAGTCGGTTACCATCCTCCTACTTTACCGTTGGGAGTGGAGGTCGTCAAGGTCGGAGACACAAATAAATTGATATTGGCGAGGAGAAATTCAACAAAATCTCGGGACATCTCGTGGGGGAGGGGGGAATAAATTCTGTTATTCGGATTAGCAGGGGCGTCGCAGGCAATCCGCTAATGCGACTGCAGAGAACGAAATCTCACCCTTTTACAGAGCCGGGCAGATACAATCCATCCCATGCATGTTCTCGTGGGAGAGAACTTAACACCATTTGCTGTATACATTCTTCGGTATCTCACCCCTGTAATGGCCACCCGTGTTAGGTAATTGCCACGATCCGAAAGAAAAATAAAACTGTGACAAGCAGGATACTTAAAGCTTGGAGCAAGGAGCCTAGGCTAACTCCTACAGTGAGGGGAAATGGGACCACTATTTTCCTTTCAAATCGAGTTGTACCTGATAAAAAGCTTTTTGGCTTTTGAAAAAAAAAATTATGTACAAATAAAAGATACAGAGGAGGGATGCCTGGATGGCTCAGTTGGTTAAGCCTCTGACCTGATGTCGGGGCAGGTCGTGATATTAGGGTCCTGGGATGAACCCTGCCTCACGCTCAGACCTCAGGGGGGCGGGGAGGTGGGAGTTGGGGGAAGGGGGGGACTGCTTGTTTCTCTCTCCATGCACCACGCGCCCCACCCCACCCCCGCTTGCGCTTTTGCTCCCTCGCTCTCTCAAATAAGTAAATACATTTTTTTAAAAAAAGATTGTATTTATTTGACAAGGAGAGACACAGTGAGAGAGGGAACACAAGCAGGGCCAGTGGGAGAGGGAGAAGCAGGCAGGGAGCCCGATGTGGGGCTCTATCCCGTGACCTGAGCGGAAGGCAGAGGCTTAAGGACTGAGCCCGCACCCCGCCACCCCAGCCCCCCACTCCCGCACCACAGTAAATACATTTTTTTTAAATTTAAAAAACAGGCAAAGGAAGGATTTATAATTACAAATTTGCTCAAGAAAATTTGCTAAGAAAAACTAGAGGGGTAAAGGTTTCTTCCTTTGGAAAATCCAAAGTTTTTATTTATTTATTTCTTACAGTAAGACTAGTGGATGCACTAGCTGTGACTTCATCAGCCTTCCTGACTTTTGAAGTAGAATTCCAAAACAGAGCTCTAAGGAATGATTTCGGATCAAAAACTCAAAAGCCTTAAAGTGCAGGAAGAGGACTTAAATGTGGGAAACAACCTGGAATTAGACCACAGGGATTGGTGGGGCACTTTGGAGGGTTGAAAAGTGCAGCTCTGATTAAAGCATTCAAATTCAGATTAAAAGCAGGAAAAAATATACAGTGGAAAAAAGTCTGTTTAATAAACGGTGCTGGGAAAATTGGACAGCTAAGTGTAGAAGAATGAAACTCGACCATTCTCTTACACCATACACAAAGATAAACTTGAAATGCATAAAAGATCTCAATGTGAGGCAGGAATCCATCAGAATCCTGGAGGATAACGTAGGCAGTAACCTCTTGGACATCAGCACAGCAACTTCTTTCGAAATATGTCTCCAAAGGCAAAGGAAACAAAAGCAAAAATGAACTTTTGGGACTTCATCAAGATCAAAAGCTTCTGCACAGCAAAGGAAACAGTCAACAAAAGAAAGAGGCAACCCACAGAATGGAAGAAGATATTCGCAAATGACAGTACAGACGAAGGGCTGATATCCAAGATCTGTAAAGAAACCCTCAAACTCAACACACACAAAACAGATAATCATGTTAAAAAATGGGCAGAAGACATGAACAGACACGTCTCCAAAGAAGACATACAAATGGCTAACAGACACATGAAAAAATGTTCGTCATCTTTAGCCATCAGGGAGATTCAAATCAAAACCATACTGAGATACCACCTTACACCAGTTAGAATGGCCAAAATTAACAAGACAGTAAACAACATGTGTTGGAGAGGATGTGGAGAAAGGGGAACCTTCTTATACTGTTGGTGGGAATGCAAGTTGGTGCAGCCACTTTGGAAAACAGTGTGGAGATTCATTAAGAAATTAAAAATAGAGCTACCCTATGATCCTGCAATTGCGCTACTGGGTATTTACTCCAAAGATACAGATGTAATGAAAAGAAGGGCCATCTGTACCCCAATGTTCATAGCAGCAATGTCCACAGTCACCAAACTGTGGAAAGAACCAAGATGTGTTTCAATGGACAAATGGATAAAGAAGATATGGTCCATATATACAATGGAGTATTATGCCTCCCTCAGAAAGGATGAATACCCAACTTTTGCATCAACATGGACAGGACTGGAAGAGATTATGCGGAGTGAAGTAAGTCAAGCAGAGAGAGGCAATTATCATATGGTTTCACTTATTTGTGGAGCATAAGGAATAACATGGAGGACATGGGAAGATGGAGAGGAGAAGGGAGTTGGGGGAAATTGGAGGGGAAGACAAACTTCTTCCCTAGTCTCCCCCAGAGACTGTGGACTCTGAGAAACTAACTGAGGGTTTTGGAGGGGAGGGAGGTGGGAGGCTGGGTGAGCCTGGTGGTGGGTATCATGGAGGGCATGTATTGCATGGAGCACTGGGTATGGTGCATAAACATTGAATTCTGGAGCACAGAAAAGAAATTTTAAAAAATTAATAAAAATTAAAAAACAATTTCAGATTAAATAATCAAACCAGAACCTACCATGTTTAAAAAGAGAGAGCGAGAGAGAGAGAGCGAGAGAGAGAGATTCAGCAGGAAGACCTCTTACTTGCTAATCCTGTAAGAATTTAATAAGGAATAATGACAAGAACACTGGAAATGATGTCAGAAGACCTGGTCTCAAGTTTTGGTCCCATCTTCTTAGTTGTCTGGCTTCGAGCGGGTAACCTAACATTTCATAACTGTGATTCCCCATCCGACAAAGGGCATGATAAAAAAATCTTTAAAATGTTGAAAAGATTAAATGAGATGACATTTTAAAAATTACTTCTCACTTCAGGGTCTCATGGGTTGCTCAGTCAGTTGGGCATCTGAGTCTTGGTTTTGGCTCAGGTCATGATCTCATGGGTCCTGAGATTGAGCCCTGGGCCAGGCTCTGTGCTCATCAGGGAGTCTGGTTGAGATTCTGCTTGAGATTCTTTCTCCCTCTGCCCTGCCTCATGTGCTCTGGCATACATGCTCTCTCACTCTCTCTCAAATAAATCTTAAAAAAAAAATTCTCATCTTCAAACTCAGATTCATACAACCCTCACTTCCAAGCCTCCTAACATGTTGATTGAATGAGTGGATAACATGATCGTAATAAAAAGCAGAATATGGTAAGTGAAAAAAGTAAAGTATAAATAAGTGAGATTGGAATATCAAGAGAGAAGAGAGAAAATAGAAGTGGGAAAAGCAAATCATCAATGAGGGAATATGCAACAAATGAATGAAAAAAAAAAACAAGAGAATTGCATGGAGCACTGGGTGTTATATGTAAACAAGAAATCTTGGAGCTCTACATCAAAAACTGATGAGGTATTATATGGTGACTAACATAACAATAAAACTTTAAAAAGACTCAAAATAAAGGGGAAAAAACTGTTGGTTAACAGAGTGGGAGGGATTGGGGGTGGGCAAAATAGATGAAGGGGATAAAGAGGTACAAAATTCCAGTTATAAAATAAGTCATGGGGATGTAATGTACAGCATAGGGAATATAGCCAATAATATTGTAGTAACAAACCCTGGTGAGGTGCACGTGAGCACCAAGTCAAGGGAGAGGGAGAATAGAGTGAGGCCAAAGGAAGGTAGGAAGAGGCCAAGGGAAGGTAGGAAGAGGGCTCCATAGACCCCTTAGGGATCACCCTCACAGTGGTACCTCCACTTTTCCAGTGACAATGAAGACACTGCTAGTGAAGACTACTTTTGACCCTCACCCCAACCCTGGCCAGGGTTTTGAATGCCAACCCCAAATGATTCTACCCTCCCTTGCTCCATCCTCATTTGCTCAGGCTTCCACTCTTCCACACTCTTCTCTGTGGTTAGTAGCACGTTAGGGAACTGTGTGAGCCCCCGAGAGGTTGGGGCCAGCCGGGGCAGGATGGAGATGGGGCAAAGAGAGAAGAAGGGCTGTTCAAGGATCCTTCTCCTCATGGGATCCCAAACTGTACAACCAGCTCCTCTTTTGCATCCACAGGGATCTGAGAAAGTGCACTGTAGGCATAAGCAGCTCTCCCGGAGACCTGCTGCGAGTCAGGGAAGGGGATGGGCTAGCTGGCCAGCACTTCGTGGGGCTGGCTGGTGAGAGATGGCAGCCATGGCAGCTTCTTTGAGTGGGTCAGGCTGCTGCTCAGCATAGCCAAGCAGGTGCCTACTGCCTTGCCCGGTCCATGTACTCGTGCTGCTCATGTCCACAGGAGACACGTCAATGATGTTGCTGGCTGTCTTAGCAAGGCTGGAGGAGAGCAGGGCCTGCTCATCTATCTGTGCGAGGGGAGGCAGGCTGTGGTAGTTGACTTCTGCTCCTTTGAGGGCTTTGGCGGTGGTGGGGGGGCGTCTGCTAGGGTCCAGCAGCAGCTTCTGCTCCTCCTGGTTCTGGTCCAAGTACTTGTTCTTGCTGCTGTAGCAGTACCCCATAACTGGGGTCTGGCTGGGTGCTCAGGCCAGGGGAGGAGAGCCAGCATCCCTTGGGAATCCCCTCGGTCATATGACCTGTGTGTCTGCATCTAGCAGACAGCCACCTGCTTTCCACCTAGCCCTTCTCAGAGGTGCACAGCTGCCCTTGTTCCTCTATATTTTAAAGTCTATTTTGTGGTAAGCAAAATACGTCAATCTGAGAAAGACAATTATCGTATGATCTCACTGATATGTGGAATTGAAGAAACAAAATGGAGGCGCATAAGGGAAGAGAGGAAAAAATAAAACAAAATGAAATCAGAGAGGAAGACAAACCATAAGAGTCTCTTAATCACATAGGAAACAAACTGAGGGGTGCTGGAGGGGAGGGGGATGGAGGGATGGAGTGATGGACATTAAGGAGGGCATGTGATGTCATGAGCACTGGGTATTATATGCAACTGATGAATCACTGACCTCTACCTCTGCAACTAATAGTACATTATATGTTAATTAATTGAACTTAAATTAAAAAAAAATTTAAAAAATAAAGCCTATTTTGTCTGATATAAGTATTACTACCTAACCTTTTTTTATTTTCACTTTCATTTGCATGGAATACCTTTTGCCATGAGTTTCAGTCTATGTGTGTCTTTAGGTCTGAAATAAGTCTCTTGTAGGCAACATATAGATGGGTCTTTGCTTTTTTTTAGTGCATTCAGTCATCTTGTGTCTGTCTTTTGATTGGAACATTAGACCGCTTACATTTAACGTAATTAATTGACAGGTGTGTACTTATTGCCATTTTGTTATTTTCTGTAGTCTTCTCCTTTTTTCTTACTCTCTTCCCTTGTGATAGATGATTTTAATGTTATGCTTGGATTTCTTTTTCTTTATTTTTTTTTGTATACCTGTCATAGGTTCTCAGTTTGTTACCATGAGGTTCATATATAAAATTCTAAGCGTATAACAGTCCATATTAAGCTGATGGTCGCTGAAGTTTGAACACATTCTAAAAGCACTACATTTACACTCCCCACTCCATGTTTTATATATATAATATCATACTTTACTTTACATCTCTTTATGAATCCCTTTACTCATTTTTATATAATTGATTTTACTTTGTCTTCCAACCTTCATACTAATTTTATAAGTGATTGATATTCTACCTTTATTATATGTTTGCTTTTACCAGTGAAAGGTTTTTATTTCATAATTTTCTTACTTCTAGTTATGCTCTTGTCTTTTCCACTTAAAGTGGTCTCTTTAACGTTTAGTGGTGATGAATTCCTTTAACTTTTTTTGGTCTGGAAAATTCTTTATCTCTTCTTCAATTAATGACTAATTTTTCATTTCAGTTGTTGTATTCTTCAGCTCTGACTGGTTCATTTTTATATTTTCTATCTGTTTATTGAAGTTGTCACTGAATTCATTCAGTCTCTTCTCATATGGTGAGCATTTTTATGAACATTACCTTGAATTCTTTGTCAGGTAGATTGTTTATCTCTATTACATTTAGTTCTTTTTCTGAAGTTTTGTCTTGTTCTTTCATTTTGAGCATATTCCTCTTATCTTTTCATTTTATCTGACTTTCTCTGTTTGTTTCTGTGGGTTAAGGGAAACATACCTCTGCCAGTCCTGAGTATTGTGGGTTTGTGTGGGAATATCCACTGTGTAGACTACATGTGCCTTTTGACTTTGACTGCTTGGTTGGAACTGTGGTGGACTTGGACTGGATGGTTCCAGGGCTTAGGTCCACACTAAGGCCACCCTGGAGGGTCACCTGGAGATGAAGTGGGCATGAACCAACAGATCCCAGGGTGCTTTGCACAAGGGCTGCCCTGGCAGGACAGCTGGGCCTGGAAGAATATGGCACTCCATGCAGGAGGCACTTTGGGGAATGGCTGAAGCTGAAGCAGGCATGGGCTTGGGGTGTCCTGGGATGCTGTGTGCTTGGGCTGTCTTAGTGAGTCATCTGGAGCTGGAGCGGGTGGAGGCCAGGAGTGGCCTGGTGTGTACCATGCTGGTGTGTTCTAGCCTTGGTGGGAAGGCTGGAGCCAGGGTAGGCATAATCAGGGAGCCATGTTTGTGGAACAGCGGAAGCTGGTGTGGGCTAATGGCCCAGAGCACACTGAGGGGACAGACTAGCTAGAGTCCTGCTCCCATCTGCACTATCATAATGGAGGGACAATGTAAGCAATGGTGCTTGCCAGCAGCTCCAACCTCAGAGAGAGTTCCAATAGTTCCCCAACTGTTTGGTGGACACTCAAGGAATCATAAATGGGTTTCCTTCACTTATAGTCTAGTTGACCTTTAAACCACTGGGTTTTTGTTTTGTTTTGTCTTGTGTGTGTGTGTGTGTGTGTGTGTGTGTGTGTGTATGTGTTTTGTTTGTTTGTTGTGGGTTTTTGGTTTTGTGTGTGTGTGTGTGTGTGTGTGTGTGTGTGTGTATGTGTTTTGCTGTGTCCCAGGTTAGGTTAATCTGTGCCCATCCCTCCAACCCGCCACCCTGCCCCATAGTTCATAGCACCAGGTATGGGGTTTTGGTCATTATTGTGTCTCTGTCTCTTCTCTGTGTGGCTCCCCCATCCTTTGCTGTGCAGAGATGTTTCATTAGCCCTACCTCAGTTCTTTCTCAGGAGGAATGACTATGTAGGTGTAGATTCTGTATGTCTGTGGGAAAAGGTGGGGTCAGAGTCTTCCTACACCATCATCTTCAACTCTTCCTATATTACATTTCAGATATACAAATTTTGTCTTCCTATTCATATCCCCTGTACAGTGACAGTGAGTGTAATAATGAAACATAGTGATTATTCTCTAAATACTTGTTGAATGAATAAATAAGTTAATTGTCCTGGAATTGGACCAGAGAACATGTGAGTGACAGGATCAGTTTCTCACAGACCACTATGAACTGTTATCCTTGACTAGATCCCTTCTCCGAATACCTTATTCCTTCTAAACCAGGTCTCCCCTCATGCCTACTCCCTGATGATAGTGTAAATTTTATCATCTTTTGGTTTCTGAAACTTAATTCTAGTGTCAGTCTTAAAGTGCACTTTATCATTTAACTAATGGTGGGAACAAGATGGGTTTGTTTCAGTATATTATTTGATTTAACCTTCATAGTTACCTTCAGAGTAAGTATGGGTAAATCTATTTTGTAGATGAGGTAGCTAAAGATCAAGGAAAATTTTAACTTAAGAGTGCATGGCAAGAAAGAAGCATTATCAGAATTTGAATGTACGGCTTAGGTGTTGATGGTCTTTCTAATACACCTCCCTTTCCCAAAGAACCAGAGACTGATGCAATTAGTATTCCTGGTAGCTTGGTGTAATTATTCAGACTTCATAAGATAAGCATGCAGGTAGGTCCCTGATTGACTGACTATGTTAAAAACCATTTTCTGAATTTCACATTCATTTTTCACAGGAAGGGTGAAATTAGCAAATTAGTAGTAATAATAGTAAGAGCAAAATAGCAGTAATAGTAGTGGTTCCTGTGATGAGTTGTGCTGTCAACTTAATTAAGCTAGAAACTGAGTTTCTCAAACTAAGTTTCACTACATTTAGGCTTTGGTTAAAGCCTAAAACTTAGGCTTTAACCAAAGAAAAAACATGTGTTTAATTTGGAAGGCAGAAGTGAACTAGTAGTTTTTGAAATTCTTTTTGCTGTTGTGTATGACGATGGACAGTGCCAAGGTGCCTGGTGGGTTCTAGCTCATTCTTGTTTTCCTCTGTCCCATCCATAACTCTTCTTCCTAAAACTTGTCCAAGATGATCAAGAGAAGACCCAGGCCTACCCCTAGAAACCTGAGCATGGACACGCAGAGGAGGTAGAAACACAGAGGCAAAAACTTCCTTTTACATTCCTACTTCAGAAAGCGGGATGTGGGCGGCTTTTCACACTGACTGCTTGGTGTTTCCTTCTCTGATTCAGCAGGACACCCTTCTGGACCTTTACTTTCCACTTCCTCCACAGTTGTGTAAAGTCTAATTTTCAATGTGGATCGCTTATCCTAAAACACTGATAGTGATTCTGCACCCCTGACTGCATCCTGAATGATAGAGTTATTGGTATAGAATAGAGGAATAGAATGCAAGGTGGGAATGTGGAATTGGTTCTCCATAGCTTTCCTTCAGAATGGTTATTTAAATTATCATCAGTGGTTCCTGGAGTCAAGTATCTGATGCCCTAGATCATTTTAGTCAAAGCGTTGAAGGAATGTGGGACTGGTTAGTTGCTTTGGGTGTACTAGAGATCTTGGAGAAAGAAAATGAGATCAGACTTTTAAATGTTTAACTCAAGGTCCTGGTACAAATATATAATGTCTATGTATCTATGTATCTATTCCTCTACCTACCTCTCTCTATTTCTAGATATTTTTTGACAAAAAAGTGGAATTCTACTACACATCATAGTTTATGACTTCTTTTGTTTGTTGGTTTGGTTTGGTCCTAATAATAATACATCACAAAGACATTTATTCATGCAAAAAAGTTTTTCTATAAATATCTAAAGATGAAAAAATAGATAAAATCATATAAAAAGATATCAGACTCATATTAAAATAAGGAAATAATCACCTTTCTACCATGAGTTTGTCAAAAGTTCAAAAAATCTTCTAGTTATTCCTCATTCAGTAGAACAACAAAAATCTGTATCTAAAAGCCACTAAGCTAATTAATAAAGCCTCTGGCATTGATTAGAGTAGATAGCTAAAAGACTGGTAGTAATCATTTCTGGAGAGTAGGCTTTTGATTCAGTCCCAGGCAGTCATCACTGAAGTTGGGACTTCTGCATAAACAACCAAGCATATATTCTATTGTGCTATTGTGAAATAAGTTACAGATAGCATCACAAAGTTTACAGTAGGAATAAAACAGTTTGTAGCAGCTATGAAACAGAATTCAGAAGGAATAAAATGAAAAGTAAAAGTTCTTTCCTCCAGCTTTATCAGTTTCACTCTTTAAAGGGAAGCATTGTTAAATAATTTCTGTGTAAGTGTCTAGAAATTCTCCGTGCATATAGACATCTTTCAAGGTCTAGTCATGAAAATGGAAATCGTGATAATATTT
This sequence comes from Enhydra lutris kenyoni, assembly GCF_002288905.1. NCBI lineage: Eukaryota > Metazoa > Chordata > Mammalia > Carnivora > Mustelidae > Enhydra > Enhydra lutris. The sequence goes on from NW_019154104.1 coordinate 3,208,595, forward strand.
CAGCCTAAGTGGGTTTACTTCATACAGGCATATTTTGTTTTATTGCAAGTCACTTTATTGTACTTTGCAGATACTGTGGTTTTTACAAATTGAAAATTTATGGCAACCGTTGCATTGAGCAACTCTATTGGTGCCCCTTCTTCCAACAGCATTTGCTCACTTCACATCTCTGTGTCACATTTTGATAATGCTTGCAACATTTAAAACTTTGTCATTATTATTGTATTTGTTATTATGATCTGTAATTAGTGATCTTTGATGTTACTGTTGTAATTGTTTTGGGGGTACTACAAACTGCACCCATATAAGACGCAAGCTCAATAGATAAATGTTGTGTGCGTTCTGACTGCTCCACCAACCAGCCATCCTGCCATCTCTTTCCTTCTTCTCAGGCCTCCCTATTTCCTGCACAGCAATATTGAAATTAGGCTAATTGATAACCCTACAATGGCCTCTAAGTGTTCAAGTGAAAGGAAGAGTCACCTGTCTCTCGCATTAAACCAAAGCTAGAAAGGATTAAGCTTAGCAAGGAAGGCACATAGAAAGCTGAGACTGGCCAAAAGCTAGGCCTGTTGTGCCAAACAGTTAGCCAAGCTGTGACTGCAAAGGAAAAGTTCTTGAAGGAAATTAAAAGTGTTGCTCCAGGGGCACCTGGGTGGCTCAGTGGGTCAAAGCCTCTGCCTTTGGCTCAAGTCATGATCCAGGGTCCTGGGATCGAGTCCCGCATCTGGCTCTCTGCTCAGCAGAAAGCCTGCTTCCCTCTCTCTCTCTCTGCCTGCCTCTCTGCCTACTTGTGATCTGTCTCTCTGTCAAATAAATAAGTAAAATCTTTTTTTTTTTTTAAGTGCTCCTCCAGTGAACACACAAATGATAAGAAAGTGAAACAGTCTTATTGCTGATATGGAGAGAGGTTGGTGGTCTGGATAGAGGATCAAACCAGCCACAACATTGCCTTAAGCTAAAACCTAATCCAGAGCAGAGCCTTAACCCTTTCAATTCTGTGACGGCTGTGGCCGGTGAAGAAAAGTCTGAAGCTAGCAGAGGCTGGGTCATGAGGTTTAAGGAAAGAAGCCATCTCCATAACATCAGAGTGATACTGAAGCAGCAGATGCTGATGGAGAAGCCGCAGCAGGTTATGCAGAAGGTTCAGCTAAGATCATTCATGAAGGGGGCGCCTGGGTGGCTCAGTGGGTTAAGCCTCTGCCTTCGGCTTGGGTCCTGGTCTCAGGTTCCTGGGATCAAGCCCCGTGTCGGGCTCTCTGCTCAGCAGGGAGCCTACTTCTGCACACTCTCTCTCTGCCTCTCTGTCAAATAAATAAATAAATCTAAAAAAAAAAAAGATTATTCATGAAGGTGGCTGCACTGAACAAGAGGTTTTCAATGTGGATGATTGTTGTGAAGAAAAGACTCAAAGTAGCTCTACTCTCAGTTTCAAAGAGCAAAGAACACTTTATTGATTTTGTAAAAATCTAATAGAAACAGAAGAAAAGAGAAATCTGCACATAGACAAGGGCAATAGTAAGCAGTAAAGGAGAATAAAACAAAGTTACACCAAACCTGGCACTTAAAACATCCAGCCTCATTAGCTGGGGAAGCCCTGGGGAGACAGCCAGGCTAGAGTCCTGACTGAGAGGCCGGCGCAGAGTGTCCTCCCCTCAGGAAGACTTCCAACTCACCATCCCCTTAACGGGCCACGTTTATAGGGCAAATGACAGGATCTACAGTTAAGCATTTGTTTGCCTACTTGCAGTTTGGAGCGAGCTGCTTTATAATGTCTTCACATATTCAAGGCACCTGGGCTAGGTGTGTTCACCCCCCCCCCTCCTGGATTCCATTCAGGGGGCTGGAGAGCATGCAAGGCAAAATTTATAGCTTTACACATCCAGACCATAAGGGACAGTTCTGACCTGGAAGCAAGCTAATGTCAACTAACAGGCTCCCAAGGTCACTTACACAGCACAAGTCTCAAAAACAACATTCTTTAGTCTGCTGCACACCTGCAGGTCAGGATTTCAGTTACGCAGGACAAATCACAGAAACCTCCATCCATATAATACAATGATACAGCCTTTCATTGGAAGAAGATGCCATCTGGAATTTTCATAGTTGGAGAGAAGAAGTCAATGCCTGGCTTCAAAGCTTCATAGGCTTTTAGAGGCTAACACAACAGGTGACTTTAAGTTGAAGTCGATGCTCATTTACCATTCTGATAATCCTAGGGCTCTTTAGAATTAGGCTAAATTTATTCTGCCTGAGCTTTATTATTTTTTTAAAGATTTTATATATTCATTTGAGAGACGGAGAGAGAGCATGAGCAGGGGAAGGGGTTGAGGGAGAGGGAGAAGCAGACTCCTCGCTGAGTAGGGAGCTGGATGTGGGGCTAGATCCCAGGACTCCAGGATCATGATCTGAGCCAAAGGCAGGTGCTTAACCAACTGAGCCATCCAGGTGCCCCCTGCCTGTGCTGAATGAATGAATGAATGAATGAATGAAATGAAACAACTAAACCTGGATGATGGCATATCTGTTTACAACATGGCTTACTGAATATTTTAAGCTTACTGTTGAGACAAAGGGCTCAAAAAAAGGTTCCTATCAAAATATTACTGCTCATTGGTAATGTACCCAAGTGCTCCGATGGAGATGTACGATGAGATTAATGTCGATTCCATGCCTCCTAACACAATATCCATTCTACAGCCTATAGATCAAGAAGTAATTCCAACTTTCAAGTCTTATTACTTAAGAAATATATTTCAGGGGCACCTGGGTGGCTCAGTGGGCTAAAACCTCTGCCTTCGGCTCAGGTCATGGTCTCAGGGTCCTGAGAGCTCCGCATCAGGCTTGCTGCTCAGCTGGGGGCCTGCTTCCTCCCCTCTGCCTGCCTCTCTGACTACTTGTGATCTCTGTCTATCAAATAAATAAATAAAATCTTTTTTAAAAAGTTCATTTCAAAAAAAAAAAAGAAATATATTTCAGAAGTCTATAGTTGCCATAGATAGAAATTCCCCTGATGGATCTGTGCAAGATAAATTAAAGAACTTTCAGAAAGAATTCTCCATTCTAGATGGCACTAAGAACATTTGCAATTCATGGGAAGAGGTCAAAATATCAATATTAACAGGATGCTGGCAGTTGATTCCAGTGCTCATGGATGACTTTGAGTAGTTCGAGGCCCTAGTAGAGTAAGATGTGATGGAAACAGCAAGAGCAGTAGAATCAGAAGTGGAGCCTGAAGATGAGACTGGATTGCAGCAATCTCGTGTTAAGGCAAATGGATGAGGAGTTGCTTCTTATGGATGAGCAAAGAAACCAGTTTCTTGAGATGGGATTTACTCCTGGTGAAGACTGCTGAAATGACAACAAAGGATTTAGACTATTACATAAATTTAGTTGATAAAGCAAGCTGCAGGATTTGAGAGGAGAACTCCAATTTTGAAAGAAGTTCTGTGTTATCTACTGTGATTCTACTGTGCTATCAAATGGCATCACATGTTACAGAGAAATTGTTTGTGAAAGGAAGAGCCAACTGATGGCAGCAAACGTCCTTGTTGTCTTCTCTGTTTGAGGAACGCCTTGTAGGACCACATTTGGAAAATAAGGACTTTTATTTTTTTTTATTTTTTAAAAAATTTTTTCAGTGTTCCAAGATTCATCGTTTATGCACCACACCCAGTGCTCCACGGAGTGCGTGCCCTCCTTAATACCCACTACCAGGATCACTAATCCCTCCACTCCCTCCCCTTTAAAATCCTTAGTTTTTTTTCTCAGAGTCCACAGTCTCTCATGGTTTGTCTCTGCCTCTGATTTCCCCCAACTCAATTTTCCTTTCCTTCTGATGTCCTCCATGTTATTCCTTATGCTCCACGAGTGAAACCATATGATGATTGACTTTCTCTGCTTGACTTATTTCACTCAGCATAATCTCGTCTCAACTATGTTGATGCAAAAGTTGGGTATTCATCTTTTTTGATGGCTGAGTAATATTCCATTGTTTATGTGGACCACATCTTCTTTATCCATTCATCTGTTGAAGGACATCTTGGCTCTTTCCACAGTTTGGCTATTGTGGACATTGCTGCTATGAACATTGGAGTACATATGGCCCTTCTTCTCACTGCATCTGTATCTTTGGGGTAAATGCCCAGTAGTGCAATTGCCAGGTCATAGGGTAGCTCACTTTTTAATTTTCTGAGGAATCTCCATATTGTTTTCCAGAGTGGCTGCACCAAGTTGCATTCCCACCAACAGTGTAAGAGGGTTCCCCTTTCTCCACATCCCCTCCAACATTTGTTGTTCCCTGCCTTGTTAATTTTGGCCATTCTAACTGGTGTAAGGTGGTATCTCAATGTGGTTTTGCAATGTGTTTTTAACTCTGAACTTTGGTCACATTTTACAATAGAAATGATGATCACTATTTTGTGATCAATAAGTTATAGAGCAAATATTAATTACTTAGCACTTAGTAGGCACTTAGTAGGTACCAATTAAATGCTGCTTTCTACCCCCCCCCCCGCTTTCCTTTTCTCTCCAAAAACCTAATAGAGTTTATATGAGAAAAAGGACCATTCAAGATTTGGATTTCAGTGAGTTACATTTCAATCCAAGAAAAGAACCTAATAAAATTAAAATAAGTAGAGGAGGGAAATTTCACTATCAACGTTTCCTATTTTCCCTCTGGTTTATTATACGTGCAGTATCCTCAGAACCCCTCTACATTGCCCTCATTAGGCTTTGGAATAAGTTAAATTGACAAGAGCATGATATTCGTGCTCCTTGCTGTGCCATGAGAAATAAAGTCCGTTGTCTCTGAACCAGGCATCTCATCTTCTGCTACCACCCATGAAACTTAGAGAGGCCACTTTTAGGCAACAAGCTTGAGCAATGGAAACCTGATTATGGTAAAAGGGCCCACAGCAGCCACCAAGCTGAATGCAAACAGGCAATGCAAACAGGCTCGTTAAGTGACCCACCTTGAAATGGCCATAGGCCCTAACTGACCAATTACAAGCAGGCACAATTCCTAAGATTACCAAAAGAGGGAAAATTCCGCCCCCCCAGCCCCTCTCCCACAGCTCCCTCCCTCTGCCCTATAATTGTGGTCCCCCACCATCACCTTGTCCCAGTCTTTCCTTTGCTCTCCTGCCTACCACTCCTTTACCGTGTATTCAGTAAAGTTCTATCTCTTGTTCTGCCTTAGGTAAAGTCTTTCGCCATCCACCTTGCTGGACCCCACCCAACTGGGACACACCACATGTGGTGCCCCCCATCCAATCACATTGCCCCGCAAAACTGTGGCAGGCTAACTTGTTAGCATGCACATAGGGTAAAATCTTAGACCTATCACATTTCTTGACAGATTTTGGTGACAAAGATGGGATGCTAACAGAAATATGCTTTTCTGGAACGAAGAGAACAAAGGCTTCCACAGGCCAGACTGATCCGCTACTGAGTGCTCGTGATCAAACAGTGGTCAAGAAGAGAGTGAGGGTTCCTCTCTGCCCTACGTTCAGTAAATGCTTAGAGACTGAGCAATGAGTTAGGGCTCAAACAGGTCTCAAAGGCTCCTTTGACTGTTGTTCATTCTCCTCCAAAGAGGGATGAGGAAGGGATGTCATTACGACAATAGAGGCAGAAATCCATATAGCCCTAGCCAAAATGCAGTACGGCTATAGCTGCTGACACAAGGCATCCTTAAAGCAGAAATAAATGGTGTCCACAACAAAGATTTAGAAATTGAGTGGGCTCCAAACTTTAGAGCCTTAAGCAGGGCGGGTCAGGGTTTAGTGCAGGTGCCTCTAATCTCCATTGTACGGTTGAAAGAGAACTTCAACTGCAGCCATTTTGACCTCAACCTTTCTAACCGATCAAATTCTTCTTTCCCACTTGTATCTTAACTCAGGCAAAAGACCCTGCAGGCAAAACATACCCTGAAAGGAACCAAAACTACCCTCTCAAGCAGTAAGGGCTGCCATGAGCCAGCAAGACCCCACCCATGATGATGATGTCCTGACCGTCTACTGCCCATCTGCGTGTACCCACCGACTTTTGCCTCACGTTTTCCTCCCGTAAACCTTGAAGTATCTGCAGCGCTTTGGAGATGGTCTTTGAGATGGTCTTTGAGACGCTAGTCCACTATCTTCCAGGTGTTGGCCTCACTGACATAAACTCCTTTCTCCTTTCACCATCACTCGTCCCTCTGCCTTTGGATTTTGTCAGTGGCGAGTGGCCAAACCTGGTCTGTTTGGGCCCACCCAGAGCCGGGTGCTCTTGTGCCGCTGTGCCCCAGCTACATTTGTACGGATTCTTCCCTATTGCCAATGGCCTGGCTGTTTGATCTGCTACTTAGAATACAACAGACTGGCATAATGATGACACACCCTTTGGGGCCATGAGCCCTGGAAACAAGTTGTAGGGACTGAACCATCTGGATCACGCATGTAGATGTCCCTGGTAAAGATGTCCCTGGCAATTTCTCTGATGAGACCAACGGGAATCGAACTAGTGATCAAACTTTGTACCACCCATCATGCCATACATGGCAGAACATCTACCTACATATACTGGGCACACACTTATGGTTCAGGAATTACAAGCACATAACACATCCATTTCTACTATACAAGGCAGAAGATAAAAGACTGTTTCTTTTTTATTTTATCTTATTTTTTAATTTTTAAAAAATTTTGTTCAGTTAGCCACTGTATAGTACATAATTAGTCCTTGATGCGATGTTCAACAATTCGTTAGTTAATTATAACACCCAGAGCTCATCACAGCATGTGCCCTCAATACCCATCACCCTGTTACTCCCTCCCCCCCGAACCTCCTCCCCTCTGAAACCCGCAGTTTGTTTCTCGAGGCCTATAGTTTCTCATGGTTCATCTCGCTCTCTGATATCTCCCCCTTTGGATTCCCCTCCCTTCCCCTATGATCCTCTGTGCTATTGCTGATGTTCCACATAGGAGTGAACCGTATGATAATTGTCTTTCTCTGTTTGACTTACTTCATTTAACACAATCCCCTCCAGTTCTATCCCTGTCAATGCAAATGGTGGGTATTCGTCGTTTCCAATGGCTGAACAATATTCTATCGTGTATATGGACCACGTCTTCTTTATATATTTGTCTGTTGAAGGGCATCTCGGCTCCTTCCACAGTTTGGCTATTGTGGACATTGCTGCTATGAACATTGGGGTGCATGTGCCCTTTCTTTTCACTACGTCTGTATCTTTACCCCAAAGATACCCCAAAGATAAAAGACTGTTTCTGATGCAAAGTCCACCACTGCCTTCTAGGCTTGTGATGCTTGCCAGGCTTGTGATTCCTGCTGAAAGCTTCTGCCTGTTTTGAGGTTAGAGAGCCCATGTTGCAGAGCCCAGCTCCTGGCAGACTGAGGACCAAAGAACTTTGAGCCTTTCTTGGGGCTGCCAGAGGCATCCAGCCATGGTGGACACTTTCTGAAGTTCCAGTATCACTATTTCAATCTCAGCCAACCTCAGCTACTTGGTTGGAACCTTTGAAATTAATCTGGGTCTGAACCATTTGCATCCTGACGGTGGTAGGGTGGTAGGGTGTTGTAGTATAAGGGCCTGACATTAACCTTTTGATTGCTGAGATGCCCAGCATTTCAAAGCTATCACAAATAAATACATTGTTAGCTATACAAATAGATAAAGAGCCAGGCCACTCCACCCATCAAGCTTACCTTTTAGGAAGCTCTGGGTCATCTAGGTAACTAAACCCTGGGATTGGTTTTCTCTTCCTGCGCTTGAATTCCCACTCTTTCGTTTTATGAGCAATAAAGAGTAAACTGGTGACATCCTCAACCCCCATAAGGATAGAACCCCAGATCCATGCACTCTCCCCCAGTCCTAACCTGGCTATGTGGTCCCAAGGTACCCATGTAGGACTTGTGAGTAATAAACCTTGCTTTTTCAAAGTTCCCTAATGCTTGTTGCTGAGGTGGGTCTTGCAATCATAGTGAGAACAGCAAGGGCCAGTCCAAGCACAACACTGGCTCCAGTGGGGGAAATGTCTGTGGAGAGTCACTAGAAGGAGCACAGGTGCAGGAGAGTGGCCCCAGCCATTGCTAGCCAACAGCATCACTACGGATAGACCGAGACCTACACAGAGCACACATTTTATCCCTAAAGCCACTCAACAATGAACAGACAGTAAAGGTATTCAAAGAACCTTCAACATCCACAAACATGGTATTACACAAGTGTTGGAAGAACCTCTAAGAATGCAGCTCAATAAGATTTTAGCTTCTACTTCCCTCACCTACTATTGACTCCCACCCCATATAAGATGATTTAATCACTTAATGATGCGATCTCCAGAAAGGAATCATTGCCTCTTTATTAGAGTGGGCAGTTCCTGGGCTTTCACAAAATGCTGGAGGCCCAAGGGGGAGTCCCGGCTGGCTGTCAGGAAAGGAGGAGGGCTGTGCCCGCAGCCCTCCTTAAACAAGGCCACATGAAGCTGGACCAAACCAGGCAGGCCCAAGACAAGGCCAGAAACCCTGACCAAGTAAGGAAGAAAAAGCACAAAACCCTGCTCCCCCAAAAATCGCCACCCCAAGTAATAAATATTCCACCCTCTAGTTAACAACTGTCAAGGAATAATAGAAACCCACACCCAGGGGTGCGCAACTCACCCTTGAGTGCACCTGTCTCGCTTCCCTAAGTGTGCTCCCACTTTAATAAACTCTTCACGTGTACCTCCCAACTGTTTTGCGTAGTCTATCTTCACATTCTTTCTTGCCACAAAACCAAGAGCCTCCAGAGACATCCTGGGGACCAGTGGGTGGTGGCCTCAGAGCCCAGAGTCTCCCCAGACTCCCCAGCAACATCTTGCCAACTTCCTTCCTGGGTCAGGATAAGGACACAAGGGGTGGCAGGCTGTATAGCTCTATTTTAAAAATTCTGGATTCTGCTGTGACCATTCCTAGGCATGGTGATGCCTCCTTCATTCCCCTGGTATACTGCTCTGGCAGTACATCCTCTGGGGGGGCAGCCTGACCAGAAGGAGGCTTTGAGAATTTAAACCGAATTCTCATGGAATTTTATATAAGTGCCCTAGAGTCATCTGTACCAGGCCCTTCTAGAGGGAAGGTCTAGGTATGAGTAAGAGATTTTAGAAAGATTCTAGGAGTACCTGGATGGCTCAGATGGTAGAGCATGTGAGTCTTGCTATTAGGGTCATGAGTTTGAGCCCCATGTGGGGCATGGAGCCTACTTCATTAAAAAAAGAAACATTTTGGGGCACCTGGGTGGCTCAATGGGTTAAAGCCTCTGCCTTCAGCTCAGGTAATGATCTCAGGGTCCTGGGATCAAGCCCTGCTTTGGGCTCTCTGCACAGTGGGAAGCCTGCTTCCCCCCTCTCTCTGCCTGCCTCTCTGCCTACTTGTGATCTCTCTCTCTCTCTGTGTCAAATAAATAAATAAAATCTTTAAAAAAATTAAAAAGGGAGGACAAATACCAATTTTGTGGCAGTGGAAAGAGAACAACAACCCTGGAACTTGAAAAGAGAATATCTTAGACCTGGGGGGAAAAAGGGACATTAAAGATTTTTTTTTTTAAAGATCCTATTTTTATTTATTTGACAGACAGAGATCACAAGTAGGCAGAGAGGCAGACAGAGAGAGAGAGAGAGAGAAGGGGAAGCAGGCTCCCCGCTACCCAGAGAGCCCAATGTGGGGCTCGATCCCAGGACCCTGGGATCATGACCTGAGTTGAAGGCAGAGGCTTTAACCCACTGAGCCACCCAGGCGCCCCAAGATTTTTATCTTTCAGAACTTCCACCATAACCTTCCTCATGAAGGATATTGTCCTGATGCAGCTCTGCCAGACCCCTGCAGGCATCGAAAATTCAAGGAGCTCCTGACTCTGCCATCCCCTACGAGACAGCCCTGGCCATGATTTGACTATCTCACCTTACCTTATTGAGAAATCAGTTGGAAAAAACAGGAGTGGCCCCAATTCCTGCACCATGCAAAATACCTGACAATGCCTTCAGATGCCTCCTTCATCTCCACTCTATAGCTTACCACTGATCTGGGATGTGGGCGAATACCATCTGACTAGTAGGGTACACAAACAGGACAAACCAGAGAAGTGCCTTTAGTCTCTGCAAACACAAGGACTATATTAAATTATTTGAACTAAATGGAGAAACATAGGACTTATTAGCTATTGGGAAATCATACTGGAGCTATGCTCCAGTTGACTTAAGTATCACGTGGAAATGACCTCAAAACGGTAACCAACATTTTTGGGGCATTTTGTATATACCAGGAGTAACTGGCCTCTCACCTGAACACATTCCTCTTAGGGATGGTCATAAGGGGTCTCCCTAGTGTTTAAGGAAATATGACTAGTAGGCATGTAGGCCACAAATGATGGCAGAGCTTTCTCCAAAATGAGCATACTCTCCTTCATTTGGGAAGAGATTGCCCGAGACATAATTGACTCCTTTCTGCACATCTTCAAGCCAACTCCCACACAATGCTGAGAAATGCGTTCCAACTTTTAGCTCAAGTTAGCAATGACACCACCAAGGCATGGAAAGACAAGAAAATCCACCATCCCAATGTGTTTCCTGGGACAGCCCAGAGGGCATCTCTTCACTGAATCAATAAGGAAGGACACTGGCACTCCTGAGCAGCTCAGTAGTGGCTATGTTCTGGAAGACCTGGACTGATACTGCCACAGACCTGGACTCCAGCTCTCACTGGACATGACAGGATTCCAGAATGGCAGGGGTCACAAGGCATCATTGAACCATCAAAGGCAAAGCATTTGTAATAAACGTAACATTGGAATGTCCACCCAGGACACTTTCATTCACAGGGGTCTATGATGATGTCTACTAGAACATGATATCACGGGGCGCCTGGGTGGCTCAGTGGGTTAAAGCCTCTGCCTTCGGCTTGGGTCATGATCCCAGGGTCCTGGGATCGAGCCCCACGTCGGGCTCTCTGTTCTGCAGGGAGCCTGCTTCCTCCTCTCTCTCTCTCTCTCTCTCTCTCTCTCTCTCTCTGCCTACTTGTGATCTCTGTCTGTCAAATAAATAAATAAAATCTTTACAAAAAAAAAAAAAAAAGAACATGATATCACTATGAGAGAGACAGATGGGAACCCGTGAGGGCAAGCATGATCTGTGCAAGCCAAAAGCTCTCAAGAATGATGTTAGCATGGGGCGCCTGGGTGGCTCAGGGGGTTAAGGCCTCTGCCTTTGGCTCAGGTCATGGTCCCAAGGTCCTGGGGTCGAGTCCCACATTGGGCTCTCTGCTCAGCGGGGAGCCTGCTTCCCCCCTCTCTCTGCCTGCCTCTCTGCCTACTTGTGATCTCTGTCTGCCAAATAAATAGATAAAATCTTTTTAAAAAATGATATTAGTAGCCACAGTGGAAAACCCTGACCCCCTCACCCAGTTGCCAGACCTGGGCCAGTTATCAGATACGGACCCGTTGATCGAAGTGGAAGGAGGATCACCTCAAGCAGAGACTCGGAAGGTAACCATGCACATATTCATAGAACCCATCCCTTCACTCCTCTGTCAAGCGATACTCGGATCCTAGAGCATGGCAAGTACTCAGATCTTACCAGCAGTTCTCAGATACAGGGTCTGAGCTGCTATTGATCTCGAGGCAGACAAATGTGATGGTGATGGTGCATTAGTGTGGGGGCAGATGGAGGCAAGGTAACAAACCGATTGCTGGCACAGGTCCTTCTCATGACCCATGCCATGTATGTTGTCCTCTTCCCAGCTCTTTGCTGAGAAAGCAGCAGATTCTACTTAGCAGCTGGCAGAATGCTCTCACTGATTCCCTGACAGAGGGAGGTGGGTTCAGCACTGCAGCAAAGGCCAAGTGAAAGCCCCTCCAACTGCCTCCTCCACCAACACAGGAGCAATATACCAACTAATGCAGTAGCAAGATCATGTTTACCTGAAGGACATAAGAATGGTGGGCCATGTTTCTTCCCATTGGAGGTCCTTGTGTGGCCCATGAAAAAAACCTTCCTGGTCATGGGAGCTGCTTGTTCTGTGACCTCCTCAGGTCACCCTTCAGGGAAGTAGTCCACAACAGGGAGCTTGGCTGATCAGCAGTCTCCAGTTGTCTTCCCTTGGTGGCTGCGGGAAATTCTCCCCAGGCCATGGTTCTCTTGGGAAACTCCAGCCATCCTTTAAGCAGGGTGGCATGGAATAGGACCACTGCTGCCCAAAGTAGGAGGCTGGTCACTCTGCCTCAAGGGCTCCGGCTGGCCTGGATGAACAGGATTCACACCTACTCTGACATCTGAGGCTCTTCCAATGTGATCCTATCTTTCCTCTCTCCTTGAACAGGAGAGGTATTGCAGCCCAAAGCTCTCTTGGTCTCCTCCTATTTCTCCCCCTTTATCTTTAGAGATGTTTCCTTCCATGAGCCTCCTGAAGTTCTAATCCTGTCTTGACATCTGCTTCTCCAAAGACAGTGGTGCTGATAGTGATCTGACAAAAGACCAAGATGGGCTTGGGGCCATGCTCAGTCAACACTCAGCTGGCAAGGAGGACTCTCTCCCTGGAGGAATGTGAAGAAAAGATACTCTCTAGCACAAAGTGGTCAGTAGCCCAACGGTGAGGAATTGACCAGTGGCGACCCAGGGAAAGGTCCCGAGGGAGGGCAACTCTCTCTCTCTCTCTATCTATCTATCTATCTCATGTGCAACATATTATGTGTTTGAACGAAGCCACCAAGTCTCCAAGGACGGCAGAGTCGGCGGGTTGTGACTAAGCCATCTTGATGCCCTTTCGCCCTGTCAAAGGTAATGAGAATGAGGGGCAACTGCCCTAGTTTCCTAAATGTTAGAGGCCATCTGTGAATGCCAGAAGGCTTTCTTGGTTGCTTACCGAAGGACCCTTATCTCCTGGCGTGGAAGAGGAATCGTAGCTGGGAGCCATCTCAGGATCAGACAGGGCCCAAGAGCAGCAGGGACTCGTACATGGTCATCTGGAGCAAGAGTGTTGCCTGTTGTGCTGGGGAAACCAGGTGATTTAAACACAAGATGGAGGGCACCTGGGTGGCTCAGTTGGTTAAGCCACTGCCTTTGGCTCAGGTCATGATCCTGGAGTTCTGGGATTGAGTCCCACATCGGGCTCCCTGCTCATCAGGGAATCTGCTTCTCCGTCTGACACTCCCCTGTCTCATGCGCTCTCTCTCTCAAATAGATAAATAAAATCTTAAAAAATAATAATATAAATAAACATGAGATGGTGACATCTGGGTGGATACCCCCTGAAAATCCTGGTTCTGCAGAACCATACAGAGGCTCAGAGCTTGTCCTGCACAAGGAACTGTCCCTGCTTCTTTTCCCGGATGCCCTCCTTCCCATGGGGGCTGCTGTGTCATTGCGAGCATAAGCTGGCTGGACAAGCCACACTCTGAGAGGAATAGGCTCACACCCAGTAGCTGCAAGAGTCACCCTGGGAAGGACACCGTCCAGGGAATGGGGCCCATGCGCTTGTAGCGGGACTCTTACAAACAGGGAGAAGCGATAACCCATCCTGGGCAAAGTAGAAATGCTTAATTTCCCATGCCAGTTGGCAGAACAGGCTGAGAAAAGTAAGCATGGTATACTGCACATGTTACAGGTGGCCAGAGGACCTCTCAGAATGCACAGGTAAAGACCCAGAGAACAGATTGGTGGGTGCCAGAGGCAGGGGCGGAGGGGCGAGCAAAATGGAAGGAGGGAGTCAAAAGGCACAAATGTCCAGTCATGTAACCAATGACCCCTGGGGAAGTAGTGCATAGCATGGTGACTATAGTTACTCAAACAGTATCCTCTATTTGGAAGTTGCTAAGAGAGTACATCTTAAAGGTTCTCATGACAAGAAACAACTCTTTGTAACTACGTATGGTGACAGATGCTAACGAGACTTACTGCTGTGACCATTTTGCAATCTGTACCAATATCAAATTGTTACACCGTACACCTGAAACTGACAGAATGCTATGTATCCACTGTACCTCAATGAGAGGGAAACAACCAAGCTGTGCTGGGGCAAGGAGAAGCATTACTTCTCAGGAGCTCATCTGTGTCTCTCCTCTACAGGCCAGTCTGGTGAGAGGACAGACTGGCACATAGTGGTGTTTGTTAGCAACTAGGGTGACAAGGAGGTCTCCCGAAGTAACAGAGGCCAGCTGGGTGCACTTGACAGCCCGCAGCCAGGGAACCACAATGACCAGAACAATGGTCAGAGTAGGAGAGGCAGCTAGGGGGGATTCACCCATAGGGACTTTTGAGGGAGTACAAGCACAGTCTTTCTAGCGGCAAACAGATGAGTCGTAGCCAGAGTGCTGCTTAACACCTACAATGGGGAGAAGCCAAAACTGGCAGGGAAGGAGGCTGGGAAAGGTTGCACCAATAAAAACTCATGATCCCTGTGCGGTTCCTGGAACAAAGACGATTTGCAGAGGCAGAAGCGGTTGACTGAACAGATTGCTGGGTTCCTAGGAGGAAGGACCTATTGCCATCATGACACATGGATGAAATGTATAATGGATTCCATAGATAATGGAATGACTCTTCCAGTCCTTCCCCAATGAACCGTAGAGCCATTTTCCTGAGAGTCTGTACGCTAGGGATTGAGAAATACCTCAGACTATTGGACACAGTCTCTGCATTGACATTGATAGTCAGAGCTCCGATGCATCCTCATGGACCCTGTTAGAGCAAAGGCTATGGACATCAGGCAAGAAGTGGAGTCCTAGCTTATATACAGCCTACAGTGGGGTAAGGGGCCTGCCGCCCAGGCCAGTGGTCACTTCCCCAAGTCTCTAGGCATATAACTGGGCTCGGTACCTTTGGCAGGTAGAATAACATCCCCACAGGGGATTTGGCATGTGGACCAATATCTATATCATCCTCACACTGAGAGTCGAAGACTCCTCCTTGATGTTGTTACTTCTAAAAGGAGATTTCCCAAGACATAATTGGTATAGAATAGTTTGCCAAATGTATGCGACCATGAAGCCACGTACTCCAGTCAAAACACAACATTTCCTTCACCCCAAAATCTCCCCTGTGCCCCTTTGCAGTCAGTGCCTCCCTCCAGACCCTGGCAACCATCAATCGGTTCTCTGTCCTGATTGTTTTACCTTTTCCCAAATGTCACATTAAATAGAGTCAGACAGTCTTGCAGTCTGTTGGGTCTGACTTCTTTCACTCAGCATAATTTTGAGATCCATCCAGGTTGTTGCATGAGTAATTGGTTCCTCTTCATTGCTGAGTAGCCATCCAATGTGTGGCTAGACCGCTTGACTCATTTACCATTGATGGACATTTGGGTTGTTTCCAGTTTGGGGCTATTATGAACAAAGCTGCTATGAGCGTCTGCACACAGGTCTTTGTATGGACCTATGTTCTCCATGCACTTGGAGAAACATTTAGAGGTGGGATCGCTGAGTATATAGCCCAGTGTATGTTTACATTAATAAGAAACAGCCAAACTACTATAGAACACTTATGAAAGAAATTGAGGAAGACACAAAAAGGTGGAAAAATATTCCATGCTCATGGATTGGAAGAACAAACACTGTAAAAATGTCTATGCTGCCTAGAGCAATCTACACTTTCAATGCCATCCCTATCAATATATCATAGGCATTTTTCAAAGAGTTGGAACAAACAATCCTAGATGGCTCTAGGGATCATAGGGGTAGGACTGGGAAAATGATTCCCTTATCTATGTGTCATGATGTCAATAGGTCCTTCCTCCTAGGAACCCAGCAATCTGTTTAGTATGGAACTAGAAAAGACCCCAAATTGCCAAGGGAATGTTGAAAAACAAGAACAAAGCTGGGGCCATCACATTGCCTGATTTTAAGCTATGTTACAAAGTTGTGATCATCAGGACAGCATGGTACTGGCACAAAAACAGACACATAGGTCCGTGGAACAGAATAGAGACTCCAGAAATGAATCCTCAACTCTACAGCCAACTAATCTTTGACAAATCAGGAAAAGAATACCCAGTGGAAAAAAGACAGTCTCTTCAATAAAGGGTGCTGGGAAAATTGGACAGCCACATGCAGAATAATGAACCTGGACCATTCTCTTATACCATACACAAAGGTAAAGTCCAAATGGAAAAAGACCTCAATGTGAGACAGGAATTCATCAAAATCCCAGAGGGGAATATGGGCAGTAACCTCTTCAACATCGGCCACAGCAAATTCTTTCAAGACACGTCTCCAAAGGCAAGGGAAACAAAAGCAAAAATGTACTTTTGGGACTTCATCAAGATTAAAAGCTCCTGCACAGCAAAGGAAACAACCCACAAAATTAAGAGGCAAGCCATGGAATGGGAGAAGATATTTGCAAATGACATTAGAGATAAAAGGCCGGTATCCAAGATCTATAAAGAATTTCTCTGGCACCTGGGTGGCTCAGTGGGTTAAGCCTCTGTCTTTGGCTCAGGTCATGATCTCAGGGTTCCTGGGATCAAGCCCCGCATTGGGCTCTCTGCTCAGCAGGGAGACTGCTTCCCCCCCCCCTCTGCCCGCCTCTCTGCCTACTTGTGATCTCTCTCTCTCCATCAAATAAATAATTAAAATCTTAAAAAAAAAAAAAAAAAGAACTTCTCAAACTTAACACTCAAAAAACAAATAATCCAGTCAGGAAAATGGGCAGAAGATGTGAACAGGCACTTCTCCAAAGAAGACATACAGATGGCTGACAGACGCATGAAAAATGTTCATCATCACTAGCTGTCAGGGAAATCCACATCAAAACCACAGTGAGATGCCACCTTCCAGCTGTTCGAATGGCGAAAATTAACAAGGCAGGAAACAACAAGTGTTGGCGAGGATGTGGAGAAAGGGGAATCCTCTCACACTGTTGGTGGGAATGCAAGTTGGTACGGCCACTTTGGAAAACACAGAGGACATGGGGAGATGGAGAGCTGTGGTGAGTTGGGGGAAACTGGAGGGGGAGATGAACCATGAGAGACTATGGACTCTGAGAAGCAAACTGAGGGTTTTGGAGGGGAGGGGGGGTGGGGGGTTGGGTGAGCCTTGTGGTGGGTAGTATGGAGGGCATGTATTGCATGGAGCACTGGGTGTGGTGCATAAACCATGAATTTTGGAACACTGAAAAAATTTTAAAAAATTAAAATTAAAAAAAAAAAACCAGTATGAAGTTTCCTCAAGAGGTTAAAAGTAGAGCTACTGCATGACCTAGCAATTGCACTACTGGGTATTTACCCCCAAATACATGGGCACATGCACGCCAATGTTTATAGCATCAGCCCACAATAGCCAAACTGTGGAAGGAGCTGAGATGCCCTTCAACAGATGCATGGATAAAGAAGTTGGGGTTGATATATACAATGGAATATTACTCAGCCAGCAGAATGGATGAATACCACCATTTGTATCAACAGGGATGGAACTGGAGGGGTTATGCTAAGAACATAAGGAATAGCACAGAAGACCATAGGGGAAGGGAGGGAAACCTGAAGGGGAGGAAATCAGAGTGGGAGACAAACCCTGAGGGATTCTTGACTCTGGGAAACAAACTGAGGTTTTCAGAAGGGAGGGGTAGCTGGGTGATGGGTATTAAGGAGGGCAAGTGTTGTGATGAGCAATGGGTGTCCTATGCAACTATTGAATCGTTGAACACTACATCAAAAACTAATGGTGGCTTCTGAACAAGAGGAAAAAAAAAGAAGGGGAAAAGAGAAAGAAACAGCCAGACTGGGGGCACGTGGGTGGCTTAGTCAGTTAACTGTCTGCCTTCAGCTCAGGTCACGATCCCAAAGTCCCAGGATCGAGCCCTGCATAGGGCTCCCTGCTCAGCGGGGCATGGAGTGGTCCTGCTTCTCCCTCCATCCCCTCACCTGACTTGTGCTCTCTCTCTCTCAAATAAATAAATAAAAATCTCTTAAACAAGTTTAAAAAAGAAAAGAAACAACCAAAATATTTTACAGAGAACCCTACAGTTTTGCATGCCCATGGGCAATAGATGAGAGCTATGGTTGCTTCATACCCTCACCAGCCCTTGGTTTTGTCAGTCTTAACCTTTTTCCCCCATCCCAGTGGTTGTGTAGTGGTATCTTAATGTGGTTTAAAATGTTTTCTTTAGGGGCACCTGGGTGGTTCAGTCGGTTAAGCGTCTGCCTTTGGCTCAGGTCATGATCTCAGGTTCCTGGGATGGAGTCCTATAGCAGGCTCCCTGCTCAGCGGGGAGTCTGCTTCTCCCTCTCCCTCTGACCTGCAAACAGCCAGTACCGGCTGTGCTGAGAGCGCGTACCTGCTTGGTGCCTGTTGCGGTGGTGAGAGACCAGGAGCCGGGCCCACTGGGCCTGCGGAGGCCAGCTCTCCAGCGGAAGAGTTGAGTTAGGGTGTGAGCTTGAGCCTCAGGCTCAGGCTTCTTTCGGCAGAAGGGGGCGCTGAAGGTGAGGGTGGCCTGAGGTGGGCTTGCAGGGTTCTTCTGCTCTAAGTGTTTCCTGCAGCTCCCAACTGCACCGTTTCCTCCTGGGTGGCAGGCGGAGTCCTGCTGTCTGGCTCAGGTGTCCCCAATCTGGAGGGCTTGAGGGCCAGGCCTCTGGGGACGGAAGCCTGAGACCCTAACCCAGCGTTAGGGTTCGGGCCTAGGGGCATGGCCAGCCCCACCTGCACGTGCTGAGGCGGGCTGGGGGCAGGGGCGGGGGTGCACGGTGGGCTGAGTAGAGGGCGGGTTTGGTCGGCATTCAGGCATTCAGAGGTGACTGGTCCCACGTGTGCACGCGCCCTTTAGAGCGCTTTCCCGTAGGCTTCCGGCAACACCGAGGTAGGACCACATGCCCGGCCGGGCCCAGTAGCCTCCCCCAAAGACCCCCGCAGCCAGAAGCCAGTTCGCTGGGGCTTTCCAGCCAATTCTCACGAGCTTTCTGCCCAAATCGACACCGATTTGGGCAGAAAGCTTGTGAGAATTGGCCAGTGTTGGGCGACAATTCGGGCCACGCGCTGCCCCGTGCTTAGAGCCCTTTCTGGCTACGTCCGTATTGCGGCCATGAGAGACGGTGAGCAAGGACCACGCGGCTTCAGGAGGCCCCGCAGAGGCGAGCACCCAAGGGGGCAGAGTTGAGTTAGGGTGTGAGCATAAGCCTCGGGCTCTGGCTTTTTATGGCAGAAGGCGGTGCCGAAGTTGAGGGTGGCCTGAGGTATGCACCCTCTCCTGCGCGGAGGGTTTTGCACAGCTCCAAACGGCACTATTTCCTTCTGTGTGCCAAGCTGAGCCCTGGGCTGTGGCTCTTGTGTCCTCAATCTGGAGGGCTTAGGGGACAGGCCCCTGGGGATGGAAGCCTGAAAACCCAACCTAGGGTTCGGGTTAGGGTCTTAGGGGTATGTCAAGCCCAAAATGCCAGTGCTGAGACCGGTACCCCAGGGGGCTGAGTAGAGGGAGGTTTGGCCATGTGTGTGCCTTGCTTTTAGCGCACTTTATCTCGTGAGTGTTGGCCAGTGTTGCGTGCGGTGATTTGAGCTGTGCTCGCACCTGCTGTTAGAGCGCTTTCTCACTAAGTGTGTGTTGCGACCATCTGGGAACTCAGACCCACTCGACTCCCCTGAGGGCCACAGCTGAGGGGAGCTTTCTGGGGCCAGAGATGAGGGATGGGCTCAGGCCAAGCCTCAGGTTCCATGTCGGTGGCCGGGTTTAGCGCTGAAGGTGGGGATGGCCTCCGGGGCATGCTGGTTTCTCCCACTCTGAGGGTTTTGTGCAGTTCCAAATGGCGCAGTATCCTCCTGGGTGGCAGGTGGAGTCATAGCTTGTGGCTCATGGGTCCCTAATCTGGAGGGCTTGGGGGCCAGGCCTCTTGGGACAGAAGCCTGAAAAACCAATTTAGAATTAAGATTAGGGGCTAGGGGCAGGGCAAACCCAATCTGCCGGGGCTGAGACCCAATCACCAGAGGGCGGAGTTGAGGACAGGGATCACGGGGTGTGTCATGCTCTGGGATGGTAACCAGGGGAGCTGCCGAAAGTTGGGGTGGCCTCAGGGAGGCATGCAGGTTCCCCCCAGTCTGAGAGTTCTGTGCACCTTAAATGGCAGTTTCCATCTCAGTGGCAGACGGACTCCTGGGGTGTGGGTCCAGGGTTCCCAATCGGAGAGTTTGAGGTATAGACCCCAGGGGACGGAAGCCTGAATATCCAACCTAGGATTGTGGTTAGGGCCTAGGGGCATGTCAGGCCCGATCTGCCAGCGCTGAGATGGGCACTCCAGGGGGCTGAGTAGACGGAGTGTTTGGCCACATGTGCACATGGCTTTTAGAGCGTCTCCTTACAGGGTTTGTGCAGCGACCACTCGAGACCACGAGGCAGGTACAGGAGGCTCCCCTGTAGTCCCGGATAGCTGGAAGCAAGCTCGCCCGGGGTTTCTGGCTGATTCTCACAAGCTTTCTGCCCAAATACAGGTCAATTTGTGCAGGAAACTCTTTAGAATCAGCCACGTTGGGTGGCGATTTGGGCCGTGGACCTGCCCATATTGGGAGGGCTTTCTTGCTAGGTGCGTTTTGGGGTAGTACGGGACCGTGGGTCAGGCCCACACGGCTCCCCTGTTGCCCCTGTGGTGGCGATCTCCCTGGGGCAGAGTTCAGGGAGTGGGTGTGGCTGAGCATCAGGCTAGGTGTTTGTAGCTACAGAGTTGCCAATGGCGGCAGTGGCCTCAGGGGCATGTGTGTTTCTCCCGCTCTGAGGGTTCTGCACAGCTCCAAAGGGCACGGATTCCTTCTGGGTAGCCGGCTGACTCCTCAGTTGTGGCTCAGGTGTCCCCAATCTGAGGGCTTAAGGACCAGGCCTCTGGGAGGGGAGCCTGAGAATCCACCCCAGGATTATGGTTAGAGCCTAGGGGCATGGCAGGCTCTACTGAGGGAGCTGAGGCCGCCTCCCCAGGGGACTGATAGAGAGCGGATTTGGCCAGCGTTTCAAGCCCATCCGGGCCACATGTGTGCCTGGCATTTAGAGAACTCTCTGGCAGGCTTTGGGCCGCTACCACTCGGGACCCCGGGCAGATACCAAGAGGCTCCCCTGAAGGACCTGCCGCCAGAAGCGAGGTCACCAGCCATGTCCGGCCAATTCTCACGAGCTTTCTGCCCAAATCTATGTTGATTTGGGCAGAAAGCTCGTGAGAATTGGCCAGCCTTGGACAGTAATTCAGGTTGCTCACTGGCCCTGTGCTGGGAGGGCTTTCTCACTAGGTGCTTGTTGGGGCCTTGTGGGACTGCAAGCCAGTCCCATGCTGCTCCCTGAGGGCCGAGTTGAGGGAGGGGGTGAGGCTGAGCGTCAGACTCCGGGTTTCTGGCCCAGGGGGCCCCCCCAAAGGTGGGGGTGGCCTCAGGGTGCATGCAGGTTTCTCCAATTTTTAGGGTTTTGGGCAGCTCCCAATGGCACCGTTTCCTACTGGGTGACAGGCAAAGTTCTGGGGTGTGGCTCAGGAGTACCTAATCTGGCTTGGGGTGGCCAGGCCTCTGGGGATGGAAGACTGAGAACACAACCCAGGGTTAGGGTTAGGTCCTAGGGGCACGTCAGTCCCCATCAAAAGGCCCTGAAGTGGGCTCCCTGGGAGACGGATGAGTAGAGGGCGTGTTTGGCCAGTGTTCAGAGGCAATCCAGGCCACCCGTGTGCCCGGCCTTTAGAGGGCTTTATCATAGGCTTTGGGCTGCAACCACCCGGGACCTCTGACTAGGCCCAGGAGGCCCCCCCCGAAGGCCTTCACGCAAGAAGGGAGTTCACCAGGGGTTCCCAGTGCATTCTCACCAGCTTTCTGCCCAAATCGACATTGTTTTGGGCAGAAACCTTGTGAGAATTGGCCAGCATTGTGCAGTGATTCGGGCCACCTCTGGGTATTGGGAGCCATTTATCACTAGATGCAGGTAGGGGCCATGCCGGACTGCGGGATGTTCCCAGGTAGTTCCCCCCTGAGGGCAACCACGGAGGTGTGTTCCCCGGGGTAGGGTTGACAGAGTTGGTGAGGCTGAATGTCAGGCTTTGAGTTTCTGGCCAGGGGGGTGGGGGCGCCGAAGGTGGGAGAGGCTTGAGGGGGGCATGCAGGTTTCTCCAGTGCTGGGGGTTTTGCACAGCTCCCAACAGCACGGATTCCTCCTGGCTGGCAGGCAGAGTCCTGGCGTTCAATCATGGCTCCTCAGTCTGGAGAGTTAGGAGAGCCAGGCCTCTGGAGATGGAAGCCTGACAACCCAATCTAGAGTTAGGGTTCATGACTAGGGGCATGGCAGGCCTGATCTGTCCAGTGCTGAGGCAGGATTGCCAGGCGCTGAGTGGAGGGCGTGTTCAGATGGGGTGTCAGGGTTCGGATTTATGGCCATGGGGAACTTCAAAGGTGTGAGTGGCCTCAGGGGTACATACAGGTTTCTCCTTCTCTGAGGGTTCTGTGTATCTCCATGGTCCACAGTTTTCTCCTGGGTGGCAGGCAGACTCCTGGGGTCTGGGGTCCCCAATCTGGAGGGCTTGGAGGCCAGGCCTCTTGGGGGAAAGCCTGTGAACCCAACCCAGGCTTAGGGTTAAGGCCTAGGGTCATGGCAGGCCCCATCTGCCAGCTACAAGGCAGGTCCCCAGAGGGCAGAGTAGAGGACGGGCTTGGCCTTCGTTCAGAAGCCAACTGCCCCGCGATTGCACTTGGCGCTTAGAGGGCTTTCTCGCAAGCTTCAGCCCGCGACTACACGGGACCCCGTGATGGGCTGATGTGGCCCCCCCCGAATGCCCCCACCGCAGTAAGCTAGTTCGCCAGGGTACTCAACCAATTCTCATGAGCTTTCTACCCAAATTGACATTAATTTGGGCAGAAAACTAGTGAGAATTTGCCATCATTGTGAGGCAATACCGGACAGACGCCCACCTGGTGCTGGGAGCGCTTTCTCGCTAGGTGCATCTTGGGGACCTATAGGACCATGGTCTGAGTCCAGGCGGCTTCCCTGTCGGCCACCAGGGAAGTGAGCTCCTCGGGGGCAAAGTTAAGGGAGGGGAAGCGGCTGAGCCTTGGGCTCTGGGTTTGTAGCCCAGGGTGGCACAGAAGGGAGGGGTGGCCTGAGGGGGGCATGCAGTTTTCTCCCAGTCCGAGGGTTTTGCACAGGTCCCAGTGGCACAGTCTCCTCCTAGGTGGCAGGCGGAATCCTGGAGAGTGGCTCGGGGGTCCCCAATCTGGACGGATTGGAGGGCCAGGCGTCTGGGGACGGAAGACTGACCACACAAACTAGAGTTAGGGTTTGGGACTCAGTGCATGGCAGGCCTTATCTGCCAGCACTGAGGCAGGATCGCTGGGGAGCTGGTTGAAGGGCATGGTTCAAAGGGGGTGTCAAATCCCCCGCCGAGTATGGGGGTGGCCTCTGGGATACATGCAGGTTTCTCCCACTCTGAGGGTTTTCTGCAGCTCCAAAGGGCACAGTTTTCTCCTGGGTGGCAGGTGAACTCCTGGGGTGTGGCACAGGGGTCCCCTATCAGGCTGGCTTGGGGGCCAGGCCTCTTGGGACAGAGGCCCAAGAACCAAACCCAGGCTTAGGGTTAGGGCCTAGGGGCATAATGGGCCCCTCTGCCTGGCTGAGGTGGGCTGCATGGAGGACTGTGTAGAAGAGAGGCTTGGTTGGCATTTGGACGTGATCCTGGAGGATTCCCCGTTCGCCTAGCACACCGCCAGTGCCTCCTGATTATCCCCTGTCATGGCACTTGTCACACAAGGCTGTCATATGCTGTCTCTCGGTCTGTCCTTTCTGCTTGGAGGAGATCTCTCTCACAGATGCCTGGATCGATGGCAGGCAGATGAATGGTTTCAGGATCTTTGGTCCTGGACCAGCAGATGTCCCTCAAAACCCTGATGGGTAGGGGGAGTCTCTGTCCCTCTGTGTGCCCCCAGCCTCGGTGGAAACCTAGTGTTCAGGACAAGGGACTTGGGAGTCCTCCCAGATGAAGTTTGTTCTACGAAGGTGGCTTCCTTCTGAGATCACTGTGCAACCACCGTGCGTGGCCGTTCCTGTGCGACAGAAAGCATGCTACTCTATTGTATTCTCCTTGCACACTGTGGTTACCAAAGAGGAAACACACACTCACCCTCACACGTTCACACTTACACCTCCGTTTCTGGGCATCACTACCATGGAAATGATAGTGAAGTCCCATTGGGCTGCAGACAAGTAGACGTGCCATTCCAGGTGTCCATAGAGGAGGATGGAGATGGAGTTCTGGCTAAAGAATGGAAGTCTTTACCTCTGGGGGTGAAGAAATCAGATTTGATCCAGAAGGCACTACATTCTACTCAAAGAAGGGCCATGATCCTCGGATCTTTGAGACCAGGGATCGGCACAGACTTTTCTGGAAAGTCTTCTGTAAAGATTTTCTGTCAGGTGTTGTAGTCCATGTGGTGTCTCTGGCAATGACTCCACTCTTGCACTGTGGCTTGAAAGCAGCCACAGACCGTCCATAACTCATGTTCCAGACACATTTGATTGTGAGAATACGGGGGGAGGTCTATTTGGCCCATGGGTGGTAGTTTCTGCAAATCTGCAACATGATGGGTGATGGGGGAGAGGACTCTTCTTTTCCAGTGGCAGAGTGGGAAGACACTGGGATCTATCCTGCCTGACCCCAGCCCTTGCAAGTGAAAAGAAAAAAAGATGATAGTGAGATTGGCCAACAATGAAGGCCTCAGGAATTCCCTCCCCACCCCCATTTCTCTGTCGGCTTTGAGCTTTCCACAACATGTTTGTCTGTGGTTGAATCCCATGTAGGTATTGTTGGCTGAGTCAGTCCCCATTGCCTGGCGGGTATATCTTGTGGGTTATATACCACACAGATGCTCATCTTGTTCAGGCCAAGACCAGGAGCACATTTGGGGTTCTCCTGAGTTAGCAGAGGATCTGGCATGTGTGGGCTTCAGGACGAGTCTGATTCAGCTCTCAGCAATGTTATGGAGCACCTGGCTTCCTGCGCCCTCTGTGGCACTGGTACGGGCCTGGCCGAGGCCACTTGTGCCGTCGCAATGGAGAAGCCTAGCTTTTTCCATCTTCCTCTACCCTCTGTCAGCATGTGGGTTTCCCACCGACCATGTCTTTGTAGACAAACTCTGAGATGGCCCATGGCTTGGGACTCCATTGACATCCCAGAGTCTCATTATAACCAGTATCAGAGGTTTCTGGGGTCCTGACATGACCTTTGTTCCCAGAATATGCCCCAGGAAGAGTCCCAGGAGAGTCTGGGAGTCCAGGAAAGATTAATGGGTGGTTGTGGCTCTAGATAAAGCCACTCTGGGAGATCCTGATGGAGGCCATCTCCCATCTCAGTCTGGCTCTTTCGTTGATTGCCAGTATAATCCAGGAGATTCCCTTCATCGGAGCTCATTCTAAAATGAGGAAATGTTTCTAGATGAATTGATTCATGCAAGACGATGGAATGAACTCCTAGGAAGTTCTGGACAGTCTCCAAGATGGATTCTATCTCAGGAGTTGTGACTCCCATCCATCCCCACCCCTATGGCATTCCCCCATTGGACACAATGGCTGTTCCATGGAGATTCCCCAGGGCAACACTGGACTAGCCCTTGTCTCCAGGGTGTGCCCCCAGGCCATCTGATGTGGCTGAGGGGACACGAGCAATCCTGAACCCAAACCAGGGTTTTGGCTGTGCTGCCTTCCTTGCACAAAAATAGCAGTGCCTGGGTCAGGCCTTCACTGCAACCACTGAGCCGGCTTAGTGAGAACCTTGCCCAGGACACTAGCCCCATGACACTGTGAGGGCACACCGAAGTCAGGCAATGCGACAAGGGATTCTCCATCAGGGTAGATGATACAAGGTCTCATTTCACAGCAAACATGACCAAAAACATGTAAATGACAGAATAGTAAGTAGTTCAATGTACTCTGTCTGATGGCAATGATGGGAAGAGTGAACAATGGGGTCAGAAAGGGGAATGGGAGTTCCAAGAAGCAGACCGGAGTCGTCAGGGGGTAGGGGGTGTCTCGTGGGGGAAGGGACCAGGAGGCTCATCAAGGGTTCCAGCAGGGCAGCCTCAGGGTGCACGCTCTGTCTGACCCACGCCCCCCTCCCCTGGGGGCACTGGGGGCATTCTAGCTCCAGAGGATCTCCAGTAATGCCAATTGGCCTGAGCAGAGCCTTTGTGGTAGGTCCTCTTTATTCCTGGCTGTGGCTCTTTCTCTGCTTCTGGAGGGTGTTGATTCTCCTTTGTTTTCCTCTGAGCTGCACCATTTTGCACTGTTTTATTGGTGTGGATTCTGTGCTGTTAGTTGACACAAATTCTTCCTGGAAAGAAATGGAATAAAATCCATCCTTGCCAGGTTCCAGCTTCAGTGGGTCCAGGTGTCCCCGAAGTAGGGGCAGTGTCGTGAGAGGAATGGGAGAGCCACAGAGCGAGTTCTGGTCAGTAGTTGGGCATCTCCATTTTATTCTGATTATTGAGCTTCTTATATAGACAGTTTAATTGGGGTAGGGGGTTACAAGCACCCTTCAGACAATTTCTCTTTGTTCAGCACATGTTATTCTAGTTAAGCTATAATGCGTACAGACCGGCACCAGGGATGGGGGACAGGGTCTTGCTTCTTGAGTCATCATGTCCCTCAGAAAGCCATGGGAGGTAGCACAAGTATGTGCTTTTTGGTAACTTATTCTGGGGTCTGCAGGAAAACAAGATATAGGTTAACGGAAGGTGAGAAGCTATAGGGATGAACTAGATAGTAAGGAACTGCAGGAAAACAAGGTATAGATTAATGGAAAACGAGAAGCTATCTGGAGGAACTAAGTACATAGGAGAGAATTAGGAAGAAGAAGGTGTTACCTTTGCAGGAGGCAGGTGTAATTCAATGGCTCGGCTTGTGACAGCATTGGACAAACATCATCCTAGGGAGGAAACCGTCTACTGTGGTACACATCTAAAGTTCTCCATAGTCCTAGGTATAGAATAATTTACCTCCTTGAAGTTGTTCCAGCCCACAAGCCTGAGAGATGTTTGCGGCAGAGTAGCAAGGGGCACTTAATTTGAGAGAGATATGGGGATCAGAGAAAAAGGCAAGAGACTATGAGACCATGCTTATCTGCCGGACAATCCGGCCCCTGGCAGGATTAGGCCTGCATTCGTTCAAACCTTAACCTAGTGGGGCAACCTTAACCTAGTGGGGCAATGCCCTTGACCAGGCCTCATGGCTCCCAACATCTCCCCCTTCTTTATTTTTTAAATGTAGGACATGGACATCCTAGGAGATTTGATCTATGGCCAAATTAAGGATTCTATAAAAAATTGGGAACAGAAAAAAAAAATTGGAAACAGACATAGGAGGATCAGAGCAACACCAAGGAGAAGGCCAATGTTTGCGAAGAGCAATATAAGCCCTTTATGATAAAACATGTTGTTGATATTATCCACGAAGGTAGTCGCTACATCTGTAGGCAAAGAAAGGGGATTAGCTAAATTTATATCTTGAATCTGCTGGTGAAGGGCTTGTAAATTTAATCCGAAATTAGAATGGTTCCATACCCCCAAGAAGATGATTTTGAACATTATTCCACGTTAATAGTGGAAGTACTATGTTTCAGAGGGGTAACACAAACCCATCTATATTCCTTATGACATTGTAAAGACAACTGAACCTTAAGGGAGTGTAGCTCATTCCCAAGGTAGAGCACTGCCTCTTCCAAAGCATTTTCTTTGTTATTACTTTTCCTATCAATAATTTCTGAGTAGCAAGACGATAAGAGACATTTTTTGTCAGCTGATTCACATGATGAGCGGTATGTACCTGCTGGACAAGAGCGACAGTAGAAGCAGTAAAAGATCCAATGATAGCTATTAGTGTGGTTATACCAAGGATTAAACTAGCCATAAAGCATTTAGATCGAGAGAGAGCCAAATTAATCTCCTGGAGAGCCTGCAGCAGCTCAACGTCATCATACCATGGCAGCTTTCCTTTTATAGGGAGCATGACATAAGGAGGTTGTTTTACTATAAGTACAGTTTTAACAGACACCCTAGGAGAAACATAATTTGTAAGAATACATTCATAGCACTGCACAGAATGTAAGTCTGCAGAATGTGGATTCATAGATAAGTGCCCCTGAGTAGGAGTAACCGTCAGCAGTGCATAAGGGGAGGCTACACACACTTTGGATGAATGTTGGTTGCTCCAACAGGCCTAGCATATCTAATAGTCCTAAGGGAAGCCACCAGTTTCCATAAGTTGGGTTGAAAATATGTTACATTATCAGTTTTAGTGGTGAGGGTAGGAGGAACCCATCCTCCCTGGTGCCAATGGTTTACGGGATATGGAGGTGGGAGTTAATATGCATCAGACCATCTATATTTAAACTTGGCTTTGTTTAAGAGGTCTCTATAATCCATATGAGGACTAGGGTTGGACCAATCAGAAATGATTCAGAAGATGGGAGCAAAGGAAAATCCAGATGGCAGAGATAGAAACATGATTTCTGCAGCATCAGTAGGTTCTTTTACCAGGGTGGCATACAGGTCCTTGCACAGGGCAAAGCCTTTTGGAATAGGAGATGTTTGAGCTCCTCTGGGGTCAGGGCCTCCTGGTGTCAAAAATGTTAGAGACCACCACATATTGTGATTTTTGACAGCTCTGGCACTTACAGAAAGCCCCTAGATATGAGTGTCAGTTATCATTCCTTTATGGCAGTGGGAAGGCAAAAGGACTTCGAGTAAGAAGGTAAAGAGAAGCATATGGGAGGCAAATGGGATTTTCCAAAATACGTAAAATTGTGGTTAGTTTGAGGCTTTATATAAGAGTTGGAATCGTCTCTCAGTAAATCAATCTGATCTGTGTAAACAGGGATGGGTTCAGCATTCCAAGAAACAGGTTGCAACATCGCGGGAGTAGGAATGTAGGCCCCAAAATTATCCTCCAATGATGATGCTCTAAGAGTCTGACAAGCTGTAATAACTAGACATATCAGAAACACGGAGGCGGGGGTACACATAAGTCCCCTTCCTCTTACAATTTGACTGGCCTCTCGGGTTAATGCCACAATTTGGTCCCAAGAGGGGGGTGAGTCTCTGTCAGGAGGCATACTCATTCACAGGGGATCTTCGATTCTCCCGCCGCGGCGTGGGCGCAGGCGTTCAATCCCCAGGGACAGGTTGTTCAGGAGAGACTCCACTGAGGGGGATGTTGGTCGTTGCTGTCAGTAATGGTGTGGTGGCAGTGATCTCTGTCTCCTGGCTGGGTCCTCGTGGTTCATCTCCGTCTCCGATGGGTTCATTCTCCAGGGATGATCTGCTGGGAGACGGGGAGGCAGAGGATGACGGTGGCTGGACATATGGTCGTACTCGTTGGTCAGGGATCCACAGAGGGGAGTTAGCGTCCTGTCGGAAAACATGAGCATACCCTCTCCGCCAGGTTAAGACGACATCTGGCCATTTCCACTGTCTAGTGAGAAGGTACTTCCATTTGACTAAGGCTTTGGGCTTAGTTAAGTCAGGATCCCAATGCCTGAGTGCATTGGAAATTTCTTTTGCATCTACATTAAGGTGATTAATGACAATGCATGGGACAGTATGTGATGGGGAGAGCTATATGTCAGCTCTCCTTCCTGTAATTCGGTAATCTGAGTCTTTAAAGTTTGGTGAGCTCTTTCCACTATAGCTTGTCCCTGGGGATTATAGGGAATTCCTGTGGTGTGGCCAATATGAAACATGTCAGAAAATCTTTTAAAGGCTGCAGAAGTATAAGCCGGAGCACTGTCAGTTTTGATGGACTTGGGAATTCCAATATGAGCAAAACAGAAAAACATATCTCTAACTGCCTCTCCAGTTCGAGCCGAGGCAATTATTATGTGAGAAAAAGTATCAAAGCAGACATGAACATAGCAGAGCTTGCTAAAAGTAGGAATATGGGTGGGCACTTGCGTGGCTCTGTGGGTTAAGCCTCTGCCTTCAGCTCAGGTCATGATCTCAGGGTCCTGGAATCGAGCGGCTCTCTGCTCAGCAGGGAACCTGCTTCCCCCACCCCCCTACCTGCCTCTCTGCCTACTTGAAAAAAGAAAAAAAAAAAAAAGAAGAAGGAATATGGGTAACACCCATCTGCCGTAAGTCATTTGGCCTGAGCCCTCTTGGATTAACTCCACTTGGGGGGCAAGGTAAGAAAGTGGGACAGTGTCCGCAGGCTTGGACAATACCTCTGGCCACTTCACAAGAAATTTTAAACTGTAATCTTAAAGCTGAGGTAATTTGATGGTGAAGGGAATGTGAGACATGGGCCTCCTCTAACGCCGGAAAAACTTGGGTCTTAGTAAGGAAGTCTGCCTGATGATTTCCTTTGTGCAAAGGGCCCGGGAGCAAATTGTGTGCTCAAATATGTCCCACAAAGAAGGGAAATTCCCTCTGATGAGTAAGTTTCTGCAAGTGCTTTAGAAGGGAAAAATTGTGGTCTTATGCTGAGGCAAAGAAGCAGTTTCAATATTAGGAAAGAGTCTGACTATATATTGCAAATCTGTATACAAATTGAAGGGGCTACCCTGCGTATGTTGGAAGGCAAAAATGATGGCAATGAGTTCAGTTCTTTGGTCTGAACTTTCTGCAGTTTGTTGGATATTATTGAGGTTGCGCGTCAATAATTCTAACAGCCTTTCCATTAGACCATCCATCAGTAAAGATGAGGACTGCAGAGGGACTGTTCCGATTTGGCTTTAGAAGGGAAAATTATTGGATGCATCTTAAGGAAATGTAATAGAGGATCAGCTGGAAGGTGAAATAGAACTTGTCCTGAAAAGCCTTCTAAAGCAATTTGCCAATCTTCACTTTGCTGTAATAAAAAGGCAAACTGATTCTTACCATAGGGAATGATAATATCTGAGACATCTTTACCAAATAATTCCTTGCTGCATCAGCGACCCTTCATTACAAGCAAGGCCACCAAAGCAGGAAAAGATATCACTATCCCTTTTGGCGTGGCTGATAAGTGTAGCCACTCTAAGGGACCCTCCTGCCAAAGGCAACCTGTGGGTGAATATGTTGTGGCTAGGATTATGAGGGCCCAAGGTTGAGTGTAATCTACTCTGTTGAGCTTCAGACTATTAATAACTGACTCCAAAACTTGTGAAGCTTGATGAGCCTCAGGTGTTAATTGACAGGGCAGGGTGTGGGGGAATTAGGGTTGGAATCTCCCTGCAAGATGTTGGATAGGGGTTTAAGCTCAGCAGTAGTAATCTGTAAAAGAGGCCAAATCCAATTAACGTCTCCTAAAAGTTTCTGAAAGTCATTTAAGGTTTGTAGTTGATCTCTCCTTAACTGTAAATTTTGTTGAGATACTTCCTGAGTATATAATATCCTGCCTAGATATGAAAAAGGGGGTTCCAACTGTATTTTCTCTGGGGCAATTTTTAGACCAAATCTCAGAGATTCCACTGTCAATGCCAATACATCTTGTAGTGTTGCTCGATCAGGATGAGCAATAAGAATGTCATCCATGGGGTGGCTGGGTGGCTCAGTGGGTTAAAGCCTCTTCTTTCGGCTCAGGTCATGACCCCAGGGTCCTGGGGTCAAGCCCCACATCAGGTTCTCTGCTCAGCAGGGAGCCTGCTTCCTGCCCCCACCCCCCGCCTGCCTCTCTGTCTACTTGTGATCTCTGTCTGTCAAATAAATAAATAAAATCTTAAAAAGAAAAAAGAATGTCATCCATGTAGTGAGTGATGTAGGCCTACTGGTGGAAGTCCCTTACCCCCCTTAGGAACTGATGGACAAATCTTTGACAAAGCGTTGAGCTATTTTTCATTTCTTGGGGAAGGACTTTCCATGGATACCTGTGGTAGTGTTGTTTAAAATTCTCAGAGGCTAAGCTGAAAGCAAACCTCTGACAATCCTCTTTGTGTAAGGGAATAGCGAAAAAGCAATCCTGCAAGTCAATGACTATAACATGATAACCTTTTGGCACTGCCACTGGGGAAGGGAGCCCTGGTTGTAGTGACATCATAGTTTCCATAGTGACATTGATAGCTCTCAACTCTTGTAATAAATGCCATTTTCCAGACTTCTTTTGAATGAAAAAAATAGGTGTATTCCACGGACTAGTAGAGGGCTCTTAATCTGAGAGAGATACGGGGATCACAGAAAAAGGCAAGAGACTATCAGACCATGCTTATCTGCGGAGCTATCTGGCCCTCGGGAGCCGCCTGTGGGGAGATCCGTTCCTCGGCAGGATTAGGCCTGCATCCGTTCAAACCTTAACCTAGTGGGGCAATGCCCTCGACCAGGCCTCATGGTTCCCAACACATCCTTGTTTCCTAAGTAGACCTGAATAGATTCCATAGTAATAGCCCTTTTCCAGGCCCCAGGGCCTTCACCTCAAGATTTTAGAAAACATCTTCTACTCTTAACAGGTTCAATGAATCTGTTTGGTTTCTAAAAAATTCAGTAACGTCACACTTGTCATCATCTATACGATGATCTGTAAACATTGAATGAACAAGGCTTGACAGGATGAAGAAGAATGGGCTTTGCAGTGGGCTTTGGGGCACTGTTGACTCACTGTTGCCCCCATGTGGCCACTCTCCAGATAGCACGTGGCCGAATGGGTTCCCACTCAACGGGATTCAAAGGAGAATAAGAACTAAGAAGTTTGGTCCCTGAATTCCTTAGCTCCTAAAAACCATCCTCTAATTGACGAGCATATTCTATTTTTTTTTTATTTTTTTTAATTTTATTTTTTATAAACATATAATATATTTTTATCCCCAGGGGTACAGGTCTGTGAATCGCCAGGTTTACACACTTCACAGCACTCACCATAGCACATACCCTCCCCAATGTCCATAATCCCACCCCCCTCTCCCTCCCCCCTCCCCCCACTAACCCTCAGTTTGTTTTGTGAGATTAAGAGTCACTTATGGTTTGTCTCCCTCCCAATCCCATCTTGTTTCATTTACTCTTCTCCTACCACCTTAACCCCCCATGTTGCATCTCCTCTCCCTCATATCAGGGAGATCATATGATAGTTGTCTTTCTCCGATTGACTTATTTCGCTAAGCATGATACCCTCTAGTTCCATCCACGTCTGACGAGCATATTCTAAATCGAGTCTACCTTAACTATATACTAAAGTTAGGGCCAGGGTCAAGTTACATACATACATACATTAACTATGGACAGCTTTGTGTATGTCAGTCTTACCTGCCTAAGGTGTTTTTAAAATATACAGTGGGAGAGGATATAGTCACCGAAGCACTGAGCACATGCCCTGTCCCCGGAAATAGGTCACTACACATAATGATTGTTTCATCTCAGCTGAGGACCAGGAGCTGGTCTTCTAGATACTAGGCAGGTAGCATCTGTGGCAAGCTGGCCATGTCCCCCCAGCCCCAACAACCACACCCAGCTTTGCCCATCCTATGCTCTGCTCAAGGGCAGCAAACGGACCGACCAGGTACAGGAGGGACTCCCTCCTGTCAGGCAAGGCTCGCTTCCCACAGGTAGAGAAATGGGCCAGCTCACATACACATGACGTATTCTTTTTTTTTTTTTTAATTTATTTGACAGACAGATCACAAGTAGGCAGAGAGGCAGTCAGAGAGAGAGGGGGAAGCAGGCTCGCTGCCAAGCAGAGAGCCTGATGTGGGGCTTGATCCCAGGACCCTGGGATCATGACCTGAGCCGAAGACAGATGCTTTAATCTACTGAGCCACCCAGGTCCCCCCACATGACGTATTCTTTTGGTTCCTTGCTATCTGTCTCCCCTTTCTGTCACCCTGGTCCTGAATCTTTCGCTCCCATGAGAACTTGGGTTTACAGACTTCTGTGGACAATTCGATGTGTAGATGTGTGTTGCCTTTGTTCCCTGTCCTGGGGTTGGAGAGAAAGGCGGGAAAAGACATCCTACTCTGAAAGCAACAAAAAGAAAGACCAAGTGTGCTCTGCCTCCGGCACCTCAGGTTTGAAAGCCATGGCCCGCTACATACTTCATATTCTACACAATCGCTTGAGGGACTCACGGATACATGTGACATGAAATTGTACCAAAAGAGGGGCGCCTGGGTGGCTCAGTGGGTTAAGCCGCTGCCTTTGGCTCAGGTCATGATCTCAGGGTCCTGGGATCAAGTCCCGCATCGGGCTCTCTGCTCAGCAGGGATCCTGCTTCCCTCTCTCTCTCTCTCTGCCTGCCTCTCTGTCTACTTGTGATCTCTCTCTGTCAAATAAATAAATAAAATCTTTAAAAAAAAATAGAAATCGTACAGAAAGAAATCTCGTTACCAAACTTTTGTCTTGCAGAAGACAGCTTAAGGACACCGCCCCTCGCCCATGCTGTCATTTCTGGTCTGGCCAATGCTCAGTCACACTGACATGTGTAGCCACCCAAGAGCACAGCTGTGACATACTCCTGGAGCACCCATGGTCCCCTTGCCCCCTGGTCTGGCCAACCCTGCACACCCCCAGTCCTCCCAAGCATCCCCTATCGTGACACAGCTGTGATCACCCTCCTAGAGTTTGTCCCCCTACCCCCAGGTCTAGCCAACCCTGCACACCCCCAGTCCTCCTGAGTGTCCCCTGTCATGGCACTTGTCACAAAAGGCTATCGTATGCTGTCTCTTGGTCTGTCCTTTCTGCTTGCAGTAGAACTCACTCACAGATGCCTGGCTGGATGACAGGCGGATGAATGGTTTCAGGATCTTCGGTCCTGGAATAGCAGGTGTCCCTCAAAACCCTGATGGGTAGGGGGAGTCTCTGTCCCCCTGTGTGCCCCCAGCCTCGGTGGAACCTAGTGTCCAGGACAAGGGACTTAGGAGTCCTCCCAGATGAAGTTTGTTCTATAAACGTGGCCTCCTTCTGAGATTACTGTGCAACCACAGTGCATGGCCGTTCCTATGGGACAGAAAGCATGCTACTCTATTGTATTCTCCTTGCACACTGTGGTTACCAAAGAGGAAACACACACTCACCCTCACACGTTCACACTTACAGCTCTGTTTCTGGGCATCACTACCATGGAAACCACAGTGAAGTCCCATTGGGCTGCAGACAAGTAGATGTGCCATTCCAGGTGTCTGTAGAGGAGGAGGATGGGGATGGAGTTCTGGCTAAAAGGATGGATGTCCTTGCCTCTGGGGATGAAGAAATTAGATTTGACCCAGAAGGCGCTACATTCTACTCAAAGAAGGGACAATGATCCTCGGATCTTTGAGACCAGGGATCGGCACAGACTTTTCTGGAAAGTCTTCTGTAAAGATTTTCTGTCAGGTGTTGTACTCCATGTGGTGTCTCTGGCAATGACTCCACTCTTGCACTGTGGCTTGAAAGCAGCCACAGACCGTCCATAACTCATGTTCCAGACACATTTGATTGTGAAAATACGGGGGGAGGTCTATTTGGCCCATGGATAGTAGTTTCTGCAGATCTGCAACATGATGGGTGATGGGGGAGAGGACTCTTCTTTCCAGTGGCAGAGTGGGAAGATACTGAGATCTATTCTGCCTGACCCCGGCCCCTGCAGGTGAAAGGAAAAGAAGATGATAGTGAGATTGGCCAACAATGAAGGCCTCAGGAATTCCCTCCCCACCCCCATTTCTCTGTCGGCTTTGAGCTTCCCACAACACATTTGTCTGTGGTTGAATCCCATGTAGGTCTTGTTTGGCTGAGTCAGTCCTCATTGCCTGGCGGGTATATCTTGCGGGTTATATACCACGCAGATGCTCATCTTGTTCAGGCCAAGACCATGAGCACATATGTGGTCTCCTTGGTTAGCAGAGGATCTAGCACATGTGGGCTTCAGGACGAGTCTGATTCAGCCCTCAGCAATGTTATGGAGCTCCTGGCTTCCTGGGCCCTCTGTGGCACTGGCACGGGCCTGGCCTAGGCCACTTGTGCAGTCGTGATGGAAAAGCCTAGCTTTTTCCATCTTCCTCTACCCTCTGTCAGCATTTTGGGTTTCCTACCGACCATGTCTTTACAGACAAACTCTGAGATGGCCCATGGCTTGGGACTCCATTGACATCCCAGAGTCTCATTATAACCAGTGTCAGTGGTTTCTGGGGCCCTGACATGACCTTTGTTCCCAGAATATGCCCCAGGAAGAGTCCCAGGAGAGTCTGGGAGTCCAGGAAAGATCTGCCGGTGCTGAGGCGGGATCGCCAGGGTGCTGTGTCGAGGGCAGTGGTCAGACGGTGCTTCAGGTTCCGGGTTTGTGGCAGGGGGACCGCTGAAGTTGGTGGTGGCCTCAGGATGCAGTTTTTCCCATTCCATGAGTTCTGTGCAGCTCCAAATGGCACAGGTTCCTCCTGGGGGGCAGGCGGTCTTCTGGGGGTGTGGCTCAGTGGTCCCCAATCTGGGGGGCTTCAGGGCCAAGACTCTGGATCGAAGTATGAGAACCCAACCCAGGGTTGGTGTTCAGGCCTAGTGGCCTGGCAGGGCCCACCTGTCGCTGCTGAAGTGGGCTCCCTGGGGGCTGAGAAGAGGGCGGGTGTTGGTCTGAGGCAACTGGGGCTGCACGTGCACCTGCCCTTTAAATCACTTTCCCTTAGGCTTCAGGCGACACCATGCAGGACCCCGTCTTGTGCCCAGGCGGCTCCTTCAAAGACCCCCACCTCAGAAACGATTTCGCTGGGGCTTTCCAGCCAATTCTCACAAGCTTTCTCCCCAGATCGACATTGATTTGGGCAGAGCTCGTGAGAACTGGCCGGCATTGGGCGGTGATCCCGACAGTGAGCTGGCCCAGTGCTGAGAGCGCTTTCTCGCTAGGTGTGTGTTTCGGCCCTGTGAGACCGTGTGCCGGGCCCACGCGGCCCCCGGAGGATCCTGGCAGAGTCAAGCTCCCCGGGGGGCAGAGTTGAGTTAGAGTGTGAGCCTGAGCCTTAGGCTCCGGCTTCTTTTGTCAGAAGAGGGAGCCGGAGGTGATGGCGGCGTGAGCTGGGCGTACAGGTTTCTCCTGCTCTGAGTGTTTCCTGCAGCTCTCAGTGACAGTTTCCTCCTGGGTGGCAGGTGGAGTCCTGCTGTATGGCTCAGGGGTCCCCAGTCTGGAGGGCTTGAGGGCCAGCCCTCTGTGGACAGAAGCCTGAGAACCCCACCCAGGGTTAGGGTTCTGGCCTAGGGGCATGGCAGGCCCCACCTGCTGGTGCTGAGGTGGATTCCCTGGGGAGCTGAGTAAAGGGCGGGTTTGGTCGAAATTCAAAGGCGACTGGGCCCATGCATGCACCTGTCCTTTAGAGAGATTTCCCATAGGCTTTGGGTGACACCACATGGGACCCCGGGCTGGCCCCAGGCTTCTGCCCTGAAGGCTTCTGCCACTGGAAGCGAGATCACCGGGGCTTTCCAGCGAATTCTCAGGAGATTTCTGCCCAAATCGACAGAAAGCTCCTGTGAATTGTCCGGCCTTGGGTGGCGATTTGGGCGGCATGGTGGCCCCGTGGTGAGAGCGCTTTATCACCAGGTGCAGTTGCGGCCATGCGAGACTGCGAGTCCAGCACACGTGGCACCCGGAGGCCCCTGGCGGAGGGGAGCTCCCCTGGGGCAGAGTTGAGTTAGGATGTGAGCCGGAGCCTCAGGCTCCAGCCTCTTTTGGCAGAAGGGGGCGCTGAAGGTGAGGGTGGCCTGAGGTGCCCATGAAGGTTTCTCCTGCTCTAAGGGTTTTGCTCAGCTCCAAATGGCACGGTTTCCTCCTGGATAGCGAGCTGTGTCCAGGGGTGTGGCTCAGGTGTCCTCGATCAGGAGGGCTTGGGGGACAGGCCCCTGGGGATGTAAGCCTGAAAACCCAAGCTAGGGTTGTGGTTAGGGTCTAGGGGCATGTCAGACCTGATCTGTGAGTGCTGAGACTGGCACCCCAGGGGGCTGAGTACAGGGAGGGTTTGGCCATGTGTGTGCCTGGCGTTTAGAGCGCTTTCTCCCAGGGTTCAGGCCACGACCTCTCGGGACCTCAGGCCAAGACTAATCAGCTCCTCTGAATGACCACACAGCTGAAAGCGATTATGCTGGGGGTTCCTGGCCAATTCTCATGATCTTTCTGCCCAAATCGCTAACGATAATGATTTGGGCAGAAACTTTGTGAGAATTGGCCAGCATCGTGCAGCAATTCAGGCCACACTCACACCTGCTGCTGAGAGTGCTCTCAGGCTAGGTGTGTTGCAAACATCCAGGGACTCGGGCTGGGGACACCCGGTTTCATGGGTGGTGAAGTCAGAAGGAGGGTGTTTGGGAATTCAGGATAGAGGCATGCTGGTGGCTTCAAGGGGCTTGGCGTCAGGAACCCTGGGGTGAATTTCGTGCCTGACACTGGGTGAGTCAAGTTATCCCACAGGTTTTCCATTTCCTCCTTAGGAAATTGACGGCAGGGAATGTTCTGCTTAAAGCTGAACCCAGCTGCACTGTCGGTGGGCACACGGGCTGTTGCAGCCCCTCTGGAAAAGAGTATGGTGCTTCCCCCAAAAGCTAAAAACTGAACAACCCTAGGATCCAGCAAAAGCACTCCTGGGTATTTACCCAAAGGACACAAAAATGCACATTCAGTGGGGCACAATCACCGTGATGTTTATAGCAGCATGATCAACAATAGCGAAACTATGGAGGGAGTCCCAATGTCCTTTCACTGAAGAATGGAGAAAGAAGATATGGGATAGCTACATGTATATCCATATCTATATCTATATCTACACACAATGGAATAGGACCCAGCTCCAAAAAGAATGCAATCTCTCCATCTGCCAGGATGTGGATGGATCTAGAGTGGATTTGGCTCAGCGAAATCAGTAGGATAAGACCAATACCCTATGACTTGACTCCTTTGGAATTTCAGAAAGAAAACAGATGAACATAGTGAGGGAGAGAGAAAGGCCAGTGAGGAAACAGACTCCACCTTAGAGCACACACCAACGGTTGCTAGAGGGCAGGGGTGTGGGGGAAGGGTTGAATGGGTGACGGCTGTTAGGGAGGCACTTGTTGTGATGAGCTCTGGCGGTTCTATGCAGGTGAGGAATTGTGAAATCCTATCCCTGAAGCAAGGGAATTAGCACCGCATGGAAACAAATTGGAATTGAAGTCAAGGAAGGGAAGAAGAAGACCGTGTTTGGCTTCATGAAGACTGGGGTAAAAATGGAGTGATTTTCGCTCTCCTGTTCTGTAGATGATCATTTTCCAACACACTGTGGTAGGCAACGCTAGTTTCTGATTGCATAAGGAGCCCCAGAAAGCTGCCATGAAAGATTCAGATCTCAGAGCACGCACACGCTCCATTCCTGTGTTCCTTACGGTTTGCCCAGGCACAAAGGTAAGTGGAGGGAGATAGGACAGAAGAGGAAAGGAGGTGTAAAGCATTCAGGAGGCATCCTTTTCCCTTTCTCATGAAAGACTTGGGCCAGTGTAATTTTGGAAGAAGGAGGGGGATCCCAGAGCTTTTGGCAGATGGGAGTTCCGGGTCTGCCTAGAGCTGACAGGGGTCCCTGAGGTGAGCTGAGCTAAGAGCATGGCAGGCCTGAAATGCCAGTGCAGAGGTGGGCTCCCTGGGGTACTGAGTTGAGGGCGGGGTCAGGCTGCGTGTCAGGCTTCTGGTTTGTAGCCAGGGGGTTGCAGAAGGCGGAGGTGTCCTCAGGGGGCATGTGGGTTTCTCTGGCTCTGAAGAGTTCTGCACAGCTCCAAACAGCACAGTTTCCATCTGGTGGCAAGTGGACTCCTGGGGTGTGGCTCCGGAGTCCCAAATCTGGAGTACTTGGGGGACAGGCCCCTGGGGACAGAAGCCTGAAAACCCAACCTAGGGTTTGGGATAGGGCCTAGGGTCGTGGCAGGCCGGATCTGCCAGTGCTGAAAACGAAACCCCAGGGGGCTGAGTAGAGGGAGGGTTTGGGCACCCGTGCCCTGGCTTTTAGAGTGCTTTCTTGCAGGGTTTGGGCCAGACTTCCTGGGACCTCTGGCCAGGCCAGGCGGCTTCCCTAAAGGCCCATGAAGCTGGAAGAGCGTTCGCTGGGGGGTTTCCGGTCAAATCTCATGAGCATTCTCCCATAATCCATATCGATTTGGGTAGAAATCTCGTGAGAATTGTGTGGTAATTTGAGCTGTGCTCACACCTGCTGTTTAGAGCACTTTCTCACTAAGTGCATGTTGGGACCATCTGGGAACTCAACCAGACCCGCTTGAGTCCCCTGAGGGCCACAGCTGAGGGGAGCTTTCCAGGGCCAGAGATGAGGGAGGGCTCAAGGCGAGCCACAGGCTCCATTTTGGTGGCCCAGTGGGGAGCCGAAGATGGGGGTTGCTTTCGGGGGGGCATGAAGGTTTCTCCCACTCTGAGGATTTTGTGCAGCTCTAAACAGCGCAGTATCCTCCTGGGTGGCAGGCGCAGTCTGAGGTTGTGGCTCAAGGGTCCCCAGTCTGGAGGGCTTGGGGGCCAGGCCTCTGGGGACGAAGCCTGAGAACCCAACCCAGGCTTAGGGTTCAGGCCTAGGGGCATGGCAGGTCCCACCTGCCGGTGCTGAGGTGGGCTGGGGGTGGGGTGGGTGGCTGAGAAGAGGGCGGGTTTGGGTGGCGTTTGGAGGTGACTAGGGCCGTGGGTGCACACACCCTTTAGAGTGCTTTCCTGCAGGCTTTGGTCAGCACCACGTGGAACCCCGGGGCCGGACATAGGCAGCTCCCTTGAAGGCCCCGGCCGCTGGAAGCGAGTTCACCGGGGCTTTCTGTCCAGTTCTCAGGAGCTTTCTGCCCAAATCGACATCGATTTGGGCAGAAAGCTCTCAAGAGTTGGCCGGCGATGGGCAGCGAACGGGGCGGCATTCCGGCCGGTGCTGAGAGTCCTTTCCTGTTAGGTGCGTGTTGTGGCCATCGGAGACCTCAAGCCAGGCCCATGCGGCTCCCAGAGGCCCCCCGCAAAGGCGAGATCCCAGGGGACAGAGTTGTGTTAGGGTGTGACCCTGAGCCTCAGGCTCAGTCTTCTTTTGTCAGAAGGGGGGCGCCCAAGGTGAGGGTGGCCTGAGGTCTGCGTGCAGGTTTCTCCGGCTCTGAGTGTTTCCCGCAGCTCCCAAGGGCAGGGTTTCCTCCTGGGTGGCAGGGGGAGTCCTGTGGTTTGGCCTCAGCGGTCCCCAGTCTGGAGGGCTGGAGGGCCAGACCTCTGGGGACGGAACCCCGAGAAGCCAACCCTGAGAAGTGGCTGGATCCCACTGAGCCATCCAGGCACCCTGTATCTTGACACCCTCACTGTGGTGGTGGTTATATGAATCTATACATGTAATAAAGTTACTCTTTGCCTGAATGATATAAGTGGAAGTAAGGGTTCCCAGGACTTTATTCACATAAAGTCTCCCTAAGAGAATGAGATTTGAAGGTATTCATATGCTCTGCATAACTTTTCATTGCGTCAGAGCCAGTCACCCCATCTATGAAAACATGAAAATGTCTGGTGTCTTCTTAGACACAGTGAGCCATTTACTGCTTCCTGTTTTGATTTTTTTAGTTCCTCCGTCAGCAGCTTCTCATTTAACCAAGTGCTTTACTGTAGAGAAAGAAGGAAAAAGAGGAACTCTAGGCTCCTATTAACTAGGTTTTTTTTTGAATTCATGTTAATTATTGTCTGTGTTCTGCTGAACATCACAAGCTAGCCTTACTATTTATGCAATTCTGCCCCGGTTTGGGGAAGTCATGGGTTCCACGATATCCGCCAAAGATAAGAGTGGCTTTTGCTAATGTTTTTTCATGCTCATTGAGGTCTGAAGATAGAAGATGTAAAAAGAGATAATACTGATAGCACTTCTTTGATTTACTGAACACTAAAATTGAAAAAGAGGGCTTATTTGGGAGAGGAAGTATAAGAAAAGGAAACAAGGCAATACCAGGAACTTGATACAGCAAATGATTTCGAGGGCATGACCTGAGATCAGCCCATTTAGTCCAAAGTCTTAGACTCTCACCTGTAGCAACATCTAGAGAGGCATAGGGCTGAAAAACAGAAGAGTCGTGTTGTTTCGTGGCCAACTTGCTGTATACTTAGGTATCATGTTTCCTTCGGTATCTCAGTTTCTTTAATTGCAAAACCAGGGTCCTCGGCCATTGTCACCTCCGAAGTTATTCCAGTTCTAAAGTTTTATATCCAAGGTCTTACAGGGGTCTTCATCTATTCTGGAGAGAAGATCACCAGAAGTTTGAACCAGAGGGCTCTTCTGGTCAGCTCCCATTCATTTAAATTTATTTGGTATTCAGCCAACATTTGCTGGGTGGTTAAGAATGTTTTGAGGGACTGGATAAAAACACATAACAGATTGCTGTCCATGGTCTAAGCAGTGATTTCTGAGCAGGAGGTGCTGGAAGGGACCAGAACTCCCAAGAGCATTTTGGGCTCCTGTGTCTTCCACAGCTAGGAGCTTGGGCAAAAGGTTCTTCTCAAAGATAATTCTCTAAGGAGAGGACTTTCTTGAAGCCTTTAGCTTGAGCTCTAGAGGAAATTTGGTCTTAAGAGCGTAGAAATTTTAGAGTACTTGGGTGGCTCAATGGGTTAAGCCTCTGCCTTTGGCTCAGGTCATAATCTCAGGGTCCTGGGATTGAGCCCCGCATCAGGTTCCTTGCTCAGCTTCTCCCTTTGCCCCTCCCCGTGCTTGTGTGCGCACGCGTGCACACACACACTCTCTCTCTTTCTCTCTTTCTCACTCTAATAAATAAATAAAAATCTTTAATTTTAATTAGGTTGCTGGGGGGAAGAAAACATCTTTTGAAAGGCTTAACTAGATTTGCTGTTTCACCTCTGGGACAGGCTATTATTATTCCTTGGTTTGGGGAAGATCATGTGAGTAATGATACAAGTAAATTATTCTCTGTAGTGCCTCCCATATGCCAGGTGTTATACTAAATCCCATTCAATTTATTCATTTAATCCTCATAAAGAATGCTAAGGTCAGGGCGCCTGGGTGGTTCAGTGGGTTAAGCCTCTGCCTTTAGCTCAGGTCATGATCCCAGGGTCCTGGGATAGAGCCCCACATCGGGCTCTCTGCTCAGCAGGGAGCCTGCATCCCCCCCATCCTCTCTCTCTGCCTGCCTTTCTGCCTGCTTGTGATCTCTGTCAAATAAATAAATAAACTCTTTAAAAAAAATAAAGAATGCAAAGGTAGGTATTTTTATTTACCTGATTTTATAGATGGGGCAGCTGAGGAACACACAACTTTTAAGAACTTACTCAAGATGGTGTACA
Source organism: Enhydra lutris kenyoni (assembly GCF_002288905.1). Lineage (NCBI taxonomy): Eukaryota > Metazoa > Chordata > Mammalia > Carnivora > Mustelidae > Enhydra > Enhydra lutris. The sequence continues at coordinate 3,251,722 of NW_019154104.1, forward strand.
GTAAGTAGCAGAGCTGGATTTGAACCCATACACTTGGCAAATTGTGCTCTTAAGTCCATCCACCAATGCTTCCCTAAGTGAGTCTGTTAATAACATAAAAGTGAAGTTAAGATTACTTGATGACCCAGTGTGTTGGTTTCCTATGGCTGCTGTAATGAATTACGGTTAACTTGACAGTATAAAATAACAAAAACTGGGGTACCTGGGTGGCTCAGTCATTAAGTGTCTGCCTTTGGCTCTGGTCGTGATCCTGGGGTCCTGGGATCGAGCCCCACATTGGGCTCCTTGCTCGGCGGGAAGCCTGCTTCTCCCTCTCTCCTTCTGCTTATGTTCTCTCTCTCACTGTGTCTCTTTCTGTCAAATAAATAAATAAATAAAATCTTTAAAAAAATATTTAAAAAAATAACAGAAACTTATCCTCTGATAGTTCTGAAGGTCAGGAGTCCAAAATGGGTCTCACTGGTTTAAAAGCCTGTTGGCAGGATTACATTCCTTCTGGATACTACTCCTTGCCTTTTCCGGAGGCTGCCTGCGCTCCTGACTCACGGCCTCCTTCCATCTTCAACAGCCAGCAAAAAAAGCCAGACAAGTCTTTTGCGCGCTGCCTCACCTGGCACTTTCTTTTCTCTCCCCTTTTCCTTTATAATGACTCTCATGATTACTTTGGGCCCACTGTGATAATCTGAAATAGTTTCTTTATCTTAAGATCCTTAACCATGTCTGCAAAGTTTCTTGCCATATAAGGACATACCCAGACCTGGAGGATGGGAACGGGGAGTGACTGCAAATGGGTACAAGGGATCTTCTCAGGGTGATAGAAATGTTCTAAAATTAGATCATGGGGATGTTTGTACAACTCTATACACTTACTATAAATTATTGAGTTGTACACTTGAATGAATTGAGGGGTGCCTGAGTGGATCAGTTAAGTGCCCCAATCTTGATCTCAGTTCAGGTCTGGATCTCAGGCCCAGTGTTGGGCTCCATGCCCATCATGGAGGCTACTTAAAAAAAAAAAAATGAATGGGGATGCCTGAGTGGCTCAGTTGGTTAAGTGTCTGCCTTCAGCTCAGGTCATGATCCCAGGGTCATGGGATCAAGTCCCACATCGGGCTTCTTGCTCAGTAGGGAGCCTGCTTCTCCCTCTGCCTGCCCCTCCCCCTGCTTGTGCCCTCTCTCTGACAAGTAAATAAATAAAATATTTTTTTAAAAATGAATGAATTATTTGATATGTAGATTATATCTCAATAAAGCTGTTTTTTTTTTTTAATGAGGAGGATAGAACCAGTACACAGTACTCATGCTGAAGTCAAGTTGCCAACTCTTTTCTTAAACAAGGACTGTCTTTCATCCTGAGATTTTTTCTTTCCTACCTTTTTTTAAGTTAATATAGCTTTCCTTTCTGAAAATGATATGATAGCAGACGGCAGTAATAATAGTTGTTTTTTCATTGCCCTTCCTTTTGAAGTAAAAAGTAAAGACTCTGTGTCAATTCTTTTTCTTTTAAGATTTATTTATTTTAGGGGCGCTTGGGTGGCTCAGTGGGTTAAAGCCTCTGCCCTTGGCTCAGGACATGATCCCAGTCCTGGGATCGAGCCCCACATCGGGCTTTTTGCTCAGCGGGGAGCCTGCTTCCTCCCCTTTCTCTGCCTGCCTCTCTGCCTACTTGTGATCTCTGTCTGTCAAATAAATAAATAAAATATTTTTTAAAAAAGATTTATTTATTTTAGAGAGAGAAGGAAAGTGTGTGAGCAAGGGGAGGGGCAGAGGGAGAGGGAGAGCAGCCCCAAACTGACTCCCCACTGAGCTTGGAGACCCACCCACATGGGGCTTGATTCCAGGACCCTGAGATGATGACCTGAGCAGAAATCAAGAGTCTGTCGTGTAACCGACTGAGCCAGCCAGGCGCCCCTAACACCCTGTCTCAATTCTTGAATGTTTGCAAAAACTGTACTAATCAGTGAAATCCAGAGTTTGGGAAGCCCTAGACCAGCTGATCTGTTAAAGTGGGAAGAGGTCTGAGGGATCATTGAATTCAAGTCTCTGATTTTCAAGGTGAGTAAGGGTTGATGGGCGGTGATGGTGGAGTGCCTTGGGCAAGCTTGCCCAGCCAGTTTCTGGGTCATTCATTTGTTTCCACTCTTACTGCATCCCCCACAAGGTATCTTTTGATTCTGGAAGGCTAAGAACTCTTTGTCAATCTGCCTATCAGCACACACAGAGGTATGACATTCTGGGCATGTCAGCATGCTGAGAGACTTCCCCAGGGTCACAGTTTAAAGGAAATGCTTGGATCCACTGAGTGGATTAATTGGGGTAAATCACCTGATCCGGCCCTGTCCACAGCATCACATGACAGTCAAAGGGCATCTGCAAAATGACTAAGAAGTGCTTACTGGCTCAAAGGAGAAGATGTTGACCGTTTGTGTTGGTAACTAAGGGCACTTCCCCAAGAGGCGCAGCAGATTTCGACACGCGATGTGTAACCCCTGGGGATGGACCTCGACCGTGACATTCTCTCTTGCTTCTGAAATATGAAAATCTTTGGACCCCTAAGGGTTAAGGCACCTGAGGAACATAAAGATGAATCAGGTATTTCAGTCTTTATCGTTTTATTTACACCCAGTCTTGTTCCAGAAAGGACTGAATGCAGTCCTTTTTGAAGGATGCATAAAATACAGGGAACATTAATGAGAGGGAGAGTGACACTGAAGTTATGTAAATATGAAAGTCCTGTTCTGACCTAAAACCCAAGTTTGTTTTTTTTTAATTTTATTTTTTTTTCAGCATAACAGTATTCCTTGTTTTTGCACCACACCCAGTGCTCCATGCAATCCGTGCCCTCTCCAATACCCACCACCTGGTTCCCCCAACCTCCCACCTCCTGCCGCTTCAAACCCCTCAGATTGTTTTTCAGAGTCCATAGTCTCTCATGGTTCACCTCCCCTTCCAATTTCCCCCAACTCCCTTCTCCTCTCTAACTCCCCTTGTCCTCCATGCTATTTGTTATGCTCCACAAATCAGTGAAACCATATGATAATTGACTCTCTCTGCTTGACTTATTTCACTCAGCATAATCTCCTCCAGTCCCGTCCATGTTGCTACAAAAGTTGGGTATTCATCCTTTCTGATGGAGGCATAATACTCCATAGTGTATATGGACCACATCTTCCTTATCCATTCGTCCGTTGAAGGGCATCTTGGTTCTTTCCACAGTTTGGCGACCGTGGCCATTGCTGCTATAAACATTGGAAACCCAAGTTTTTATTAAAAATGTCTATAAAGGGGCACTTGGGTGTCTCAGTCGGTTAAACGTCTGCCTTTAGCTCAGGTCATGATCTTAGGGTCCTGGGATCAAGCCCTGCGTCGGGCTCCTTGCTCAGTGAGGAGTCTGCTTCTCCCTCTCCTTCTGCCCTTCCCCCACCCCGCTCATGCTCATTCTCTCTCTCTCAAATAAATAAATAAAATCTTTTAAAAAATAAAATAAACTCCCTGGGGCTAATAATATACTATATGTTAATAAAAAATAAATTTTTTTAAAAAGGGAAAAAAATAAAGTAAATCTGTATACCTCTTAGCTCTATAGCGTAAACTTTGAAAAGCAACAATTTTATGGTAATATAATTTATGTACCACAAAAATCACTCTTTTAAAGTGTAAATTGGCTTTTAGTATATTCATGGTTTTGCCTCCACCACCAATATTTTAGGACATCTCCCAAAAAAAAACTGTGTTAGCCATCACTCCCCATTCTCTCAACCCCTGACAACCACTATTTTCTGACTCTATAGATTTGCCTAGTGGACATTTCATATAAATGGAAAGAGGCAATATGGACTTTTGTAATTGGCTCCTTTCAATTATCATAGTGTTTTCAAGGTTCATCTGTGTTGAGTAAAACACTTTTTAAAAACTGTAAATAAATCAAGAGAATGAAAAGACAAGCCATAGACTGGGAGAAAATATTTGCAAAAGACATATTTGATAAAGGACTTCTCCAAAATACACAAATAAATCTTCACATTATTTTCTCAACAATGAGAAAATGAAAAAAAAAAGAATGGTCAAGGGGCGCCTGGCTGGCTCAGTGGGTGGGGCGTGCAACTCTCAGTCTTGGGATTGTGGGTTTGAGCCCCATGTTGGGTGTGGAGACTACTTAAAAATAAAATCTTAAAAAAGAAATGGTTAAAAAGCCTGGACAGACACCTCATCACAGGAGATACAGGGATGGTATATAAACATACAAAAAGATGTTCAATGTCACCGGTCAATATCATGTGTACATTTCACCGTGAATTAAAACTACAATGAGACATCACTACACACCTGTTAGAATGGGCTAACGTGCAAACCCTGAATGACACCAGGTGTTTGTGAGGATGTAGGACAAGAGCTGTCATTCATTGCTGGGGACGACGCAGGATGGAACAGGTGCAAACATTTTGGAAGACACTGTGGCACTTCCTTACAAAATGAAACACTCTTGCTATAGGCTGCAGCGGTTGCTCTCCTTGGTATTGAGCCAAGTGAGCTAAAAACCTACGGCTGCACGAAATCTGCAGATGGACATTTTAGAGCAACTTTACTCATAACTGCCAAACCTGGGAACAACCAAGATGTCCTTGAGTAGATGAATGGAAAAATAAACTGGGGGTCCATCCAGGCCATGGGATATTATTCAGCACTAAAAAGAAATGAGCTGGGGGTGCCTGGGTGGCTCAGTGGGTTAAAGCCTCTGCCTTCGGCTCAGGTCATGATCCCAGGGGTCCTGGGATCTAGCCCCTCATCGGACTCTCTGCTCAGCAGGGAGCCTGCTTCCTCCCCTCTCTCTCTGCCTGCCTCTCTGCCTACTTGTGATCTCTGTCAAATAAATAAAAATCTTAAAAGAAAAAAAGAAATGATCTATTAAACTGTGAAAAGACATGGAAGAAACTTAAATGCATAGTACTAAGTGAAAGAAGCAGGTCTGGGGAGCCTGGCTGGCTCAGTTGGAGCTGTGGGACTGTTGATCTGGGGCTCATGAGTTCAAGTCCCACATTGGGTGCAGAGATTACTTTAGGGGGAAAAAAAAAAGAAGTCAGGAGTGTAGAGGGCTATATACCAAAGGATTCCAACTCCATAACATTCTGGAAAAGGCAAAATTATAGTAAAAAAGCAGTAAAAACTACAGTACAAAAGATAAGTGCTCGCCAGGGGTTAGAGGAGGGAAGGAATGAAGAGGCAGAGTACAGAGGGCTTTTAGGGCAGTGAAACTATTCTGTTTGGCACGGAAATGGTGGATATGTGTCCTTATACATTTGTCAAAATCCATAGCATGTACAACATCACAAGTGAAGTCTAATGTAGGCTGTGCACTTTGTGCGATGGTGATGTATCCATGTAAGGTCATTGATGGTAATAAAAGGACCAAGATGTGGATCGCTGGGGAGGCTGTGTGCGTGTGCGGGATGGGGACATAGATAGAAACTCTCCGTGCTTTCTGATCAATTTGGCCGTGAACCTAAACCTGCTCTAAAAACAATAAAGTCTATTAAAATCAAGTAAATAAATAGAATAGCACAACCAGAAAACTATCACATATACCCGACTTTAGGATCACACATAAGTTGTGATGGTCCCGGCGTAGCGGGAACTCTTGGTGCCCTGCTCCGTGCCCACTCTGCCATTGGTTTAGTGAAGCTGTCCCCTGCCAGGAGAGGCCTTGGAAGTCACAGTCCTCATGGCCAATAACCAGCTGATGTGAAAAGAAACAGCTCAGCCCTCTTGCCTCTGGGTAGAGAAACCTCTACGGTACAGTTGTGCTCCGAGTTCTTCATGAGATCAGCCTCTACCTGCTTGTTTCTTCCCGAACCCACATCTTCCCAGAGCCTCTTCCTTCGCCCTGTCCCCTTCCGACACCCTCCTCCAGGTTTGTCCCCGGAGCGTGCCCCCTACAGCTTATTAGCACAAGAATAATCTCTCAGGCTTTGCTTCTAGGAAACTGATCTATGACAACTCCTAGAGACTGTCCCGTCTTCCTAGGATATTCTGAAGGAAGGTCATCTTAAAAGGGTCATGTAATTCATTGTCCATGGCATTGCTCGCCACAAATAAGAGGCCTTTACATATTTTTTCCGCATTCATGGTAAGTGCCTGAGATATACAGCATTGCACTGGAAATGGACTTTACAAAAGCATGTCTTCTCTTCCCAGGTATAGGTTGTTATGTTAAAAGAATGACTTTGGGGGTAAAAGTGAAAGAAAAGAGACAAGAGGTGGTGACATAAAATGTGGTCAGAAATGAATCTGGAAAATTGTGTGTTTCCTTGGAGTGGGCCACAGATTTTGCAATAAGCCTTGTAATTATACACACACACACACACACACACACACACTCACTCACACTCACTGACACACACCTGCTGATTTATACAATTCAGTGTCTACTTAGGAGCCAACTGTATTAAGGCCAGTCAGAATTTCTGCCTTGGTCCTTCTGAAAAGCATATGCTACCAGGTAATGAAATACAACCTTGACAATAACCTTGGGGGAGAAAGGACCCAGCTCAGCTTGATTCTTAACCCCTGCTCTCTGGGCTTACTTCCTTTACAAACTTTGGACCTCATATTTAATTTCTCTGAGCCTTCATTTTTTTAATCTGTAAAATGGGAATAGTAATAGTGCCTACTTCATAGACGTTATTAATTAATTAATTAATCCTTTATTAAGAACTAAGAGATAAAATAATACTCTGCTAACATGTCTTGAGTGGGTATTAAGAAAACATGAAAGCTTTAATGCTAAAGGGAAAAAGACATTTAAAAATTGGGCTTCTGAGGTTCTTGACTTTATTTTTTTTTTAAGATTTTACTTAATTTGAGAGAGAGAGAGAATGAGAGAGAGACAACGCACGGGGTCGGGGTGCGGGGGGGCAGAGGGAGAGGGAGAAGCAGGCTCCCTGCTGGGACTTTGGGATCACGGGATCATGGACTCACACTTTACCGACTGAGCCACCCAGACACCCTAGTCCTTGACTTTAGACCTGTTTCTGATTACCCTAGAACCTCCTCCTCCTCTATCATCACCTGGTGTTTACTGAGTCCTCACCAGGCCTCTGTAGAAGGCTCATGTGTCTCTCGCTAGATCTGCTTTATGGTGAAAGTGCATGTTGGCAGCACAACCTCCTTCTTCTCCTCTCCCAAGGGTGAGACTGTGCAGGCCTGCCTGGGTGTTCTCAAACAGAGCTTAGAATACAAACCCTACCTACTTCTGTTTTCTCTCTTAGTAGGGTTAAACAATCACACAGTTATCCTTGGATGAGTAGGAAATATTGTGTTCCTCTATTTCCTTCCATACTGTGTTGTTCAACTTCCTTTCCAGATGGTGTTGATGGATCTTGTAGGGTAAAGGGCAGGGAGAGGGAGACAGCTTAAGGTTGCCAAATTAGAAGCATCTCAGAGACACCTGTCCCCCCCACCCCAAGAACCACATAATAAACTAACAGTGCACACCCACACTATTGCCTGGCTCTGCCAATTATTAGCTGTGTCACCTTGAACGTGTTAGTTAATCTCTCCAGGCTCAGTTTCTTCATCTATATTATGGGCTAATAATAGTATTCATTATATAGGGCCACTCCTCATGGCGTTGTTAAAAGGTTTAAAAGGATACGTGTGATGCCCTTAGACCACAGCTGGTTATCTGTTAAGAAAATACAAATCACCCAACCAAATAAACATAAAGTATAACATCACAAGAGAAATAAATATAGAATACAGCATCGAAAGTTAAGAGAAAGAGAACGAACGAGGTAAGAGGAATGAGAGTGATGGATGGAACTCTGGAGGGGGAGTTGAGGGTGGGGATAGGGCTGTCTATTCTATTTAATATTCAGGGAAGCCTTTCTGAGAGAATGACACATGAGTAGAGATTGAATTAAGTGAGGAAATACTTCAATCAATTCACGCAAATCAGTTTCAAGTGGATTAAAGACCCCAAACGAAGTGCCATTATAGACCTATCAGATTGGTAAAAAGTCTGACAGCACTAAATGTCGACAGGGTTGTGGAGCAAATGAGACTTGGAATCCCTGGCTGGTGGGAATGTAAAACGGGAAACCCACTTAGAAACTGGTTTGTGGGGTGGGGGGGGGCACCGGAGTGGCTCAGTCAGTTGAGTTCCCGCGTTGGGCTCAGGTCATGATCCTGGGGTTCTGGGATGGAGTCCCGTATCAGGTTCCTTGCTCAGCGGGGAGCCTGAGTCTCCCTCTCTCTCTGCTCTGCCCCACTGCTCCTGCTCTCTCTCTCTTAAATAAGTAAATAAAATCTTAAAAGAAAAAAAAAACCCAAAACAGTAGAAGGATGAATTGTGATTATACCATACAGCACAAATGATGCCATGGAAATGAATGAACTACTTCTATTAACATTCACATGGAAGATTGTCATATACATAGTGTTTACTAAAAGAAGCAAAGCATATAAGTAAAGTAAGTCAGACAAAGAAACACAAGTACCATATGATTTCACTTATGTGTGGAATCTTTAAAAATAAATAAATAAATAAATGAACAAGGAAACACAAATAACAGCGAAACAATCTGATGGTCCCCAGAGGGGAGGAGAGTTGTAGGAAGGGCAAGATAGATAGATAAAGGGAATTAAGAGGTATGAACTTTGGGGAGCCTGGGTGCCTCAGTCGTTAAGCATCTGCCTTCAACTCAGTTCATGATCCCAGGGTCCTGGGATCGGGCCCCACATTCGGGCTCCTTGCTTGGCGGGAAGCCAGCTTCTTCCTCTCCCACTCCCCCTGCTTGTGTTCCCTCTCTCGCTGTGTCTCTCTCTGTCAGATAAATAAAATAAAAATCTTAAAAAAAATGTACAAACTTTTATTATAAAAAAAGAAGCCACAGAGATGAAAAGTACAGGATGGGGAGTATAATTAATACTATTGTAATAATGTGACTGTATTTACTGTGGGAACAATGAGTAACACACAAAATTATTGAATCAAGACTCTGTACACCTGAAACTAATATGAAATTATATGTTAATTATACTTCAATAAAAAAAATTTAGAGCATTATGCAATGCACAGAATTGTTGACTCAGTGTGCTATATACTTGAAACTAATATAACATTGTATTTCAACTGTACTCCAATAATAAACGTTTTTAAGTAAAGAAGCAAGGCATAAAAGAACAGTATGATCCCAATCATGTAAATTCCAAACGAGGTGCAATCAAACTATATTCTTTAAAGATACAGACTTAGATGCTAACTGTATAAAGAAATGCAAAGATATAGTGGTCTAAAAAAAAAAAAGAAAGAAATAGTGGTCATAAGGACAGGGTGGGTCTCTGTGGGGGTGGGAAAGGAATTGTGGCCATTGGGAGGCATTTGGGTGGAGGTGGGGGTGGGGGGGTAGAATGATTGAAGTGCTGATGACGTTTAATTTCTTGACCTGGGTAGTGCAGGGGTGATTTTGTTTTATAATCATTCATTCAACTATACATATGTGTTTTTATGTACTTTTCTGCGTCTGTGTTATATTTCACAATGCGAATAAGAAAATAAATAAGTCTTGGGAATTCAGTGAGAAGAACCTTTCGGGCAGAGGGAGAAGCCAATGGAAGAGTCTGTGGTAGGCATGAGACTGGCGTGTTTGGTGCCGCCATGAAGCCAGCATGGCTGGCAGGAGGGGGTAGGGGAGCAGGTGGTGAAAGATAAGGTTGCAGAGCCACAGTAAGGCGTGGTCATGATGGGGAGGTGATCTAAAAGTGTAAGACTTCAAAGTGTCACTGGTCTGACTGATGTGTAGAGGACAGATGGCAGCATGGTTCGAAGACTAACCTAGAAATGCAATGGGGATGCATAAAGATGAAAACGAGCAAGTACTGAGCAGCTACTATGATATACCTTGGTTTTATCAGTAATGGATCTCAACCACCAGCCAGAGAAACTGGGCTCACCTGCCCAGATGACCTCTCTTTTGCCATACAATGTTACAGGATTTCCTTCTTCAGTGCCCAGAACACTTGGTCACGCCACTTCGAAGAATGAAGAAGTAGACAAGACTAGGAGTGGTGGGCAGCAAAGTTTTCTGAGTCCTAGTAAAGTGATCGTACCAAGCTCCCAAAGAGGGAGGAGATCCCAGAGGGTTGCCCCTGGATTTCCTGAATCTAGAAGTTTTTTTTTAACGGGCTCGGTGGGGTGGCAGCGCTGTTTTTATCTGAGAAACCCTCTGTGAGCCTGTCATCCAATCAGGTTTTTGTCATCCATCACAAGGGGAAGAGTGGAGGGCTCCTTTCAAGGTGGTGTAAAATCCTTTTAAGGGTGGTTGTTCTCTTAGGGCGGGACCCTTGTTCCTGCCTGCCTCTCTTCCAACTAACCTTCAACAATAACATAATCGTAGGAGTGATATGTGATCTGTTAAAAGAGCAAAAACTCAACTGAGTAAATTTTAAGATTGAATTGGCTTTATTCAATGATTCATGAATCAGGCAGCATCCTGCTAGCAAGTAGAAAGGGGATCAGAAGAACTGTATAAACTGGAGGACTGGGGCGCCTGGGTGGCTCAGTCACTTAAGCATCTGCCCTCAGCTCAGGTCATGATCTCAGGGTCCTGGGATAAGTCCCATGTTGGGCTCCCTTCTCAGCATAGAGTCTGCTGCTCCCTCTTCTTCTGCCTCCCCTTTTCCCTCCTCCTCCCTGTCCTCTTGTTCTTGCGTGTGTGCGTGCACGCACGCGCGTGTGCGAGCACACACACGCACACACACACACTCTCTCTCAAATAAATAAATAAAATCTTTAAAAAAATGGAAGACTTATAGGTAGAAATGGGTGGGACAAGGAAGTTGTTAGCAGAACAGAAGAAAGGACGGTTTCAGGCAAGATCACTTTTCTTGGAGGGTGGGAGTATTGCTGGGAGGAAGCTAGGGGTCTATCATGCAGATTACCTTGTTAGTGTTAATCAGGAAATTCCAGACTGGTTAAGAATTCTACTCCTGGGAGAGGCTGAAGCTACAGTCTGGTTGCTAGGAAGTCTAGGTTTGCTATGTGGGACTTAGCATAAGTGACTCCATTTTGGGCCTGCTGTTTCTGTTTTAATACATCCTATTCAGAGGTTTCGCCCAACCTGCAGGAGTTCATACAGGAGTGAGGGTTCTTGTGGGGCCGGTCTGAGAATACTGCCCACCACAGGGTTAAATAAATGCTTATTGATTGCTTGGAACTCCTTCCAAAACAACCAGGAAGAGATGGTGCCCCTCCCCTCCCCCCCCACCCTGTGTTTAGGATCACAGCAATCTGCACGTATGTTTATTGTGCCATTTAATTCCACTGATATTTATCTACTGAGTCCCTGCTGTGCGGCAGCTACTGCTTTGGGCACTGGGGGTATAGAAATAAATAAGAGAGCTAGGTCCCTGCTCTTAAATTTTAGTGGAGAGCTAGGAAATTAACTAAGAAAGGTATAAAGAGAATCAGTAAAGCAAGATGAAAGGCTTTAGAGCAATGGGGTTTTGTGTGCTATTTAAGGTCAGCGGGTGCAGGATGTCATCTCTCAGGAGCAGGAACCAGCTGCGTGACTGGAAGGGGAAGGGCATGCCCGGAAGAGGGACTGGCACAGGCAAAGACAAGAAGGCCAGGAGGGCTGGAGCGGAGTGAGTCCTGTGACAGGAAATGAGGTCATGGGAATAAGCAGGAGTCAGCTGATGTTAGCCAGGTGGGATTTTATTTGAGGAAGGATGGGATGATTCTTAAGCTGATGAGAAGTTTTGGGAGTGGACTCGTTATGCAATAATATGAACATGATTGATGCCACCGAACTGTACATGTAAAAATGATTTAAGTGGAAAATTTTATGTGGTATGTATTTTACTAGGTCAGGGAGTGAGAACTCCAGTCCCCTCAAAGGTCCTTCTAGCTGGACTAAGAATCAAATTGACATGAGACAGGTTAGCAGGAGAAAAATCAAAATCAAGAGCGTACATACGGGGAATCCACACAGACATGGACATTCCAAAGACAGGTAAAATCAGGTGTGTGTGTGTCCTCCTGAACTAAGGAGAAGCGGTACCGATCTGGGACTTGGGAAGAAAGGAATGTACTTCACAGGATGAGAAGACGAGGAGCCGATGTTTGGTAAGTAGATGTTTGCCCTACCAGACAGTTGGGCCACTCTGATGAAACCGATCTCTGTTAATAACTCTTATTCACGGAAAGACCCTTAATTTAGATTCTTCTCCGTGGTTAAGGGAGGGACAAAACTGTCTCTTGAGCCCATGGTGCTTTCGGCTCAAGACAATCCACATGCCAAATTCGCACATTCTGGGGGGTCTGTCCTGGACCCCTTCATTTTCAAAGCTGGTCTTCATGTGTGTTTGATTCTAAATTGACTTCTGGCTGAACGTTCCCCTCTTTACCTTCCCTCCCCACAAATACAACCTACCCCAAACCCTCAAGGCCCTCACCTATAGCTTGTAATAGTCTGTCTGTCTCAAACTGAAATTCCTCTGCTCTTTCCAAATAAATGCCTCCTTTTTTGAGCTTGCCTCCATTTACCCCCCTTTTTAAAATTTATTTTATTTATTTATTTATTTTTTAAGATTTTATTTATTTATTTGACAGACAGAGATCACAGGTAGGCAGAGAGGCAGCCAGAGAGAGAGAGAGGAGGAGGAAGCAGGCCCTCTACCGAACAGAGAGCCCGATGCGGGGCTTGATCCCAGGACCCTGAGACCACGACCCGAGCCGAAGGCAGAGGCTCCAACCCACCGAGCCACCCAGGTGCCCTACCCCCCCTTTTTTTTAGATCGACAATATTACATAGTTCAGTTGAAATATCCACATATAAAAGTTGAGTCTGTTCATGGTGGGGACAGTTGACTGTAGGGATCCTCAGGGCTCAGACTAGTGTCTGGCACTTATGCACTCGAGAAATAGTGGACACCTGACTAGACTCTGTTCTGAGTTTGTTCATCATGTGTATCAGTTCATTTGAACTTTATAGCAACCTATGAAACACAGATAAGTGAAGAGATTGTCCAGGATCCCACAGCCAGAAAGTGGCAGAGATGGAATCAAAATCTGGGATGTCTGGATCCAGAGTCCATGCCTTTGACTATCATTATCAAACAGAATGAATGAATGAATGAATGTTGAGCCCTCTTTCTCCCTGAACCAGTGGTTCTCGTCATGGGTAGGGGCGGTATCGGTGCAGATTTTGCCCCTCCTTCCCCCAAGAGGCTTTTGGCAATGCCTGGGGACATTTTCGGTTGTCACAACTTGAAAGAAGGGTGCTCCTGGCATCAGGTGGGTAGCCGCCAGGGTGCTAATCTGCTAGACATCCCACAAGGAGCGGGACAGCCCCCAACCTTATACACTACAAAGAACAACCTGGCCCCCAAATGTCAGTCATGGTGAGGTGCAGAAACCTGCTCTACACTTAACCAATTTCTTTCCTACTCTCTCCAATGCTGACTGCTTTCTAATCTTAACTTCTCACTTAGTGTCCCACTATTAGACACAAAAAGATGGACTCTGGAATGGCTTCTCAGTGCGCTTATCTCTGGTGGCTGGGTTATCTGCCACCATCTTGTGTTATCACAGATTTTTATCTGGATTGATATCTGGGGACATTTGAGGGGGGTGTCCTCATGCCTATATGTTTACAGGAGCCTGTCACCCTCCTGCCGCCCTGGGTTCTTCCGGTGCCTACCCTTTGGCTCCTGGCACCTCCCATTTGTGCTCCCCTTTCACACCATGCTGCCATTCCATTCCATGCATAGGTATCAGAGCACAGGCCATGCCTAAGGTCAGAGATTACTATCCTCCTCTTCTCATCATGCTCTTGACCCAGCTACTATTTATGGGGCACTTCCTTGGTGCTAAGCACTGTGTTTCATTCAATTTACAGGGAGAAGTCGGTGATGTTCTTCCATTTTACAGTTGAAGAAACCCAGGCACTGAGAAGTTAAGTAACTTGCTCAGATCCCACAGCTTGTGCCCACTGGAGCTGGAATTGGAATCCAGGTGGGTTGATGGCAGAGCCCACATGTGCACCCACTTCTCCCTCCAGGACCCTCTTAGCTCAGCCTCCTCCTTGTGCCTGGCCTAGGCTAGCCACCTAATAGTCTCTTCTGAGGCTCTCCTGACCATTACCATGGGAACCCCCTGCCAACCTCCAGCCACCCAGTGGTCCTCAATTTTCAGCTCCCTTCTCTTGTTCCGTACTCTCAGCTGTCAGCCCACGGTGCCACTGAGGGAGACTGAGGAGGCTGTCTCTGGACCTTGTTTGCCTAGACATGTCTGGCATTGGGCCACTACTCCTGTTCCATTTCATCTGCGAAAATCTAACCGGCCAAAGGCCACCATTTATTCTGGGTGAATTGAGTGGTTAAGGACACGCTGTTCCTCCTTCAAGGGGAGAGAACAGAATCCCATTTCTCTTGGGGCACCTGGGTGGCTCTGTCCGTTAAGTGTCTGACTCTTGATTTCAACTCAGGTCATGATTTCAGGGTTGTGAGATGGAACCCCACTTAGGGCTCTGCACTGAGCGTGGATCCTGTTTAAGATTCTCTCTCTCCCTCTGCCCCTCCAATACTGACCCCTCTGCAGGCATGCTCTCTCTCTTTAAAAAAAACAAAAAATCGGGGCGCCTGGGTGGCTCAGTGGGTTAAGCCGCTGCCTTCGGCTCGGGTCATGATCTCAGAGTCCTGGGATCGAGCCCCGCATCGGGCTCTCTGCTCTCTAGGGGAGCCTGCTTCCTCCTCTCTCTCTGCCTGCCTCTCTGCCTGCTTGTGATCTCTCTGTCAAATAAATAAATAAAATCTTAAAAAAAAAAAATCTAATTTCTCTCAATAATGAGCTGCACTTGGCCCATAAGGGACATCCACTAAATGTGTTCTTGAATGAACGGTTGAATGAACTCCTAACACTCCCCACTGAGGAAGGCTGTGAATGCGTGAGGTCATGAGGATTGGCTTTGGACTTGTATAGAAGTGGGTCTGAAGAAAGACGATAGTCACTTCCCAGCTAAGACTGTGGAGAAGCACTTAACTCAGGGTTGGCAACCTTTTTCTGTAAATGGTCAGAGAGTAAATATTTTCGATTTTGTGGACTATACAGTCTCTTGTATAATGACTCAACTCTGCCTTGTTGGTAAAAACAGCCAGAGATAATACTGAAACCCGTGGGCCTGGCTGTGTTCTCAGACTTTATTTACAAAAATAAGGAGCAGGCTCAGGGCAGTATGCTCTAGCATGACTTCCTTTTAAAAAGAAGATTATAAAAGAAGATCAAATGAGACAACCCGTGAATGCAGCCCTAGATCTTACACTTGGTGTGCTTGCATAGTCTTTTGCACTTAATTCTCTTAACATCAATTCCACTCAACTCAATTTACTGTGCTCAACCACACGGCACAGGTATGTATAGAGTTTCCTTGTGAGATAATAATACCAAACATTTGATAAATGGCATTGCACAGGGATGAAGACGACAGGATTCTGGAACTAGACTGCCTGGGTGTGGGTTCTGCCCCCGCCGCTCGGGAGCTAATGCGGTCTTCAGAAGATTAATTTGTCCTCCTCTAAGTGTAAAGCCGGTTCCACAATAATAGTGCCGGCCCCTCCTCATAGGGTTGTCTCGAGGATTAGATGGACCTGCACATTCAATTCACGGGGGGATCTTTAAAGATTCCAAAACCCAGAGCACGTGCAGACCAAGGAACTCACGATGATGCCTGGGGCAGCACAAGGGCATGGGTATTTTTGAGGTTTCTCTACAGATGATTCCAAAGTGCGACAAGTTTGGGAACCAGTGGGTTAAAGTGTCCCCGCGCACTGGTTTTGATCTTTCGGTGGACACTCTGGAATTACTGCGTCTCCAGGCAAGCCCCCCTCAGTCCCATTGCATTGCTCAAGCTGGAGTGCCCTGGGAGAATCCTGGCCGCAAGGTTCGTGGGCTGTGGGCCCAGAAGCTCCTGCTCGTGCATGCTGGGACTTGTAGGCCCTCTGGCACGCCGGCCCCGCCTTGCCGCGCCTCCCATTGGCTTTCGCAGGTGCCCGTTCCGAAGTTCCACCAATCAATGCAGCGCCCTAGGCCATTAAAGCAGGGAGCCGGGTGCCACTCGCAATCACTGCAGGGCGGGTTTCGCGAGGTGGCTTGTCTGAGGCTGCGCGTGTGAGGCTGCGCGTCGCGAGGAGTTCCCACGGTCCTGCCCAGCACCGCCGCAGCCGCGGGCTTCCGCCACAGGTAACCGCGAGCCCTAGCCGGGGTTCCCGGCCGGACCCCTCGTCCCGGGCCGGGGCTGCCTCTCTGCCGCGGCTCTGGGCCTCACGGGCGGGCTTTTCAGCTCCTGCGGCCCTGAGTAATCCGCTTCTCACTCTGCGAAAGAGAATTTCGGGAAATGATGAATTCCAAAGGGAAATGCTGCGACTTCTCAGCCCGTCCTCCCGAGAGGTGGTCGTGGGCTGCTGGGGGCTCTCTTCTGTTGCGCGAGCTCCGGCTGGAAGCCCAGGCGCTGAGCGAAGGGGGAAAGGGGCGCACGGAGAGGGTCTTGGCTAAGGTCCCATCGCCAGGGTGTGCCGGGCAGGGTCTGGCGCTTAGGTCCGACCTTCACAATCCATGAGCAGTTCGGGCTCTAGGTTCTTGTAATGTAGAGAACTGCAACCATTTCCACCCAGTTCTCTGTAGCCAAGGGTAAAAGCAGGTAACTACAACGACACAAATACCCAAACGTGTAAAAACATTCCTTCTGAGAAGTTAGGGATGCCCAAGTTCTCAGAGGTTTGAGCTGGTGGGACTCAGGGTGATTTCACTGCAAGCGTGAAAGTGAAAGTTTGGTTAGGTCCCCTATCCCTGAACTATTAGAGGTGAGGTTATATACGTGCGTAATTCCATGCCAAGAATGGTAGAATCTGGGGCCTGGAAGAAGGAACTTTGCATCATGGGCTTCGTTTTAGAGATGAAAAGAATTGTCCATTGTTTGAGACTTGCCCTGTGGTCCTTGAGAATGGAGGAGCTCAGCTTTTTTTGCTGTAGGGTTCCATTCCTTAGCAAATATTCATTGAGCCTTACTCACTGAGCAGGGGTTATTTGTAAAGGGGAGAGGCAGTGTATAGAGAATCATTTCAGTATTTCAGGTTTGCACAGGGGCAGCATCTAACCCTGTTGGAAGCATCTCATCCTGATTTGTGGGAAGAGGTAGAACTTGGCAGAGAAGCACCGGAATGGAGTTTGAGGGATGGGAGGAGCTAGAGTGATGGAGAAGAATATTTCACCTGGAAAACAGCATGTTGGAGGCATGGAAAGAGCCATACTTTTGGACCAGAGCCATGGAGCCTGGTTGGAATTAGGGATTTCGTGTGGGTGGTTCATTTCATGAGCTCTGTTTCATAAGAATAGAGTCGTACATCTTGCAGGCCCTTCTGTGCTGCTCTAAGAGACTTAGATTTTGTCCTGAAAGCTTGGGAAGCTGAATTTGTTTTCTTAAAAAGAGTTTTGCTTCTTTGACAGAGCATGTGCGAGCAAACATGAGCAGGGATGGGGGTGCAGAGGGAGAAGCAGGGTCCCCGCTGAGCAGGGGGCCCGACTCAGGGCTCGACCCTGATATCATGACCTTGCGCTGAAGGTGGATGCTTAACTGACTGAGCCCCTGGGAAACTGAATTTAGTAGATGTGTATCTTAGGTAGTTCTGTAGTGTGGAAAAGCACTGAAGAGAGGTCCCAGTGGGGCGTGCCTGCAGTAATAGTCAGGAGAATTGCTGAGGCCTCTAAGGGATTTTAAAGACGTTGCAGTGGGAAAGGAGAAGAGAAAAAATGTTGAACTGTTAGGGAGGTGAAATACACCATGCCCAGCATTGTTCAGTAAAAATATATTGAAGTGAACACTGTCGCTTGAGTTAGGTCCCCTATCCCTTAACTCAGACTCCCTGCTCCGTGGGGAGCCTGCTTCTCCCTCTCCCTCTGCCTGCCGCTCCCCGTGCTTGTGCTCTCTCCCCCTCTCTGTCAAATAAAATCTTTTAAAACGAGAGTGTGTATCTTAAGATCAAGTAGTTCTACTTCTAGGAAGTAGCTTAGAGAAACAGACACTCGTTTGCAAGGAGAGGAGTGTGAGGATGTTTACTGTAACATTTATAACGATAAATTTTTGAAGCCACCTAAATGTCCTTTAGAAGGGAATGTTTATAGACATACATTCTTTTTTTTTTTTTTTTTTTTAAGATTTTATTTACTTAGTTGACAGAGAGAGACAACAAGAGAGGGAACACAAGCAGGGGGAGTGGGAGAGGGCAAAGCAGGCTTCCCAACGAACAGGGGGTCCGATGTGAGGCTCCATCCCAGGCCCCTGGGACCATGACCTGAGCCGAAGGCAGATGCCCAATGACTGAGCCACCCAGGTGCTCCAAAGTAGACATACATGTTTTAAAAGTATAATAAAGTAAATAAAAAGAAGTGCTAACTTACACAGTTCTTTCTGCCTATGGGTCCTGTCCCCATGCTTTAATAAAGTCACCTTTTTGCACACACACACACACACACACACACAAAGGAAAGAAAGAAAAAGAAATGTTAACTTATGATGGTGTTTGTCTTCTGGTGTGGGGAGAATGGAATGGGACATGAGAAGAAATTTCATCTAATATTTTATTTGTTCTATGGGGAGAGAGTTATCAGATTTCAAAATATTAATAGTTCATGGACTCAATAATAGGTAAAAGGTGTTTTACATTGTACTTCGTCCATTTCTGTAATTTAATGTTTACCTTTCAATTTCTTGAGTATAACATAACGAAATTTAGCTTAAGAATTCACATCTAGCTAGAAAAATCATTCATTCATTGTGGGAAAATACTACAAACTACATACTACAAACTACTACCAAGTTTCAAAAACAGTACTTTTGGTAAAAGGGATTCAAGTGTCAGATAGCTGTGAAAATAAAAATGGGGGAAAAACAGTTTTCCATTGGGCAAATTTTACTTTGCTAGATTCAAAAATTCTTCTAACTTAGGAGATTTTTAAAGTGTTTATCAATTGTGTCTATTTGGAAATATGATTTAGTTGCTTGTACTTTTTGTAATACTAAAAGATAAAACTTTTTAAAAAGATTTATTTATTTGAGAAAGAGTGAGGGGAGGGGCAGAGGGAGAGAATCTTCAAGAAGACTCTGCTGAGTGTGGAACCTGACCCGGGCTCAGTCCCATGACCCATGAAATCATGACCTGAATTGAAACCAAGAGTCAATGCTTAACTGACTGAGCCACCCAGGTGCCCCAAAAGATAATTTTTAAGAAAGGTAAAGTCATCACTTGATACAGGTATAAAAGTGAACAAGTACTAAGGATTACATTTAACTTATTATGAGGAAATGTAGTGTGATGGTTGCAGCCAGATCAAAGGAGACTCCAGGGTCAGAAATAATGAAACGATGGGCAAAAATGACAGGCAAAACTGGCTTCTTTCTACAACCAGAAATCAGCCCAGCCTCCACTTGATAGAATTCATTTGTGTGTCTTTAGATAAGAATTGTTTGTCCTGCTGTTACCCAGTTTGCAGAGATATAAAGAAAAAAATTGCATATAGTCAGAATTAGGTAACTTTAAAGGACATGCCCCTGAATCAGAAATTTTCCCTGTAGGAAAAATATTGATGAACCTTAATAAAATAGTTTTCATTTGAGATAAGAGCTAGTTGGAAGTTGGATTTTTTATTTTGTTTTTTCTTTTTTAACGTTTTAAAAGATTTTTAAAATTTGCTTTTGTGAGAAAGAGAGAGCGTGCATGGTGGGAGCTTGTGGAGATGGAGAATTAGACTCCCTGCTGAGCAGGGACCCTAATTCGGGACTCGATCCCTGAGTTGAAGGCAGAGGCTTAATAGACTGAGCCATCCAGGCGCCCCGGATTTTGTTTCAATCTCACTCTTAAAACAGGAAGTTAAAAAGGTTTGAGAACTGAATCTGAATCTTAATTCAGAGATTTAATGAGATGAGTTCTACCATCTCATTGCACAGATAATTAAGGCCCAGAGAGGAAAGGGTCTCCCTGAAGACACATTTTATTCCAGCAATTATGTTAGGGACAGATACTTCAGTGTAGATCCGAGCTCAGATCCAACTACAGCAAGGATAGTTGGGATTTATGAGCAGGCTGAGAGGGTCAGCGCTTGGAAAATTGCAAGGGAACTTGATTAGATAACAAAAGTGGGCCGTTCTCACAGGATTCTGGGTAAACTGAGCTTAGCAGGCCAAGACTTTCTTGAGATGGGGGCTCAGAGGAGCGTGACTCAGTTCGGTCAAGGAGGGGTCCTTATCATCATCTTTCCTTGTCTCTCTTGCATGTAGTCAGTAAGCCCCTGGAGAGTAAAGAGCAGAATCAAAGACCTTCAGGTTTGGAAAGCTCTTTTCAGATGTCATTGCCTAGCTACTGCTTTGCTTGTCTTTGCTTTCCTGTTTCTAGCCCAGAGCTCGTAGCAAATCAGGACTGGCAGTGAGAGGTCACATCTGATGGTAGTTAAGATGTGGGCTTTGGTGTCAGACCTTGGTTTGAACTTGACTTTGATAGTCCTGTGATTGGGGCCTCATTACTTGTATTGCCGGTGACAGTTTATTTAGAATGGGCATTCTGTCCCAAACCTCTCAAATGAATTGAACCTCCCTTGCAAGCTTACTTCTTTAAGTCAAGCAGAGTCCTTTAATGGAATTACTGACTTTGTGTCTCCTTGTGAGAGGGATGCCGGACCAAGTGGGAACAGCAGAGGACTTGTCATTGGAGGCTGGTAAAATTCATTCGTAGAGGCTTGGCCATTGATCTTGACTTTGTGTGGTTCAGGTTTTCCTTTGAAGAGCTCTTCTAAGAGGAGAGTTCTTCTTTATACAGATTGCCCACAAGTACTTTAAAGTAGTAGGGTGGCGAAGAGCACGGTTGGGGGTGGGTGGTGACCTGCTGAGGAGGGCCTCGGGCCCTGAGTGGGACGTGTTGTGCACCCACTTGTGGTGACCCAGTCTTGCAGACCTTTGCATAAACAGCTCTTCTTGTGACAAGTGAGGGGGTGGAGTAGAAAAAGCAGTCTTAGGAGCAGATCTGTGTGTCAGCCCCTGTGGTGCTGCTTACCAGCACATTTCTCTCTCTGCCCAGCCTCTCTGCTCAGCTCCACAAACAGAGCGATGAGGCTGGCCCACAGGCTTTTACAAGGATTGTGTGAAGTGTACGTTTTGCATGGCTTATTGCAGAAACCCACAAGTATCCCACTCTGCCTTCCCGTGCAGCATATCCGCACGTGTGCTCTGGGGGACATCTTTTCTCCCCTGGTTAGGGTCACACCTGTCTTGTCAGTTTCTCCCCATAGATGATTAGCAGACTCCGTACACATCCTTTACAGACCCCTCGGAGATCTTCCCACTCTCGGTGCACTGAGACCCGTCTTGCTCTTCTTAAAGGCTCCCCAGTGTCCCATCATAAGGCTGTACCGTAACTGACTTAGCTAGACAGCCCCCTGTCGATGACCATGTATGTGGCTTCCAGCATTTAGCTGTTGGGAAAGGGGGGACTTCCTCGCCTCCTTCAAGTCTTGAAAAACAGTGCCTCCTGCTCCTACTATACTCCTCTTCCTGCCTTGTATTTTTCCCTAACACTCATCCGCTCTGACAATGTGTGGATTTAAATCATATGTGGATTTAAATCGTATGAAGGGTTTTGTCATTGGGTCCCTGTTCGGCACCTGTGAGCGCCTAGTGGGTGCTCAGGCTGTGTTTATTTGTTGGCTGTTGAATGAATGGGTGGGGAGACTACAAAATAGCCATCCCGAAGAGCTAGCTCAGCAGGGATCCCTTACTTTTCTCTTTGATAGAACAAGAATCACAGGTGTGTTATGTAGCAAGATTATTTGTGATTTTGTTTTGAGGCTTTGACTTTGCCAAGAATATTGCTGATCAGGAAATGGCTGGGCGAGGCTGCTTTGAGACGTGTTCTTGCTGAGGGTAACGGAAAGATTATATTACTTTCATGTCTCCTCTTCACCCAGGCCCCAATATGTTTCCCAGAATGGTTTTAGCATACGTGTTTTTAAAATTTCATTTATTTTGAGTAGGCACCCCATCCAGCGTCGAGCCCAGCACGGGGCTGGAACTCATGACCCTGAGATCAAGACCTGAACTGAGATCAAGAGATGGAAACTTAACTGACTGAGCCACCCAGATTCCCCTTAGCATATGTGTTTTTTAAGTGACATTTTCCAATCAGTGTCATACTGTGAGGCTTTTGCTTGCCATTCTGTTCAAGGAAACATACTCTGTTTTTATAAGAAACAAAAAAGTGATAGAAAGGAACCATTGCCAAACATTAACTGTGAAAGTATCATTTGTGTATTAATAAGGCACTTTTCCTCACTGAGAGGTAGAGTGCTAGCATATTAGTAGAAGAATGACAGATGAATTTGAATTTGTAAAAATAACCCTGCGTTGCTTTTTCAGTGCATGCTGGGGTGTTTGCCAGTGGAGGCAGTCAGGCTGGTGGTGCCTTTCTGTGGTTCATAGTCAGGCCATCCTTTTCATTCTGGTATTTTATGTATTTTTGTCCCTAAGTATGAAGAGAAGAAGTCACATGGCAGGGCCTCCTCAGGAATGAGCCTCTTTGTGATTAAGTCACATGAACCAAACTCAGAAACTGGTATGCAAACCAGGGAGCCTGTTTAATGATTGCTGGTGGAAGATAAGAACCAGCCAGGCGGGACTGGTCGTGTGGGGATGCACTTCTGATTCAGTAGGGCGAGGCTGGGCCCCTGAGCCCTGGGCCAAAGAGACCACCTGTCCTAGTTTTATTGGAACATCTCCACACCCACTGGTTTAGTTGTGGTCTCTGGCTGCTTTCACAGTACAGGGCAGAAGAGCTCAACAGAGATGGTGTGATCTGCAGGGTAAAATATTTACTGTCAGCCCTTTAGAGAAAAAGTGTACTACCCGCTACCCCAGGGGAAGGCTCAGGTGCGGTCAGGAGGCTCCTGGGCGAGCTTGGAAACAAAGAGCTGCTGGTGGGGTTGCTTCTGTAGTCACTGTCTCCTCTGCTGTAAATTACCTCCCAGCCCTGCAGTGAGCCGTGGTCAGGTCAAGAGGACTTGGCAGAACACCCTCAGGTGCATGTTAACACATTAGTTAAGGCCTGCTGGTTGGCACCGGGGTGTCCTGAGCTGTCCACTGGCCTCACCTGTTCCCTGACCTCATCCGTCATATGCCGTACTGAGAAACAAAACACAACAAAACCTGCCTCTCTGTCTACTTGTGATCTCTCTCTGTCAAATAAATAAATAAAAATCTAAAAAACAAACAAACAAAAAAAAAACACCAACAAAACAAACAAAGCATGGCCATTTTAGAATAAGCTTAAGAACAAATCTGGGGTACATTATTGTAGTTACCCGTTCATCCATGGGCAGGCTTGCCATGATGCTAATGAAGTCTGCATCTAGCACCAACTCTGTTTACACAGTGAAAATGGAGTTCCTGGGGGCGCCTGGGTGGCTCAGTCGGTTAGGCATCTCCCTTGGCTTAGGTTATGATCCCAGGGTCCTGGGATTCAGTCCCGCATTGGGCTCCTTGCGTCTCCCTCTGCCTGCTGCTCTCCCTGCTTGTGCACTCTCTCCCTCCCTCCCCCTCTCTCTCTCTAACAAAGAAAGGAAGAATTGAGGTCCTGGATGGGGCACCTGGCTGTCTCAGTCAGTGGAGCATGTGACTCTTGATCTCAGGGTTTTAAGTTCAAGCCCCACATTGAGTGTGAAGCCTACTTAAAAAAAAAAAAAAGCTACCAGAGGCGGATAGCGGGTTAAGGAGTAGTGTCAGTTTGTGGGGCTTTGGACCAGAGGTGAACTAGAGCCCCCCAAGGTTAGTGGAGAGCCCCGATACATCAAACTAGAGTCCTGGGCATCACCTAGAGCTTTTTGGAAATGCAGAGTCTGGGGCCCAGCCTCGCCCTACTGAATCAGAAGTGCATCCCCAGAGGATGGGGGTCACAATAAAGTTGGAGAAGCAGTGGCCTGAGATGCTCTTGGGTTTTTAAATTTTGATCAGAATTAGAGCTTCTCTTCCCTTACCTTTGTGGGGGAACCCACTGCTCAGTCCATTTTGAGTTTGAGCACAGTGTAGGTGCAGGGCGCTAAGACTGATTTCTAAAGCTTGCAGGAGGCTCATCCCTTAGCTGGCTCCGTGCCCCCAGGGACAGAGGTTTTGTCCTGTCCCTTTTGCCTTCAGAGCAGCCAGGCTGTTCTCCATCAGGGGAGGTGTCCGGGAGCCTCTGGCCGGCTGCGTGAATGGACAGGCCCGTGCATGAACGAGCGCTGTTGGACAAATAGCGAAGGCAGAGGTCAGCCTCGCAGACTTTGTGCTGCTGAGTCCCTGCATCTCAGAGACCGTTGTTCCTCTTAATGTGACAGGCCTAGCTCTGTCACAGGAAGGCCGCCTTTTCTAGAATAACGTATTCAGGATGCAGGGCAGCAGGGTTTGGTGTGAGCGAGGCAAGGTGTCCAGGTCATGGGCTGCGTGCTGCCTTTTACTTTAAAACGTGCAAGTTTTGGCGGCGGAATATAAGGTGGGGCATGTATTTCAT
Organism: Enhydra lutris kenyoni; assembly: GCF_002288905.1. NCBI lineage: Eukaryota > Metazoa > Chordata > Mammalia > Carnivora > Mustelidae > Enhydra > Enhydra lutris. The sequence continues at coordinate 3,276,301 of NW_019154104.1, forward strand.
TAAGAAGGAAGTCTCCGTGTAGACCATGGCAAAAAGACTCACACCCATACATGAGCCAGGAATTCAGAAGACATGGGTTCTGGTCTCTGGCCAGAGGTGGCTCATCATGAATATCGGATAGGTTAGCTTCTCTTGCTTTAACCTCCCCTTCCACTAAAACAAGGGATAAGACTTGTTCAATCTGCTGTAGTGACTACATGTAAATGGGTTATAAATGTTGTACAAAGACATTAACTTGGACTGCCACTGTTTGCATGTAGCTTACCCGGATAACTCGCTCACAAACTTACGAATCATCCCTCTGTGTTTATATTGGACATACACTGAATTTTTATAAACTTTACTGCATAAGTAATATCTGTTACAGTAAAAAGAGAGGAAGAAAGTCATCCTGAATTCCACCTACCACCCATCAATAACTACTGTTAAATGGTGTCTGCCTTCCCCATTTTGTGTGCACCCATTATATGTGTATTTTCTTGCAAACATTTCATACAATGTGGTAAGACATTTTTCTAATACAGTGAATTTTGGGGGTGCCTGGGTGGCTCAGTGGGTTAGAGCCTCTGCCTTCGGCTCAGGTCATGATTTCAGGGTCCTGGGATTGAGCCCCGCATCGGGCTCTCTGCTCAGCGGGGAGCCTGCTTCCCCCCTCACCGGCCTGCCTCTCTGCCTACTTGTGATCTCTGTCTGTCAAATACATAAATAAAATCTTTAAAAAAAAAAAAAAATACAGTGAATTTTGTTGGTGAGTTTTATGTGCTATATTCCAAGTTATGACAAAAACTTGTTAAAACCTTTTAAGGCTGCCCAAAGAGTGTTCCCAGCTTTGATTTATACCCATAACTTCCACCTGGAGTGAGAGAGAGATGGGTAGATCCTTCTCCCCCTAGGGAAAGGGGCTGCAGAGCCAAAGATAAAATTCTGCTCTGTCATTGTTTTTATCTTTAAGCTGTTCCATCAGATGACCAAATGGTCTTATCTTTTTGACCCATGGGCTGTGGTATTTTCTTAGGGGCCAACAGTATTCTTCTGTTTCTGTCATTCCTTTTTTTGCTTGACTGCTTTTTTCTTCCCAGATTTCTGCCATTGAACTCTGAGGCACAGAATGATTTGGGAAGTAGCCGTATTGCTCAGCGTGGTCCTGGGCGCCAGTGCTGTTACCGTGGATGACCCCGAGGATGGGGGCAAGCACTGGGTGGTGATTGTCGCCGGCTCAAACGGCTGGTATAATTACAGGCACCAGGTAAGACAATGGCTGAGATTTTTCTTTATGACTGTGGTAATCTGTAAACAATCCTGGACACTGTCCATAGAACAGACTTTGTCAAAAGCTATTTGAGCTCCTGAAGGCTGGCACAAGTATGGGTGTGAGCAGGGATGCGAGGGAATGGGGGATCATAAAATGGTACAGCCATTTTGGAAGACAGTTTCGCAGTTCCCCGGAATGGCCCTATGGAGGCACCTCAGTCTAACACAGGGTTTCCCAGCCTTGACGCTGTTGACGTTTGGGGCCAGGTCGTTCTTTGTTATGGGGACTGCCCCGTGCCCAGCAGGGTGTTTGGCAGCGTCCCTGACCGCCACGCACTAGATACCCGGAGCATCCCTGGTCCATCATAACAACCAAAAGTGTCTCCAGCCTTTGCCAGATGCCCCCAGTTGAGACCCACTAATGCCTTCATTTTACGGATAAGGAAACTGAGCCCTGAAGAGTGGAGGAAACTCGCCCAAGGCCACACAGCAAGCTGGGTGCACACAGGACTGAGGTCCAGGGCTCTGGTACAAGCATCACAGGCCTCTATGTTTCTTTTTTTAAAGATTTATTTATTATAAATGAGAGAGATGGAGCACATGCGTGTGCAGTGGGGAGGGTCAGAGGGAAAGGATGAGAGAGAATCCTAGGCAGGCTCCCTACTAAGAATGGAGCCCAGTGCTGGGCTTGATCCCATGACCCTGAGATCATGACCTGAGCAGAAATCAGGAGTCTTACCCTTAACGGACTGAGCTGTCCAGGCACCCCTAGCCATGGTTTTGTTTTTTGTTTTTGTTTGTGTTTTTAAGTAAAAAGTAACAGGTGAAATTAACTTTGCTATGTCTTGTTTATCCCAATACATGCAAGCTATTACCATTTCACTGTAATCAATACAGAAAGTTAATCATGAGATACTTTACAGTTTTGTTTTCACTAAATCATCAAAATCAGGTATGCGTTTGCATTCTCAATGCGTCCAGTTTGGACTGGCCACGCTTGAAGTTTGTGTGGGTGTCTCATGGGGCTGGAGGCTGCCGATTGGGACAGCGCAGGCCTAGAGTCCGCATGCCTGGCGGCTTGGCGCTGTCACCTTGCAAGTTTTGCTCCTGGCCGTCGGTTTTCCTATCTCTTAAGTAGGTGGTGGGTTTCGAAGAACCCGCCACCAGCTCTAAAATGTGATGATTGTTGAATGACCTATTCTGTGAATGGTCTTGTACGTTACCGGAACCAGAAACGTGGCTCGATTGGAAAGTTATTGTTAGGACAACATGATCTCTTTACCGTTTAATCCTTAACCACAGCCCTGACCCATTTACAGAAGAGAAACCCGAGTACAAGACCTATCCCCTCTGTTTTCTCCTCCCTCGCTAACCACAAGTTCAAAAGATAAGGGATAAGATACTAAATACAGGTCACTGATGGTGAACAGGCTGTCATATGCTGGTTTGTATACAACCAGCTTTAAAAGAATATTATTGGTTAAACATCAAGCATAAGACTCCAGTTACCCTTGCTGCCAGAAAACTTTCTTCTTTTAAGTGTAGCTAGTTTCCCTGGGTGAAATAATACCGAAATTGACTGCGGGGAAGCAGGGCAAAAGAAGTAGCCCACAGTGAAGTACTCATCCCGGAATAAGAGTGAAATACTCATCCCAGCCTCCCTGCGAGGAACTGCGTGTGCTGAATCATCGCTGACCTTGGCGGTGGCACTGCTCGCTGGCTCTTTCTGTTCTCAGCAGCTGCCAACATTTGCTTTCTTGACTAGGGAGGCTAATCGTTAAAAGAGCGTTGGAAAGAACTTCCCTCATAGAACCTATACAGACTTCTTTTTTTTTTTTTTTAAAGATTTTATTTATTTTATTTGACAGAGATCACAAGTAGACAGAGAGGCAGGCAGAGAGAGAGAGAGGGAAGCAGGCTCCCTGCTGAGCAGAGAGCCCGATGTGGGACTCGATCCCAGGACCCTGAGATCACGACCTGAGCCGAAGGCAGCGGCTTAACCCACTGAGCCACCCAGGCGCCCCACCTATACAGACTTCTAAACTTGGGTTTTTAATGGAGGTTTACCTTTTCCTTGGATTAACACAGCACTCGTTATCACAGATCGCTTTTGTTGAGGGAGGACAAGTACACTGGGCACAATTTATTTTTATTTATCTTTATTTATTTTAATGTTTGAGCTTTTCAGTTTGTTGTTGTTTGTTGTTTTTTAAGATTGTATCTATTCTTGTGTGTATGTGAGAGAGACACTGCCCAAAACAGGGGGCGGCAGGCAGAAGGGAACACAGGCTCCCTGCCAAGCGAGGAACCTGATGTGGGACTTGATCCCAGGACCCTGGGATCACGACCCGAGCTGAAGGCAGACGCTTAACCAAGTGAGCCACCTGGGTGTCCCCACCAGGCACAGTTTAAATCATTGTGGACTGCTTTGCTCTATGCTCGATGATGGTTTTTTTTTTTTTTTTAAGATTTTATTTATTTATTAGAGAGAGGGAGTGTGCACACAAGTGGGGGAGTGGCAGAGGGAGAGGCAGAAGCAGATTCCCTACTGAACAGGGAGCCCAGTGTGGGGCTTGATCCCAGGACCCTGGGATCATGACCTGAGCCAAAGGCAGACGCTTAACTGACTGAGCCACCCAGGTGCCCTCTTTATTTTTTTTTTAAAGATTTATTTATTTGAGACAGAGCAAGCGTGCCCGTGTGCCTGCCCATGTGCGTGAGTGGGGAGAGGAGCAGAGGGAGAGGAGAGAGCGTCTCAGGCTGACTCCCAGTTGAGTGTGGAACCTGCCACAGGGCTTGATCCCAGGACCCTGTGATCATGACCTGAGCAGAAATCAAGAGTCAGCTGCTCAACTGACTGAACCACCCAGGTGCCCCGATGATGGCTGTTTAAATCATGTTTTGTCTTGACCAAGTTGAGTTTCTCTGTTTTCCATCTTTGGCTGGAATTAATGGATGAGTATGAAGGGGTTGGTCTGAGGCGTGGCTGGTAGACGCTCCGCGTCCAGTGTTGGGGGTCGGTGGGGGGCAAGGCCTTGCAGGGGCAGCTTCCTGCAGTGGCCAGGGCAGAGGAGAGAGGGAGAGGTCCTGAAGTACAAGCAGTGTCTGGGGACAGACTTGTCAAGGGAAACGAAATGGGCCATCAGAGGAGGAACTGGGGTTGGAGGAGGGTTACGTGCAGGACAGAGGTCTGAGCGTGTGCCGAAGGAGGGTCTAAGGTGGAGCCTCGGGGCGGCTGCTGAGGTAGATGGCAGGTGAAGTTCACTGTCGCACGGGGACTTTGGGGGTGACAGGAGTGGGGAGGACAGACACATGGAAGCCGGGTGTCACCAGGAGGCAGGGGGCTGGGGGGGTCAGAGGCAGTGGCTGGCAGTGGGGTTCCCAAGGAGAAGGTCGTTTGCTGTGTATGGGCAGGGTTGGGGGCTGTGGGTTGCTGACGCCGCTCCCCCCAACCCGCCACCACTGGTCTGCAGTTGGGTTGCGGTGGAAAGGGGGCCGCCACCTCCTTCTGGAAGCTTTCGGAACATCTGTCCTAGGGGCCAGGAGGCAGAAAGGCGGGTTTCTGTTGAGGTGAAAAGGGAGAAGCCTAGAACCCACACCTGTTGGAATTGGGAGAAAGAGATGTAGAGAGCCAAGCGGCAGAGTCATCACGTTTCTGAAAAACCACCTTTTAGTTTATAGATTTTTAAAAAATGTGTGTAGTCACCACTTTTTTTTTTTAAGATTTTATTTATTTATTTATTTGACAGAGAAACATAGCGAGAGAGTCAACACAAGCAGGGGGAGCAGGAGAGGGAGAAGCAGGCTTCCCGCTGAGCAGGGAGCCCAATGCGGGGCTCGATCCCAGAACCCCGGGATTATGACCTGAGCCAAAGACAGATGCTTAATGACTGAGCCACCCAGGCACCCCCATGGTCACCACTTTTTTTTTTTTTTTTTAAGATTTTATTTATTTGACAGAGAGAGATCACAAGTAGGGAGAGAGGCAGGCAGAGAGAGAGAGAGAGAGAGAGAGGGAAGCAGGCTCCCTGCCGAGCAGAGAGCCCGATGCGGGGCTCGATCCCAGGACCCTGAGATCATGACCTGAGCCAAAGGCAGAGGCTTAACCCACTGAGCCACCCAGGCGCCCCATGGTCACCACTTTTTAAAAACAGCTTTATTCAGGCATATTTTCACATGTCCTATGAATACATTCACCTGTGATAATTACATAGTTCTGTGAGTTTGAGTACATTTATGCTGTTCTGCATGCATTGCCGCAGTCCAGTTTTAGGGCACTTCCATCATTCTAGAAAGTTCCCTAGTGCCTCTTTGCTAGTCAGTCCCTGCTCCCCTCCCAGCCCCATATAAAACCATTGCTTTCTGTCTCTATCTACCCCCCTTCCCCGTCTTACTTTAAACCTTTGATTCTCCCCTGGCACATTTGAGTTGGTGCTGGGCTCAGTGAGGCAACTCTTCAGAGAACCCCTGCCTAACCTCGCAGTGCTCAGCACATGCCAAGAAGTGATAATATGTGTCTCTCTGTCCATGAGCTAACCAGGAGGCCCCCTTCTCAGATCCTTTCCTGGCTTAAAAGTGGGCCCCTTTACCCTGACCGTGACCGGAGCGTGGTAATTGAATGTCAGCTTGGTTCCCAGGCGGTTGTCCTCATTTACCTGACAGTGGGCCTGAGGTGAAGGCAGCAAGAGTGGACAGTGTTGGACAGAGGATGACATCAGGGAATCATGGGATGCTTTCGCACGCCCGTCCGAACGCCCAGCGCCAGCTGTGAAATGAGCTGACTCACAGCAGCCTGGGCCAGAGGGCTTTGCCTTCTCTGTAGTCTTGCTCAATGCCCTCTCCCCATGCCGCCTCGTAGGCTTTTCTCTTTTTAAGGAGGAAATACATTTGGCCAGATATTTCCAGGGAAGTAATTCAAGTGGCCTTTAACACCATTTCTGAAGTATTTGACTCAGTTTAACCCGACTCTTACTTGTTTTGAGTGCCAGTAAACAGACCCGAGTCTAACGAAGAATCCCTTTGAGGTAACAAAGTTGGAGACAACCAGTACCTCCACAGACCCAGGAGAGAACCGCGACCTGACAGCGAGAGAGCTGCTTGTGGGAGAAGGGCACAAGGCATGGTCGGGGTCAGGAGACCTGTGCTGGACTCTCTGAGCCCTTCCCGGAGTTTGTCCCCATTTTCAACACGGGGATAAAAGCTTGTGTTGCCTGTCAAGGTGGTGACGAGTCCAGATAGTGGAGGGGAGCGCCAACACAGGACACACTGAGCCTGCCCTTTCTAAAATATATAGCCCTATCAATACGTAATTTGCCCCCTTAGAGTATAGAACTCAGTGATTTCTTAGTAAATTTACCAAGTTGTGCAAACAGCACCTTAAATCAGTTTTAGAACATTTCCGTCTACCCGGTTAGACCCCTCCGGCCCATTTGCAGCCTCCATCCCCAGCCCGCCACCACCACTAAGAATATACCTTCTGTCTCTATAACTTTGCCATTTCTGATCATTTCATACAAATGGAGCCATTGGGCATATACTCTCTTGTTTCTGTTGGCATAATGTTTTTGAAGTTTATCTGTGTTGTAGCATGTCCGTACTTTGTTCCTTTTTGTTGGCAAAAGAATATTAAACAGTGTGTATGGATCACAGTTTTTCTGTCCGTTTACCAATTGAGGGACATTTGGGTTGTTTACATGTTTTGCCTATTACGAACGGTGTTGCTAAGAACATTTTTCTGTAAATCTTCGTCCAGATTATTGTCTTTTCTCTTGGGCAGAAAGAATAGAATTGCTGGGTCATATGGTACCTTTATGTTGAGCCTTTTCAGAAACCGTTAACTGCTTTCCAAAATGTCTGCAGTATTTGACGTTCCCACAAGCAGTGCATGGAGGAGGTCGCTGGTTCTCATGTTCCCGCCAACACTTGTTATTTTCTCTCTAGCTATGAATTGGTATCTTGCGGTTTTAATTGACATTTCCGAAATTACTAATGATATTGAGCATCTTCTTATGTGCTTTTTAGCCATTTGTGTATCTTAGGTGAACTGTTTGTCCAAAATCTTTTATTTTTGATTGGGTTGATTGTCGTATTGGGAGTTCTTTACACATTCCAGGTACAAGTTCTCTCAGTATGTGGTTTGCAGATGCTTTCTCTTGCTCTGTTACTTGTCTTTTCATTTTCTTAATGCTGTCTTTTGAAGCACTCAGGTTTTTAATTTGGCTGATGTCCAGTGTATTGTTTTTTTTTTTTTCTTTTTATAAACCATGCTTTTGGTGTTTTATCTTCAACATCTTTGGCTAAGGTCCTGAAGATTTTCTAAGTTATCTTCCAAAGTTTAATTATATTAGCCCTTACATTTAAGTCTATGATGCATTTTGGTTTAATTTTTGTAAATGGTGTGAAATGAAGGCCCAAGTTCATCTTTTTATGTGGATTTCCAAATAGTCCCCACCCCGTTTGTTGACAAGACTGTTCTTTCTCTGATGTGCAGGTGACCCTTGGAACAATATGGGTTTGAATTGCACAGGACCATTTATATGCAGATCTTTTTCTGTAAATACAGTACAGCATTGTAAATATATTTTCCTTATAATTTTCATAATAACCTTTTTTTTTCTCTAGCTACTTTATTTTAGGAATATAGTGCATAATACATTCAATATACGAAAGGAACTGAAAGTCCTTAAACTTTTTCAAAACTGTTTTGGCTATTCTGGGTTTTTTGCAATTTCCTATACGTTTTAGGATCATTTTGAACACTTCTGCAAAAAAACCTGCTGATCTCTTTTTTTAATTTTAATACTATTAAGTCTTCTGATCCACGAATATGAGGTATCTCTTTGTTTATTTGGATCTTTAATTTCCCTCTGCAACATTTTTGAATTTTCACTGTACAAGTCTTACGCTTTTGTTAGGTTTATTCCTAAGTGTCTTCCATGTTTTTAAATGAACCTGGCTTCTGCCAAAAGGAATCGATAGTAGGATGACTTGTCACCAAGGAGTGGGTGGGTGTGCCTGCTCACTTCTACTTTCATCATAAGGGTAAGTGAAATCTGACATACTGGTTTGAATTTTTTTTTTTTTAATGAAAAACAAAGCAAACAATGGTCTTTGTAGCGTGTGTGCAATTTCATAATAAAATGAATACCTGTATCAGACTTCAATAAAAAAAGATCATGACGAAGACCCTATCCTCTATCCGATCCAGTCCCCCTCCCTTCCCTTCAGAGGGTGAACACCTGAATTTTCTCTAAGTCATTCCTTCACTTTGCTTTATGGTTTCACCGTATGAGTATTTAATTGTAAACAACATAATGTTTGCTTGCCCTGTTTTGGTCTCTGTGTAACTGTAATGATAGTGAATGTATTTTTCTACGACTTACTCTTTTTCTCATTATGTTCCTGAGGTTCATCTGTTTTGAAACATGGGCTGTATTTCATTCATTCCTCCATCCACTTCCGTGAGCTTTATGGGATCACATTATATGAGCACAGGAGTTTATTTTTCCAGCTATTGATGGTCCTTTGGGTTATTTCTTGTTTTTGTTTTGTTTTATTTTGTTTTTTTGCTGTGAGTAATCCTCCACTGCACATGGGTAGAGTTTCTGCAGGGTTTTGCTAGGAGCAGAATCACTGAGTTGGCAGGGATGAGCCTCAGCTCAGTTGGATAATGGGAAGGTGTTTTCCTGAGTGGAGAGCCGATCCCAGTGAACCTCCACCATCAGTGGATTAGTTTCCTATTGTTGCTATAACAGATCACTACAAGCTTAGTGGCTTAACACATTTATTATGTTACAGCTCTGGACGTGAGAAACCTGAAATGGGTCTTACCATATTAAATCAGGGTGTCAGGAAGGCTGTGTTCCTTTCTGGGGACTCTGGAGGAGAGCTCATGTTCCTATCTTTTCCAGCTTTTATTTTATTTTATTTTATAGTCAAAGTTTCTTTTTTTTTTTTTTTTAAGATTTTATTTATTTATTTGAGTGAGAGAATGAGAGGGAGCATGAGAGGGGCGAGGGGCAGAGGGAGAAGCAGACGCCCCACTGAGCAGGGAGCCTGATGTGGAACTCGATCCTGGGTCTCCAGGATCATGACCTGAGCCGATGGCAGTCACTTAACCAACTGAGCCACCCAGGTGCCCTCTTTTCCAGCTGTAAGAGGCTGTCTTCATTCTTTGGCCCATGGCCCCTTCCTCCGTGTTCAAACCAGCAGTGACAGTTGAGTCTTTTCTTACATCAAATCCTTGACATTGACTCCTCCTTCCACATTCAGGGACCCCTGTGATCACGCTGGGCCCACCGGAATAATCCTGGATAACCTCTGTATTTTAGGATCAGCCGATGAGCCATCTTAAATCCATCCATGTCTTAATTCCCCTTTGTCATGTGGCGTGACCTAGTTACAAGCTCTGGGGATTAGGATGTGGACATCTTTGGGGGCTGTTTCCTTTCTTACCATAGCTGGTGTTGAGGATTCTCATTATTCCACAGAAACAAGGATTTAAATGTTTAAACAGTTTGTGTATATATGAAATACTTAGTCATTATTTTCAAATGACTTCTTTAGATTTTCAGCTGTTCACGCTCCCCAGGCTTCTCTAACTTTCATGATTAGTCATGTCAAGTTCTGGAGTCAGAGTGCCAGACGTATCTCATTCAGAGCTGGGTGACTCAGGCAGGTCTCCTCCCCTCCCTAAGCTCCCTTTTCCTTATCTATAAAGTGGGGATCATTACCTTGACCGTGTAGGGTTGCTACGAGAATCATTGACATAATGCGTAGAAGTCCCAGCCTGGTGCCTGACAAGTACTAGAAAGTCGACACATGTATGAGAGTTCATGTTTATGCAGCCGTCCCCTCCTCCAGCAGCTCCCAAGGGCCAGACCCTGGGCTCGTCCACCCGGTGTTCAATGACTATGTATTTAACACCATTGTGGCTGTGAAGTCCTGTGAGGCATCCTTGGGGAAAGTGCTTGGCTGTAAGGCTTTACTGCCGTGCTCGGTGATGCGGAGAGTGTAACGTGTGCAGGAGGACCAGTTCATAAAGCTCTTCCTTAGAGAGGCAGATAGCTGGGCTCTTTATTCTCTTCATGCTTATGTCTTTGTTCGTTCCTTTTTTTTTTTTTTTTAAGATTTACTTATTTTAGAGAGCACACAAGCAGGGGGAAAGGCAGAGGGAGAAGGGAGAGAATCTCAAGCAGACACCACACCGACTGTGGAGCCTGACGCAGGGTTCTATTTCACGATCCTGAGATCGTGAACCTGAGCCAAAATCCAGAGTCAAACACTTAACGGGACTAAGCCACCCCAGGTCCCCTATGTCTTTGTTCTTGAAAGACACCATGAAACAGAAGCAGAAAGTTGGGGGGCATTTTTCTTCTGGTCCTCAAGTGACTCCCATGTCCTGGAGTATACCACGTGTCATCCGGGAAAGGAAGCAAAGAATGTCTTCACCCTTTTAAGGACAAGGAGTCACATTAACAAAGCTTGTCTTTCATCCCTAATGTTGTCACCCTTGCCGTCATTGTTATTTTTTTTTAAAGATTTTATTTATTTATTTGACAGGCAGAGATCACAAGCAGGCAGAGAGAGAGGAGGAAGCAGGCTCCCTGCTGAGCAGAGAGCCCGATGCGGGGCTCATTCCCAAGACCCCGAGATCATGACCTGAGCCGAAGGCAGAGGCTTTAACCCACTGAGCCACCCAGGCGCTCCTCATTGTTATTTTTTTAAGCTAAAGAGTACATTAGTGCGTTCCTCCTGTCAATTCCTGAGCTGAACTTCTCAGTTTTTACTCAGTTCTCTGAACTGCAGCTTTGGCGGTGGAAGTTACTTGAATCAGAAGAATCCTGTTTGATACAGAAGTAAGCCTTGACCTGCAGTTCATCATTCCGTTCCTTGGACGTAGCTCAGTGCTTTCAGGGGACTTTTACTTGGTGTGGAAAAGGGAAATAAAATATCCAGCACCTCCTAAGGCCCTGGTCACCCATAGCGGTGGTGCTGTGTGTGCGCGTGCCTGTCCGTGTGTAGTCCACATCTATGCCAACTGCCAGACAGATGAGACTGTGGATAATGGGCAAGGTGGGGAAAGTTTAAAAATTGGGTTGAAAGAAATATTAATATATGTGTTTTAAAATCATTTAAATACCTGACCAATAGGGAATGATTCAGAGCATGTCTTCTATTGAGAAAGAATGTGTTGCTCCTTAGAACTCCAAAATCTGCTTCCTTCTGGGCAAAATCTAACACTTGACGAAATCATTTCTCCTAGGCGGATGCATGCCATGCCTACCAGATCGTTCACCGAAATGGGATTCCTGATGAGCAGATCATTGTGATGATGTATGATGACATAGCCAACTCAGAAGAGTAAGTAGGCAGTGTCTTGAACTTGATGGTGAATTCGGGGGGAAAAAAGTATGTATACACACACACACACACACACACACACACACATATATGTATATATATGTGTCTAATTTTTTCTTAGCATTTTTTAAGAGATTATTTATTTTAGAGAGAGAACACGTATACACTAGTGGGGACAGTAGAAGGGCAGAGGGAGAGAATCTCAAGCAGACTCTACACTGAACGTGGAGCCTGACCTGGGAGCTTGATCTCAGGACCCTGAGAGCATGACCTGAGCTGAAACCAAGAGTCAGACGCTAAACTCACTGAGCCACCCAGGCGTGCCCCTACCCCCTGCCAGGATATAATTTTCTTAAGCGCATATAAACTCACAGGAATCTTTAGAATTAGCGTTAGAATGCAGACCTTAGGATGTGACCAGACCCACAGATGGAATCCCACAGGGCTACTTCCTATGGAACTTGGAGCATAGCCAGGGTGCCTTGCTAGTGGCAGCGGCATAGGAAATGGGCACTGAAGGGTGTTCGGGGCTGGTGCTTTGGAAGAGTTTAAAGTATAGGTTCCTTCTGGGCTTAGAGAACTCACCATTGGATTCTGCGGTGCTTGATCCTGACCCCCAGACACGGTCGAGGGGCGGGGTGGTCAGCACACAGGGGACACCTCCACAGCCCTGTGCCTAGAAGGTTCTGGTTTGTAGCTTAGATCCGACGACCCTTTGCTTCTGTGCTTGTTTGTTTTCATTATTTGTTGAATTCAGTTTTACAACCTCACGCCTGCTTCTCAGATTTCTTGGAGATCAGGGGCAGCAGGTGGGTACCACACGTGACCGGTGCTTATCTTTCCACTCCTTGTTTTCCCTGCTCGAGCCAAGGTGGAGTGACCCCAGGATGGCTCATAATCCATTCTGAGTGTTCACATCTTCAGCTCTTGTCTTAAAGTCTTGTCTTTTGTCCTGGCTTTCTCTCTAGTTTTGCTCTGAGAGGCCTTTTGCTCAGGTCTTGGCCCCAGGATGCTATATGGTTGCCACAGGAGGCCAGGCACACCTGTCCTCAGTTTCCAGGACAGCCCTTCACCACTCCCGCCAAGAACTCAAGGCCTGTGGGCTGCCTGAGACCAGCCCCCCCACCCCCCACCCCTGTTCTATAGCCCCTGGCATGTGGGCAACCATGTGGGCGATGAGACACGGCTTTGGCAAACACAGTCACTTTCTGCTTATATACATACGGGGGTGTATTTTTGAAGAGAGATTTCCAAGACATGTCCCATTGCCTGCTTCAGAGGTATCCTTTGGTTTTCAGCAACCCCACGCCAGGAATCGTGATCAACAGACCCAATGGCTCCGACGTGTATGCGGGGGTCCTGAAGGACTACACCGGTGAGGTGAGGGGTGCGGGCTGGAGGCAGCACAGGCCGTTTCCGTTCCGGGGATGGTTTTCCCCTCGTTCTTGCATTTCCAGGGTCAGAACCTCACTAGACTGATCTCTGGTCATTGCTTCATGTTTCTAGTAAGATTCATGCTTGAGGAATGATTTCTGAGAGTTTTGTAAGAAAGCTGAGGGAAAACATGGGGAGAAGAGTTAGTCTACTGATCTTTAGTTTCTAGTCTTACACTTTAAGCCTGAAAATAGATTTCCCTCAGTAATACCTGATTTTCTTAAGGTCTTGGTGCTAATCCAATTATAGATTGGTGCTATTTTCTGAAAATCAGTGTTCTCAGCACCAGCCCTGGTGCAGCGTATCCCTGGATTTCGCTGAAGATAGGTTTTCATTAATTATTTATCGTATGTCACTTCCGAATTAAATCCCTCCTAATCGATTTCAAGTTGTATTAATTGACACATTTTTTTTAAAAAAGCTCTGTAATGATGCCGCCTTATGGTTTGCCACAGTCTCTCTTTCCTGATTTCAGAGGGATCGTGTAGGAACTAATATTCCTGGTGGTAAAGAAGCATTTATCCAAAATTTAGCAGTTCTTTCAGTTTCTTTTAAATTCAAGTACACTTAAATTGAACACATCATACGTGTAATATTGATGATCCCATTTTTATGAAATTATTTTTATATAGTGAGATAAGGAAATGTCTGGAATCTTAGGTTGTAAGATTGTTGGTAAGATTTTAGGTGGTAAGATTCCCCCCCCCACTTTTATAGTTTTCTGGATTGCTTTTTTTAAATGATCAGACATCCATGTTACCTTTTTTTTTTTTTTTTTAAGATTTTATTTGTTTGACAGAGAGAAAGAGCATAAGTGGGCAGAGCGGCAGGCAGAGGGAGAGGGAGAAGCAGGCTCCCTGCTGAGCAGAGAGCCTGACAGGGGGCTGGATCCCAGGACCCTGGGATCATGACCTGAGCCAGGTGCCCCCAGTGTTATCTTTAATCTTTAAGGAAATCAAGCATCCTTGGGAATTGACCTTCTAGGCTGCATATTGGACGCAAAGGGAGGCCCAGGGCTGAAGTTTCCCTCCCTTTTTGCTGTGCCTCTGGGGGTGCTTTGCTCTTCCTCCACTGTTTGTCCCTACCTCCCCGCATCTTTGGGTTTCCCTACCTGGACTTTGTAATGGTCAGGAAGGAATGGAAAGCTTGCTGAGTTGCCATCAGCCAAAGGCAAGGGGATTTGACAAGGGATCATGCACAGGCCCCAGAAACACTGGCCTTGCTTTGGGTCTTACCTGGCTCCAAAGTGTTCGCACTTAAAGCTGGAGCCTTGAAGGGGGTGGAGCGCGGGCCCGGGGCTGCCACAGACTCCGCAGACGCTCGGATTGGGAATGACAGCTGCAGCTGGTTTTCACTTCAACTCTTTGTAGGACGTCACCCCACAGAATTTCCTCGCCGTCTTGAGAGGTGATGAGGAAGCAGTGAAGGGCAAAGGATCTGGAAAGGTCTTGAAGAGGTAATGTCTGTTTTGTGGCTCCCACACTTTTCTGAATGCCTTGGGACCCAGAAGAGGTGGCGTTCTTTACTCTTGGCCTGTCTCCTGCTGAGAAGTGACAGAGCCGGGAGCTCTGTCCTGACTTAAGACAGGCTGTGCAGAGCTGGCGGCTTTTTTGGGGAGCCTGTTTGTGTCCTGAATTCACCCAAGGAGCTACGATCCCTCATTATTGTTTTGTTTTGTTTTGAAGATTTTATTTATTTATTTGACAGAGAGAGATCACATGTAGGCAGAGAGGCAGGCAGGGAGGGAGAGGAGGAAGCAGGCTCTCTGCAGAGCAGAGAGCCTGATGTGGGGCTCGATCCCAGGACCCTGGGATCATGACCTGATCCGAAGGCAGAGGCTTAACCCACTGAGCCACCCAGGTGCCCCATTCCTCATTATTGTTAATGAAATGTTCCCTGTCACTTGAACCCACTGCTTTTTTGCTGTCCACGGATCCTAGAGCTGGTATGTTCCGCCACCATCGGGATACACCGAGACAGGCACAGAGCCTCGCAGCCGGTCGTGTCAGAGGGTCTGGCCTGCCAGTTCCGTGCCGTGTTCGAGGTCAGCCTGGTGGGGAGAGGAGCACATTCATGCACACAGACAGCGCCAGCCTTTGTGCTGGGGAAAACCAGTCCCACTGCTTGCCGCAGGCTGTGGGTCAGAGATGTGTAGCGTCCCTTCATACGGCACTTCTCAGTGATGGCAGGGACTTGGGTGCCATGCCTCGGACTGTCTCAGTGGTGCTGTTCCTCTCAGGAGGGAAAGGGCAGGCATGGGGAAGTGTGTGGGCAGGCAGATGGGGGGGGGGCAGTCGGTGTGCAGGCTGAGGGGCCCAGAAGGGAAGGAGTCAGAGCTGAAGGACTGTGTTCCTCTGTGTGTCCTGGCTTCCTTCCTCATTTGGGGGCAATCTGGTTGGAGAGTGTGGCTGCTAGCATGGGGCCCAATTACCAAAGGACCCCCCTCCCCCAATTTGAATCACACCTGGTCCTATGACTGACTGCTCAGCGAATGTCCCCTCCTCCCCAGCCATCATTCATAGCTTTGAAACTCTCCATGTGCCTTGTGGTTCAAGGTAACCCTCTGCAGGAGCGGAGGGTGAAGGCCTATAGCAGGCCCTGTGTTCCTCTTCATTGAGAGACTATAGTCCTCAAGGCTCTTCTTTTTTTTTTTTTTTTAAGATTTTATTTATTTATTTGACAGACAGATCACAAGTAGGCAGAGAGAGAGGAAGGGAAGCAGGCTCCCCGCTGAGCAGAGAGCCCGATGCGGGACTCGATCCCAGGACCCTGAGATCATGACCTGAGCCGAAGGCAGCGGCTTAACCCACTGAGCCACCCAGGCGCCCCCTCAAGGCTCTTCTTTCTCACAGCAGCTTTTCAGAGAAATGGAAATGGGGATAGGAATTGGTTTGACTCTCCTTGTCTGTCACCCTCTCTTGGCAGTGGCCCCCGGGATCATGTGTTCATTTACTTCACCGATCATGGAGCTACTGGCATACTGGTGTTTCCAAATGACGACGTGAGTTTCCCTTAACATTGTTTTTTGTTTAACATTTTTTATTTATTTGTCAGAGAAAGAGAGCACAAGGAGGGGAGTGGCAGGCAGAGGGAGAGGGAGAAGCAGGCTCCCTTGGAGCAGGGAGCCAGATGTGGATCAATCCCAGGACCCCGGGATCATGATCTGAGCCGAAGGCAGATGCTTAACTGAGCCATCCAGGTATCCAGTTTTTCTTAACATTGTGAGGACAAAGTAGAAAACTGGCAAAAGCTCAGGGTCGACATTCAGACTGTGATGTGTATTTCTAGTGTTCTACCAGGGTTGATTTCTGTGTGTGGCAAGCGAGTATAGGGGCCACGCTTAGCGGCCTGAAATCTATCTAGATGTATCTCAGGTTTTGCATATATTTCTCTTCATATCCCAGCTTCAGTAAACTGTCACCAGACTTGGCTATGTGGCACTAGAGGCAATAATAGAACCCAGCCTCTGAATGCTCCAGACAAAAAATGAACGAGAAAGCACATTCTTTTCCCCCTTTTAAATATTTGAATAAAAATGCGAGGTACCACTTTGGGGTAATGCAGCCGGTCACCGTGATTCTTTCTAAGGGCCAGTAAATAAGAATTTACAAAGCAGCATTAGGGCTTTATTAGTGGGTTCTCCAGCAAATGATTTCTCTTGATATGTTGGTCCACATGTCAGTATTCTTACCTTTCAGCTTCACGTGAAGGATCTGAATGAGACCATCCGTTACATGTACGAACACAAAATGTACCAAAAGGTAACATCAGCACTTGGGGTGGCCTTGTGGGGAGGAGTGTGAGGAAGGCAGGAGACGCAGAGCCAACCCTCCCCACGACACCCCAACTCCAAATGGTTGTTTTCTGGAGAGTGTCCTTGTGATCAGTCTTGACCACTGGTTTTCCAGGATTCACCCTTAGTGACTCTAGGGCTTTAGCTGTTAGCTCAGAATCACTAGAGCTCTAGTTAAAACACAGTGTGGACCCACCTACAGAGTTTGACTCAGAGGCCTGGGGTGAGGCTTGAGAACTGGACTGAGTTGACACTGACTCTAATGGTCTGGGGACCACGCTTTGAAGACCACTGTTCTTAGCATTGACTCCAGTTTGGGAGCCGCTGGGGAGGAAAACACCGCCGTCTTATTTGGCCCCGGCCCGTCCCTGTAGCAGCCTTTATACAAACTGAATGGTCTGAACACATATGAGATAGAAATGTGGAAATTGGCCTGCCGCACCGTCTCCCTGCGTTGGATGGAGGAACGGTTCTCTTAAGCATTATCTGTGGCACCATTTGCCCTGCGTCATTTCAACTAATAGATCATTTTAGTCTGTTAGTTATGGATAGATTGGAGTCCTTCTGGTTTGTCTGACAACAGCTTCTGTAGCCTCCAGCAGCAGCCTCTCCCAACAGAGATCTCTCCTAGAAGCAAAAGTAAAAGACCCTTAAGAATGGGTGAGAAGAGTGGGCAGGGCCAGAGTAGCGTCTGTGTGAGGTCTGTGCCTGGCCAGCGTGTGAGGTCACCCGTCTTGTTCGCCTCACAGATGGTCTTCTACATTGAAGCCTGTGAGTCTGGGTCCATGATGAAGCACCTGCCCACCGACATCAATGGTAGGTGGTGGGAGCACTGGCCTCCGAGCCAGGCCAGCTGAGCAGGTTGCTCGGTGGCACAGTTGGTCATTCCCCGATTCTGCCGACATGAAGAACCAAGTGGTCTATAGAAGTAGGGGCCTAGGGCAGCCCCTAGAAGTCGGGGAAGAGGCTTCCCTGGGAGCAGCTCTGGACTTCTCTTCAATATTAGTGGTCCAGGAGTAAAGAATCTGATGGAAGCCTCATGGTCCTCTTCCAGGTCTTGGTGAAGCTACTTAAGTCCAAGATCACGTAGTCTTTGGACCAGCTTTGCGATGCATTGCTTGCTGGCTGCTGACCGTGGGCAGTTGACTTACCCTCTTTGACCCTCTGTTATCCCATCCGTAAAATGGGGATAAAGACAGTGCCTGTCTGGGGGGAGAGGCACATTTTAAGTGCTGACATTTGCCCAGCACCATTCTGAGCCCATAATAGCTAGATAGTAAATGGTGGCTATTACATACGTTCAAAGTGTTCGTTCAGTAGATGGTAATTTTCTCCAGAAATGAAATTAGATACATGTTCTTTGAGTTTCCAGAGCTATTAAAATCTTTCAGCGTTTTTCTAAAATAGCTTGGTGTCCCACTGAGCACGTGTGCTTGCTTATTCCTGCAGAAAGTGTCTATGGACCAGCTCCTCTTTTCTTCCACATTTAATTTTAGACAGTTTCTGTAACCGAACTCACGGGGCTGGGTACAGTCATGCCCTTGCGCCCTCCCTGCGCTGGTAGCTTTGACTGCCCCAGGGAAGAGGGAAAGGCTCACACAGCAGGTGGGACCCACAGCGGAGAACGGAGTGTGACGGCTGGATGTCTTAAATTCCTGCTAGTTTATGCGACCACCGCTGCGAACCCCAAAGAGTCATCCTACGCCTGTTACTACGATGAGAAGAGGTCCACGTACCTGGGGGACTGGTACAGCGTCAACTGGATGGAGGACTCAGATGTGGTGAGCCCCCAGGGGTCTGGCTGCACCGCTGAGGCCCAGCCGTCGGCTCTGATGGTCAGAGCACTTCCATGGTTTCCTCTTTGCAGGAGGATTTGACCAGAGAGACCCTCCACAAGCAGTACCAGCTGGTGAAGTCCCACACCAACACCAGCCACGTCATGCAGTACGGGAACAAGGTGAGGAGGGCCGCCCCCGCTCCTGCTGATGGCGGTGGAGCCTTGGGCCGACTCCCCTGGAACTTGTGGCTCTGAGTCCTGGGCATCATGCCTGGGCTCTGGGGTCAGACCTTCCCAGGTTCCCCCTTGCAAAGTTGTGAGATTTGGGGCAAGGTGCTTCTCTGAATCTCCATTTCCTCCTGGGTCAGAGCTTTAGCGTACAGTTAAAGAAGGTCGTGCATCGGAAACCCTCAGCAGGCCTGGCGCATGGTAAGAGGCCGCTGAATTGAAAGTCTCTGCGAGTGTCGGGTGGTGTTGCTTCACGCTGCAGCTCGTTACCTTTAACTTTGGGCTAGGATTTAGGGACTTCCGGCCCACCCCACCCCAGCTATGTTCAGAAGGGACCTAGTGGTTAAATGGGTAAGTTTATCAGGGCTCTCTGGGCAGAGGTCACAGCAGGTGGCTGCTGAAGGCTTGGGCCTTATGTGTCACCCGGGGTAGGGGGTGGCGCAACCCTTGCGATGTGCAGAGGAGGTGTTTGTGCACTTGTCCCTGTGACCAAACACCATTCCTCAGGTGGCCTGCTACCATCTGAGCTCCCACCGGCTGAGATCTGTTCCTTGGATGCAAACACTGTCCTTCTGGAAGGCCTTGTGAGCCAGTCAACCCAGCTGCCTCCAGCTCCTCATGGGCAGAGTGTGGACCAGAGCCTGGGACTCCGCAGGGTGGGCACAGGCCATGAGATGTGCCCTCAGGATGCCCTGGACCAGGCCGGGCTTCTTAGTGGTAGTGGTGGAGCAGGGAGCAGAGAGAAGGCAAGGGAAAGGTGACTCCCAGGAGGCAGGATCAGAGGTGGCACAGCCCTGGCTGCATGGGACAGGGGAAGGGGGGGCATCTGGTCACAGCTCTTTGCCCTGGGCTTCCTGTGTGCCTTGTGATTTCTTCCGCACTGGCTGTTCCTGGTCTTTGTTGAAGAGCTGTGATGGATCTTTTCCAAACCTTATGTGTTCATATGTATTAATGTGAATTTCATTTTTGTTTTAGAGCTTTTTAGATTATTTTTCATTCTATTTTTATTCTTTTTTTTTGTTTTGTGTTATTTATTTATTGGAGAGAGGGAGAGAGGGAGAGAGGGAGCACAAGATGGGGTAGGGTCTGAGGGAGAAACAGACTCCCTGCTGAGCAGAGAGCCCGATGCGAGACTTGATCCTGGGACCCTGGGATCATGACTTGAGTTGAAGGCAGACGATTAACCGACCGAGCCACCCAGGAGCCCCAGTTGTTGCCTGGTTTAAGAACAGAATTGCTTGCAGCATTTCTTTCTCTGATTGGGGTCCAGTCTGGAGTGACCTGTGCAGGCAGCAGAGCCTGGCTGATGTGCCCGTTTGGCCCTGACCGTCAGCCAGCCTGGCCCTCTGTGGCTTAGCTCTGCCCCGCTCAGTGGACCCAGACCTCAGCTCTAACCTGTTCTTTGTGCCCTCCTGCTCCCAGGTGCTGGGGCCCGGTGGGTGAGCCTGGGTAGGGCAGCACGACCCAGGGTTGCCGCTGGCTGAAACGACCCTGGTCCAAGCTCTGTGTGACAAGGGAGCAGTGATTACGTTTCCTACATGACGGAATTAGCAATTCTCCTGCGAAGGAAGCCAAGCATTTTTGAAGTTCATCATTGGTGGATTTCAGGGGCTCGGATGTGTTTTCTTGCCACCTGCTGAGGACCAAGTGTGCATTTCCAGGCCGCACCCGTGGCCCTTCAGTGGTCCTGAAACCACGTGGCGTGAACTATGAGCCTTCCACGGAGAGGCAGGATCCAGGACACGTTCGGGACGTGTGCCGCTCAGACTGGCTCTCTCCCTTTCTCCTCAGTCCATCTCCACCATGAAAGTGATGCAGTTTCAGGGGATGAAACACAAAGCCAGCTCTCCTATCTCCCTGCCTCCGGTCACACACCTTGACCTCACCCCGAGCCCTGAGGTGCCCCTCACCATCCTGAAAAGGAAGCTAATGAGCACCAATGACCTGCAGGAGTCCAGGAATCTCGTGGAGCAGATCCACAGGCATTTGGACGTAAGTAGTGGTTCAAGGAACCATTTCCTGCTGCTGCCCCCAGCCTCACCGGGCTGCCTGCATGAACTTGGTCTCTGCCTCCTGATGGTTACCCAGTACCACTTGGAGCTAGGTGACAGCACTCTGGGGCCACCCCTCCTGCCACATGGGATTATGTGGGGAAGGAGACTAACCTCTGTGCTCCATGTAACAGAGAAGCAAGTGAGCAGAGCACTGGCTGTCTTCATTCTCCATTAGTCAACTGACCTTGACCTCTTTGGTAGCAGGCAGCAGAGGATGAGGCTGTCTCTCTCCTATATCTGCCAGTAGGTCATGGCACGTGGGCCTTGCCCTCTTTTGTACCTGGTTGCTTAGAAAACATTTAAATATTGCCACTTGGTGAGTTATTAGCTAATCGTGGTTTGTTTTTTTTTTTTTTTAAATGCAATGTATAAAGTTTCTGCAGCCTTAGGAAATTGTAGTTATAGCCTCAGATTCTTCCTTAAAATGTTTGAGCAATCTTACAGTAACTGTTATTGCTACTTTAGTAGCTCATCTGATTGTTTGGAAGTGGCAGAATCCTGTTTCTGGTTCTAGCTGCACATCTAGAAGCCCCCGGGGAACGGGCTGTCGCTGGGCTACCAGGCGGAGGTGGTCTCCTTCAGCGGAGCTGGCTCTGTGGTGACTCGCCAGCCTCATGAGCACGGCGCTTGGGCATTCGAGAGCACAGCCTATGTTTTCTAGGAAAGATAACATCTCTCTGATCCGGTTTAAATTCCTGTCTCTAGTAATCCTGGCAGTCGGTGTCCCACGTCTGGTATATTTTTTGCTGGTCTTAGTGTAATACAGAGGTCCTCCTACTTGTTGGTCTGGGACCTCTTTATGGTCCTACTAAAATTTTGATTCCAGGGTGCTGTTGTCTAAGTGGTGTTCTGGTGATAGTTGCTACATCAGAAACGTACACTGAGATTTTGAAAATATTAACTGATTAAGAAATAATAATAAATCCATTTTGCAGTGTGGTATTTCTTTTATTCATCCTTTGGGAAGGAAACAGTGCCCCTCCCCATATCCCTCTTTCTGGTGGTTCTGGACTAGATGGGCAAAGGTGCCCGTGAACACACAGCACCATTCAGGGGACAGCAGGCTACTCTGGGGCACAGTCTCTACACCCCCCCCCCGCCTTTTCTCAGAGTGGGCCAGGCCTGCTGTTCAGGGAGATAGATTTATAGGTTTCTGTCGTGTCAGAAGACCCTGAAAAGGCAGACTATTTCTCAAGGTTTCTGGCAATTACTGGAAGTTTCCCATGCACATCTCTTGCCTCCTGCAGAACGCCTCTGTTGGCATCTATTTTATTTTATATTTTAAGATTTTATTTATTTGAGAGAAAAAGTGAATGAGCATGAGCAGGGAGAGGGGCAGAAGGAGAAGCAGACTCCCCGCTGAGCAGGGAGCCTGACGCGGGATCAATACCAAGATCCTGGGACCATGACCTGAGCTGAAGGCAGACACCTACCCACCTGAGCCCCCCGGGCGCCCCTGTTGGCATCTGTTTTAACATGCTAGGTGAGAAGCTGCATGAAGAGAGGTCTAACAGATCCAGGGTTCCGAGAGAGATTGCGTGACTTAAGGCACATTTTGAAAACGTGTGTCTCCGCAGGCAAGGCACGTCATCCAGAAGTCAGTGCAGAAGATCGTCTCCTTGCTCACCAGCTCAGATGCTGAGGCCGAGGGGCTGTTGTCGCGGAGAGCCGAGCTCAGGGCACACGAGTGCTACCAGGCCGCTGTGTCCCACTTCCGCACGCGCTGCTTCAACTGGCACTTGTCCACGGTAGGCTGGGGCCTGGGGCCACACCACACCACCTACCCTGGGCCCGCAGAGCCCTTCCCTGCGTCTTAAACCCCCAAAGCTAAATTAATATTGGCCACTGGAAATCTCATAAGATGCATGGTCTTCTAGAAGGTTCCATCCAGGCTCAGGATACAGTGCACTCATTCAGAGGCCTTTGATGGGGACAAGAGGGGGAGGGTCAGCCCGATCACTGACCACGAATGCTGGCCCCAGACAACACTCAGTTGTCCAGTGGGTAGGAGTTTACCAGTCGTGGCCCAACTCCTTCCCTGTGTTTGACTGACGGGATATTCCTTCTCTCCCATCTTTGCAGTCTCCCTGCCACACCCCCTCCCTCACCCCGGTCTGTTTTGACCCCTCCCCGAGATTGAGTGTTGAAGTCAGGCCCTGGTAGAACGTCGGGTTGGTGGTCAGTGCCGTGTGATGCCCGGAGCCTTCTAGGGAGGGGGTCAGCCAACCGGCCCCCAGCCCGATCCTGCCCACAACCTGTTTTTAAGAACAGTTGTACTGGAACACAGCCGTGCTGTAATTGTGGCGTAGTTTCTCTGGCTACTTTCACACTCGCAGACTCCAGTAGTTCACACAGCCCACAAAGCCAAAAATGTTTCCCGTCCGGCCCTTCCCAGAAGAAGTTTGCCAACTTCTGCTTTAGAGTCACGCTCTCCCCGGCTGTAGTTACTGGCCTCGAAGGGCTGCTTGAAGTCACATTTAGGTCAATTAAATTAAGCCAAATGAAATGCAGCGGGAAGCTCGGTTTCTTAGCCGCTCCAGCCACATTTTGGGTGTTCAGTAGCCACACGTGGCTGGAGGCTACTGAATTAGAGAATTTGATAGAACATTCCCATCACTGTAGAAAGCCTTGTCGGGCCATGGTGTGTGCACCTGGTCATGCCTGAATGCTTCAGAGATGGGGCCCGGGTCACTTTGAGGTGGCTCTCCATTATTTGGAAGCTCTCAAGTTTATTTTGTCTTGTATTTAACTTTGTAAGGAACGTGCTTTTCTTACTTGATAATGAAGAATGTCCCCCTTATTTAATCAATGCTTTGTCTTCTGGTGCCAACTCTTTTGCCCTCTGGAATCACACAAAGCAGATCTCCTCCTCCTTCCCCCTGAGAGTTCTCACATTGCCCCAGAAGGTTTTGCAAGATAAACATTCACAGTTATCTCAGTCTTTCCCTGGGGCCATCTGGCTTGGCATCCATTTCCCATCCTGCTTTCCTCCGTGTGTTCCTCCCAGAATGAGGTTCCCAGAGCCAAAGCCAGGTGGGCAAGGTTGCGGGGGGTTCCTATTAAGACGGAAGCGGGACCACGGTGGGCCCTCTGTTGGGAGGCCTGAGCTGGTACCGACATGCTCTTGGAGGCTTGCTAGCCCCCAGGCCCAAGGGCCTTTTTCACGGGAGGGAGCCCATAAATCATCCTGGGTACTAAAAAGAGGTCCTGGAGGATCCATGAGCCCCGAAAAAAGGTCAGGGACCACAGGTCAAGGTGCTTTACACCTGTAACCGCAAAAGTGTGGGATATTCCCAAGTCAAGAGGTGATAGTATGGTGAGACGATGGCGTCTGACTGTCTTTTTTGGTTTGTTTGCCTCTAGTACGAGTATGCTCTGAGACACCTGTACGTGCTGGTCAACCTTTGTGAGGAACCTTACCCGATTGACAGGTGAATGCACACGTGGCCTGCGGGCTCGGTGTCCCTTTGCAAGCCGGCAGGAGCAGCACTTCTAGCCTTCTCTGCCAGCGGCTCCCTCTCACCGCCGGTCGAGGAGCTCAGGCTAGATGCTCCCTCCACGACCCTTGTGGGGCGGGTCTGTCGTCAAGGACGACCTGTTCTGGGTTGGGTTGTTTGGGATCATTTCTCCAGACATGACCTGGGTCACCAGCCTCTTCTTCCTGCTTCTTACAGAATACGGTTGGCCATGGACAAGGTGTGCCTTCAATACTACTGAAACACTGCCTTCCTGATGCTTTTCCACGAGCGAACACTGTTCCTCACAACGTGTGCTCAGTCGGAAGAGGGGGAGCCAGCGGGAGGCCGCCCCAGGGGCTCCGGGCTCGCCTAGGGAATGCGGTTGGGCCACCCACCCTGTGGGCCTTACCTCCTTCCCCAGCTCTTGCCGGTTCTCTGTGCCGTTCCAATAAAACTACACATTGGCCTGGGTAAAGCTCAGTGTGGAGAAAGGTATATTTGCTTTTTGAGGAGGTTTTTGGGCTCATTTGTTTCCAGAAGCAGGAAGTTGACCCCGGGGTGCAGCAGGTTCTGCCGCTGGTAAAGGGTTCTGAGGAATTAGAAGCTGGAACCTCTTGAGTCTTCAGAGTGACTTTATCGAAGAGGGTTGGAAGCCCCAGATGGAATAGTATGTTTAGGAAATACTTTGATTTTTTATTGTTTTTATATCTTTATTTATCAGCAGTGGGCAAGACTTAAACAAAAGAAATACAGATTTATCACTGAACCTGAGCATTCATTTCAGGCCCCTGACTTGGCCCCGATGCTCCTGGCCACAGCTGCTGTTCCCCTCCCCCACCCTGCTGTCCCTGCCCCTCTGTGCTCCCGGACTCTTCAGCCTCCTGTGCCTTTGTGACCTGCTGGTCCTCTCTCCCCAGAGTGCTTTTCCCTCATGGGATAGATTCTCAGGGTGTATCTCAAGGGCCACTTCGCCCTTGAACCTTCTTCAACTTCTTCCTGTCCCCTCCCACCCTCCCACCCCCATGGAAAGTCCTCTCTCCCATCTGTCTGTGTTGTTTAGCATTGGGCACGGCTAGTGTTGGGACTGGCTTTCCCAGACGGGGGAGGGAGGGGGGGTGTCTCAGCTCCCAGGGCGCAGAGCTGCCTGGCTGTTTCCCTCGGCCCGGTGCCCCACGCAGGGAGGGACTCCCAAGGGGCTTGCTGAAGACGGGTCAGTAACACGAACTACATCCATGCAGTGGAATAGCCTAGAGAAATAAAAAGGAACGAGGCACCGATGCCCGTTAGGACACTGAGTCTGAGTCAAGTCACCAGTCACTGTTTACGGCTAATGTGCAGAATAAGCCGGTCTGTGGAGACGGGAGGGTAGCAGGCAGTGGGGAGAGCAGGCAACGGGGACGTAGTGATTGCTGATTGGTAGGCAGGTCTTTTGGGGTGATTGAAAGTGTTCTGAAACAGATTGTGGCAATGTTCACACAACTCTGAATATACAAAAGGCCACCAAACTGTACAGCTTACATGGAATTATGTGGTTTGCTCCTTAGATGTCAGTGATGCTGTTTTTAAAAGTAAGCCATAGCGCATGGAGATAGAGAGACACAGAGAAAGCAGGTGACCCCACCTGAGTGTTCACCCTCGTGACCCCGTCTTTATGTCATGAAACATGTCTTCTTTAGCAACAATCGATGCCTTTAAAGTTTGGAGTTAAGGATTGGAAGTTGAGACACTGGCCAGTAGGCTTAGGTCTGTGACAAATTCCAGGTGATACTTCGGTTTCCAGTGGGTCATTTTTCATCATGGATTATCCTTCCTCAGGGAGGTGGGCCTTGCGGCTAATCTCATGACTTCAGGGAAAAGAACTCTTACTGTCCTAAAGACTTGGGGGCGCTCTAGGGTTTTAGGTGACAAGTACAAGAAGCCTGCTGTGTCTTACCACTCATGTTCAATGATGGGCGAACCTGAGGGCTGGCTGATGATCAAAGAAAAGGAGGCCCTGAAAAGGAGAATTGTGAAAGAAAGCTTTTAGGAGGCCTCACGATACAGATGGTAGAAAGCTCTATTCCTCTGTTCTCACAAATTGTTAACCACCCTTGTGATCCTGCTTCTCTGGGTCCTCTCTGTAGAATGAAAGCAGACTTATCTATTTAATAAACACAGAAGCTTGAATGTTTGTGGTTCCAAAAGTTAAGAGTGGCGGTGTTTTGTTTCTCAAATAAATGATTTCTTAAGTCACAGTGCCATGGCTTTTCTTCTCCTCCCACGGTTCCAACAGGCCCCTGGCGGAAATGGGCTCTCTGTCCCTCCTGTTAAGTCCTTTTCTGTTCTGATTTCTAATCAGGTTGATCTTTCCATGTGTGTCACAACTGACCAGTGGTTTTTTCTTCCTGTAATTCTATCCAAATTGTACAGACGTGTCCTGGCACAAAGTCCCAACACAAAAATATTCAGGGCATAACGTGGCCATCCGTTCTCTTCCCCATAAATCTCAAATATTGATCTGATATTCATCAAGAACCCCCTTTCTCTACATTAACATACCTGTATGCAAATGATACTTTTTTCTTTTTTACCTTTTCATTATAAAAACATAGAAAACCAAACGTATTGCTTAATGAATTATAAGGGGAACATCCTTGTAGCTATCACTAAAATCAAGAACTAGAACTTTCCCAGCTGTACTGTATTAGTTCAAAGTTCTCCAGAAACAGAACCAGTAGCATGTGTATACATATAAATTTTATATATACATGTACACATACATATATTTGGAGAGGTTTATCTTAAAGAATTGATTCACATACTGTGGAGTACTTAGTTAAGTCCAAAAGTCTGCAGACTGGAGACCTGGGTGGGGAGAATCACAGTTCAAGTACAAAAGCTATCTGCTGGTAGAATTCCTTCTTGTTCAAGGAGGTCAAACTTAGCGCTACACAGGCCTTCAACTGATTGGATGGGGCCCACCCACATGGAGGATGATCTCTAGCACCCATTCCATGTTAATCCCATCCAAAGAACACCTTCACAACAACATCCACAGAGTAATACTCGACCGGTTATTGGCACTGTGGCTCCTTGCACGTCGACACTTAAAACTAACCACACCAGCCACTCAGAAACGCCTTCTGCTCCATCCCCATCACAGCCCTGCCCCTGCCCCCATACCCCCTCTCCCCGTGTTCTTTGTGTCCTTACACGTGTGCATCCCTGGACACTGTTTCACTCTTGCCCACTTAACAAAAACGGTAAACATGAAAAAATGCTCAGCATCACTCGGCATCAGGGAAATACAAGTCAAAACCACAATGAGTTACCACCTCACACTGGTCAGAATGGCTAAAATTAACTCGGGAAACAACAGGTGTTGGCAGGGATGCGGAGGAAGGGGAAACTTAAAACTGCTGGTGGGAAGGCAAGCTGGTGCAGCCACTCTGGAAAAGAGTACGGAGGTTCCTCACACAGTTAAAAATAGAGCTTCCCTATGCCCCAGCAATCCCACTACTGGGTATTTATCCCAAAGATACGAACAGTGATCCGAAGGGGCACCTGCACCCCGGTGTTTACAGCGGCCACGTCCACAATAGCCAAACTATGGGAAGAACCCAGATGTCCATCGGCAGATGAATGGATAAAGAACATGTGGTATATCTTTTTTTTTTAAAAGATTTTATTTGACAGCGAGAGGGGGAATACAAGCAGGGGGAGTGGGAGAGGGAGACGTAGGCTCCCCACTAAGCAGGGAGCCTGATGGGCTCAATCCCAGGACCCTGGGATCACGACCCGAGCTGAAGGCAGATGCCTCATGACTGAGCCCCCCAGGCGCCCCCAATGTGGTATATCTATACGCTGAAATAGGACGCAGCCATCAGAATAAATGAAATCTTGCCATTTGCAATGACATCGAGGGAACTAGACGGTATTACGCTAAGAGAAGTGTCAGAGAAAGAAAATACCATGATTTCACTCACATGTGGAACTTAACAAAACAGGTGAACATAGGGGAAGGGAGGGAAAAATAAAATGAGACGAAATCAGAGGGGGAAAAACCATAAGACACTTGACTAAGGGGGAACAAACAGGGCTGCTGGAGGGGAGGGGTGTGGGGATGGGGTGACCGGATGACCGGCATGAAGGAGGGCAACGTGAGGTGATGAGCATGGGGTTTTCTATGCAACTGATGAATCCCTCTACCTCTGAAACTAATATACCCCATGTTTTAAATTGAATTTAAATAATTTTTTTAAACAACGGTGTTGTCTTTTCAGCTCCTTTAACCTACAGGTTTCCTCCCCATCTCCTTTCTTTGCCGTTTCTGTTGAAGAGCAGGGCTGTTGGTCCGTGGAGTTTCTCAGTCTGGGCCTGGCTGACCGCACGCTGTGTTGCCGCCTGCACGTCCCTCTGCCCCTGGGGCTCTCACCGATCAGCAGCTGGGCCCAGAGGCTCCAGCAGATCCCCTGTTGGCAGGGCTGGAAGTGGGCTGTGCTCTCTGCTCAGGGGGCGCGTTGGCGGAGTTTCGCTCCTTTCTGATTGTAGTTGTTGAAGCTCGGTGCCTGTATCCGTGAATTCGAGGGACGACAAACAGGTGAAATTCTGGTTCTATCTGCTTGTTCTCGTTTATAAGCTGCAACTTCAGAAGGAGACCTTTCCCTTGCCTGCTATACCCCTGGCATAGCTCATGTGGGAACGGCAGGAAAAAGACTTCATCTGTCCTCTTATTTACCTAGTTTTCGAATTGGTCCCCTTTCCTGCTCAAAAGGTGACCCAGATAGCTTTCTAAAAATCATTTTTGGGGCGGCTGGGTGGCTCAGTGAGTTAAGTGTCTGACTTCGGCTCAGGTCACGATCCCGGGGTCCTGGGATTGAGCCCCGCATCGGGCTCTCTGCTCAGCAGGGAGTCTGCTTCTCCCTCTCCTTCTGCCCCTGCCCCTGCTTGTGCTCTCTCTGTCCAATAAGTAAATAAAATCTTAAAAACAAAATGAAGATTATTTTGAACTCATGGGTGTGGACATGTCTCATGGGCTTCATCCCATTGTGCTCTGCCGAGGCCGAGGCATTTCGGTCCCCCTCCAGCCCCCGCGCCCCTCCATCTCAGTGGATGGCACATCCCTCCGGTACCGTGCCCAAGACGAAAATCCAGAAGCCCACCTAGGACTCTTCACCCTCCTTCAACACCCTCCACCATATCCTGCCGCTTCTAGCCCCTCAATGCTTCTCAGGGTTCCCCTCCCTGCCCATCCCTCTACCCTCCCAATTCAGACGTCACCTCCTCTCCCCCGGGTCACTGCGCAGGCCTCAGCAGACCCCCTGCCTCCAGCCTGGTCTCCATTCAGTTCCATCCCACGTGAGTGGAGACTCTCCAGACTCCGTGAGCTGCCAACCAGGATCATTCCCGGCCCGGTCTCATCTCTCACTTCTCGTTTAGCCTAACTCTTCAAGCCACCTTGAAGTGACTGGTTACCCTGCATACAGAACACTTTGATTTGGTTTTTCTGAGACTTTTCACTTTCTTTAGCTTCCTTGTCAAGAACTGCCAGGGTCTAAGATCTGTACCCCACTAGCATGCCAGCAAGGTCACCCGCCACAGTGTCATGGGCACTTGCAGGAGATCTGAGACCCCAGGGACAGACACAACACCCTTGGGATGCATAAGCTTCACATTTGCTTGGGGGTGTCCTGGTCCATCAGGGGCCCGGAGGGGGAGGTGGCAGTGGACCCAGGCGGATGGATGCTGGGGTCTGGGGAAACTCAAGCCCAAGGAAATCTAGATCTTCTTAAAGAGGCTGCTAGCAAACCTGCCCAGCTTTTGCCCTGATGGGAGACACAGTCTTCTAAGGTGAGAGATATTATTTCATTATACCGGTCAGGAAGAAACAAATCTGCCCTCTTCCCAGGAGGGAAAAACTCTACCTTCTATGGCTATTTGGATATTCCTGCACAGACGGCTAGAACAAAAGGTTGTCCATGACTCTTCACCAGACATGAGACACACAAGGGCCCAAGGACCGGCTCCGGGCCGTTCTGTTCCCTTCTGCTCTTGGCTGACTCCTTATCCTTCCAGAATCCAGCTCAGGAACTCCAGGCATTCTCAGGCTCCAGGGTGCCCTCCTTGCTCCATCCACACGGTTACTGTCCGCTCCACCAAGCCCCCTGAACCCCTGCGCTTCTGCTGAAGTCGCGCCGGTCGCACTAAGCTAAAAATAGGCGCAGGGCTCAGCAAACCCCAGGTGGGACTTCACCTGCTCTCCCTCTAGAGCGAAGAATGCCTTCATATAGATTTGGGAAAGGTGTCCCTTCTTCTGGGTGGACACGATCCCATGCCAGGGAGCAGCCTTGAGGAGCGGAGCCCAGACTGGATTTCAGTCCACTTACCACCTTGGCCGTGCAACCTTGGCAGTGAACGACCTCCCTGCCCATACGTGCAAGCCCTGAATTTATTTACCTTTTCAAAAAGATTTGAGGCTCCCCTTCTCTGTCCCCACCCAAGAGCTTGTGTGGTTCCTGCAAACAGCCTGGAAAATCAGAGTAGAAACACGCGTTTTCAGAACGGGGACCGGGAGGCGGAGATGTTCTGTGACTTGCTAGGGTTTCCCCTTGGTCTGGAGCCCAGGTCTCCCGCCTGCTAGTGAGGTTCTCCCCCCCACCCCATTGCGGAGCAGGTTTCCTGACTTGGAAGCCAAACAGATGTCCGAGATCCCCTCTGGCTTCGGGCTGCATGGGCTGAAAGAGATGATTCCTGGAGAGCCTTCCTCGGAAAAGAATGTTCCCCCGGCAAGTTGCGTCACAGCTAGGGGAAAGGGGAAACCACTGCTGTGAGTTGGCTTTTTTTCTCCGCAGCCCTGCTCCATGTAGCCTTCCTGTGAAGGAAGGGCCTGCCTCCTGCCACAGCTGCTCTCCACTTCCCCCACCCTGGGGCAGCTGGGGCCCGGAGCCCAGCTAGCAGAGAGCAGACCCGGTGACCTCATCTGGCAGTGTGGGCAGCCTTCCCGACACACCCTTGGTCTGCCCAGCTGGATGCCTGCTTTGTCTGCAAGTGGGGTGAGCAGGGGTGTTTCTGCTGTCCCTAGACAGCTCCCCCCCACCCCTCTGCCTCTCTTCCCCCTCCTCCTCCCCGCCTTGTGCCCCCAGGAGAAATGTGCTCATAGCCAGGGCAAAGTGGGTCCACTCCATTAAGGTGTCATGAGGCCACAGCGGGCCAGGTATCTTCAGGGCTCGTGTGAGATTTTTTTCCTGATGGGCAGGACCTCGCACCCAGCTGTCACTGGTAGGCCACGGGGATGGGGGAGCAGAAGGACCAGGGCGTGACCCAGTCTCTCTGTGGAAAGCTGGTGGCTTCTCTCACGAGCCGCTGGCCCCGGCTCCAGCCTCAGGCCGAAGGCTAGTGAAAGCAGAGGGCAGAGGACACCAGACTGCCAAGCGGAGAGGGCACAGACCTCAGGGAGGAGACACAGATGAACCCCCGTCACATGTCCCAGCCTTTGTCCTCGTCACTCTTGGACACGCACATACATGCACAAATGCCTAGCTCTGGACTCCTGACCCCCTGCTCGGGGCCCGCAGAGAAGCCAGGCCAGTTCAGCCGCATCTTGGCCCTGTCTGCCGGGCCAGCCCTGTGATGCACGCTGTGGCCAGCTGCCGCCCGCAAGTTCAACACAGCTGGGGCTGAGTAGGCAAGACCTTGGTTTCCTACAAACAGGTCAGTGGGGATGCTGTGGGGGATGGGGAAAAAAAAAGCCTTAGATTGTGGGGTCGGTCAGACCTGAGTTCAAACCCCACTTTGGCCTCTAACTGGTGCATAACCTTGTTAAGTCTCCCAACTCTGTTATGAGCTGAATCGTGTGTCCCCTGAAGTTCCTATGTTGAAGCTCTAACCCCTGGTACCTCAGAATGTGACTGTGCCTGGAGACACGGGGCCTTTAAAGAGGGGATTAAGGCTAAATGAGGTCAGGAGGGTGGGGCCCTGATCTAGTAGGATGGGGTCCTTCTAAGCAGAGACATTGGGGATGCTTAGGCAGAGGGGAAAAAAGGCCATACTAGGACACAGTGAGAGGCAGCTGTGAGCCCACGAGAAACCAATCCTGCTGACACCCCCATCTCAGACTTCCAGATTCCAGAACTGCGAGGAAATAAATTTGCTCTTTAAGCCCCCTCCCCTTGTCTGTGGTATTTCTTGATGGCAGCCCCAGCGGGCTAACACACCCCCATTCTCTGAGCCCCGATGTCTTCATCCGTAAACACCTCCTTCACCGGACTTTCTGCCAATGAAATAAAATAAAGCAGGGGAATCCCTTACCAGTAGCAACATAGCAACAACCCCCCCACCCCCACGCCCTCCTCAGGCTCAGGGATTATGAAACCCTGTTTCCTTGTTTTGTGGCTCTGGGTCAGGGCCGCAGGCCTGTACTCATCCTGTCCCACCTTCCCAGGGGCAGAAACATCCAGACGAGGTGGGGTGGTGGGGGGAAGCAGGTAGCCCCACCCCTCCTGCCTTCTGGCCTCCGCTGGCTGCATCCCTGTGTTGGCCTGAGGATGGTAGGCCGGACACACACGCACACGCACACGGGCTGATCTTACAGTGGCCCCTCAGTTCAGCCCCCCGGCTGTTTCTGCCTGCTTCCTGGGAGCTGGACATGGAACCCCAGGGCTGGCCCGGGGCCCGATCCATCATCTGGATCCCAAACCTGCCCTAATCTGGGGGCTCCACTGGGACAAAAGGCCCCCTCTGACTTCCCCCATCCATCTCTGGACTCGTGGGAGGCAGTAGGCACTGCCCTTATAGCTGGGGGTACCAGACTGCAGAGCAAGCTCAGCGCAGGGCTGTGGGGAGCCCTGGAAGCCCGGGAAGGGGACAGTGTGGCATCGCTGGGAGGGGGGTGGTGGAGCGAAGGGCAACCTGGGGTCATGGCTGGCTACCCTCAGTTTCTGGGTATTTGCCCACCTACCCCGAGCCCCAGCCTCAGAAGTCCTTCCAGCTGGCTGCACCCTGAAGCCGGCCCTCCCACTCACACAGGGCTGGCCCGGAGCCAGAGTCCAACAACTGTTTGTTGACTGGCTGAGGGAGCGGGTTGACGCCCAGGGGTTTCATTCCCAGAAGTCCAGCCACCCCGCCCTGGGCGCCCTGCTCCTCGCCATTCACTGGGGCTCCACCTGAACCTGTTTTGTTCTCTGCTGTTTCCCAGGGCCTGTAAGAGTGCTGACATTTAACAGGCACTCGACACATACACGTGTTTAATCAATGCTGAGAACACAGACGTTAACGGTCCGAATCTGGAGGACAAGGCAGAAGCATCAACCGACAACTGCAATTTGATGAGAGGTCTCTTGTGAGATGAGCTCAGGGGTCTGTGGGAATGTGTCCAAGGACTGTCAGGCCAACCTAGGAAGTCAGAGAAGGCTTCCTGGAGGAATGGGCTCTGAAGGATGAATAGGAGTCCGACTGCGCAATGACTACAGGGAATGGTATTCCTGGGATAAGCAGCAGAAGCAGGAAGGTGTGAGAGCATTCTTGAAAGGACACAGAGGTGGGGATGATGGGAACCAAGGGTGGTGCAGACAGGCCGAGGGGCAGACAGGGGCCAGGGCTATGAGTAGAGGAGCTGAAAGTACACAGCAGATTCTGTCAAGACCAGGCCCTCAGGGACGCCTGGGTGGCTCAGTTGGTTAAGCGGCTGCCTTCGGCTCCGGTCACGATCCCAGGGTCCTGGGATGGAGTCCCACATCGGGCTCCTTGCTTGGCAGGGAGCCTGCTTCTCTGCCTGCTTGTGTGTACTCTTTCTCTCTCTCTCTCTCTGGCAAATAAATAAAATCTTAAAAAAAAAAAAAAAAAGACAGGGCCCTCAGCAGAAGCGGGGAGGAGGCCTTCTGAGCCCCACCTTGGAAGGGAGTTAGGCATTCATGGGGGCTTCTGGCTAGATGAGCAGAGATCTAACCTCTTGAGGAAAAGAGAGGACATTTTTTAAAGGGCTTTTATTAAATTCTCCCCACACAGCCTCCCTCGCCCCACCGCCGCAGCCCTGGGGTGTGTGTCCACCGAGAGAGGGCCCCATCAGTGTTCCCTGGTGGCTGAAGCTGGGCTTGTCCCTGCAGGTGCCAAGCTGGCTTCGCTGGGTGGTCCTGGAGCGGGAGGGGCTCAGAAACTGTGGAGGGAGGGAGGGTGGGCGACTATGGGCACTGGCAGCTCAGGACAGTCTCCAGCGTCTAGACGGGAGGCTTGTCTCAACACACACCCTGAGAGATGCTCCTGAGATGCTGGGAGGGTCCAAACCAGCCCAGCTCCACCCCAGGGGGCACGGTGGGCAGCTGCGGCCAGGCCGCCCCTCCGAAGGACAGTCTTGGGGAAAGTATGTCCTCCCAGGGAAACACGGAGTGGGGGGCACGGGGGAACAACAGAAGGGACAGGGTCAGGAGCGGCTCTGTTTGCTGCGGCTGGTGGGAGAGTCCCTCCCCTCTCTGAGCCTCATTTCCCTGTCTAAGGAAGAACTTGGCCTCTCCGTGCTCCGTCTCTTCTTCATGAAACACTCGGCCTTCATGCTGCATAGGCTCTTCTCGATTCTTCAGCCGTGTTGGTCTCGGCGCACTCAGTATGCTTCAAGCAAGCGTGACACCGGGGCATCCCACATCCCATCCCCCTTGGGAGTGTGTGTTCAGATGGAGGCGCCCCCCACCCTCAGGCGAGCGCTGGCGGGGTGGGGTGGGGGACAAGCCAGAGCCCGGTCCGCCCACTTTCCCGCCGGCCAGTCTTTACACGCTGCCCCCCAGGGGCCGGGGGACACCCGGCCTCACAGGAAGTTGGGCTCCCGCACCACGAGGCAGGGCGGGCCGCCGCCGCCGCCGTCGAGGGGCCGGTACACGAAGTGGAAGTCGCGCTTGGGCTCGCTCCGCAGCAGGTAGCCCTTGATGCGGTGCGGCAGCGCCTCGTCCGCCAGCTGGAAGCAGCGCCCGTCCACCAGCACGAAGAGCCGGTGGTCCTGCGGCTGCAGCACCTCGAACTTCTCGGCGCACTGCGCGCACAGCGCCTCGGCCAGCGTGTCGGCCCGCGATGCCAGCGTCCGCGACTGTCGATCGGGCTCCAGGTACGACACGCAGATGAAATCCTGCGGGGCGGGGCGGAGGGGGCTGGCGTCACCCGCGGGGCCCAGGGGCCCCAGGGGTGCGTCTCTCCCGCACCCCGACCCTGGGGAGCTGGCACAGGGCGCTGGAGCCGAGTGGCCTTGGACAAGTCCATTGCCCTCTCTGGGCCCTGGCTCTTCTCTATGCACAGAGGAGGACTGCAAGAGCGGTCGTGGGGTTGGCAGTCGGGGACCCTGAGGCTGACCCCGCTGTGTGACCCACGGCCCAGGTCCTTCTGTCTCTGAACCTCGCCTCTAGACGGGCGGACCTGGCCAGGTGAGTCTGCAGGGGTGCGTCTCAGCAATGAGGACTGAGACCGCCCCCTGGTGGCCAGCCGGCGGCCTCGCCGTCATTATTCATCCGTCACCCACTTCCTCAACAATTCCTCCCCACGTTCCCCAACCCCGCTCCCGACCCCAGGCCCAGGGCTGAGGCATTGAGGCTGCATAAGTAAAATCGAATGTGCAGACCCCAGGCCCAGCAGCCCACGGTGCTAAGGCTGACGGAACCAGTTTGGCCCCCGAGGCTGGAGAAGCTTGGGGATGGCAGTGGGGGCTCCAAGGAGGAGGGGCGAAAGGCTTAGAAAAGGGGAAGGGGTGCTGGGCCTGAAGGAGGGTTTAGGGTGGATGGAGAGGGGAACCGCAGGAGCTAGGCGGGCAGGGGTGAGGAGATGCCTGCCGGGTTGGGTCTGGGAACGCACGCGCAAACCTGAACAGCATCTCCACCTTCCTCCACCAGCCCCAGAGGGAGGGCCATATGGCGGAAGGTGGGGCCATCGAGTTCTTGCCTGGCTTTAATCTGCTCCCCCTGTGTGACCCTGACCTCCCTGGGCCTCCACTTCCTCAACTGTAAACTGGGATAATACCAGTCCTTACACCTTGGCCGTGAGGAAGCAGACAGAGTAACGCAGTGCCTTTGGAGTCCTGGTCGCAACTTGAAGGCAGGTAGGAGGCCGTGTGCGCGGGGCTGCCCCCTTGTGGAAGGCTGGTAACAGCACAGCTGTCTGGGGCCATGTTGAGGATGATGATGGCCACAGTCACCACTTCAGAGTGATTATAATTATAGCTACAGAGTGGTGTCCTCCCCAGACCCCAGAGATCGCACTGAGGGGGTTCCTCATCCCCCATCCCAGGCTCTCTCCTAAGTTTGACCTCCTCCGTGACGGGCACTGATGCTCTGCCTGGCTTAGCACTGGGAACGTACAAAGTAGAAGCAAGAAGTAAGGAGTCCGGTGGTCAGGCTTGGATCAAGAGTGCTCATTTGTCACAGTGGAGAGACGTGCGTCCCAGGAGGGGATCGGGAGTGGTGGTGGGCTGGAGGCCGCTCCTAACCAGCCTGAGAAAGCCAATCGGGTCTATCTCTTCCTAATCTCAAATTCAGTGATGCCACGTTGGTAGCTTGAAATTGGCCGGGGTAGGAGTATTTCCACCACGGAAATTGACAGGGGATCAGAGCTGCTTTTTTTCTCCTCAGACACCCAGTTACTAACATTATCAAGACACCACTGATTAGAGGAGGGGAGACCTCATCTCGGTAGCCTAGAACATGTATCGGGGAGGCAGAGCTCATCTGGTCCCCAGTCCACCTGTGCTGATGGTAAAACTGAGTTCCAGAGAGGGGCAGAGATGGCTCAGGGTCACACAGCAAGTTAGTACAGAGGTAGGTGCAGAACTTCAGCTGTTTGCCTCCCAGACCTGGGTTCTGCCTGTTATAGAGAGGCCATCCTGAAAGCCACGGGTGGGGTTCAGGTCCAGTGTGTTCTGGGTGCCAAGGGAGTGAGACTGCAGAGCTATTTACAGCTATGGCTTGCTGCCTGGCTCGATGTTTTAACTCTGTCCATTCTGCACACAGCCCAATCCCATTCTGTCCCAGGCCCTGGGTGTGACACGTGAGCCATGGGCCCTCCCTTCCAGAGCAACAGCTTCAACTTAGACAGTCGCAATACAGTGTGATACGTGCTATCTGCGGGGGGAAGCAGCCACAAGAAGCACAGAGGAGGGCATCTAACCTGGGCCGCAGGAGGGGAGGACAGGTGGGGAGGTGGTTCCAAGCCAGTGGAGGAAGGGAAACTGATGAGTGTTGGCAGAGGCTGAGCACCAGGGACTTGAGTTCAGCTCATTCAGGGAACGGGGGATTGGGTGACTGAATACCGTGTAGGGGTGTGGGGGAAGATGACAGTGTAGGCGGCAAAAGTCCTGGCCATGCACGGCTTGAATACTGAGTGTGTCTAGGGAGAGCTGGGGAGAACGGTGGCTGGATTAGAGAGACAGGCTAAGGGCAGGGGACGCGGGCAGGGGACCCTGGCAGCTGCTGCATTTGTCCAGGGACAAAAGAGGAAAGGCTGCAGGTCCGCTCATGGGCTCCCCAACGGGGAACTGGCAAGACTAGGTCCATATCTCCGGGCATAGCGGGCACTAAGGAGTGTGGATAAAATTCTCATTCCCTCTCCATCCCCCCTTCAGGTATTGTCTGCTCAACTCAAACACCGATGGTGCTGTGATACTCTTCTAAAATCTGCCCCCGCATCCAGACGGTGTCAGGCTCGCTGAGCTGGGGGGCCATGGGACTGGTGTCTGCCACACTGCCCGCCGGCCCCTGCCCCCCTGCCAGCCCACGTGTCCCACGCATCACCTGCACGGAGGAGCGTGAGGCTCGGGCCTTGTTGAGCGTGCGCCGGCGCTCCCAGCGGTGGATGGAGTCTTGCACCTCCAAGCTCAGCTGCCGGGTCACCGTGATCTTGTCGTAGTTCTTGATGTGCTCCAGGGCCCCGTAAGTGGTGGTCAGGTAGTAGGACCCTGCGGAGACAGGGCGGGGAAGCTGAGCGGGGACCACCTGGCTAGCCTCTCCAGGCTCCATCCACCACCTATGTCTTCCTCCAAGCTCCACCCACCACCGCTGCCTGGGGCACACCTACTCCTAGGTCACCTGCGCCCCTGAGTGCACAAGCTTCCTGAGGTCCAGCACCGCCCCCCGCAAAGATGGTCTTTGGCTCCCCTTCAGGGTGGAACTTATTTTTTAAATGAGTTTTGAAATGTTTAAGAAAATTTTTTTTTTCAGATTTTATTTATTTATTTGACAGACAGAGATCACAAGTAGGCAGAGAAGCAGGCAGAGAGAGAGGAGGAAGCAGGCTCCCTGCTGAGCAGAGGGTCCGAAGCAGGGCTCAATCCCTGGGATCATGACCTGAGCCAAAGGCAGAGGCTTTAACCCACTGAGCCACCCAGGCACCCCTGGAATGTTTTAAAGTTTAAAGGACACACGACAAACTGATAATCGTGGATGTCCTTTGGGTCGGGGAAAGGGGTGGCTGGGAGACTTCTCACCATGATATACGCGTGTGTATGTCTGGGTGTGTGTGTCTAGATAGACACACACATATATATGTCCTTGTCTAAAAAATACTTTTCAAGAGATGTAGAAAAATTTTAGTTATGGTTAGACTTTTACACACCATTTTTAAAGATTTAAGGGAAGTAAAAAATTCAAATTCTTCATTTCTCTGTTCCTTTTCACTTCTTAATTCACAAGTGTTTCCAAAGGTAATTTAAGCGTTGTGATACTTCAGTCAGCAAAATTTACATGAGGTTTTAAGATAAAAGACAATCATTTGCATAGATGCTTAGAAGTTCACTCTTTTTAGCTTGCTAGGGATTTGAGTTAAAAGGTTTGCAAACCACTGACCTCACTGAGCCCTGTCACTTTGGAGAGATGGCTTGGTCAAGGTCATGTGGCTCTTCATGGGCCTCCTTCCCACTTCCCAGGGCTCCCTCCCAAGCCCTTTAGGGGCTGGGACAAGAATTTCTCCTCTTGGTTTTTTATTTAGTTGTTTATTTGCAAGAGAGTGGCGGGTGGGGGGAGGGACAGAGTGGGAAGGAGAGGGATAAGTAGACTCCGCATTGAGCATAGAGCTCAAGGAGGAGTTTGATCTTACAACCCTGAGATTGTGACCTGAGCTGAAATCAAGAGTTGGACGCTTAACCGACTGAGCCCCCCAGGCACCCCCAGGACATGGATTTCTGACATGAGGCTGATTCCCGTAGTGACTAAAGCAAATCCCATCTTCTCTTTTTTTTCTGAATAATTGAACTCAACTTTTGGGAGGGAAGGAACAATTAACTAAAAATGCTCACTTCCCAGACTCTCTTGCAGCTCAGAGTAGAGAGCAGGGGACCCCATTCTGGTTACTTAGACGTAAGTGGAAATCCTTGGTGGTGGGAGGACCTTCGAGAAAAGTCTTTTCAAAGGATTGCTATGGTCTTGGGTTTTGCCTGTCCTCCTTCCTCCTGCCTGGAACACAGAGGTGAGCCCGGGGCACAGTGCTGTCTGCAGATCGGAGGTGACAGGCACAAAGACAAAGGCTCACATCCTACAGAACAACGGAAAGAGGCGCGTCCCGGATTTCCTGATGATGGGACTAAAACCTGCCATCATCATCAGTTGCTTCTCCTATGATTTCTTTTCTTTCTAAAAAATTTATTTATTTATTTATTAGAGTGAGAGTGAGGAAGATCACATAGGGAGAGGGAGAAGCAGACTTCCTGCTGAGTTGGGAGCCCGATGTGGGACTCCATCCCAGGACCCCGAGATCATGACCTGAGCTGAAGGTAGACGCCTAACTGCCTGAGCCACCCAGGTGCCCCCCTCCCCAACTTTCATTATTTATTTAAGATTTTATTTATTTATTTGACAGACAGAGATCACAAGTAGACAGAGATGCAGGCGGGGTGGGGGAGCAGGCCCCCTGCTGAGCAGAGAGCCCGATGCGGGGCTCAATCCCAGGACCCCAAGACCACGACCTGAGCCGAAGGCACAGGCCTAACCCACTGAGCCACTCAGGCGCCCCCTCCCCGACTTTTAAGCCATTATTAGTTACATCGTGAGTTATCCGCAGCCCCAAGCATTCCTGTTACATTGGATGACTACAAATTCTACACCAATATGGGAAAAAAGTTCACAGCCTGGCTGGGGAAGGTGTGATGCTCATGTCAAAGCCAACCTAGAACCTGGGTTAGTATCCCTTATCGGAGAAGAGCCAGCCGCAAAACCACTCATGTGTCTCCCTTTCCAGTCTAGCTTAAAGCCAACTATGCCCAAACCCTTCCCTGGGGCCGCCAGACCTGGCTGTTCCCAGCATCCCTCTCTAGCTGGCGTGCCTCCCAGGCCCTGGGATCTCTGGGGAGTTACTGTCCTCTCTTTGCCCGTTTCCTCATTTACTTTTCCCAGGATGCTGTGAAAAGTAAGTGAGATGAATACTGTCAAGTGCACGGCTTTAAGGTGTCAATAACGCAGGTGGTTAGGGGACCTAAGGCAGAAAGATGCGGGGGGGGGGGGGGGGGGGGGGGGGGGGGGGGGGGGGGGTCCCGGTGGGGGGGGGGGGGGGGGGGGGGGGGGGGGCGGGGCGCGGCAGGGTGGGAATCTCACCCTCTTGTGGCCAGCTTCCCTTTGACTTGGGGCCATGCCATGCAGTACCCATCAGGACCACTAGGTGCCCCCCCCAACCATAAGTTTGGGAGCTGGTTGTTCCCTTCTGGGAGTGTTGTCCTTTGATGGAGAAAACTCAGGACCCCTATTAAGATATTTGTAAAGCATGGCCAGCCGTCAGCCAGAGTGCAGAGGGGACATGGGCAAAGATGTCCAGGAGGGTGCTTCTAGGAGAGGTCTGGATTTTGAGCAGGCTCCAGCCAGGTGCCCAGAGCTACCTGGGTCTCCCATTTGACCTTGAGTGCCCAGAGCAGTGGGAGCTGCAGAGAGAGGCTAGACGGGAGCCTGGGTCCCATCTGCCCAACATTCAGACCCCCTCTACTTGTTATAGGAAGTCCCTGATCTCCCATGCCTGATAAGCCTGCTGCAAAGAAATTGGGACCCAATCACTGGTCTTTTACCAAATTAGCAGCACCTGGAATGAGCTGAAAGAACACGGGTCTCAGAGGGCACAGAATCAGACTGGCAAGCCTTTCATTGAATGGAGAATGCTGGGGTGCCCAGAGTTTGAAAACCCCAAATCTACCCCAGCATGTGCACTTTCCCATGCCAGAGAAGTGACATGTCCAAGGTCTTCAGCCAATCAGAGGCAAAACTGGGATGGAAATCCAGCCTGCAAAACTCTCTTTTTATCCACCTGTGTTCTCCTCTTACAGGGAAGTAAGGGCTGGCCTTTGCCCCAGGCATCTCTGATCTCCTCAGAGCACCAATGGCAAGCACTCTGCTTCCCCTTCCCCTCTAGGTAGCCTCTTCTTCTTACTGGAGCCTCAGGGGCTTTGGGGATGGAGCACCTGTGTGCCACCAGCCAGCTAGGACAGAAGGCAAAGCTGGGGACACTCAGGAACACTGCCCTCCAGCCCTGGCTGGTCTCTGTCCCTCTGCCCTTAGGCCAGATACTTCTAGAGGAGGCCTGCCAGCTGTCAGACTTGACGGGTTGAAGCCCCTGCCCCAGCTGGAGACCCCCACACCATCTCACTACCAGCAGGCCAACACCTGTAAGCCAGGGCCTGTCCTGGGTGCTGTGACTTCCCACTTTGGCTCTCAAGGCAGGAACAGAGAGAGGGCAGGGAGGCCTCCTGGTTTGTGCAGCATGACATAAAGTGTGTCCTGGGGCCCTCAGCTGCCGTGGGCAGGGTCTATCGCCACTTGGGGGCGGTATAGGGCTGCTGGGAGGAGCCACAGGAAGTGCCTTGGGTTAAAGCAACTGCCTTCGGCTCAGGTCATGACCCCAGAGTCCTGGGATGGAGCCCTGCATGGGGCTCTCTGCTCAGTGGGGAGCCTGCTTCCTCCTTTCTCTCTCTGCCTGGCCTCTCGGCCTACTTGTGATTTCTGTCTGTCAAATAAATACATAAAATCTTAAAAAAAAAAAAAAAAAAAAAAAGAGATGCAGCCCGCCTGCATCTTTACTCCTGGTAAACACCTCCTGGAGTCCTTAGAAATCTTCCCATGGGGCCAGAGACTGACTCCTTCAGTTTGAAAGAGGCTGTAGTGTATTCAGGCAGACTTGGGTCAGAAGCTGTGAGCTAAGACTTTTCCTTGTTTACTTGAACTTGGCTTGTCTCAAAAATGCTCAACATAGCCCAGCTAGACCAGCACTCCTGCCTTAAGGACCTTGGCTTTCTCACCCAAACCCTGTGTGGGCTTCAGGAACAGAAGATCCCGAGAGGCCACGGCAGGATGGTGGTGGGGAGTCCAAGTCCATAAGGAAAGGGTCGTTGGGCCAAGGATGTCCCTGCCCTATCCCTGCTCAGCACTGTAGTTGGCCTGCAGCCCCATCTGGCCACAAGGACTCAGGCTGAGGATGGAGTAGGAGTCACTGTGGCCAGGGCGTGGTTGACCACCGCTGGAGAACGATCCAGCTTGGAGCATGGCAGAGCGCCATAGTCTCACGCCATCCCTCAAAGGACTTTTGGGGACATTGTCTCTGAGAACCTACAACAATCTATGGGGCTTGGGACCAGTCCTTTAACAGGATTTGTTAGCAGTTTCTTCCCAGGGAGACCAGCAGCAGTGCCCACTGTGGAAAATTTGAAAATCGGGAAATAAAAAGAAGGCACTCTGTGCTCTCTGCTCTGGGCCTTCCGTGGTCGTCTGAGTCATATCCTGCCCCACTGCGCTATCCCACTAACCTACTTCATTTCTTCTCCATATCCATCAGATGCATCAGATGAGAAATGTTTTCTTTGGTTTATTTGTTTAATTTAAATATTTGAAGTCTGACATCCTCCCTCCGCCAACTGGAATAAAATTTCACAAGATCTGTTGTCACCTGGTGTAAATTAGAAGCTCAGTCAGTATCTGTTGAATGAATGAGTATATGGCCTTTTCCCAGGTAACTGCTGAGTCTAAGTGCTTTTCTTATTGATTTATAAGAGCCTTTTACATATTAAGGCTATTAATTTTTGGTGTGCTAGTTTGTAGAACACTTTCCCCTAGTTTACTGTTAGTATCTTATTCTATTATGGTAATTTTTGACATGTAGAAGTTTTACCCTTTAGAGGTTCTATGTAATTAGGTAGCCAGAAGATAGCAGCTAATTTTCCCGCTGAGAGCTCTGGACGGACTGCTATACTACTCAAGGGCTAGTCCTAAGAACCGGGGTACTCCGGGTTTGGGGCAGGAAGCCAATTCTGCTCACAGCCCCCTGACCCTCCTTACCTCCCGTTCCCTTCTATTTGTTCCCCTTAGTGAGAGACACATCAGTGTTGTCTGGAGGGCTCTGCCCACCCCTTCAGCCTTGTGGTGCTTTCCTGTGCATGCTCAGGACCAGATAAATCAAGGAGGAAGTCTCATGAAGGCCTGAGGTAGAGGCTCCAAAGTGTGGGGTTCAGAATGAAGCATTCATTCATTCTCACGAGACTATGAGCCTTGACTGCCCTGTCTTGCACCGTAGCCCAAGAGCCTGGCACACAGTAGGGACTCACTGAGTAGGTGCTGAATGGATGGATGAATGGGTGGGTGGACAGATATATGGGTGAGTAGCTATGTGGGTGCGTGGATGGATGGATGGATGGATGGAGAGATAGATGGGTGGTGGGTGATGGGTGGGTAGGGGATCGATGGATGGATACCCTGGGCAACAGATCATCCCTGCTGAAAGAAGCCTGGTTTCCGCTGAAATCCTACATTCTCTGGAAGACAAGTTGTTCCAGCTGCAGACAATTTTTAACTAACGAGGAGAAATACATAGTTCCAGAGGTCCTAGAGCCCTCTTCCAAGTTCCACGTGACAGCCAGTTTCAAGGCTTTCCACGCTCCCCTGAGTTTCCAAGAACTCACAGAACCACACTCTTCACGCTATCACCCTAAAAGTGCAAACAAGATGCAAAGAAGACCAGCTTATCTCAAGAACCACAAGGCCCAAAGGGGACACTCAGGCCCTGAGATTTTCACTTTGCCTTTTGGGGCGGACATCTCACAGGACATCTCGGGGCTTCCTCAGAGCTGAGGTCTGGGTGGGCCGTACCTCAGGGATTCCCGGTGGAGGAGTGGCCAAGGCTAAGTGGGTGGGGGGAAGTGGTGGGAAGGGTGAAAGGGGAAGGGAAACTGAGCGTGGGGTGGGGCAAACCACTCTGCCATCATCCGACTGGGGAGTGTAGGGCTCCTTGTCCATAGCATTAAGCTTCTCTCACGGACAGGGAGGCCTGGCCAGGGCTGAATGAGCAAGGGGCCGACAGCTCCCAGGGCCACCCCGTCTAAGAACTGATCATTATTTCCTGCTCAGACTCCTTTCCATGGGTCTACCCACTGCTTCAGGCT
Source organism: Enhydra lutris kenyoni (assembly GCF_002288905.1). Classification (NCBI taxonomy): domain Eukaryota; kingdom Metazoa; phylum Chordata; class Mammalia; order Carnivora; family Mustelidae; genus Enhydra; species Enhydra lutris. The sequence continues at coordinate 3,320,999 of NW_019154104.1, forward strand.
TACCTTTTGTGCTTGTTCCCTTTCCCTCTGTGAAGAATGCCTTTCCCACTTTAACTGTCTGGCTCCTATCCACCCTTCAATGCTCAGCTCAGGTATCACCTCCTCCTGGAAACCTTCCCTGACTGCACAGCCTGGGCAATGGGCTCCCATACGCTCTGGGCTTCCCATCATTCCAACATTTGTCAAGAAGTGGTGACAGATCTCTTGACAGGCCCAGCTCCTCTGCTTGTCTGTGACCCCCCAAGAACAGCACCTACATGAGGCCCGTGTCTTGTCCCCAGGGCTCTGTGGAATCTGGCATCCGGGAAGGGCTTATTCGGCCGTGTAGGGCACCCTGGGCTTGGCTGAGGCCGGTGGTATGCGTCAGGATCGGTGGCCAGCCGGTGGCCCAGGGCCCGGCTAGGGCTGGCAACTCACCCTCCCCCAGCTGCAGGGCGGGGTCCATGAGCTCCATCATGTACTCCACGTTGAGGAGCATCTCCGTGAGGTTGCTGCGGGCCAGCACGTACATGAGCACGGGCAAGAAGTCGTCTGCCCCGTAGGGCTTCCCTGGGAGGAGAAAGGACGCAGAAGGTGGTGAGCATGAGGGTCTCAGTGTGAGCTGTTCCCCGGCCAGAGGAAGAGCACTGGTTTACTGGGACAGTGATGGTCACCCCTGGAAGAGGAACCTTGCTGCTTTCTCAGGACTCAGGACAGGGGTGACCTGCGATCAGCCCTCTCAGGAAGATCCGAGACACAGTCCAGGTTTAGGAAGAAGGAACCGAGAGAGACACCCTCCCCTGGAGTGGGCAGGAGCCAGCCCCTCCCTCTTGCCCAGCTCTTTCCCCTCAACGCCCCTTGCTGCTTTATTTTTTCATTTTTAAAGATTTTTTTTAAAGATTTTATTTATTTATTTGACAGAGATCACAAGTAGGCAGAGAGGCAGGCAGAGAGAGAGGAGGAAGCAGGCTCCCCACTGAGCAGAGAGCCCGATGTGGGGCTGGATCCCAGGACCCTGAGATCATGGCCTGAGCCGAAGGCAGAGGATTTAACCCACTGAGCCACCCAGGCGTCCCAAAGATTTTATTTTTAAGTAATCTCAACACCCAACGTGAGGCTCGAACTCACCACCCTGAGATCAAGCATCACACGCTCCAGCAACAGAGCCAGCCAGGCGTCCCTTCCTCTCCTTGCTGCTTATTCAACAGTCAAGTTCATATCACACTTATTCACGGAGCCACCCAGAAACAGCTGTCTCTCTAGTAATGATGTATTCTGGGAGGTTTCCTTGTCCCTTTTCAGCACACATCTCCCCTTCCAACTGCTAAACAGAAAGCCCTCCCTTCACCAGTACTATGTGGTTGGACATTCTACCATTCAGCCTTCACTCCACTGGGGTCAGCAGGGCCCTTTCCAGAGGGGGTTCTTTTAAAATGTAAATACCTCTGAAAGGAATAACCAACACAGGATACCTGGGTGGCTCAGTCAGTTAAGAATCTGCCTTGGCTCAGTCAGTTAAGCATCTGCCTTCTGCTCAGGTCACGATCCTGGGGTCCTGAGATGGAGCCCTGTGTTGGGCTCAGTGGGGAGCCTGCTTCTCCGTTTCCCCACCCCCTGCTCGTGCTCTCTCTCTCTTTTTCTCTCAAATAAATGAATAAAATCTTAAAGAAAAAAAAAAGGAAAAGGAATAACCCATCACTTCTGCTTTTGTGGAAAACGGTCATGGCTCAGAGCATCTGACGGTAACAGATGCCTTGGAGAAGAGAGGAGGGCGAGACGGTAGGCCTGAGGGACGCCTTCCCAGCGTGGTTCTGGGCTGGCTCTGGAGACTAACCGTTTGGCAATGCCAAGTCAGAGGCTGGCCACGGAGGGGAAGAATTCCTACAAGGACAGAAGCCACTGGAGTCCCTCAGTGGGCATCTTGGCATACCTCTGAGTGCACTGGGGAGAAGGAAAGCTTGGCTGAGCAGCTTTGCACAGTGGGGAATGGCCATACGGAGCCCCCAGACTCAGCTGGAGGTGACAGGAGAACTCTAGAAAGATCCATACCATGACTGCTGCCCTTCCTGTCTTGGGTGAGATTAATAATCGGTCCAAATACATGTCAAGCAATTAAAGTTCTTTCAAAGATGTATTCCTACATCCTACGTTTTACAAAGGAGTTGGGTGACTGTCGGCAAACATAGGATCAAACAGTAAAATCTGAATAAAAATGTAAATGTCAGGAGAACTCTAAATTACCAGAAGAACTGTAAGCCACAGGAAAAACAGAGATGTGAATGAGCAAGGACCCATGCAAGTGCGCCTTTAGTGCCTCAAATTTGGGTTGAGCTTCCCGGTGGCCAAAGCAAAGAGGAAAACACAATCAGTTACCTGCTTCTCGTTGACCATGAGAAGAAAACACACCAGTTTCTCGGGGGCCCAAAGACATCTCTCTAAGGCTTAGGGCTAACATAAACATTTCCCATGTAGCTTCACAAGGGGGACACGATCAGCAAGTTCCTTTGGCCCACACAGGGGCTTAGGTTGACTTTGAGATTTTCATTGCGTTGCCTCAAGATGTGGCTCAGGGTGAGCGCTTCTGGGAAAGGAGTTAGAATTTCATCGCTAGGCCTTCCCTCCCACCCCCAGTCCCTGTGACTATTATGTGAACGAGGCATTGTTTTGCAGAGGAAAAGGCCCTGAGGATGAGGAAGGGCCACGAGAGAGGAACAGAACGGAGTCGCACCAGAATGCAGGTACCCGAGAGGGGAATCAACTCCATTTTGTTGAGATCAGCAGTCTGGGCCGTGTCCTAACATTTCCAGAACTCGAGCTACAAATCCCAGTAGAAAGTGCTCCCAGCGAGTGGCCAGAACAGCTTGGCCAAGGCCCACCTGATCATTCTTTCAAGTTCATTCATTCATTCACTCACGTAAGCCCTCTTACTAACCACCCTATTCCTTGGGTGCTACCTGACCAGGTAATAAGATCGGATTTTTCTGGATTCTGATGGGGACCAGAAAGATGTGAGTAAGAGAAACAGCGTGAAAGAGGTTTTGAAAGGAGCAGGAGAGCTCTGTGTTAAAATCAGCAGCCCCTCTGGTGGCGTTCTCTCCCGCTGCCTGAGTCCGTGCAGGCGGGCACCCTCTTAGGGAGTTGGGGCACCCTCTTAGGGCACCAGGGCACCCTCTTGTGGCGCTGGGTCACCCCTGAGGGGTGCGATCGAGCACTGCTCTGGTGGGATCCCCATGTCACACCTCTCCAGCATACACCAGGCCAGCCCCTCCTCCCATGTCCTCCAAGACACACCCCCGGACAGCCCGATAATGTCTGTCCAAGGGGTGCCCCTTCAGCTCACAACTTGTCCTTGCTTGGTTTTCCAGAGAACACTGTGCCTTGTGGCCAGCTTCCTGGCCACACTCTGTTCCTACATCTGCAAAATGGGGCCAGCAACACCAGCCCTGATGGCCTTCCTGGGTTTTCAAGAAAATAAGATGAGAAATACAAATGTGTCCCAGACCTGCAAAGTGCTACAGAAAAGTGAGCTGTTACTGACATCTCTGTTCTGCTTTCTCAAGTGGCCTCAGTTTTTCCATCCGTGAAATAAACAGGCTGGAGGGGTTGGTAACACACACAGTCAGACCCAGAGCATGAGCCTCAGCTGGGTGACCCCGGGCTAACTGCTATACCTCTCTGAACCCGATCTCTAGTCATGCATGATGTGACACAGATCACACGACACGCTATGGGATTTTGGTGAGAATTCTATACGAAGATGTACCCAGAGGGCTCCCACATGCTCCCGTGGAAAATGCCTGCTAAAAAAATCTATTCTTCCCCCTTCCAGCTCTGTGTTTGGAGGCTCTCTTGGTTATTTGTTACAAGGTTCCTGTCCCCTCCCTGCACCAAATGAGTCTATTTTGGAGAAAGAAAGCTTTGCCCTAAACCTTTATAAGCCTGAGACACAACTTAAAGGTTCCTGGAGCAAGATTTTGTGCCGGGAGTTGTTTTTCATATTGATAATTTAATTATTAGAATCCTGGCCCACAGGAGAGTCTTCTCTGGTCTGAGTTATGAGATGGGAACTGATGGGACACAGTCCTGTGCCTTTCGGAATTCACCTTTAACTCCTCCGCTGGCAGAGAGCTGATGGAATTTCACCAGGCTTCTAGAACACCAATTTCTGCTTGCTATCGTGTTAATAACTCACCGAGGAATATAATCAGGTGAGCTCCTGTGCTTACAAGCAGCGGTTCACCACCAGCCCAAGTTTCCCTTCGAGAGTCACTGGGTCATGTCCGGAGTCGCTGTTTGGGGGTCACATTAGAACGGGGGTGCTCCAGGCCCCAAGGCCAGGGATGCTGCAGAACAGCCTATGATACCCAGGAGAGCCCTGCATCCTAAAGACGTACTGGGCCCCAGACGTCTACAGTGCCAAGGGCGAGAAGCTCTGCTTGAGGGGGTGATGACCTTCAGCAAGAAGGAGGGTCCAGCTCTGGCCCTAGGTTTGGGACTCAGAGGCCCTCTGGACTGTGGCTCTGTGTCCTGCAGGGATGCAAAGTTGTTCCTTCTTCTTCTCCCTGTGCTCTTCCTGAGAATCCTGGCCGACACTCAGGAAGGGCTTTGGGGCGCATCTCCTTGGTTCACAGCACATTCTGTTCAGCCACCCTGTTACTGGGTTCCCGTGATCCCCTAACTGTCCCTCCAACTACCCGTGAGCATTCCCTCTTTGTCCCTGCAGCACACAGCGAGGGGCACAGCAGAGGTGAGCAGGTAGCTGGGTTCCTGGCTCCGGCGGGCCTCTCCAGAGACCTTCGAGTGCTTCCCACACCTGGTCCGAGCCAAGTGTTTCATCATGTCCTAGAAACCAGCCCTTGCTGGGAACGTTCCCATTTCTGTCAAGGAGGCCTCTGCCCCCAATCCCAGGATGCAAGGCCTGGAAGTACCCCCTGACTCTGGGGCGCTCCGTATTTCTCAAGAACCATCAATGGTTCCCCACTGCTTAGAGAATCAAGTCTAGATCCCTTTGCCTGATGTTCAAGGCCTTGCACAGTTAGACCCATAAACACCTGTCCAACACACATGACTCTACTATCTTCTAGCCACATCATCTAGCCGACGGCTTCAGAATGTGTCACCTGCATTCCAGGCCCTCGGGATTGGCCACAGTCACCCGGCTTCTCCTTGCCTTCCACAGGCCTGAACCTTCTATCTCCTACCCAGCACCAACATTTACGGGACACTCTAAAAATGCAAAGCATATTTTATAAACATTATACCAGTGAATTCCTAAAACAGCTTTGTGAGGCGGATTAGATTCAATTGTGCCCACTTTACGGATGAGGGGAAGTGAGCCTCGGGGAAGGTAAGCTACTTGCCTGGGGTCACACGGCTAGGATGCGGTGAACCAGGACTTGAATGCAACTTTTTCTTACGCAGGATCCCATGTTCCTGCTATTTCACATTCCTCCTTCAAGTTCCACCTCCTCCACGGAGCCCTCCTGGGCTGCCCCAGCTACTGGTGCTTATTCTACGCTCTACTTTCCAAACTTCCAACTCGGAACGACATTCTGCCTTCATCACCTTCCCACAAAACATTCCTCTGTGCTGAATCATGGGCTGTTCCCTGAACTCCAAAGGCGATTTCAATCCTCGTGCCTTTGCACACCCAGTTCCCTCTGCCCAGGACACCCTCCCGAGCTCTCCCTTACAAACTTCTCCTTGCCCTTCTTCCACATCTTCACACACAATTGGACACTTCATGCTCTAGCTCCCAAACACCTTGACTAGTTCAGAGCCCTTTTCCTTGGACTGTGAGCTCCCTGAGGGCAGGGATGGAGGCTGGGTAAGCTGGGGCAAGCCTCTTAACCTGTCAGAGGCTCTGCCCTTCCCAGTCCCCAGCTCAGGGCTTGGGATGTTAGATACTGACAGTGGACTGACCTGAGCCACATGCGTGTTCCTGCTGTCATTCACTCTGTCGTGCCCCCAGTTGGGGCCATGATCAAGGAGACTAGGAGCCGCTGTGGGTCTCAGGCAGTGGGGCTGAGAAATGCCCACCGACCGGCTCTCCGAAGGGGAAGAACAAGCTCTGATTGCAGGGTTTGCCAATTCCTATGGTTTAACTATTGCCACAGTGGCCCATTTCAAGCTACCAGTGTGAACATGGAGGCAGGGAGAGAGGCACGCGATTAGCTCTGTCCCATGACCAGCTGACTCAGCATACCCGTGGGCTTGGATTCACCAAGCCCCATCTCACCATGAGCAAACCGAGGTCCAGAGAACTTTCCTCAAAGCCCTGAAGCTGGTGTCCCAGTAGTGGAGCTGTGACGGGAATCTGGGTCTCTCTGTGACGGGCTCACGGGCTCTCTAACCTGCTAGCGACTTGAGGACAAATAGAAGCTTGTTCGTTGAAATGCACCGGCTCCTCCCTGATAGTCCGGGGGAGTTAGGGCCTCATCCTCCTTCCCCTGGAGCCAGGAGCCCGAGGCATGAGCTCAGCCCATGCACAGCGGGTGACAGGCAGCACCCTTGGGATGTGGAGGCACAGTTCCAAATGACTGTCCTGGGCTTGGACATCTGGCTTGCAAGGATCAGAGACCACGTCCGTCAACCTGTGCTCCGAAACCCCTAGGGGCCACGGCCCGCACTTCCTGCTTTTTTGTTTGCCCAAATAGCATCTATTTTCCATCTGGAGGCAGGGCAGGGAGCCCATCACACTTTCAAGAGCTGGCTGGGCGCCCTATGCCTGTTTCACTGGGGGGCAGGTTTTGGAAGAGAGTTCTGATTAAAAAAAAAAAAAAAAAGAGCTGAACGTGCTCACCGGGGTCATGCAGACTGTGGGGAACACTGTATTAGGGGACCCCCAATCCCGCCAGCTGTGTGACCTGGGGCCACTCACTCTGCGCCTCAGTGTTCTCATCTGAAAACTGGGAATAATAACATTCATTCAGACCGTCACGCGGGATTGTGGGGAGCATCAGGTGAGCGGCTGGATTAAAAATTAGGTTTTGTCGTCTGGGAGGAATTACCTAAAAAGAGGAGTCTGGAAAGCACTAGGTAGTAATGATTTTTTTTTTTTAAGAGGGCCACTTCGTCTCCGTCCCAACTACTCAACTCGGCGGCTGTAACAAAAGCAGCCATGGACACCGTGTGAGTGAGCAGATGCTGCTGTTTCAATGAGTTTATTTACAAAATCAAGTTGGGGGCCAGAGTTGGCCCACAGGCTGTGTTTTGCAGACTCTTGATTAAGAGAGAAGAAAGGTGTATCCTCTCACTGTAATTGTCCCTCCAAACCTGTTGACTGGCTTTTACTGAAAGCAGGGGCTGATGCAATAGTCCTGGGGCAGACAAGGCTCGTGACTGTGAAATGCCTTGGCTCTTTGTCCTCCTCCATGATTCCCCCTTAAAGCCACTTCCTTCCTCTATGAAGTTTTATCTGAAGACCCCCCCACTTCCCACCATCCAGGTTAGTGCCCTCATTGATGGGTTTCCCCCAGCCTGTTGCTGCAGGATGGAAAAACAGAGACTTTCCATTAACTCAGAGAGGCCTCCCCCCGACCTTCCAACGCAGAACTTCGAGCTCCTCTGACACCCCCGGCCCCTTCAGCCTGCCTGCTAGTAGGTTTCAGCATCTGATGATGTCATTTAGACTTCTGTCTCCTGATTTATTACCTGCATGGCCTCACCAGAATGAAAGCTATGTGAGGGCAGGGGTCCCCTTGTGTGCACCACTCCTAATGCAGTCCTTTCCCAGCGCTCGGCATGCAGTCGGTGTTTAATAAATCTATCTGCTAAGTGAATGCGTGGATGTCATCTGCCGCCCTGTGTGATGGACACTTGCTTGTGCTCCATGTTCCCTCTTGAACCGTGACCATCTTAAAAACAGGGACTGGGGTGGGGGTGCACCTGGGTGGCTCAGTTGGTGAAGCATCTGCCTTCGGCTCAGGTCATGATCCCAGGATCCCAGGATGGAGTCCTACATCTGGCTCCTTGCTCAGCGGGGAGCCTGCTCCTCCCTCTGCCTGCCTCTCCCCCTGCTATGCTCTCTCTCTCTCTCTCTCTCTCTCTCACAAATAAGTTAAAACAAAAAAACGAAAAAAAAAAAACAAAAAACAGGGACTGGGTTTTCCTGGTAACACCCATATCATCCAGAAAGGTTAGTTGGGACTGCTGACTGGATGCATTTATTTGCCAGAAACACAGGACGGGAGGAAGTAGAGAGCATCCATAACGGGAGGTTTTCAGTGTATGTTTCCAGGGTGAGCCTTCCATGCAGGGTTATTTTATAGAGAACTTGGCTTCTCTGGTTGATTCCCAGTGGGGGTTGGCCTGCAAATGGCCCCCAGCTAGGCCTGTGGCCTCTAGGGAGCTCTCTGCGGCCAGACTGTGAACCACTGGTCTGGTCTGAGCTCCCGGCTGCGCGGTCGAAAGGCTGGGAGCCCAGGGAGCAGGACGATTGGGTGGAGGCCCCACCCTTGCAGGGTGCAGCTGACATGAAGTGAGAAGCCAGCTGTCCACCCACGGAGAAGCCCCCCCCACTCCGCCATCCACCCTGTTGGGTTACTTGGGCTGTCTGCAGATGCTGTCTGAGCGTCAGTTCTGCTTTGAACAAGACTGCATCCCGGAGATCACTCCAGCTCCCCGGGTTCCTCTTCGGGCAGCTCAGCCCACAAGCCAGTCCAGCCCCATAGGCCATGGGCTTGGAGCCCGGCAGCCAGAAGTCCCAGCCTGGCTGGGAAAGGCATGAGGCCACCTGTGACTTGGGTCTGACTTCCCTGAGGTCGTCCCCTGCCCCTGGCCACCCTGGAGAGGCGGGACCGCGCAGGGGCTCAGCCCGGGACCTGGATCCAAGTTCCAGCTCTCTACCACTCCCCGGCTCGGGTATGACCTTGAATGTGCAGGCCAATCTCGCTGAGCCTCAGTTTCCTCGACTGTACCACGGGGACAACCACAGTGTCCACACCTCCCGAAGTGCCTGGGAGGAGTCAGTGACAAGGCGGTTGGAAAGAGATGAACGTGGTGTCTTCGGGCTCCTGGCAGGTGAGAACTGTCAGACATGGCTATGAGGCGAGACAGGAAGGTGATGGTGTCCTCAGAGCATGATATCTCAGAGGGCCCGAACCCCATGGCAGATGTGGAATGTAAAAGCAAGGTTATGGGCCACACCTGAGTGGCTCAGTCAGTTAAGTGTCTGACACCTGATTATGGCTCATGATCTCAGGTCATGATCTCAGGGTGGTGAGATCAGGCCCCACATTGGGCTCTGTGCTCAGCGGGGAGTCTGCCTGAGAGTCTCCCTCCCTCTCCCCCTCTCTCCGTGCATGCTCTCTCTCAAATAAATAAATACAAATAAGTAAATAGTGAAATAATAAATTACAAATTATTATAAATAATATAAATAATATATAATATAAATAAAATAATAATAATATAAATAATAAAATTTTTAAAAAGCAAGGTTATGCTTTGCTTCCAGGCCTGGCCCTCATGTTCTCTGTCTCTCTGTCACCTGGATGTCAGTGTCCAGAGGATTACCAAGCCTGCCTCAGTCTGGTCCCTGAATGCGGAGCAGAGCCTAGCCCCACCCCCACCCCCTCCTGCGTTCGACTAGACTGACAGGAGTCAGAAACGAACTTTCCCTGCACAAGACTAGAGGGTTTATCTGTTACAGCAGCAAGTAATTTCCTCCACTAATTATCTACGTACCTATCTATAGCTATTTCAAAAAGAGCTGAAGGAAATCCACCAAAATATGAACTTTTTCAACAATAAACATTAGTGACTTGTGTCATCAGAAATCAGGTTAGACTTTTTTAACATAGATTTTTAAAAAAACCAACAGCCTGATTTCCCTCTCTGTCCTCCGGACCCCTGGTCAATGTCTCAGGCCCCTCGGGGTCCGTCCTCCACCCATTTGACTTTCAGCCTCCGCCCCACCAGCATCAGCAGCAGATTCCCAGCTGGCTCTGTGATGTCTGCCAGGGAGGTGAATGGCTAGGGTCCCCAGGGGTCCAGGACCCTGAGCCCACCAATTTGCCCCCCCCATCTAACCACCTGGCTGCTGGGCCCCCTCTCTCCAGAGTCAGGAGCCAGGTTCTATCTCGTCAAGTGTAGCATCACGGTGTTTTCACAGACTTTTGAAGGCACAGAAAGAAGGCAGTGTGTTGGCCCTCACTGCCCCCCTTCTCCTCCTGCCTGCTCTTTATCAAAAGGTTCTTTATGTTCGTTTAGAAAGAACCCCACATGTGTACACACCACACTCCTCCTTCCTGCCTTCCTTCCTCCTCCTTGCATTTTAGGGCAGGGCTCTGGGACCTGACTCTATTTCTCCCTAACAGTAGGGCTAGCCCTGAATGTCTGTTCTTAGACACCGTTCTAGAAAGTGGGAAGGAGTTGTTTGTGAAAGCAGCAGGAGAAATGATTCTAGAAGTTCTGACTGCTTTCTCCAAGCCTCATGAAGTCCACAGGCAAACAATCCAGTCCGCTCCTTGCTATAGGAGGGAGGGCCGCACCTAGCCAAAGCCACCTGTCTCTGTGAACACTCGCGCTGCTGGACACAGGCCCCTAAACTTGCTGCCATGGGGGAGGCACCTGATAGGGATTCAGGAACCTTGAGATCAGTCCCCAGGCTAGCTGCTGGGTACAGTCATAAAAGCACAGGCTTTGGAGAGAGGGAATTCCAGCTTCGAATCCTGGCTCTTTTGTTTCCTAGGCACAGAGAGTAGCTGCCCTTTGGGGAGAGATGGCCCGGCCAGGGAACTCAGGCCTATGTCTCCAAGCTGAGTGGTTTTAGTGCTCCAGCAGAGCCTGCCAGCAGCCAGGCCACGGGGACCCCCAGGCTGCTTTGGCCAGTGTCCCATAATGGCTCAGAGGCACGTAGGTGGGGCCTCAGCCCTGGAAAAGAGGGAGCTCGCTGGGGTAGGGGTGGTGGAGGGAGGGAAGGGCTGTGTTCTGCTTTGAGTGGGTCAGTGGCAGAGGGAGGGAGGACCCAAGCCCAAGTTCTGCCTCTCCATGGTGGGGGGGCACTGAGAGCTCCTAGGGCTTCTTTGCAGTGCTGCTGGCCCGCAGTCCACACTTTGAGCCACAAGTCGCTGGAAGTTTCCGGCAGAAGGGAGGTGGGAGGTGAAGGCCTCGGGAAGAGGGCCTGGTCCTAGGATCACGGAACGTCAAAGTCAGAAGAGACTTTAAGAGCCAGTCGGGAGGGGCGCCTGCGTGGCTCAGTGGGTTAAGCCACTACCTGGGCTCAGGTCATGATCTCAGGGTCCTGAGATCGAGCACCACATGGGGCTCGCTGCTCAGCAGGGAGCCTGCTTCCCTCTCTCCCGTGCTCTCTCTCTGCCTGCCTCTCTGCCTATTTGTGAGCTCTCTCTGCCAAATAAATAAAATAAAATCTTTAAAAAGAAAAACAAGAGTCAGTCGGGATCCGGCAGAAAATGCATAACCTCAATCTAATCACGAGGAAACATCTGACAAACACAAAATGAGGAACTCTCATTAAAAAAGAACCAAAGGTGGGGGGTGGGGAGGAAAACCTGTATTCCTTTAAGAGACCAATGTCATTATAAAAAAAAAAAAGCTGTGGAAATGTTCCGGGTTAAAGGAGGTAAAAGACACCTAACAACTAATTGCATACCTGACCCTGGCCTGTTTCCCGAACAGGAGGAGAAAACGCCAGCAACGACCGTATTAGCTCCAGGGACAGCCTGGAATACAGATGGCGCCTTGGGTAAAAATATCCTATCGGGGCGCGCCTGGGTGGCTCAGTCGTTAAGCCTCTGCTTTTGGCTGAGGTCATGAACCCAGGGTCCTGGGACCAAGCCCCACATAAGGCTCCCTACTCGGCAGGAGGCCTGCTTCTCCCTCTCCCACTCCCCCTGCTTGTGTTCATTCTCTCGCTGTGTCTCTGTCAACTGAATAAATAAAATCTTTAAAAGAAAAATCCTGCCAACGTCAATTTACAAAGTGGACAGCGTTATACAAGAGAATATCCCCATTCTTAAAAAAGTGTTTAGGGGGTTAAGGGCCAAGATATACATCCCTCACTCTCAGACGATTCAGGAGAAGCATTACGTATGCACAGAGTGTTAATGATAAAGCGAATGAAACAAGATATTAACAATCCACAAATGGCATGTGGCTATTCCTATTTTAATGCAGCATTTCTATTCCTAAAGTTTGTGAAGTCCAAAGTTGTTTCCAAATGGAAGGCTTAAAAGCTAAAATATTTATGGGGGCATCTGGGTGGCTCAGCCAGTTAAGTGTCCAACTTTTGGTCCCCGCACAGGTCTTGAGCTCAGCGTCCTGAGATTCGCGCTGGGCATGGAGCCTGCTTCAGATTCTCTCTCCCCCTCTGCCCCCTCCCCACCCCCTCTAGCTCAATTAATTAATTAATTAAAAGCTAAAATATTTAGCGGCAGAACTGGTTATTTCAAACAAAATCCCACACTGAACCCCATGTGTAAAAAGGGACAGGCAGGGGTGTGGCCCTGCCTGTGCTGTGTCCCTTTAGTAGCCCGAGGGGTACCCTGGGGAACCCAGCATGGAAACCAGTGTGGTGGGGAGGCAGCTGTTCCTGGATCCTCACATGTTAGACACTCACACACTTTTCTGATTGCATCTGATCCTCGAAACAGCCCTGAGAGGCATGCTCAGGCTCATTTTGAGAGGACCAAGGTTGAGGAGATCAGTACCTCCTGAGGCCTACACTGTTCTGATGTTTTCCATACCCTCCCCATGAGCCCGTCTTCTCATCCCCATTTTACACACCCATGGAGGCCCCACGAGATTCATGTCCAAGACTACAGCACCGAAGCTGAGCTTCAAGCCCAGGTCATGTGATGGAACCCCAAGACCTCTGCTCTCCTTGGCAGAAGCTGCTCCCTCCCAGATGAAGAAGCAGAGGCTCGAGTGGGGGCAGCCCCCGCCTGCTGCTCATGGCAGCGGTGAGATGGGAAGCCCTTGGACTCACAGTCCAGTGCTCCCCCAGCAGTGGGAGGGGAACACACTGTTCCTTGATGAGAAACCCATCTGTTCCCCGTGGGAAATCTTCCCACTGAGCCCTGGCCCCGGCCTGAATTTCTGGGCTGAGAGAATCCAGCCTCCCTCCCTCCCACAAGGACAGGGAAACCTTGAGGCCCCTTGTTCATCTCTGTTCTTCCCTGGGCTTTGCTTGCACAGTCTGCTCTAGCCAAGGCCTTGCTTTCCTTTCCTTTTCCCTCCAAATTAGCCATTTGCTCCCCCATTCCCTGCTCTCTGCTAAGTTTTCAGTAAATCAATTCACCATCAGCAAGAATGATGGTGTTTGAAGTCACGGCCAAGGGCCTGTGTGTTTAAAAGCACTGCAGGGGCCCCTGGGTGGCTCAGTCGGTTAAGCATCTGACTCTTGGCTTTGGTTCAGGGTCCTGGGATCAAAACCCGTGTCAGACTCATGCACTCAGTGTGGAATCTGCTTGAGATTCTCTCTCCCTCTCCCTTTGCCGTGCCGCCACTCACACACACATTCTCTCTCTCTCTCTCTCTCAGATACATAAATAAATCTTTAAAACAATAAAAGAACAAAAGAATTGCAGGAAGCCCAATGCTTCTGAGTAAACTAGGACTCAATGAGAATGGAATTTTCCTTTTAGGCCCCAAATTGTCTCCCTCATGATGCCTCAGGGTCGGTAGAGCCCTTCGCCCTGATTTTACCTTGAGACCCAGCACAGCCCCAGAGGAAAAAGATTTCCCCAATTAGAAGTTCAGACAGGGAAGGTAATTGTCCTGATTTAGTACCAGCTGCTGCATTAGGTGCAAATTTGCAATTAAATCTCACAACAGTGCTCCCCCCTGCCAATAAGGTGGGTATGGCTGTGGCCGTTTACGGGGGAAACTGAGGCTCCACGCACCTAAGTAACCAGAATACAGTCACAGAGCTGGGAAGGAAGCCTGGATCTTTCCCTGCTCGTCCCTCCGAGGTCCCAGGCCAGCCTGCTTGGTGTCTCTTTGAGGCTGCTTGCAGCAAAGGGTCCTTCGGGGCTCTGTCTCCTGTCCGGCTCGGTCCAGCTCTACTGCTGCCCCCACACACACCGTGCAGGGCACCCCGAGCTCCCGCCACCCAGCTGCTGCAGATCTGGCTTGCTTCTCACTCTGAGGAGGTCTGGGAAGGTCCTGGCCAGCCCTCTGCCATGCCACGACCCGGTCTTAACCTTGAGCTTCCCGCTGCTGCTGGGAGGCACTCCCTGCGCCACCCCAGGTCTCCACACCCCTGGGGATGAGAGTGTTGTGAGAGCCTGGGGTTCTGCAGGCTCTTGCTGCCCCTCATCTTACTTCCTTGGCGGTTTTAAAGGAATATACTTGGCGGTGGAGTTCACATGCTAGACGGCTCTCTGGGCTCCAGACCGCATAAGACCCAGCGTCTCAAAGCCTGACACCTGCCCCAGGATAATGAAATCTCCCTTCCCCATCCCGTCTCCACTACAAGGCTCTCTCTCCCAATCCATTTCCAACATTCTGCTAAATGGTGAATGAGAAGTTCTAACTTGACATGGGATCTGCTTTCAGGGAACAATTCTCCTTCCAAGATTGCGACCAGATGCAGGTCCGTGTAGCCCAAAAGGGTAACTCCCACTTGGAATTGTGGACTGTACCAGGTCTGTGAGGGAGCTTTCCTGGGGGAGGGAATTGCTTAATTCCCTCAATTGCTTTTTGCTGGCCTATGGCCAAACGGGCCTGCTCTTCTCCAAGGCAGATGGAGAGAATCCTAGCTTAAAACAGCCAGCATTGGCTGGGCCTACCATGTACTGTGCAATGAGGTGGGCATTTTACATATGTTGCTTCTAATATTCAGAAGTGACTGAGTATGGCTTCTGAACCATTAGGGGTCTGAGTGTTCCCTTTGTAAAACAGCTTCTTTGGGTGAGGAAACTGGGCTTTAGGGGTTAAGTAAATCATTCGAGGTCACACAGATAGTAAGCTACAGATCAGGAATTGAAACCCAAGTCTGTGTGGCAAACGTCACAATCTTTCCACTCTCCATTACCACGGCTGTCATGTACAGTCACACAGGTTGCTCACTAAACAAGGGCATCCAGGTGAAGAGGTGATCAGGGCACGAAATCCAGCCACCATTCTGCTCACTAAGTTGTGCACTAAGATGTGCCCCATGGTGCTGTCATGCCCATTCTTGTCTGCCTAGAGGAGTGTTGTGGTAAACTGATTATGAATGGTCCCAATAATTCCCTTCCCTACATCTGTGCCCTTTGCTATGTTAATTCACAGCTCTTCCCATCAAGCAAGGTTAGTTCCTTGTCCCTCGAATCTGGGCTGGTCTTGTGAGTAAACACACCAGCGAAATACATCTGAGTGGCATTGCGCCAGGGAGGCCTTGGATCCCAACAACAGCCATGGGTACAGGTCCAGGCTAACCTGCTGGAGAAAAAGAAATGTGTGGCTCCGTAACCCATATTCCTGGCCCATCAAGAGCCAAGCAACCACCCAACATTCGAGCAAGGCCCTCCTAGCCCAGCCAGCCTCCAAACAAGCCCCTCTGGCCACGGCCCCACGAGACAGCCCGGACAAGGTCAGGCCCAGGCAAGTTCAGGTGCAGGCAAGGTTAGGTATGCTCCCCACCCCCCATCAGCATCACTGCCACACCTCCTGCTGAGCAATAAAAAATGTGAACTGATTGGAGTGGCCATTATACATTGATTTTTGTCCCTCTGAAATTCTTTTTTTTTTTTTTTTTAAGATTTTATTTATTTATTTGAGAGAGAGCATGAGCGAGGAGAAGGTCAGAGGGAGAAGCAGACTCCCCGTGGAGCTGGGAGCCCGATGCGGGACTCGATCCCGGGACTCCGGGATCATGACCTGAGCGGAAGGCATCGTCCAACCAACTGAGCCACCCAGGCGTCCCGGTCCCTCTGAAATTCTTAAGTTGAAGTCTGAACTCTTGGTTCCTGGGAATGTGACCTTATTTGGAAACAGGGTCACTGTGGACGTCATCAGTTAGGATGACATCACAGTTAGGATGAGGTCATACTGGAGCAGGGAGGGGCCCTCATCCAATATGCCTGACGGCCTCGAAAAGTGGGAAGTTTGCACACACACACACACACACACACACACACACACAAGAGAACGCCACAGTGTTGCCACAAGCCAAGGAACTACCAGAATCTGGGAGAGAGGCCTAGAACACAGCCTCCCCTCGAGCCTTCAGAGGGAGCACGACCCTATGACACCTTGCTCTCCCACTCCCAGCCTCCAGAAGTGTGAGACGATGTTGTTTCAGCCACCTGCTTTGTGACACTTGTTATAGTGGCCCAAATATACTCATAGAGAACTTTCTCCTAATCAACACAAACGAACGCAGCGTGCTTGGCTTCCTGGCTCTCCTCCCATGTGGAAGCTACTCATGGCTCTCCACCTGATCCCCAGGTAACCCCTAAGAGGTGCCCAGGGATTCCGCCCCACCATGCCCCGTCCTGCCCCAACAGGCCTCGGAACCTGGAAAGCGTTCTCTCGTGCCTTCCAAAGGCTCCGGAATCCTTGCTGGGGAGGGGTCCCAGGCCCATACAATATTGCTGTTCCTAGAGAGAGCCCCCAGCCCAGGCTCCTCTGGCTGCCTACCTACCTGGGTTGCCGAGGGCCATGGAGTCGTAGATGAGCTTACAGGTCTTAAGTAGGATGGAGATCTTCTTCTCGGGCGAGTAGGCCTTGTGCATGCTGGTGAACTTCTGCAGGATCTTCTCCATGACGGGCACCTCCGGCACGCTGGTTGTCACACCCAGGTCAGTGGTGGTGGTGGCCAGGATCACCAGCTGGTTCTCCTTGAGCTGCTGCAGCGAGCCATCCTTGCCGTGGATCTCACGCAGGCACGAGTTGATGGCTTCTTTCAAGGGCTTTAACACACACTTGTACAAGGCCGACTCCACAATCGCTTCTGTAGGCGGCGGTAAGAGCGGGAGGGTGAGGAACACAGCCACCCGGCTTTGGTGCCCAACAGTGTGGCTGTCCCCATCTCCTGGTCCCTGGTAGGAAAAACTCAGTACCCCAGCAGCTACCCCTCGAAGTTCTGACACAGGAGACCCTTGTAGTACATTCAGCAGAAAGCCACACTGCAAAGACAAGGGTACAGGAGCCCTCTGGGACTGAAACACTGTATCCTCATGCTTTTCACAGGGCCTGGAACTGATGAAACTCTCACAGGGCTCCCGACCAATGCATAACTTCAAAGGGCGCTATTTACATGGGAGTTGTGCAGTACACAACCTGTGCAGTTGTATATGGAGGGCCCGGGGGGGGGGGCTAGGAAATGTTTTGTAGAATTATTCTTAATGTGTCTCTTTGAATTCTCAAATCCACTTGCCTCAAGGCTCAAGAATACAGTATAACCAGAATCTGACTTCCTACCATTTCCATGGCCACCACCTTAACCTGGGCTGCCATCCTCTTTTCCCCGAGTTATAGGAGTAGTCTCTTGCCCTGGCCCTTTTTCATTTATTCTCAGAACAACAACCAGCATAAGCCTGTTACGGCATGTTTGATTCCGACATTCCTGTGCTCAGAACTCTCCAGTGGCTCTCACCTCATGCACAGTAGAAGCCAGAGTGTTCCCCGTGGCTTATAAAGTACCCTGGCCCCCCCCAACCCGCTCCTCCCACCCTTGTAGTCTGTTCTTACTTATCACCTTGCCTGTGCCCCTGTGTTCATGCTGCTCCAGCCATCCTGGCCTCCCTGCTGCTCTGCTCCTGCCTCACGGCCTTTGTGCTTGCTATGCCCTTTCCCTGGAGAAGTCACTCCACAGCTACATTTACATACAGGATCTCTTCCTTTCCTGTTTGAATGTCATCTAATCCAAGAGGCATTCTGATCTGCTAGCGGAACAGGATTTAGTTGGCTTTGATCTCATGGCAAGTCTGCAACATACACACCATTATCCCCACTCTACAGACGTCCCAACTCAGGCTCTGATGGTGTGGGTCCCAGCTAGGTGGGGGCTGAACAAGAATTTGAACCCCGCCTGCCTGACACAATGGCGATACTTGTACCCTTGGGTTGACAGTAGGGAAATGTTCTTGGGAAGTCTTTTTGGCTCTATCCCATCCCCAGAGGAGGGCGCATGTCTTATCTATATAGGGAGACCCCTGAGCTGCCCTACTTCTGGGGGGTAAGGGAGGGGCCCATGCTGTCATGATTGAGTCTCAGTAGAGATCCAGGTAACGCTCCCTTGCCATGCAGGCTTGGGCTTGACCCATGTCCGCTTTTGGTGCTGCCCCCCCCGTCCCAGGTCCTCATTCTACCCCCTCCTTCTTCCCCTTGGCTTCTCCAGCCTCTGCAACAGAGGACATGCTGCTGCCCTTGTCTGCTTCAGCCCACTCCTGCCCGTCCTTCCTGGCCCGCAGCGTGACCCCACTGGCCCTCGGAGCCTCGGAAGCTAGAGGTGTGGTGACCCGAAGGCAGGGACTCACGGTGAGCATCCCCCATGCCTGACTCCTGCGTGACCTTGACCAAGTCCTTTCCTGTGGCAGGGCCCATTTTTCTCATCTCTGAAGTGCAGGGGCAGGAGGTGGCTGTGGCCTGTGCCCTCTGGATGGAGGGGGGGGGGCGGTGGTCTGAGTCCCAGGAGCTGCAGAGATGGCTGAGAGCCCTCTGCAGCTACACACAGTAATACTTCTGCCTTGACTGTCTCCCCTAAGGAAATCAGTAGCATCCTGGGCAGGAGGGGGTCAGGGGGGAGGCCACACCTGTACTTGAGTTTCTTCCACGGGCTTATGGGCCCAGGGGCAGAACTCGTCGGTAAGAAGCCAATCAGTAGAGGGGTCAGTTTGTAGAAGGTGGGGGATGGGGGGACCATCCAGAATCATCCCTCCTCCACCCCCCCGGCCCGGGACTGACCTATCTCCTCCTCGGGGTGCAGGGCGGGGTCCACTAGGGCCCTGAGCTCGGTGCTCTGCAGCAGGTAACTCTTGAGCTGGGTCATCATGGTGCGGATCTCCTGCAGCATCTCGGTGCTGGAGGTCTGGCGCGCCATCATTTCCAGGCTGTACACCTTGTAGTCCTGGACCAGGCTGCCGAAGTACGAGGTCTTGTCCTGCGCCAGCTCCACCACCTTCTTGTAGAGCTTGCGGTTGTTGGACAGGAACGCGTGGAAGACATTGGTGAAGCTCACCAGGCTCAGGCGGTGGCGTGCCTTGCCCAGGATCACCGACGGCTTCTTCTTCCCCCCGGAGCCGCCGCCGAACGGCTCCAGCTCCTCCTCCGTGCTGCTGGTTGAGTAGGAGTCCTGGTCTGTGGCCGAGGCGGGCACTCCCAAGCTGTCCGACAGGGAGGCCAGGGAGCCCTTGAACTCGGCCGCACTCTGGGGCCGGGTGCCAGGAGTCCTGGCTTGGGAGGCAGGGCTCTGGCCTTCTCTGGGGGGACCTGGTGCAGGCTTCTCGGGGGCTTCCTCCTTCTCGGAGGACTCGGTGCTCTCCAAGGGGCTGGGAAGGCCTGAAGCCAGCTGCCGGGAGATCCGTTTCCTCCTGGGGGGCGGGATTGGGGGTTGTCGGATCTTTCTCGGAGGCTCTGGCATGCTGCCTGGATCACTGGTTTTGGCCGCTGCTTCCTGACCTTGCTCTGTGGTCCCCTCAGGCCTGTCCCCAGGACTGTCTGAGGTCCCTTGGGGAGGCGGGCCGAGTGGGGGTGACCTGGGAAGACCCAGCTGGTCCCCCTCTGCAGGCATCCCCCTGTCCACCTTCCCTCCGCTCTGGTCCTCCAGGGAGACCTTCTCAGAGATGCGGCGTCTGGGAGGAGCGGCAGGAAGGGTCTTCTTCACGGGTGCTGGAGGGGCAGGGGTCTGCTTCGAGGGGCCGGGGCCTGCCCCTGGCTTCATCTCTTCCTCCCTGAGCGGGCCCAAGCCTGTAGGGGGGCGTGAAAGCCTCTCGCAGGCTGCCATGGGTGGCTGGCTTGGGTGGTTGGGGGGGCCTGGGGCATGGGGTGCCAGGTGGGGGGCGGATGCCGGGGGTGCGGGAGGAAAGGCCTCTGGAGGTGGGGGAGCAGTCACTGGTGGGGGACTGGGCAAAGGAAAGGCCAGAATAGGAGTGGGAGGTGGAGGAGGCCGGAGGGGGCTGGAGGGTTGGAGCGGGGGTGCTGGGGGAGGGGGTGCTGGGCGGCGAGGGGCCCACTTGGAGGTGGGTGAGGTAGCAAAGGAGGTGGGAGGCAACAGGCGCAAGGGGCAGCTTCCAGGGGGTGGCTGGTCGGCAGGCAGGGCACTGCCCCCACAGTCCTCAATGAAAATCGGATTCACAAACCACAGGCGGTCATTTCCTATGGACAGCTCAATTTCACACGAGCAGTTCTCGTAATGGGCCGTGGACCTGAGGCTGGAGGCTGAGGGTGCTCCGGGGGCTGGGTCTCTTGGGGGCTCCGCGGGGCTCCCACCACCTCGCTGGGGGTTTAGCGAGGAGTCCCAGAAGCCTGTAGAGACAAGAGAAGAAGAGGCCGATCAGTCCCAAAGCCAGGCCCCCCAATGCTGCCTGCTGGGGCGGGGTGGAGGGTGGCGTTTGTGGGCGGGCTGGGGGCAGGGCTGGTCCCAGTGTTTGCTTCACTGCTCTGAGGGCTGTTTCCCCTCTTGAGCTGCTTTAAACCTCTCCCACCACTTCCTGCCTCGAGAGGGGGAAGCCCCGTTTGATTGTTCCCGGGCTCTGCGGAGGTGGGGCTCTGTGGAGGTGGGGCTGGGACCTGGTGGTGACAGGCAGAGCTCCAGCTCTGCCCTTGGCACGTGAGAGCCCACCAGGAGGGCACCGATGGCTTGGGGTGCAGGCATAGGTTGGGGGAACAGAAGGCAAGGGGTTCTGCAGCTGACCGGCTGGGTGTCATGGGGCAGGTGACTTGACGTTTCCAGGGTTCCATCTCTGGTCATCTCTAGAATAGAGGTCCTCATGGGGGAGGTGCTTTGGTCCCATTTTGGCCACTACGGTGGTTGTGTGTAGGAGGAACGAAGTATGCATTGTGGCCCGTGAGCTCAGACCTGACCATCCAAATGGGGAACACTGGCCCTGAGGCGAAATGCCTCGGACTATGAATCTCTATGTTAAAACAGGCAAACGTTCCATGCCCTCCGTGTGTGTGTATGCGTGTGTGTGTGTGTGTGTGTAAGTGTGAGTGTGTGTGTGGGGGTCAGAAAGTGGGGGGTGGGGGGGCTGCACTGCTGGCTCTCAGTTCTAGCACAGGCCTTTCTCCTGACCCATCCCTCATAGACGGCCCACGGCTATGGCCACTGACGCAGGCCTGTCCGTCCCCAGACGAGGTTGGTCAGCACCAGGCATGTTCTGGGTAAGGGGCATGGGACATCCCAGCTGTGAGGGCACAGGTGGCTGGCTAGCTCTGGAATTCTTGAGTTCCTGACCTCTGGGTAACAAGTACTATCGAGGATCTAGCTCAGCATCTTCCAAAAAGGGTGCCAAGTTTTGTGAATCATTTCAGATGGTGTCTAGGCCCCCATGGGCTCACTCCAGCAGATTCCCCTGGAAAGCGGTGGGGATGTCAGTCTCCTCAGCCTCTTAATTTTAGACACTGATATCGCAGAGTCCCTTGCTAACCATGGGGCCAGGCCTCTAGCCTCTCATCCCGAGCTCCTTACTTCTGGGAGGGATTCGTCACTAAGAAAACTGCCAAAAATAACGTCAGGAGCAAACACGCATTGCATTCTGGCTGTGTAGGCAACTTGCTTTACATGGGTCATTTCATTGACCCCTACCACAGGCCTTTGATGTAAGTCCTAATATTGTCCCCAGAAGACATGAAGATTAGAGACCCAGACTGATTAAACAACCTGCCCAAGGTCCCAGGTTGGTGAGTGGAGGAACCGGGATTTGAACCCAGTCAGACTAGATCTAAAGCCTGTGTGCTCAGCCCCTGGGGTTCTGTGTCTTCCTTCATAGGAACTTGCAACACTTCCCATCTGAGTTGCTCTCCCAGGGTCGGAGCTACAGTGTGGTGTGCGCCTCAGAACTGGGGATGTGGTAAGAACAGCACAGGCTCTAGACATTGAAAGAAAGGGAACATGATAAGATGGCGGATGGCAGCCATTGTGTGCCTGCCCTGAGACAGGCACGCCCAGGGAGGTGGGCCTTTGCCACCTGGTCGGCCAGGGGGTGGCAACTCCAGTCATGGGGAGCAAGGTACAATCCACGACAATGAGGCTGCTGGGACACTGACTGAAAGTGAGTGTGTGTACACTGCCCACCCTGGAACATGAGTCCCTTCCAGGGAGGAGAAAGGGGCTCCCTGTTCAGCCCTGGCCTGGGCAGAGACCCTGTGTGGGACAACCTGTGGCAGCTGGCCAGCTGTTTCCATAATGACAGGGATGATAACTGTTCACAGAAACTGTTCCCCATTCACAAAGTTCCGTGTGCCTCACAGCCACCGCCAGAGGACGTAGGGAGCCCGACATGCGAGGGGACCCTCAGGCTCTCTCACGGCCAGAGCAAGCTGGTTTTCAGATGGTCTGGGCCCTGCATTTGCTCTCTGGGGCAGCTACTGACCTCTGCATGACTGACCCACTCTCCCGGGAACTTCACGCTAAGCACACAGATGTTCTGGCCCCAAGGGTTGAGCACCGAAAGCCCCGTGTGCCCCATCTACACGGCACCAGTACAAGTTGTCTCCTGGGAAGTATTCCAGCAAGGAGAAGCCAGTCCGACTCAAAGGTGAACTGGCAGCAGCCCCATGTGTGAGCCGAGGCCACTGACGCTCCCCTCCAGGTTCTCTTAAGACCTTCCTTTGGGTAAAGATGAAGTAATGGGCAGATGATGAACGGAACTGTCTGCCTACACCTGGACATTCTCACTGCTCACTTAGACCCCGGCCTTAGCCTGCCCCCACCTCCACCCAGTCTCCTTGTGACACGATGCTGCGCACAGAGCAGACCCTTGGTTGCTCTTTGTTCGGAACTGAATCACTGCCGACCTTTTAGCCCGGCGTTCAAGGCCCGTGGGATCTGGACCTGCACATCTTTTCCAGCTTCACTTGCGGAGCAGTTACCCTACTCACTCCTTCCTGAACATGTCACGGGGCTGTCCCACCTTAAGGTCTTGCAAATGCCGTTCCCTCTGCTTGGACTCCTTTTTCTACCCTCTCCACCTGGCAAACTCTTAACACCCCTTACCACCCAGGTCAGATGGAACCTGTTTGGTGGAGCCTTCCTGACCCGTCCAGACCTCCCGTATACTCCTCTGTGTCCCCCGCAACCCCAGCTCTGGGGCACACCCTGACCCATGTGACTAGCACCGGGACTGAAATTCTGGGGTTCTGTCTGCCTCCCTCCCGCCGCCTCCAGGGTGTGAATATTGGCAGAACCGAGGCATTCCTGGCACAGAGCAGGAGCTCAGCCCCCGGGCTCACACAAGTGCATGCGCTTTGCCAGAGTGGACAGGCAGGCGGGCTTCTGAGCAGGGGCACGTAGGCAAGGTTCATTTTGATGGTAACGTGGGACTAACCTGAACTAGGGGAGGACGGCTATAGGCAAGAAGAGATAAGAAAATAGGAGGAGGAGGGCAAAAAGAGGGCCGAGGAGCTCCGGCCGGCCCCACAGCCTGGCTCAGCGTAGCAAGGTGCGGCCATCACGCACAGAAAAAAAAAAAAAAAAAAAAAAAAAAAAAAAAAGAGCACATTTTCCACCACTTGCATGTGGACTCTGGCAGGATCAGCACAGACAAGGGGGCTCAGAGCAATGGGTCCAGGGCCTGGGTGACTAGGAACTGCTCCCCCGCCCCTAAGATAAGCCTCGTGGTTACACTCCGCTAGGGCAGCTTCAAAGCCAATGCCACTCTGAGGGATGGGGGAAGCTGGGACCGAGAAGCTACATCCTAGGGTCTGGGAGCCTGTCAGGGAACCATAGTGGCAGCCTTTATACTAGGAAAAAAAAAAAAAAAAGGGAAGTAGGTAACTTTCTCTGCAGCCTGCAGAATGCCAAGGCCAGGGGAGAAGCGGAACCCAGTCATGCAATGCTAGTGATTGGCAAAGCAGAGTGGGGGGTGGTGTGCGCACGTACACCCAGGCCCGTGGGCACCACGCCAAGCCTCAGCTCAGCTGCTGGAGATTCCCTGAGCAGCCGTGTCTTCCCTGCCTCTGTGCTGTCCCCGGACTGAGGGGGATGTGTCACCGGCCTGGCAGCGTCCAGCAACTCAGCTGGGGATGCCTCTTGCCAGGTGTCTGCTCCTACAACCCTCAGTGGGCCTGGGTCGGGCCAGGTACTGGGCCATTGGCTCTGAGGGCCAAGGTGATGAAGGCTTCATGCTTGGGGAGCCCCAAACTAGCAGCAGACAGAGAGGGGATGAGTAAATGCAGCAAAGTATTCCAGATACCATGGAAACAGCTTGAAAGTCCAACGAGTTCCGTGAATTCGTATTTTTGTGGCATCCCAAGGATGGGCAGTTGGACTCCTGAGGTGTCATTCACACTTGGGTGGTCGATGGGTGTTTAGTAACTAGGAGAACTCTCACTGTAGAATGTAAAGGAAAAAGCAAATTCCATGCAAACTGGGAAAAGCTTGGAAGAGAACAGGTGCTTTCCCCAAACATGTTTTTAAACATGTTAAGCATATTTATACCTCCAACGTGTCTGAGACCCTCTGCAAATCTAACCCTTATTTACCGTTGTTTTCTCTACGTTCCTCCAGCACTTAGAATCGACTGTAACTTCAGTCATTTCGTGCTGGGTTGCTGCCTGTGTGAGTTCTGTGGCCCCAGGATGACGTTTCTACAACCTGCTCTCCCCAACGCTGGCCTAAGGCCAAACCTGGACCTTCTGAGGTCAGCTCATGGGCCATGAGCAACCCTTCTGGGTTATCACGTGGTGCTGACCCTACAAAGATATAGCTCTGTTTCAGCAACATTATCCCTGCCCGAGCACCCAGGCTTTGCGACGATTTGGATATTTATTATTCATTACATTCTGCTCTTTTTGTAAAAAGTGGGGAGAATGCCAGAGTAAGCTGTAGACACTACTGATAAGAGACACAGAGCCTCACAACTTACTCCAAGGGCAAGGTCAGCAGGTGGGGCGGGGCCAGCGTGAGCAGGGGCGGGGGGGAGGGGGCGTGTTGGTGGAGGCCAAGGGGAACAGTGGCGGGCAGTTGGGGGAGGCAGGGAGGTGGGACCTTTTGCTCTGTTTCTTGGAGATTCCCCAGTGTCCCTTCCCTAAGTCCCCTTTTAATCTATGCTGGTTCGAGTGGGTTTCAGTTCTTTATCAGGAGAACCCCTGGTGTACAACAATGAGAGATGTGCAATGCCTAGTGTGTGTGTGTGTGTGTGTGTGTGTGTGGTGGGGGGGCCTGGGCATATTTTCTTTGTCTTGCATATTTCATATCAGTGCTATAGGTGAAGGTCAGTCCAGGAACACCTGCCTGTTGTGTAATCCCTCCCAGTCTTTTTTCCTTTTTGCAATGCAAGTGCTGACTTAAGCTTTGATGGCTGAGGCCTGCATTTCAAAGAGGCAACCTTCAATACCTTCAATACCAACACTAGTCACAAGACCAAACAGCCCTAAACATCCTGGCTGCCTTCCTCCACGGAGGCTCCTCTGCGTTAGCGATCTTGGTTGATTTAGATAACCGACCCTTTGGGCCACCTGTTTTCTCTTCCAGCATACTAAATTCCTGTCCCCCGTGTTTTCAATTCAACTGAGTGAGCGTGTGAAACCCCAGATTCCCCCCATCAGCCCCAATAAAAGCAGAACCCCAAGCCCACGTGAAGAGCGAGCAGAAGGCAACTGAGGGCAAAGCACAGGCTGACACCCCTGCCCCCCACCCACCCCACCCCTGCACTCCCAGGTGGGCTATGTGAGACTTTCCTCAGGCACTCCCAGCTGCCCTAAAGCTAAGGGAAGGGAAAACAAATGGTTCACGGATAGAGATCACAGTCCTGCAGGACGGAAGTCTCCCTTCGTTTACCAAGGTCTTAGATATTTACAAGGAAAATGCATTCCTATCAACAGCCTAACTTCCAGAGACCCACAGAATTTCCTGGAGCCCTAACCTCCCCGTTTCTTCCATGAGTGATGTGGGAAACTGAGGCAGAAGGGAACGGAAACAAAGTTAAATTTCTTTATGACCTGTAGCCCGAGGACAAGGGCCTGAGATAGGCAGAACGTGACATCCCTCCTGGGAGCTCCCACCTATCTTAATGTTAGTGCCTTACTAGAAGGAAAAACAACTTTAGCTTGATAACAGCTGGGCCCCCAGGATCCTAAGAGTCTTCCGCAGCATGTGAAAGTCCTTTGGGATGCCTCCCTTTGTCCTTCCCTCCTCCAACTCCCAAGTATGTAATTGTTACTTCTCACATCCCTAGTGCAGCAGCCCTTATCGGCCCAAGGGTCCTGTCCCCGTGCTTTAATAAAACCACTTTTTTGCACCAAAGACGTCTCAAGAATGCTTTCTTGGCCGTTGGCTCTGGACCTTACCCACGTTCCAAAACCATGCATGAGCGCTCTCCCCATGACCTCACTGTGGGGCCCCAGGGGTGCTATGTAGTTTCCAGCTCGTGCGAGCAATAAACCTTTATTGGTTCAGTCTCCCAATGGTTGTTGCAAACGTTGGGCATCTTGCAAACATACTAAGAACCCCGAGGGCTGGTCCAACCACAACACCAGGCCCTGATAGGCTGAGACCAGCACACAACATGGCCTGAACCCCACGGCGTTCAAGGCCTCAGGCACACAGACCCCTCCTGTCAGAAGTAAACCTCCCCAGACCGAGCCCATGCATCTCCCGCTCCCTGCTGACTTGGCCTCAAACCGGGCCCTGACTGCGGCAGAACGGAGAAGGTCATGAGGTGTTGCCGAGGGCCAGCGGGGAGGCCCTGCTCAGGGTCAGAAAGGCCCCGGCACACATCCCAGCTCTGTGCTTTCCTGCCTGGCCCACTCTGGACACACTTCTCCACGGTGCTCAGTGCTTTTGAATCTTGAAAATGGGGACACGAGGACGACACAAAGACAATGCCAAGCAAGTACGAAGCCCTGAAAGTGTCATTATGCCACTTCAGACCTGAGGGGAGAGGTCACTGGGGCTGCGCGGTCCCTCACCCCACATCTTGTTCACAGCCATGTTCCTGTCGCCCTTGCTTCTGGCAAGGGTGGGCCTGGAGCCAGGGCTGGGGTCGTGCTGGTGCCCAGCCCTGGTCAGTGGACGAAGGCCCGGGCGTTTGGCTCAGGCTTTCCCACAGTCTCATCCTGGCAGTGGGGTCAGCCTGTGCTGACCGGCCCTGGCTCCCCCGGACCCCACAAGGCTGTGCGTCAGACCTTATGGGCGGTTGTAAAAGGTGCCCTTTTGAAAACTGGGAGACTCTCCAGGCTACCGGGCCTTGGCAGCCTGGGGAGCAAGACGGGAGGTCCCACAGGAGCTGGGACTCAGCCTGAGGGGCTGCCCCTGTGCCCCTCTGGTCGTTGCATCCTAAAGCCCTGCCCCTGCCCTGAACCTCGGAGGGGACTTACCCAGGCCCAGGCTGGAGATGGTCTCGAGGTCTGTGAAGCTGCTGGCCTCCAGGATGGCCTGGGGCAGCCTCAGCGTGAAAGGCAACAAGTCTCTGTGGAGACAGGAAAGGCCAGAGGTCATGTCAGGGAGAAGGACCCTTGTGTCCGTTCCCTGGCCCTCCGCTGGCTGCTGGGGCCTCTAGGCAGACCAGAAACTTCCCTGGGGCTGAGGGGCTGAGCCCTGTGGATGAGGAAGCAACCAGTCAGACGCAGTCCCGGGCCAGTCCTGAGGGACCCGCAGAAATGGGAGACTCTTCTCCCTGGTCGCTTGTTTTCCTGTATCGTGGGAAGCCCAGGTAGCTTCCTCTAACGGTGCCCTTCTGGGTGGAGGAACCCAGCCCCTCCTGCCTGCTACCCACTGCTGCTCCACACGGAGATGGGCAGAGAGCACCCAGTCAGACTTCCCCAGTGAAGGCTACCAGTCAGCCCCTCGGGGCGCCTCAGGCCCCGACCCAGACTGCGCTCTCAGCACTCATTCCCACCTCAGGCCACCACTACCCCAATCTCTAACTTGGCAGGATGGTACCATGCAGTCCCGTGTTGCCTCAGTTTACCTGGGTGGCTGTCTGGCCTGCCAGCCGGGTTTCCAGTGGCTCCTGGGTCTCTGTGTATGTTGCCATGGGCAGCAGAGTCCCTCAGCTCCTCCGGGGTCCACCCCACAGCCCCCAGGGCAGTCTCCCACACTCTCTCAGCCACCTCCTCTGTTGGTCGAGATGCTGCCGGGATGGCAGGGGGCCAGCGCCAACCCGGGACCCACGCATCCAGGGCCTTCCAGGGCCTTCCTGGCCCCCACTCTGCCTCGCGCGCCAGCTCCTCCATTCTGCCCACTGCACACCCTTCCCTCGCACTCAGGGGCCTCCCGGCTGCCTCCCCAGAAGGCACGCTCATTTGCTTAGAGTGCGTGTGCCTTGCTCATTCCCACCTCTCGGCGCATCCCAGGCGACGGCATCTACTTCGATTCCACAGAGCCTCTGAGGCTGTGCCACCATGGACCACCTCCTCCTCCGTGACCTGGTTATGTGCAAGGATTTCATCTGTCCCCGCTCCCTGCCACAACAGCCAATGCACCCCTTCACCCAGGGGCCACCTCTTCTGATCCAAGGAGAAGTACCCACGGGAGGGGGTGTTTGCTGGGCAACTAGTAGGTGCCCAGGCACTGGACTGGGTGTTTGCAGGCCTTATGTCACATGACAGTATTACTATTTTTTCTTAAGATTTATTTATTTGTTTTGCAGGGGGAGGGGCAGAGGCAGAGGGAGAAGCAGACTCCCCGCTGAGCAGGGAGCCCCCACACGGGGCTCGATCCCAGGACCCCGGGATCATGACCTGACCTGAAGTCAAGAGTCGGACGCAGTCAACTGACTGCACCCCTAAGCACCCCCCAAGCACCCCAAGTACTGTATACTGATATACAGTAATCAGCTATCACTATAACAGAGCACCCTTATGGGTAGGTATTAATACCTTTGTATTACTTAATTTATTACAGATCAGAATCCCATGGGGGAGCTGCTAAAAATGCAGATTCCCAGAACTAGGCACATAGGTTCCCAGGATTGGGTCTGGGGTTGGGCCAGGGATCCCTATTTTTCACCAGCTCTCATGAGGATCCTGATGGACACAGCCTGGGATGGGAATCAGAGGCCCCAAAAGCAAGGGCTATCGGTAACCCTAAAAATTAAGCACCTCTCCAGGTGTGTGCGTGTGTGCGCACATATGTGTGTGTGCCTGTGTGAGTGTGTGTGTGTGTCATACTTACAATCTCATATATATACAGACATATATTCTCACACATAGATTCCCATACATATATATACTCATACTCAGGAGAATATGTATTCTTATTCTTGTATTTTCCTGACATCATGGACTATTAAGTCCATTAAAAAGCATTCATAAAAAGAGAAATTTAAAAAATGGAATAATGCTCCAATGGAATCTGAATGAATGTTCTAACATGTCCCCCCGCACACGCTGGTGAGTCAACTGTATAACCTCTTGGGGTGGGACATGTCCTTCCCTAGAGGTCTCAGTTCTAGCCAGTGTCTTTCCACCAGTGTCTTTTTTGACCATGACTGCCAGTTAGAACCACATCTGGCATCATGAGGCAGTGTGTGTGCACACACGCTCTCTCACACACTCATAGAAAATCATGCGTAACTAGTGCAAGAGTTTAACAAAACAAGACTTATTCCAACTTACACGAGACACATTCTGATATTTATCAGTCTAGTTTAATTTTTCGTTTAAAAGGAGAGCAGTCATGGGGCGCCTGGGTGACTCAGTCGGTTAGGCATCCGACTCTTGGGTTTCGGCTCAGATCTGATCTCATGGGTCATGAGATCAAGCCCCATGTTAGGCTCCATGCTCAGTGGGGAGTCTGCTTGGATAGCCTCTCCTTCTGTCCCACCCCCTGCTTTTGTATCCTTGCTCTCGCTCCCTCTCAAATAAGTAAATAAAATCTTAAGGAAAAAAAAAAAAAAGGACAGCCGTCATGATCCAACAGACGGATGTTATACCCCCTCTAGGGTCATAGGAGTGGGAGGTCGGTGGGTGGGGCTGAAAGTTCCAGTCCTCCAAACCAGGGGTCTCCCTGTCACCAGCCCCTCCTGAGGCCACCTAGGGGCCCTGCCTGGGTCAGCTCTTAGCACAAACTCAGGGAGCACTGAAGGGGGCTCATTAGGACCAACAAAACCCACCCTATCACTTGGGAAATCCCAAAGGGTTTTAGGAGCTTTGTGTCAGGAATGGGGACAAAGACCAAACCAGATAACTTCCGTGTTATTCTCCACTCCCTCTTGGACTGTTACCAAGGATTGAAAAACACCACATACCAATGATACTATCTAGTTTATGCCAGTTCTCTCTTCCCCTGAGGGCTCAGCAACCCTGCCCAGAGGCTAACGGCCACCCAGTTCACAAGGCTACTGACTCCTGGGAGTGCTGAGAATTTGTCCTCACAATCCTTCAAAGGGGCTTAGTAGTGTTCCTGGTTTGTACGAAGTGTTCCAGAAATGACCAAGTGTGTTCATGCCTCTGTTGCTCTGGAAAGGAGCCCCAACATCTCCTTGGCTCCTCTGCTCCCTTACTCCTCTCTGCAGTGGCTGTCTCTACCCTGCTCAGTTCCTCCAACTGTTGCAGAGGCGGGGGCCTCCTCATAGTGCCTGCATGGCTGCTGTGGCCCCGGACTGGTCTCCTCTCTCCCCCTGCCTCTATTCCACCTCCTACCGCAGCTCTGCAGCTCTGCTACAGTGCACACTGACGTCACCACAGCTCCTGG
The DNA here is from genome assembly GCF_002288905.1 of Enhydra lutris kenyoni. NCBI lineage: Eukaryota > Metazoa > Chordata > Mammalia > Carnivora > Mustelidae > Enhydra > Enhydra lutris. The sequence continues at coordinate 3,351,726 of NW_019154104.1, forward strand.
GAATGGCATTCAAGGTCTCCCCTCTCATCCCCACCCATGTGTCTGGTTCTCCCCCCGCAGCCATGCCCAAGCTTCCCACTGCCAAGTTTTTGCCTGTGCTGTTTCCATTACCTAGAATTCTCTTCCTACCCTTCCTTGCCTGGCCTCTGATGTCACCTCTTCTACAAGAAGGCCCAGACCCTCCCATTAATGGAAGGGGAGAACTGAAGGGGAGCAGCACACACACCCTCTCACCCCCAGGCCTGTACAGGGGAGGGGGGGGGGATGGGAAGAAGTACCTGGGGCTCAGGAGTCCAGACAAGCTTGGGTCAAATTGGCTGAGAACTCAGCTGTGCGACCCGAGCTAGAGACATCCCCAGCCTCAGTTTCCCTCTCTGTAAGAACACACGCCAGGCCCTCTGGCAAGCCCTTGCAGGGATCTTCAGGTTGGACCCCCAGCACAACCTGGGGGCAGGAGGCATCTGTCCCTGGAGTGGGTCTCCAGGTGAGAACACCTATCCCACAAGGCCACAGTAGGGGTTAGAAAGGACTCTGTGGGCAGAGCGTAGACCTAGCCGACTCAGCAGCACAGACATCGAGTCAGTGGGAACTGGTCTGCAACGTCGCTGCTGCCATCCCACCCGGACCCATAGATGCCTGTCACCGGCTCTGCCCGCCTGCCGCCCCCGCCCCCCACCCCCAGCGCAGCCTCAGTGTGGCCTGCTCCCGAGGGCTGGCACTTGAGGCCCTCAGTGGCTTGTCATGGCATGCTGGAGCCTCACGGCCGGTCCCACCAGCCCCAGGGGGAGCCACAAATGCCTCCACTTTGGGGGCACAAAAGCCCAGCCCCATTGGCTTTTGGTAGATGACCCCGAGGTCTCGCCTATGCTCAGGGAAGCCTCTGGGGTCCTGCTGAGGCTGGGATGCCTCCTGCAATCGCGTCCTTGCTGGGCTTCTCTGCCTGCCCCATCCTGCTCCCCCTTCCTCCCCACTGTGCTCTCCTTGTGGGGGTGGCAAGTCCTCTCAACTCTTGCCCATAAGAGCAGCTCTCGGCTAAGCTATTACTGTGCCCCATCCCAGAGCTGCTGAATCAGTCTCGGGGTTGGGTGGGGGCAGGAGTCTGTATTTTTCACTGGCCTCCTGGGCGATATGGGACCCAGGATGGTCTGGGAAGCCTCTCTAGTCCTTACACCAGACTACCCTCCAGCCTGGAGCATTCGGGGGAGCTCCCGGAAGCGGAACTTGTAGCTTCCTGCGCGTGGGGGGGCGGGATGTTGTGGGCTGGGGGGCGTGGCGGTGCAGGATTGGGGGAGAAGCGAATTCCTCCAATGAGCGCTCTGGCGCTGTGTTGCACCTTCTCTATCATCCCTTTGACAGGTGAGGCCACCACAGGCAGGATAGGCCAGGTGAGAGCCAGGTGACGGTCTCCAGCTCCTAAACTGGGGTTCTTCCACAGCACCGCACCCCTGACACATGGCCTTGGCGCTGTCGCCAATTACAGCAGGTTGACACCCAAACATATGGGCTCTGTGCCCTGTGATCTCCTTGTGGTTCCCAGAGCAGTGGAGGGCGGACAAACAGGTACCGGCTTCTCTGGAACACAGAGAGCCGCCGGAGCCCGGACGGTTGGGAGGTGACGATGTGAGCTTGGTAGCTAGGGATCCAGATCTCCCCGGACAGACAAAATTACTGCCCCCAGCGGAAATGGAACTAGGACACCTTCTGGCTGATGGGCAGTGTGCTGTGTCTTTATCCTCCCCTTCTCCAGCACCCCTCTAACGGGCATCAGCACCCCCATTTCACAGAAGAGGAAGTTGCGTCTCAGAGAGATGAGGTAATGAGCTCAAGCTGTGGGCTCGGGGATTATGTCATTGTTTATTTATTCATTCAAAGCACCTGGCCTGTGTCCAGCACCATGCTGGACATGCCCGTCTGAGATAAGAACCTCTCAGAACCGGGACGGGCCTGTCCGCCTGAGAGTTTGGCATGTCAAAGTATACCATGGCCCCGGGGGGCTCGGGGGCTTTGCCTGGCACGCCCAGAGGAACATGCTAGGTCGTCCGAATTAGCCTGAGAGGCACACAGTGGGGAGGTCGTAGCAAAGCTCACAGACCTCGGAGCTTTACGTACCTTGAATCTCCACCCTGCCTTTAACCAGCTGCGCCACCTGAGCAAGTTCCTTCTCTTAGTCTCAGCTTTCTCATCTGTGAAATGGGAACTGTCTGACAGATTTATGAAGGTAATGGACAGCTCAGCACCGGGTACCCGCGAGCTCCCGACAGGTGGCCATGGCTGACAGCTACCATTGCCAGCATCACCATTCCTGCCCGCCGGAGCCCAGGAGGGGCCCACTAGGCGGGAGGGCTCTTCTGGGATGAGCACGGTTTTCATTGAGCGGCAGCAAGGATGGGTCTTTCCGCAGCACAGAGATGTGGGCCTGGAGCCCCGAACCCCGAGACACTCTGTCCTGCCCTCCTTGTCAAGGCCCTGCAGCTTAAGCCATGACGGTGCGAAGATGTATTTTTACGTTCCTGTTGACCTGAAACCAGTTCTGAGTAAACAGAGCAGCTCTGAAGGTGGTGACCAGGCACCCACCCCACCCAGCAGTGACCTCAGAATCACAGGCTCTGTCCCACTGAAGGGTATCTGCCCTTCCTGTTGTCCCCACAGGAAGTGCCATCTGCCACCCCTGCAACAGGGTGGGTCAGGTCAGCACGGGGCTCCAGGGCGTCCTGGAAGCTGGGGTGAGGGGCAGTGAGCCAGGGGGCAGGGGGTGATGGGGGTGGGGTCCTGCGAGGCCAGCCCAAGGGAGCCTCAGAGCCCACTCCTCCCCTCATGGTTACCAGGGCAAAGCCAGGGACTGTCCCCTCTCTGCACCCTCTGGGCTGCACTTTTCCTTCTGGAGGCCTCCCCAGGACCCTCGCCCCCACCCCAGGGTGCAGGGACGTCTGTTGCACCCTGATGCCCCTCTGTGGGTCAGGCATACTCACCTACTGACACAGTAGAATGCGATCAGTCTGAAGATGTCCTCAAACACAAGAACCGAGCCTTCTAAGTACAATACTGTGGAGAGATGACAAAAGCCTTGGGTGAATGTTCCTGCCAGAGAGGAGGCTCTCTGAGGGTCGGGGGCCGTGACTGCCATCTTCACGGTGGGTCCCGGCACCTGCTACAGGGCCTGGCATCTGCAGCTTCATACATATCGGCTGCCAATCTGACCACAGGGGAGTGGGAACCGACCTTCTATGGTGTTATTCCACTGAGATTTCGGGGGATTATTACAGCAGTTGGTGTTGTCTTTAATCTACAGTCATCATTTGGGGGCAAAACGACACAGACAACTCTAGATTGTACGAGCAGAATCAAACATCTAATGGATCAGGGTTGTCTCGGCCTGACAGGGAGCTGCGAAGCACCAGCAGGAGGCAAGTTGCCCAGATCAGTCTTGGCCTCCAGGAAATACAGCAATGCCAGCCCAGGGCCACTGGCCCTTCTCCCAAGAATGCTTGGGCCTATGAGAACCTTCCTTGATTCGGCTGCATGGGTAACCCAAGAGTGAGGGTGACCCCAATACTTTCCAACTCTGACAACAAAGAGGGACCAATGCATTTGGTCAAGATCCCATCCCATGGTGGATATGGCTCGTCGGAGGGGCAGGCAGGGTGCTGGACTGTGCCTGAAAGGGGAACATGGTGCCACACTCTGCTCGGGACCCTCAGGGCAAGGGGCCCAGAGAAGCTACGCGAGTTGGTTGAGGTCCACTGCCCATCTTGGCTGCCATCCACCCTCACGACGCCTGTCACCCTAGGGCACCATATGCCCAACAGGGGACGCCCACAGTGAACGGTCTTTGGCATCAGAAGTACCGAAAAACTGAGTGTGTCACATTTCAGTTCTAGTTTCCTCAGGTTCTTCTCTCATCCATGCGGTAGAAGGGAAGGTGGGACCTGGGTCCCAAGCCTGGCTCCAACCAGGAGCTCAGCTCCTCCAGCTGCAAAAGGAGGAAGCCCTTCCCACCCTAAACACCTCTGCATCTCGCTGACAGCAAGCTGTCCTGTTTTCAGAGCCCAGGACAGTGTTTTGCTGCATTGGTGCTCTGCGAGAGGGGCACACACGAACTGAAATGTTTTGTTCCAACAGCTTTATTTTTATATTTGCCTTCTTTCAACATACTAGACACTGTGCTCAACAGTTAACATGATTTTTTTAAAAGAAGTTCACATTCATCATCTATTTATGGCAAAGAAATAATGATTTCCCATTAGGATAGCTATAAACACTTTAAAAGGGAGTTTAAAGAAAAATGCTAAGTAGATTATAGGACCCGTGGTACTCGGAAGAGTCAGAAATGTCAGTCCCAGGAATGACCATTCTCTGTGAATAGCGGTGGGGCAGTCCACAGCGCCACCTAGTGCTGGCATTTGGTACATCGCTGACTTTCTCAAGAAGCGAGGGAATAGGGAGCCTGGGGCCAAAAAGACATCCTGTAGCCTCGAGAGGTAGGGAGAGCTCCGTCTATAAAGTGGGATCCCTGAAGGCAGAGTTGGTAGTGACGCCCGCAGGAAGCCAAGCCTAGCACACTGGGAGGGCAGGCTCAGTAGTAGCTTTAAGATAAAGTCAGCCACGCCCCCCCTTCTGTGCCTCCAGGTCCTTTCTGTGAAGCCATACTTCCCTTAGCCTCAGTTTACCAACCGTCACCTTGCTGGGCAGCAGCTGGGGTGCAGGCACCAGAGCTCATTCCTTATTTGGGCCCAGGGCCCAGCACGGGTGTAGACATAGTGGCCCAGTCAACTTTGTACTGTTAAACTTGCGGATCTATAAAATTGTGAGCCACAGTGAAAGCTCTTGGTTTCTACTTGCCTTGACCTCTTCTGCCCCAGCCCCAGGTACCCTCCACATCTTCCACGCTATCCATACACAGATGGTGGCAACAGCTTCCCATCACCCCACGGACTAGCTGGGGGAGCTCGCGCTTGCCAGGGCCAGGGTGTGGCCCAAATCTGAGTCTCCCCCAGGACCCAGCACAACGTGTAGTCATCTGGGAGGGAGACGCCAGAGGGCAGAGGCCTGGGGGCACTTGGGTGGGGACCTTAGGCCTTCCACTGCATGCAGTCCATAGGGACCCCTCAGACTTGGGGAAACCTTCACAGACAGCCTTCCACCATTCTGGAGCCTGGGCTAACGCACATCGGTAGGGGACAATCCTTTGTCCCCATGAGTGATGGGCGGGCTGCGCTCCCAGGACTGCCCTGGGTTCTGTGCAGTTCCGGCCTGGTGGCTTGGTGTGGGTGCCTGGGCCCAGTGGCCCGAGTGTGAGCATGCCTCCATCGTCTTGTTATCTATCCTCTCTGTCCCTGGGTTTCTTCAGCTGTAAAACAGGGATAATAAAGTAGCCCCCTATTACAGGTTGAACTGCATTCTCCCCAAAGATATGATGAAGTCCTAACCCCTGGTACGTGTGAATGTGACCTCATTTGGAAACAGGATCTTTGCGGAAGTCACCCAGTGAACGTGCGGTCAGACTGGATTGGGGTGAACCCTACATTCCATGAATGGTGTCCTTATAAAAACATGAAGACATGGGAGACACACACACACACACAGGGGAAGCCATGTAAGGACACAGGCAGACTGGAGTGAGGCCTCTGTAGGCCAAGCAACACCAGAGTGCTGGTTGTCACCAGCAGCTGGGAGAGAGGGTGGAACAGATCCTCCTTGATCTGCAGACAGAACCCACCCCGCGCCACACCTCGATTCCAGATTTCCGGCCTCTACAACTGCAAGAATCAGTGTGTTGCTTTAGGCCACCCAGCCTGTGTGACTTTGTCACAGTGGCCCTGGGAAACTCATGTGCCCGCTCAAAAGCAAAACCCATCCACCGTAGCTTCCAGAAGGGTTCACAGCACAGTCAGCCAGCGAGGGTACAGGATTACTAAACCCTAACTTTAAACAAGCAAGCCGAGGGATGCCTGGGTGGCTCAGTCAGTGAAGTGTCTGCTTTTGCCTCAGGTCATGATCCCAAGGGCGTGGGATCGAGCCCTGAGTCAGGCTCCTTACTCAGGGGGGAACCTGCTTCTCCCTCTCCCTGTGCCTGCAGCTCCCCCAGCTTGTGCTCTCTCTCTCTCTCTCTCTCTCTCTCTCTGACAAATAAATAAATAAAATCTTAAAAACAAACAAACAGTAAGCTAGCCATGGTGTGAGGTAGGGCTGGAGATGGAAGGATTTTTGTGGCTTTGCTTGACATTACTTTCTATGGCTCCTCAGTAGAAAACTTGTCCCTTGGTGGAGGTGAGAGGGGGGTGGGTGGGGGAGGGGGGAGGGGATTTTCCTCACTTGGTCCCATCAACACAGTCCACATTCCACCCTCCAGGTGCTCGCTCATGCTCTTTCCCTGTGGACGAGGATCCCTCTTAACACAATTTAGCTTTTTAACCGCCTTATGGGTACAACTCATAGCATTAAGTACAAATGTTCTCGGACCTATGGTGAGGGATAGACCGCTATGAAGGCACCAAAACCCTTCGGACAGAGCACCCTAAGTGGGTAAATTGTAGGATATTGAATATATTAATAAATAACTCTCAGTAAAGCCATTATTAAAAAAAAAAAACCCATACACCAAGAGTAGACTGAATTTCACTGCCTGTAGTATGTTTTTCTGGGATTTTTTATAATTGGCATCTATGATTTCAGTAGGCAAAGAAACTGTCAAGTGTCTCTACATTTTTCTCTAATCTTCTAAAATTCTCTGTAAACTTTTCTCTAAAGCTGATTGGTTGCCAGTGTCCTCTCAGCTGAGGCCACTTCAGAGGCCACTCACAGCCCTGCCAGGCACAGCCTACAAGGCCCCCATGGCCCCCAACACTGAGGGGACCACGCTGTCCCTTACTCTGCGAAGCCAGAAAGAGCCTCTTCAGAAAGAGCCTCAGGAATGCCTGGTGGGCGCTCTGCCCTTGGCTGCCGCCCAAGGGAACTGTGGCCAGAGCCCAGCTAGGGAACCCCCACAACAAAGATGCTGGTTCCAACCGGTCACCATGGACAAGCGCCAGCAGCGAGCTCCCCGCTGGATGGTCTCTGGGGTCCTCAGCTGCAGCCTCGGTGGGCACATGCCAGGCCCTGTCTAATGCATTTCTCACTCAAAATGTAAGACAGGAGAAGGGGTCCCCATCGGTCACACCTGGCCCAGAGGTGACAACAGGTAACGATGACAAGATATCGCTTCTGCTTCGGGAAAAGGAAATCTTTTACCTGACGACTCACCACCAACGCTGAAATGGGACAGCATAGAGATGCCACATCCTTGCACACCGGCTGGCTGCTACCATTTACAGCCTCAATGTCAAGGAAGTCACAAAGACCAGAAAACTAGTAGATCTTTCTTTCTTTCTTTCTTTCTTTCTTTAAAGAAATTCCGTTCAATTGACACTGGCTTTTTCCACTTAGCATAATTTCCTCCGGGTCTTCCAAGTTGCTGAGTGAACCAGCCTGTTCCTTTTCACTGCTGAGGACTATTTTTCGGGCCAGCCAGGCCAGTTTGCTTGGCCATTCACCCAGTTTCCAGTTTTTAGTTATTTTTTTAAAGATTTTATTTATTTGACACAGAGAGAGAGAGAGAGAGAGCAAGCATGTGAGTGTGCATGAGTGTGGGCACAAGGAGAGGGAGAAGCAGTCTCCCGCTGAGCAGGGAGCCCGACTGAATTCCAGGACCCCCAGATCATGACCTGAGCTGAAGGCAGGTGCACAGAGCCACGAGAAGCCCCTCCAGTTTTTAGTTATTATGCGCAAAGCTGTTGTGGACATTTGTGTACACGTTTCTATGTGAATGTACATCTTCCCTTCTCTAGGTTTCCCAAGAGAACAATCACTGGGAATATGGTAAAGTCTAACATCATGTTTCAAAGGAACTGCCAAACCATTTTCCTGAGTGTCTGTACCCCCCAGCAGTGTGGGAGGGACCCAGTTTCTCCTCATGCTTGTCAGCACAGCGTTTTTGTTATTTTTTATTTTAGCCATTCTGATCAGTGTAGAATGAGATCTCATGGCCGTTTTAATTTGAATTTCGAAAGGACACGAGACATCCGTTCATGTGATTATTTGCCATCTGTGTATCCTCTTTGGAGAAATGTCTGTTCATGTCTTTTGCCCATTTTCTAACCGGACAGTTTTTGTTTTTTAATATTGAGGGTTTTTTTAAACTGCTTTATTAAGAGATCATACACATACCGTCCAATTTGCCAATTTGAAGTTCACAATTCAATGTCTTAGGGCATGGAGGCACGTAAAAAGTTGTGCAACCATCACCACAATCAATTTTAGAACATTTTCATTATCCCAGAAAAGAGACCCTATACCCACCAGGAATCACTCTCCAGCCCTTCCTCTACAGTGGCCCCTGGCAACCACTAATCTATGTTCTGTCCTTATGGATTTGCCTGTTCTAGACATTTCGTGTAAGTGGAATGATACAGTGTGTGGTCCCTTGTGCCTGGCTTTTTCCACCTAGCACAATGTTTTCAAGGCTTGTCCATGTGGTAGGATGGGTCCATGCTTCAGTCTTCTTTATGGCTTATAAAATTCTATTGTTTGGATGGACCGCATTTCGTTCACCCATTCATCACTGACGGGTGTTTGGGCTGTCTCCACTTTTTGGCTACCACAAATACTACTGCCTCAAACACGTGTGTGTACACGTTGTGTGGACATACACTTTCATTTCTGTTGAGTACAGACTCAGAAGTGGAATTCGGGGTCATACAGTAACTCTGTATGTTTAAGAAACTGCCAACTGTTTTCTAAGTGACTGCACCATTTTACTCTCTGCTTGCAACATACGAGGGTTCCAACTTCTCCACTCCAATCCTTTTTGATTACAGCCATCCTGGTGTGGATGAAGCGGTATCTCATTGTGGTTTTTGGTCTGCATTTCCATGATGATGGGTGATGCTAGCCTTTCTCTTTGTGCTTACTAGCCTTTCGTGTAACTTCTTTGGAGAAGTACCTATTTAAGTTCTTGGCCCATTTTTCAATCAGGTTGTTTATTGTTTTGTTTCAAAGGGCTCAATTAGAGTTCCTCTGTAGGTGGGACATTTTCATTATGTACTCATTTATCAACAAATATTTATTGTGCTCATCATCTTGATAAAAAGGGTAGATGGATATAGAAATTGAGAGCAAGCCTCTCAGTAGAAGGATGGCAGGGAATATGCCAATGGTCTGGCCACAGGACCGATCTAGGACATCCCGCCGAGGGACAGAGATTCAAACAACCAGCTCCTTCTCTTTTGATGATTTAAAATTTGGTGGGGGTGGGGATGGGAGAGGTGTAACTGATTTCACCTTAGAGAAAATTTTGCATGAAGCAAGGCCTCAGTATGCGTGTTTACAGAACGAGCATTGGATGGATGAGAACTGCCCCAGGAGGAAAGGGTCCCCAGAGGGATGCAGGAAGGACCATGGGCTGGAAGGAGAGGCAGAGTCACAGACCTCTCCCAGGGCTCATCCTTGGAGAGAAAAAGCCATCACACCCAGTTGTTGGGGGGGGGGGAATCCAGGAAGTGGCCTTCCTCCAATGCTTTATGTGACACTGCTGAGCCAAACTTCCCTGAACCCTATCACCTAGAATGGTTGGAAGACAGATCTTAATGGATTCTCATCCCACTTCCTAAAAGGTACACTAGCTCGCCAACCTGGGTCCCCAACTGGAAAGGCCAGAGGTGCAGACCCTGAAAATAAAAAGCCACGATGACAAGAAGCTGGGGAGTGGTTCCCAGCTGGAAGCAAGAGGGAGAGTCAGCAGCAGGCCTGGCAGGTGTGGCCAGGCCCACCCGTCCAGGGGCCTCCTGTCCCTCTTGGCTCCTTCCCCTCTTGGGAGGTCACAGGTGCCTTCTGGCTGCCGGGGAGCCATAGTATGGTTGGTCATGGGAACCCCCACCTGGCCCTTGTGTGGCTGAGGTGGAAAGAGGACTGTTTCCTGTCCAAAGGCCCAATTTTCTGCAGTAGATGAAAATGCACTCCCCTGCTCCCAGGACTGAAAGTGGGGGAAAACAGCAATTTCTCAGTCCAGGGGGACCCTGAAGTTCCAGGCCTAGCTCTGGCATCCCCTTGCTTCCAGATGACGCTGCAGAGGGCAGCTGCCTCACCTGTGAAATGGGAGAACAGCCCTCGTGCTGCTAGACTGGGGCTTCTGGAATGGCTGGCTCCAGCAGGAGAAGCTGTCCGACCAGGAAGCAGACAATCTCACGCCGGGCAGCACCTGTGTTCTCTAGGCAGCCCTTCTGCCCGAGTGTACAAGGACTGGAGCACAGAGTGGTGCAAACTTTCGGCCCTGCTCCAGGCAAAGCCTAAACGTGGACCATACTGGCCAGGCACAGGCTCCTGGTTCCAGCAGCCACATGCCCAGAGCCCAAAGCCCTCCTCAGAGACTTGCTTTCTCTAACTGCCAAGTGAGCATGAGAGTAGCTGAGGCCCTCCCTGGCCCTCTGGCTCTTTGTGCAGAGGCGGGTGCCCCGCCCAGACCCTGAGTGAGGAATGGCAGCCCCTGTACCACAGACAGCATAGAGTCTGAAGGTCTGTGGAGGGAGGGCAGGGACCTGGGAGAGGAGGACAGTTTGAAAATGTGCTGGAGACAAATCCCTTTCTCTCTCCTTGCCCGGCACAGATGGTCCAGGGTGGACACCTTGGCCTCTGGCTCATCGGCTGTCCTGGAGCCCCTGCACTGTCTATTTACCAGCCTGCCCGAGCCGCCCTTTGTAAAACCCCCAGCCCCCTGAGCTTCAAGGTTTTTCAGTGTAAACTCATCCTCTCTTAACTGTCTCCACCACATCTCCTCCATCAACCACAGGCCTCTAGGGGGAGGGTATGAGCTGCAGGGAGGCTGACAGGGAAAGGAACAGGGAGGACCTGCCAGCCACAGTCAGGGGCCAAGCAGGGGACTTCTTCCAAATGCTCCTACGCCCTCCTATAGGATCTCACAAGGGAGCACAGAGGTGCCTCCTCTTTTAGGTGGCTACAGCCCTGCACTAAACTGCACAACTTGACAAGCAGAACACCAGCTAGATTTCAACCCCCATTCAAATCACCAATGAAGCGCTTCTGGACAGTGCACAAGCTATGCAACGGTCCATGGCAGCCCTGGTTATAAGTCATGGCCATCTTTGCTGGTTGTGGTTGGCATAAGGAGCAATTTCCTCTTGATTTCATCTTAAGAATTTTAAGATGAATAAAATACCACAATGTTCTTTTTACTGAGTTGTACACCACACCCCAGACTGGCTCAGACTAGAGACCTGACCACACCCAAATGTTCCTCCTAGTGGATGGGGAACCACGGAAAGCCAGAATGGAAGGACCCTTAGGGGCAACTCCAGTCCAAACTCCCCCATTGCACCGATGGAGAAACTGAGGTACAGACAAATTATGTCATCATCCTTTGAGAGACGACTAATTTGGGTGCCTCCCAGAGTTTGACGGTGATGCTCTCTGGAATCTAGGTTCTGATTCCGATTGCTGTTGTTCTGCCCCCTTCTCCCAAATCCCAGCACGGGCTTTGAGCCTCCTGATTAATAATGGAAGGGTATTGTTTTCAAGGTTTCAATAATAATAATAATAATAACAACAACAACAACAATAGTAATAAGAGTATTATCTACCATTTATTAGTTGCGCCACTGTGCCAGCCTCTATTTCTAATCATCATGACAAATTCCATTATCCTCATTTTAGAGGCAAGGAAACGAGGCTCAGAGAGGTTAAGAAAGCGGCCCAGCGGCCACAGTCACGACAAGGTGCCTAAAGCCAGGGAACCTGGTACAGGAGGCACCTTTTGCTTTGGAGAGGTGGCACGGGGTGGAGGGAAGGCGTCCCAGTCCTTCCTACCGGAATGCACTCAATGTGTCCCCGCAGCTAGCAGAGATGCCTTCCTATGGGTCACACTAGGCAGGCCCCATGTCACCCTGGGGGAAGCCCTCCCGGCGGCCGCCGTGGCACTGGGTTCACATTCCGCCACATCCCGCTGTGTTCCCAGGCCTGACTCCAGCCCAGAACAAAGCTCCCGGGAGAGCGGGAGTCAGGTGTCCTCCCTCCTCACCACCCCAGAGCCGGGACCTTGCCCGGATCACACGGATGACACGCAGCCTCAGCATCCCCATTGCGAACAGCACTCCCTTGGAGCCCCATGCCAGCAGCCACATCGGCAGCCGCTGCCACTGGGCTGTCCAAGCTGTGATGAAAGATTCCTTTTCCTGGATGGTGCTCTTCCATATTTAGCAACCGTGTGGATGAGGCTTTAAGTCTGGGAAAGGAATACGGAACCAACTGTCGCAACGCAGATGGGACTTTGCCTGGGAACTAGGTAAAGGTTCAGATGCCAGAACAGAAGGGGGCCCATTAGACAGAGGAGTGAACTGCCAAGTGTCAGGGAGACCAAAGAGTAAGCAGACCAGGAGGTGTTCGGGGAGAAGGGGCGGGAAGGGGTGGGGGAGAGCGAGCAGAGGCAGGCTGTCCGCCAGCAGGGGGTCTCATTACCCACAGAGAATGAGCTGGAAGTCTGGGCAAGCCATCTGCCTGCTTCTCAGCTCACACTGAGGGGCCAGGAGGTGTCTTTGGTGGTCCCCGTCAAGAAGAAATGCTTTGCTCTGCTGGGCTGAAGGAAGAAAAGGAGGCGGCCCACGGCACTGCCCTGCTGGCGAGAACAGCCCTGAGTTCCAGAGATGGACCCATCAAGAAACAACCCAGCTCAGAAAACAACCCGGGTTCGACTTCAGGATCTTAACCCTGAGTTTTCAAACCTTTATCTGAGGTCCAAAAGAAAAGTGACCACCACTTACGAAAGCAGGGGGAGGCCCAGAGAGGTTCAGTGGCTTGCTAGAGGTCACAGAGCTAGGAAGTGAAACCAGGACTGACTCTGTAGTCCTCCTCCGGGAGCATACTCCTGTTGGTTCTCCAGACCCCGCTGTCTGGGAGAAACAGAATGCAAACTACATGCACAATTCTCAAGTTTCCCACAGTCACAGCAGAAACGGTAAACAGAATCAGGTCACATGAATCCTAATAGTATATTCTATTCAACCCAAAATATCTAAAATACTACCAGTTCGACAAACCATACATACAAAAAATTACTAGCGGGATAGTTCACATTTCTTCATACTATGCAAAATCTTGCATGAATTTATTTTTATTATTCTTATTATTTTTTATTTTCGAGAGCGCAGAAGCAGGGAGAGTGGAGAGGGAGAAGCAGGCTCCCCACCCTGGGATCATGACCTGAGCCGAAGGCAGACGCTTATCAGACTGAGCCACCCAGATGTTCCCTAAAATCTTGTATGAATTTGAACTGAGAGCCCATCTCAATTCCAACTCGCCACCTCTTACATGTTCCACAGTCATGTTGGCTCAAGGCTGCTGCAGGGGAAGCCAGAGCCTGAAGCAGGGTTCTCATTCGGGAGCCAATCTGTCCCTCAGGGCACTTCTGGCAATGTGGGGAGGCATCTTAGGTTGTCACATCCTGGGGGGTGGGGAGGTGGTACTTCTGACATGGTGGGTGGTCAGAGATGCAGCGAAACCTCCTAGAGTGCACGGGACAGTCCCTCCCCCACCTCCCCACCCCCAGGGCAAAGAATGATCCAGCTCCAAATGTCAAGTGCACCGAGTTTCAGAAATCTGGCTGTAGAGGGAGAAGCAGTCGTGCTCCCGGAACAACCAGCAGGATGCCCATACCTAGCAAGCTGCAGGGGGCCCAACATCCGTGCTCGTGGTGGAACAGACTGGAAGACAGGAGTGCCCCCTGAGACTCTGAATCACAGGAATCTTCCCCCATCCCCTTCACCCACAGTGCCATGAACTGGGGCATGGAATCAAGAACTAGGGACCAGTCTCAGGGGAACCGACATTTCACCGGCTTCCAGATGCTGCTGGAAAACCAGCCGGCAAATACCCAGCCCAGGGCTCCAGATCGGGATGCTGCTTTCTTCTCTGCCACCCCTGGTGGCAGTGTCCTGGGGCGGGCTCAGGCCTCAACAGGGGGAGGCCTACAGTTCTGGGGAGCAAATTCAGTGGGGGTGATAGGGCACTGGATTGTGGGTGTAGGTCAAACCACACTCCCAAATCAGCCCATTGGTGGGCAAGTGGGTGCTCTCTCTAGCTCCTCACTGGTTCTGAATGTGGGGGGGTGGTATTTATAGACCCCAGACACCCCCTCCCCCCAGGCATCGGGCCGGTACCCTCCTGAATTGCCATAAATGCTCCTGATCAGGAAAGGGGACACGCTGCTGCTGCACAGAGAAGAGTCTCCACTGACCCAGGGAGGTTCCTGCGACCTCCCAGGGATTGGGGCTCCAAACTCTCTGGCAGTTCCTCCAGCCCGACATCTCATTCAGATTTCCCCTTAGTTACCAGATGGCAATTCCACAGCCCAGTAAGAACAGTGATGGAAACAGGTATCTTGACCCCAAAGGATGTGACCACCCCAGAGGGACCCTGGAGAGTTAGCATCTCATGCTCCAAACACTCTCAAAGCTCCAGGGCTCTTCCCTCCCTCCTGTGCCCTGGACCCATGGGTTTATTCAATTTTCAATCCGCAAATATTTGCTGAGCATCGACTATGTGCCAGGCACTGTGCTAGGCACTGGGGTGATGGCGATGGGCTTCTTTCTCCCAGGCACAGTGGCTCCCCCATCCCTTGCTGTCACCCCTGCCAATCATTCTTCCCCTCGACCTAGGGTGATGCAGCCACAGGTCCCTGACACTGGGCGCCTACTGGTCCCTCTTCCTTCTCAGCCATTTCTGCCAACCTGTGCTGTCAGTCCTCCTCCTGAGTATCTCGGGAGTGTGTCTTGTCCTCCCACACCTGCTGGAGGAGCTGGGTGCAGGCCCCACCGTGTTGCCCCAGCATCACTGCCAAGTCCCCTCTGCTCTTCATCCTGGGTGGGGGGGTCTCCCCTGCACTCTAGCCTCTGCACTGCACCCCCAGCAGTGAGGGGCATCTGTCTATCTATCAATTTTATTTTTAGGTAACCTCTATACCCACTGTGGGGCTCGAACCCATAACCCCAAGATCAAGAGTCACATGCTCTACCCACTGAGCCAGCCAGCTGGCCAAACCCAGGGGCTTCTGTTTAAAAGGCACATGAGATCATGTCTCCCCCGCCCCCTTTTTAATGTCCTTCTGTCAAGGGTTCTTCCCCATGGCCTTCTAGATAAAGGCCGAGCATCGAGACCCTGGGTGCGCCCTGGGATTCAACAGTCCACATGTCCTTGTTCATGCTGTCTCACTGCCTCTCGTGCTCTTCCTCTTCTCTCCCAACAGGACTCGCTCACATGTCCTCACTCCTCAGAGGCATCCCCCTGGGGTCTCACTCACCCTCCAGTGTCGGGAAGCTTCCCCGATTGCAGTAAAAGCCCAACACCTTCTTAATATCATCACGTGCGTATCCCTACAGCCCCGTGTCCTTAAACGGAGTAGATGCATAAGTGCACATGGTATACAATTCTCTAATTATGTAGTGTGCGTGGTCTTTGCACACCGAAGTAGCTAGAAGTTTCCCTGAGAGCAGAATGTGTTTTCAACCCAAGAGCAGTATAGCCCAGTGTGACAGACACATGCTAGGGGGCCAAGCTGCTGGGTTTAAACCCCAGACCCACCACTTCCTGATGCGTGACCTCAAGCAAGCCACTTAGCCTCTCTGTGCCTTGGTTTCTCCATCTGTAAAATAAAGATTATACCTGTCCTGGTTATCCATTGCTATATAACAAACTGCTTGCAAATTCTGCTGGCTTCAAACAATGCTCTTTGTGTAGCTCATGGTTTCATGGGTCAGGAACTTGGGCAGAAATCTGCTGGGAAATTTTTTCTCCTTGCGGCACTGACTAGGCATGCACCTAGGGACTGTCCTGGTCCAGATGATCTTTCACTCAGGCCCAGTGCCTTGGCAGGAGAAGCTGAAGGCTAAGCTCAGCTGTGCCCTCTTTGGCCTCGCTCTCTCTCCATATGGTCTCCAGGAGATCTCTCCAGGTGGTCTCTCCAGTATGGTGGTCTCAGGGTCATCAGATTTCTTACATGGCAATCCAGGATTCCCAGAGGCCAAGCAGAAGCTGCCAGTTCTCTTAAAAGCTACACATGGAACTGGCAGAGTGTCCCTACTGCCTGACTCTGTTGGCCAAAGCAGTGCCAGGCCAACCCAGATTCAAGGGGAGGCGCTGTAGCCCTTGATGGGAAGAGGGTCAAAGAAAGCACCACCATCTTGAATCTGCCGCAGGATAGTGTTTCTGTCCTTGGGTTGATCTGCAGATTAAATGAGTTAATTCATATAAAAAGCTCCACAAGTGATTTCTACTGGTGTCTTCTGTCCTTAGTCTCTCCCTGTACCCAGCAAGTTCTCAGTAAGTATTTTGTATCCTCACTCTTTAGTAGAGGAAGAGGTGCAGGGAGAATATTCTAGGTTGGATGGCATAGAGCGAGTTTCTTGTCCCAATTGCTGAACCACATTCTGCACACCAGGGGTCACCTGGAGTCCCAAGACTGCACCGTGAAAACGAAGTTGTGAGGGAGCACGAGAGAGCAGAACCAACACCAACTGAGGGTATAGCTACCGAGCCCACCGGCCCCTATCCCGGGTGCCCCCCAAACCCACATGTTACAGATGAGGGAAGGGAGCTCAAATGGGTTCAGGAGCCTGTCCAAGTTCAACCAGATGATGAGTGACGGGCTTCAAATCCAGGTCTGCCTGTCCGACGGCTATTTCTACTACAGCCAAGAAAACCATGGAAAATGCCCAACTATGTCTTCTCAATGACCGATGGAACTTTGGTCCTTGGGACCCTGACACCTATTAGAAGGAAACTCTCCGGCTCCCAGCAGGAAATACCTCACAATCTCAAAGGTTATCCTGTGACCAGCTGACTGTCTCACACTATCCATGGTTTCTCTGGGAATCCGTCAATGTCATGATGCATTTCCTGTTTCTGCAGACATCCAGCACACACGCACCCACCTTTTTAAGAAAAGAGACAGCTCTTCACGTAAGCATTGTAACTGATTACCCATAAATACACACTTCATATCCACAGGCACGCACATCACGCTTTAGTTTGCAAAACACGCACATATACGTCAGCTTCCCGAGGTTCTGTACGGGAGGCACTGGAATCCCCATTTTACAGTTTTGGAAACTGAGCCACAGCGTGCTGGTAAACACGTAATGACCAGACCACCGCCCAGGGAAAGAAACCTCGGTTTCAACGCATTTACCAGTTTCCATAATGTAAGAGCTCCCACCACGCTAGTTTCAAGCACTGAGTTGTGATAAGACGTGCACGTTCCTGTCTCACGGGCTAGAACAAGCTGGCTCCCGTGTGCCACCAGAGCCACAACTCTGAGATAAAGCTACTCTCAGATGGTCCTGAGGAGGCAAAACTATCAAAAGACCTGGGACTCGGGTGACCCACGGATGGGAGGGACCCATTCTCAGCACAGCTGCCCTTGCCGAAGCCCCCTACTCCCCATCTACTCCCTTTCTGTCCAGCTCTGGGTCTGTGCAACGAACACGAAGCCTTTGGATAAAATTTCAGCTAGGGCCTCAGATTCGGAGGGTCATTCCAAAGTTCCTAAGTATACTTGATGACTGTCTGCTCTCCCTCCCGCTCCTCCAACTTCCCTGTCGTGGACAGCCACAGGCATACAGAGAGAATCTCAAGCAGACTCCACACTGAATGCACAGCCCGTCATGGGGCTCGATCCCAGGACCCTGAGACCACGATGCCAAGAATTGAAGGCTTAGTTGACTGTGCCACCCAGGAGCCCCCTGAGAGGAACAACTTCTGTGAAAGCTGATGCGGTGTCTGGCACACAGTGAGTCTGGTACAGTGTCTGGCACATGGTGTCCCTAATAACTGGGGGCTGAAGGCTATATGAGATTTCCTGGGTAGGGCCTCGTTACTGGGGAACTGGTTCTCACCTGGGGGCTGCTCAGGGCAGTCTTGCACGGGGAACAATGACTACATTCAAGAACATTCCAGCAGGGGAATTTGTGCTGGGGCAAGTTCCTTAAAAGTTTCCACTATGAAAACCAAGACCAAGACAAGCGATAAGCACAAAACATATGCCATAGGATCAGGACTGCTGGTAAAAGCAGTGTAAACTATTATTCATTGATTCTCGACAGATAAAGGGAGATGGACACAAAGAGCCTCAGAAGACACCAGTCCACTTCTACAGAACTTTCCAGAAGGTCCCACCTCTGACTTCTTCCTTAAATAGTTTGGGTAGAAAGATGAAGTTGGTGGTACAGGCGTAATAACGTGGCCTTCCAAGAGGCCAGCCCGGCTGCTTGGACACTGAGTGGCACGCATCTTTCTCAGCCCGTGGCCAGGCTTTATAATCGAGGAGCTCGGGACGTCTGGGGTCAGGCAAACAAAGAACAGCACCTCCTCTCTGTGTGGGGCTCTGCCCTTCCAAGGCAGTTCGTATCCATCTCTGGCCAGGTGAGGTCAGGGGTCCCTTCTCTTAGGAGTCCCGGAGACGCTGAGTGACTTGCCTAAGGTCACACAGCCAGTTACTGGCAGAGCCAGATTAGAACCCAATTCAATGACATCTACCCGTGGCTTGGCACAAGCTCACCCTGGCCCTCTAGCCAGACACTCCCTCTTCCTAGGGGTGAAGCCGCCTGGAAACTTTCAGAGCAAAGCAAATCTGGGAGGGGCTCCAGAGGTATTCAGAGGTAGCGACTGGCTTTCTCTTTCAGGAGAAAATCCCAAAGCCTGTAAGAACATCTCCTTAGAGTCCTGATCATGGGGTAAACCTCCCAGAGCAAGCCAAGCCTCCACAGAGGGTCACCAGGAGAGCCACAGAGCACTTGCAAAAGTACTTCGTTTTGTTTCTTCCACTCTTGCCCCAACCTGCTCTGCTTCCCCACTTCCACAGTGCTTCCTCTTTTAAGAGCAGAATCTGGGGCTCCTGGGTGGCTCAACTCAGGAAGTGGCTGCCTTCGGCTCAGGTCATGATCCCAGGGTCCTGGGATCGAGTCCCACATCAGGCTTCCTACTTCTACCTCTCCCTCTCCCCCTGCTTGTGCTCTCTCTCTTGCTTACTCTGTCTTTCAAATAAATAAAATCTTAAAAAAAAAAAAAAAAAAGAGCAGAATCTGGTCTTAGGATGACCCTCCATAGACAGTAGCTTCATACACACATGAAAGGGTGGGTGGGTGGGTGGAGGGTCCCTCTTGCCTTCCTGCCTGGCATCAGGTATATTCACATATGTTTTGTCTGTTCCTCATAACAATTCACTGTTGGAATGGAGGCATAATTCACTCCATTTGTGGACAAAAGTGAGGCTCCCTATACACATGGGCCACCCACTCAGGCCTGATGCTGGCATGAAACCCTCATCCCCACAAACCCATTTCCCTCATCTTCCTCTTCTCTTAGCCCCCAATGCCCTGTGTTCTAGATCTTTCTTCCATCTCTGTAAAACATCCCCCTGTGTCCCACTTGCTCAGGGCAAAATAAACTCCTGGCAGTCCCTGGGTTCCCGCGTCCCAGAGAAGGGGTACAGCACCCCAGCTCCCCAGGAAGTTTCACCCACTGAAAAGGCCTCCCCCTTTCCCCTTTCCTTGGCCTCGCTGGCCTGTACCAGATCCCCCACCACCATCGACGTCCTTCCCTCAGGTAGGTCTCTCATGCCTTTCCTTCTCCTGCTCTGTGCTGTTCCTGGGAGGGTGCACCGTCCTGTCCCTCACCCACACGCTCCCTTCAAATGCACCAGTCTCGTCCGTGCACCTCCTGCTCCAAGTCTGTTCAGGCCTTCCCTGGACACTGCAAATGAGGTCCCTGACTCCTGGGGGTGGCTGTCAAGGTCCTTGGTGAGCCAGCTGAATCCCACCTTCCCAGCCTCATCTTTGATCTCACTTCCCACCACCTCACCCCCAACACAGCTCCCCCTTTCCTGATTCTCCTTCCTGCCCCTTAGCCCGACGCAGGCTATGGCTTCTGCTGAACAGGCCTTGTCTCCAGTTCCTCATTCTCAGTGATTTCCCCACCTCCACGGCCCAAGGAGGCCTGGATGACCTCCTTCCGTCAAAAGTCATCCATTCTGCTGCCCCCGAAGTACACACTTAACATTCAGCACTTAACGACAGTCTGGCCTGCACTCCTGGTGAGGGGTGTGTGTGTGTCTGTCTGTCTGCCCTACAGATTCAACGTCAGGGGCCATGTCTCACAGAGCCCATCGTAGGCGTCTTCCTCCGGGACCATTCCACACATATTCAGTTGGCTGCAATGTTATAAAAATGTTTAATAACTCAGAGAAAGCTCATAATAAACTGTTTAAATAAATAAAGGGAGGCTAAAAACCATATGTACCACCATGATTCAAAATACACTGGGGTGGGGGAGGGGATGAGGAGCCCAGTTGCCGGGATGAGCATGGAGTCATGCACAGAATTGCTGAATCACGATATTGTACCCCAAAGCTAATATAACACCGTATGTGGACTATACTGGAATTAAATTTTTTAAAAAAATGCATAGAAAGAAAGAAAGAAAGATAAGAGAAAATAAAAGAAATGAAATTCACCAGAGTTTTACAATAAAGTTCTCAGAGTTAAATTATCCGATGGTGTATTTTTTTTTTCCTGGGCCAACCCCAACTCTGGAGGCCAAAAAGGGAATGGCTGAAACCAGAAAGAAACAAACTGTGGTTAGCTCGTAGCCCAAACCTCCCTGGGCAACAACCACTGCTCGACAAGTTGAATCAGCTTGTTAGTGGAGTTCTCCGATAGAACTCCAGGAGCAAGGCGTTGCAGAAAACAATGGTTCTGCGGATTAAGTTGGTGTTACTCAATCCCCATAGCGAATTATAACTGCTGGTCATTCCCCAGTGCTTCTTCCTCAGGGGTGCGGTGATAGCTTTTCCCCCAAAATAGCCCCATTCTGTCCAGGAGGTAACTCGATGGTGTTAGGAATTTACTCCAATTTTGAGGTCGGTCCCAATGTGTCTTTTTCCCCCATACCACCAAGCAATTCTCCTCCACTAGCTGGGTGACCTACAATTCACCTCCATCCTGGCACTGTCCACCTGGAGGTAGTGTTGGACCCCATGACTTAAGGGCTCGGTCCCCCAGGTGCGCCCTCAGCCCCGGCTCCGTGGATGTTAACTGCAGCTCCGGTGATCACCTGTGCCGGCCATCGGACGCAGAGAGGTGGGATGTTCCTATGACTCCCGTCTTAGCCTCGATTAGTTTGCTAGAGCAACTCACAGAATCCAGAGAAATGTCTTACCTACCAGATCACCAGTTCCTTATAAAATGATGTAAGCCAGGAACAGCCGGATGGAAGGGGTTGCCCGGGGCAGGGGATGTGGAAGGGGAGGGGAGCTTCCCCACCCTCTGTGAGCACCCCACCCTCCCTCAACCTTACATGCTTACCAACCCAAAAGCTCTTGAATCCCGTCCTTTGGGTTTTCATGGAGGCTTTAGCACATGGGTATGACTGATGACAGACATCATCAGCCTTGGCGACTGAGTCCCCCTCCAGCCCCTCCCTGCTCCCCGGAGGCCAGGGTGTGGGACCAAAAGGTCCAAACCTCCCATTGTGTGGTTGGTTCCCCTGGCAACCAGCCCTCACCCCACAAACACTTGTGTGATTGAAAAAGGTCTTGTTATGAGTTATCAAGACACCTTTACTGCTCCTAATGGGTAGGAGATTCCAAGGGTTTGGGGAGCTCTGCACCCACAAGTGGAATGGAGACCAAACATATATTTCTTATGCTCAATCATGACAACACAGTCACGATGCTGCTGAGTGGCTTCCCCCGCACCAGGCAATATTGTCCCATCCCCACACATAATCGCTTTTCTCTCCTCCAACAGCGGTGCCACAGATGGTCCCATCTTGCACACAAAGAAACCAACACATGATAAGTCGCTTGCCTGATGTCACAAGGTGACAGAGACAGAAGAACGCTGTAGAACTCTCTGCCCTCCCAAACAAAGCACATGCTCTCAAAAGAGGTCTGCTTTGACCAGCGTGTAAGACCCACCAAAACTTAGCACTGCCTCCCTAATAAAATAGCAACCTTGCCCTGTCCACTCCGACCTCGAGGTTAGTAATAACTGCTCCTTACTTCTTTACAGATTTAATAAATACACTGTGGTCCAAATACAGGCTAAGGCTCTTCCTAGGACTGTCAACTGTGAAGAAGGGGTCAGACCCAGCAGCAGCAATGCGAACCCCGTCTGTGGACCTCAAAGGCATTCTGGAGGACACTGTGACCTGCCCATCCATACAGATCTCTACTGCCCAGGAGAACTCATCTAGAACGTCTTTCCGCCTTGGCGTAAAAGCTCCCCCAGGCCAGTGGTGAGAACCACAGGGCCAATCAGCACAGCATCTGCCACACTGACCCACGAGGTGGGCTCTACTCCTAATCACAAGTGTGTCTATTAGTTTTGACTGCCTGGCCTAAAACCACAGACCTCAGACTGGGGGAGGTGCTCAGGGCAAGAAGAAAGCCTAACTGAGCTCGGCAGTCTGGCCCTTCTAAAGCCAGTGGCTCAGCCGGGGTGGTAGGGAGTAGGCAGGGAAGACAGTGGGGCCGAGAGCCAGGCGGCTGCTTTCCGTAGGGGCCAGACCACACTGGGTGTCACTATCTGATGGTTCCCCTTCTGGAGATGGGGACAACTGGTTTTCTTTCTCTCCTTTTTTAGCAGCCAGCAGGAAAAAACCCCAAGACGTGAATATGTCAAGGTCACCATCTTCAAGGGTGCAGATGAATGAAAAAGTAGCTTGCGTCCCTGTGCTGGGGAGTTAATTTTGGCCATAAAGGGGCAGCTGGCCTAGCCTCCATCCATCCTGCGTCCTGCTCCTTTGCCCCTGGGTCCCCTGCCCCAGGGCCTCTTTGGGTCCCTGTGAAGCTAAGTGGCGACCCAGACCCTGCAAGGCCTTCTTCTCCCCTCCGTGCAGCAAGAGGAGGGTGGACGATGTAGCAGCCGGTGACGCTCATTCAAAGGGGTAGCTGTCCTGCCCTGCAGTCCTCAGTTTGAACAGAGGACAGCCCTGCAGTTCAGGGCTTTGGGTCTCCACAACATCACCAGCCCCACCTAGCGATCTGGTGTTTTGAAACTCTTAACAAGGAACCAGAGGACCATCCAAGCACACAGAAGCACAGAGGCGGCTGAAGTGAGCCGTTCTTGCTGAAAGCAAACAGAGCGGGGCCACAGATGAGGCTGACCACCCGTGGGGGATCCCCTCGTCTCCTCCTTAGCCTGAGTGTGTGGGGAATCCCAACGAAAGGCCCCACTTCCAGGCCTGGGCCTTCCCCTTGCCCACCTCCTCTCAGGCTGACCCCACTGTGGCCACCACAGCCACAGGGGGACTCGGAAGGCTGGCGACTCCCTCCTCCCATAAGGGATTACAAATCGGGCGCACACGGCGGATGGGATTTACCCAGAGCCTGTAACCCTCTGTGTGGGCTCATTCTACTCTTCCCTTTGGCTTCATCTTGCAGAAGGATTAATAATAGTTATAATAATAGTAATAGTAATAATAATAATAATAAACAAACACGATTATAACCCTCCATTATGCTCCAGGTACTGTCCTAAGTACGTCACTTTTTTAAAAAAGATTTTATTTATTTTTTTGAGATAGAGAGAGAGAGAGTGAGAGCAAGGGCATGAGCAGGGGGTGGCAGCCGAAGGAAAAGGAGAAGCAGACTCCCAACTGAGCAGGGAGCCCGACGCGGGGCTCATTCCAGGACCCTGGGATCATGACCTGAGCTGAAGGCAGACGCTTCACTGACTGAGCCATGCAGGCGTCCCTATCCTACGTATTAACCCCTTCAAGCACCCTAAGGGAGAGACACCATTATTCTCCCTATCACAGAGGCCTGGAGAAGTTAAGCGAGGCCTGGAGAGGTAGGAAAAGGCAGAGCTGAGGCCTGCCATGTGGCTTCCAGTCTGCTCAGTCACCATGTTAAGGAGGCAGGTTCGGAATGAGGAAGAGAGAACAAAAAGGTCAGAGCAGTGAATCACTGAGGCAAAGAAACGTATTATCTGGTACTTTCTTGATGTTGTCTGGGTTCAGTGGTCTGAGGTTTGGGGAGCAGTGGAATAATATAAAGATACATACAAACTTATAGATGGCATCTGGTAGTCACAGTGAATGGACGTGAATCATGATTAGAAGAGTTACACTCCGTGAAGGAAATGTTGGTTTGTTTTGATGGTCTTTTCAGCAAGTTCAGCACTGAAATGTTTCAAAGTTTAAGACTGGGAGGGGCGCCTGGGTGGCTCAGTGGGTTAAGTGTCTGCCTTCAGCTCAGGTCATTATCTCAGGGTCCTGAGATCGTGTCACGCATCGGGCTCCCTGCTCAGTAGGGAGTCTGCTTCTCTCCCTCTGCCCCTCACCCAGCTTGTGCTCTCTCTCTCAAATAAATAAATAGAAATCTTTAAAATATAAACAAACAAACAAATGTTTAAAAGTGGAAAATGAAAAAAAAAAAAAGTGGGAAACGAGATTCTACCACATGGTCCCGGGAGGAAGATATGTACCAGGATGTAACCTGCCTCCATGACCGGGTGCCCTGGTTTGTCTCCCGGGCTCCTAATTGGAAATGAAACACTGCCACCAAACGGGGCATTCTGGTTCCACGGGATAGGACCTGCGCATCCTTTCTCACCAAGTCCCAAAAGGCCAGGGGTTGTATTTGGGTTGGAAAGACTTAGAAGTGATTACCCTGGAGTCTAGGGCAGGGAAGTGGGAAAGAAGAGCGGGGAAGGAGAAAAGTGCATCTTCCAGACATTCTGCCAGTCCAGCTTGGTTCCCTCTTCCTCTGAGAAGCCTCCCCTACCAGCCCGCCCTTGAACGAAGCTCCCTCCTCGAGCTTCTAGAACAGCTGTGGATGCATGCAGCACATCCTCACTGCCCACCTTCAGCTACATGCCAGAGGCTGGGGCTGAAATTCAAGGGCACGACTGGCCCTCGGGTTCTAAAAGGACTGTAGGTAACTAGGGCTTGGGCAGCAGGTCTTTGAACCCGGCTGATGGCCAAACTTACACCCGGGGGTCTGTGCACCCCCAGGCAGCTGCTGAGAACGTCTGAGAAAAGGCCCGCGTTCTTGGAGAGTTGTAGGTGCCCCCAACAGCCTCATCCCTCTGCAGTCATTAGAGGGTGCTGTGTATTGGTTTGGGAAAACTATGACCCTTCTTGCTCTTTGAGAACCCTACACTTTCTTCCCTGCAGGATACTGGACAGGGGTCACTGGAACTTGCTGTCTAAAGTAACAACCCCACACACTCTACCCCTTACAGAGTCCTAACAGCTCACCAGGATCCAAGTCCTCTCCTTGGGCCTGCACACAAGCCTGGACCACATTTCCCAGAGTCCCTTGGAGCTGGGTGTGGTCACATGAGAGTTCTAGCCAATGGAATACAAGCCTACGTGACACACCTACTTCCTGGACAAGACCTCCGTTAAGACCCGCCCACAAGCTCCCTGCTTCCTGTTGGCTGGAGTCCACCCAAGGAACTAGGAGTCCACCTGCCCTAGCCGCAGAGCCTTTGTCAGGGGTTCCTGAAAAAGTCCTCCCTACTGATGAGGAATCTTGCCCAGGAGCAGCACACTAGGCTCTTCTGGGCTTAAGTCATGACATTTTTTGTTATTGCGGCAACTAGCTAATCTTCCCGCTTCCATGTTCTGCACAGCGTGACTCTTCAGCTCAAGGTCACCCTGTATGGTTACTTGTTTACTGTCTCCTCCTTCCACCTGAATGTGGGCTCAGAAGGGCAGGGGCTGTGTTTCACCCCCTGCTGTGTCCCCAAAGGTAGAGCAGCTCCTGACATAGGGGAGACACTCAATAACCCTGTGCTGAACACACAGTGAATCCGGGTCTCTATGGAAAGGCCCCTTATAGCAAGAAAAGCAACCAGTTTCTGCTTTCACTTTCTCATCCACCTCTGGAGCTGGAAGATTCGCTTTTCACTGAACAAACACCCACTGGTCACCCTGTAGGGCCCAGCCTGCATTCTCTCCTCTTTGAGGCCCTCCTGGAATCCTTCCCACGGTGGTTGGCTTCCCATGTCCCTGAGCCAGGGGTCCTTCTGTAGTCACACTTGTCACACCACACAGCAAGTAGTGACATCCATGTCTCTTCCACCCCATCACGTTCCTCACCCCCGCTAGACTGGGAGATCCTTGAAGCCGGGGCTTGCTCAACTGTGTATCCTCCCGGGGCTGGGCTAAGTGCTTCTTGAGAAAAAACTAGTCCAAAATATTTAACAAATATCTCTGAAGTATTTATTATATGTATGTTATATGGATATATAATATTTATGAGATACTTAATATGTATTTTATTGTCTTCTTTAACTCTTTTCACTCTGCTTCTAACTAAAGGTAAAAAGGTTCCCACAGCCACACGGATTTATAAGAGGACCTAAGCTGGTGCCTGGAATGTTCTAGAGATTCTTCTAACTTCTAGGCTTTTGGAGCTTAATACTTAAAACACCCATAAGAGGCCTGGACCCTTTCACTGTGTACCCATACAAACCTGCCCCCGATCAAAGGCCCCCAAAACATTTTCCCGCTGGGGCCCAGGCCTGCTCGTGGCAGCCCTGTGCACACACGGGATTTCTGGCTTCCAAAGTGTGTGCCCATTGGACCCTCACAAAGGCCCTGGGACTCAGGCAAGACAGTGACTATCATGTGCATTTGAGGGATGAGAAAACAAGCGTAGGGAGGCTGAGTGACTCGTCTGAAATCCTGGTTTGTGTGTGTGCTGAGCTGTCTCTAGGACCAGGGGCCCAGACAGTTCCTCTCCTTTTCTTCCTTTTCTCCAGCCTGAGCTGAGATGAAGAAAGTGCATGAGGAAGCAAAGCCACCATGCCATGACACGCGTGCGCAGAACTGCTTGCTGACTTGAGCCATAAAAGTGAGTCCACAACAAACCGGGCCAAATAACTTCCGGGGCTGGAAAGCTTCCCCCTTCTTCTAATTTCAAAGCCCTCTGGCCTGCTGGGGGGGTGGGTGGTGGGGGTCTGTGGTTATGTGGGTAGCATCTTCTGATGTCTTGCTGGGTGGTCGGGGCCAGCACAGGAAGACAGGTACTTACTCGACTTTTCTTCTTTAACGGTGTATTCCAGCACCTCGGACGAGCCCTCGTTCAGGGAAGGGAAGTGGACACAGAGCACCAGTTGCTTCAAGCTGCTGTCCCGACGGACCAGGAACGTCTGCAATGGAAGAAGGGGGTGGAGCTCCATGAAGCAAAGATTTGGTTGATGGTCAGGAGGACAACAGTGGGATGGAAGTCATCCAGAATGTTCCAGAAACAAGGAGGCAGGGTGGGGGACTCAAGCACCCTTTAGAGAACTGGGGATTCTGCCCTCAGAGCCAAGTGTCACCTGGCCGGGGTCCCCTGGCTCCCGAGTCTCCATTTCTCATACGCCCACAGAGCGGATCCGACTAAATCAATGCTTCCCAAAAAATTCTGTGTTGTAGGTGAGAGTTCGGCGGGAGTGTTACACATGTGGGTTCCCGTGCCCCAGCACTAGAGCCCAGAATTGGGGGATTTTGATAAGGGTAGTGGTCCTGCACCCACACTTAGAAAAGCTCTAGGGCACAGGGAGTCATGTTGATTTTGAACTCACACCCCAGCATAAATGCTCTCCTCATTGTCATCCCCACCCTGGGCCTTAAGCCTCTCCCACCCAGGCCCCAAGTGCCTGGGCTGGAGCCCGGGAAACTGGGAGTCTGGCCAAAGTTGCTGAGGGAAGAAGGCTGGGGAGCCTCGGGGTCATCCACGCGGACATGGCCCCAGCTGTGAGAAACTCTGGAGAACCTCTAAGATGGTGCTTCTTCCCTTTCCCCACTAAGGCACACTGTCCTCCACCCCCTTCGTGATGCTCCAAATTCTCTGCCCTTGTTATTGGAGACTATTATTATCCTGTTGCTATGTTATTGTAATTGTTAATATAATATTATTGATTAGCAGCAGCTAACACACACTGCCTGCTTAGTCTGCCTCGAGCCTTAATCCCAGGTGATTAGATTCCATGATCTTACTTAGTTCTTTTATTAAAGCTATGGGGGGGGTGGTATTATTATCCCCATTTTATAGATGGGGAAACTGAGGTAAAGAGAGGCAAGCCATGCCCAAGACTACTAGGATCATAAGTACTAAAGCTGGGATTTGAGCTCAGGTCCTTCCCCTCGGATCCTAGGCACTCTATCACCCTTGTACCCCTGGACCTGACCCAGAGAGACTGTGTCCCTTTGGGAGCAGTGACACCATGAGCCCATGAGTCACTGGACTGTGGCTGAAAGTTTATAGGCCCTCTTCTGGAGCAGGGCAGGATGGAGAGAGCATGAGAACCTGGAGTGGATGGGGGTGGGGGGCGGGGACGGGAGGGAGGCTTCTGGGGGTAGAAATGCAGGTGGGATGCTGCCTGCAAATGTGCCCCAGCCTGGAAGGCGGTCCTCCCTAGGGGCCCCAGCTGGAGGCCAGCTCGCCTCTAGTCGCCCCTGCACAAAGGGAGGCCACCTGACGCCCCTGCGCAGCCTCACCCTACCTGGAACAAAGGCATCACTGAACTGATGCTTTCCCCTGAACCTGATCTGACCCCAGGAACAGGCTGCCCTTCAAAGAAAAGAGGTCACCTGGCCTCTCCTTCAGAGGTCCAAGGTCAAGCTGTCTTCTGCCCCTCAAGGCGGATGGGAACCAGCAGTGTGTGAAGAAACGTCTTGGCAAGTCTCCGCTGGGGGTGGGGGGTGGGGTGGGTGAGTGTCATTTAATAAAAGTAGATCTGGTCTTTGTCCCTGGTTCCTGGCACAGAGCTTCAAAAACCCTTGGAATTTCCTGAGCGATAAGTGTCTTTTATTATTCATAATAAGCTGCTTTTGACCAGACCTGAGTTCACACTAACAGGTGACTCACGGTGGGCCCCTGGTGTCAAAGGAGGGGTTGGCCACAGAAAAGCCATCCCTACCTCAAACCTCCTCTGGTGCAGGAAGGAGCTGGAACTGAGAGGGCCACCAAGTTAGTCCGTGGGGTCTAGGAGATAAAATCCAGCGGAAGCCATTGGAGCTTCCTGGTTGGTGAACAAGCAGATATGCCCGGATTCCCCCAGGGGAGGGTATGGGGGCTCTGTGTGTCCCTGCCCACCGCAGACCTCACCCCTCTTTGTCCCTGACACTGGCTGTTCTTGAGTTGGGCCCTTTAGAATAAAAGGGTCAGCAGAAATAGTGCTTTCAGGAAGTTCCCAGAGTTATTCTCATAAATTGTCAACCCTGAAGGGGGGTTGTGTTTGCAGCTGAGTTAGAAGTGTGAGTGTGGGGAGCCTGGAGACCCCACTTCCGTCTGGCCCCTGAAGTCAGGGCAGCCTTATTGGGGACCCTGACCTTTAACTTCTGGGGCCTGCACTCCCTCTGGGTAGTGTCCGAATGGGGTTGAATTGGGGGACACCCTGCTGGAGTCGGAGAATTGTTGTCATAGCACAATGAGTGAGTGAGTGTGTGTGCGCAGGGCATATGGAAGGAGTGAACTCTGGGCTTCCCCAGGGCCTCCTACCCCGAACTCTGTGAAAAGGGAAGGGAGGCCTGAGCTGGAGCTAGCGGCACCCCTAGGAAGGCCGGCAGTGCAAACTTGGACCCTTGATGCTGAGCCCGGGTGGGTGATGAGGCTGGTGCCCCGTAAAGAAACCGAATTGGGGAGGGTTTCTGTCTGTGCAGGGAAAGCACATGCTTTACAATGTGGTGCCCATGTCTGGGGACACCTGCCCAGGTGGGTCCCTCATTCAGAAGCCACACACGGGCAGAGCTGCCTCTCTCTGACCTTGAGTGTCAGGAAGGAGGGCCTGGGTTTTTCAAACTGTGGGTCACGACCTGTGAGTGCAAATGCCACTAAGTATTTTTATTTTTTCAAAATAAAACAGAGGAGAACAGAAGATGAGAAAGCATCCTTCTCATGCCTATGAGAAGGATGGGCTCCTTGTCAGAGAGTGAGGAAAAAGAGAGAGAGAGAGAGACCCTCAAAGGGCCAGGGCCACAGTCCAACATAGATTTCTTTCTTACTCTACTGGCCTGGCCTTCTTCCTTGACTATTTGACCCACACTGATCCCTCTCTCGGTTGACTGCGGAGACCAAGCATGGTTGCTGGCCTCCACGGGGGACCTCCTTGACCCTGCCCTGTGAACTAATTAGCTCTTTCTTACCCAGCACATACTCGTTTCTAGATTTCTTCACTGCTGACACATTGGCCCTAATCTCCACCCTCGAATGCCCCTGAGAGGAAGAAGATAGGAGTCCTTGGACAGTTACTTCTCTGGCTGGAAGGAGGGTCAATCTGTCACAGTCTCTATTTTTCTTGGGCTCCCAGAGGGCCCTGAGCAGCCAGTTATGAGCTCGGTGGTGGTCCCAGAGCCTCAGTGTGCTCATCTGTCAATGGGGAAAACGACACCAGAGCACCCAGCAGACACGAGAACAGAACCAAAGCCCTGCCCCTCCAGGTTGGAAGTCATGGAGGTTACACAGGAAAGCCCCCAGTGGGATAATTGGACCTCCATAGATGCTCCCTAAGGCTTAATTCTCCGTTTGCCCCCCTCCCCCCACGGCTGGGTTTTGGTCTTCAGTCTCCCAGTCTCAGGCTCTGTGGCGAACTGGGGATCCGTCTGTCACTCGTGTTGACTGTGAAAAAGAACCAGAAGGGGTCTCGTTGGGAGAGTGGTTCAGCAGATGGTAAGGAGTGGGAGGCTGGAACAGTGGCTCCCACTCACCTGCGCTCTGGCCACGCTCCTTCCTTACATTTGGCCTCACTCACTCCTCATGGTGAGGTAGGTACTGACCATCTGTCTTTGACAAGGGAAGACTCAGGGCACAGAGAGGCCACACAGACCCAGCACCATGCCGATGGGAAGTGCAGAAGCAGGACAGAGACCCAGGTGTCACTGGGAATACCTCGCTTCTTTATTGCTCTCCTGTGTCACAGACTCATTGCGGGGTAGGGGCATAGACAGGGGTGGGAAGTCCCCCAGGCTGGGTTCTGACCAGTCCCCAATTCTTAATGCCCAACATCCACCCTTTCTTCACGGTCACAAAGCCTCACACAGCACTTCCTTCTACCATGGCCAAGTCCTGGGGTTCTTATCGGAAAAGCCAAGATAAGGCCCTGGGGGAAGCTGGGGGTGGGGTGGGGGTGGCAGAGGTTGTGAACGGGTGGGGGAAGGATAGGGAGGGAGGCTGGAGGAGACTTCTGACCATTCCTGCCTAGATGGCCACGAGGGAGGAGGAAACTGAGAAGGTCTGCCTGGGCCACGGTCCTTCGGAACAAGAGAGTCTGTTCTGTGCTACCCTTTGGGGAGGCTTAGCTGCTCAGCTAGTCACGGGTCCCTTTTGGGAAAGAGCCAGAGACAGCACCCCAGACAGTGTCGCTGTGCAGCAAAGTGGGGAACAAATGCATAGTGATCCCTGGCTTTCTAGGTCCTGGGGAATCGCTGGGCTCCACCTTGGGCTGGCCTTGGCTTATCCCGTAGAGGGGGTTCGTCCATGATGGTGGCCGCAGGTGAGTACACAGCAGGCTGAAGGACAGCACCGGCCACCCTGGGCTCTTGCTCCAACACCCTGGGGGGTTCCAGGTGCAAATTCAAGCCCCCTTTGCTTCTCTTTCCACCCACTGTGGCTAGCTTTTGAGAGACGCTGGGGGACCCAAAATCCCAGCTCTGCTACATGCAAGCTATGGACCCACGGACAAGCCGCCTTTAGTTCTCCGGGTCTCAATCTCTTCATCTGAGCACGAGAACGATAATATCCACCTTTCAGGGTTGCTCTGAGAACTGCTGACTGGGTACATCACATGCCTGACACCAAGTGTGCACTTAATAAAAAGCACTTACAATTTTTATTATTAGAGTAGACTGCTCCCATTCACTGAGCACTAAACCATAAGCTAAGATTTTTAGAGGCATCATCTCCTTTGATAATTATTAGCCAGATGATTACTATGTATCTTTTTCCAAAGGGAGAGATAGGAGAAAGGGACTCACAGAACGTTCTCCTATGTGGTAGATTAAAAATGGCCACAAATGCCTTGTAGCTTCTCACATCAAAATTCCCCACACCTGGAAGGAGTAGCCTTGGGACTTGCTTTGACCAAAATGAATGTGGCAGACAGGGCATGGTGGGGTTCTGAGGCTAGGCTGTAAGAGGCAGGTCGGCTTCCATGCTCAGCCTCTGGGACACAGATGTCATGTGAGGACCCCCCCGGAGTGAGTCTGCCGGAGTCACGTGGCCAGCCAGCTGCTGGCGCCAAGGGCCCGCCAAGCGATTGGGCCCACCTCGGGCCAGCCAGCCCCAGCCGAGCCGCCGGCTGACTGCGGCTGCATGGCTGACCCCAGGTGAGACCAGCAACAGAGCAGCTCCACAGAACCCAGCCCAAACTGCAAACCCACAGAATCATGAGCAACTCAAATGGTGACTGTTTTAAGCCACTGAAGTTGTCCGTGATTTGTTACATGACAGTAGCTAATGATAGAGCCATCGGGTGTATGGACATGGGCCCCATCGTTTAGGTACCCACTCCTCTCTTCCTTCTAGAAGGTGTTATGGAGGGATCCCCAGAGCTCAGGGAATGGGGGGGGGCAGTTTGAAAGCCAGGGGCACTGGGGAAGGCAGGCAGTTCCCCACTCTCCAGCCAGAGGAACCAAGACCCAGATATGAGACAGGCCTCCTGAGGCCACATCAGTTGTTAGTGGCAGAACGAGGACAAGAACGCAAGGCCAGTGACCTTCAGGCCATGGTGTGACCACTACAGGTCACCTCCTCCAACCCAACCAACCCACTGAGTGTCAGCTGAGTGCGAGTTCTGAGCCAGGCATCAGGCTACAGGTTTTAGACAGATACTTTATAGTACTTTGGGCTTGGGAGCGTTCTACCCATTGCACAGATGAAAAAGGTATGGGGGGAGGAGCAGCAGAAAGAGAGGGAAAGGGGATCACTCAGGGCCGTGGGCCTTGGGGCCCTTCCATGTACAACTTCGGCCTGCAGGCTCTGGAGCCAGATGCTCTGAGTTTAGTCCTTAGCTTGGCTACTCTGAGCTGTGTGGTCTCTCTGGAGCTGCTTCTTCCTATGGAAAATGGGATCATTAATAGTTTCTGCCAGGGACAGTCGCTATCCGTTAGCTCTCCGACAACGAGTCTTTCCCCTTTCTTGACAACTGACCCCAGTTCCGATCTGGGTCTGGGTGCAACGTATCCTGCCTCAGGAGGAGTTGGTCAAAGCCAATCATGGCTATTCTGCTCCTTTTTGCCATTCACCCCCTTTCCAGCACCCCCCTTGCAGTTAGGGGTGACCAAAAAGTCATCTAAAAATAAATTTGTTCCCTGAAAAAAAGACCGAGGCTTGGAGAAGAAAGCCTTTTGCCTGTGACCTCCTGCCTTTGAATGGGTGAGATGGCTGGAGCTGCCGCTGCCATTTTGTCACCATGAAGTGACAACTGGAGGACAAAAGCCAACACCTTGCAGATGTGGAACAGAAAGGTGAAAAGACCCTGGGTTCTAAGGACATCACTTGGCTGCTAAACTAACCCTGGACCCCACCCTCCAGCATTCCCAGCTGATCGAGGCCCTAGGTCAGCGGTGCCTCCCTTCCCCAGTGCCCCTCCACCTGCCTCCCATCCTGAGAACAAATGGCACAGAACCCCCTCCTGCAGGAAGGCAGCATTCCCACCCTCAGGGGTTCGGGACCGCTCCATGAGTCAGAAAGGAAGCCTGGTGATACACCGGGCACAAAGAACAAGGACAGATATACCCTCATCAGCAGCCCTAGACTTCAGGCCTCAGCACAGAGTAAATCGTTGAGCTCAAGGTGGGGAGTGAGGGACCAGGTGACAAGTGTAGCCATGGGGGCCTTTTCTGTCCCCCTGCAGGACACTTCCCTGTGGACTATCCAGGATGATAATGAGTGAAACAGTTCAGTCATTTCCCTTCCTCCCCCACTGCTCCTAAAAGTCTCCCCCAGTTAACCAGGCCACCAACAAACCTTGAAATGCCCCAGTATCCTCACTCAGCCTCTCCCCTCTGTGGGAACAGTGCAGTCTGGTGCCACGCTGAGCTGACATCTGCGTCAACCCACTCCTTCCGCTCCCTCTTTCCCCCCTCTTTTGTCCGCTTCCTCAGTGCCCTGCATTAGGAACTCTCAGAAAGCAAAAGAATCCTCTTCCCCAGTTGTACAAACTGACTGGGGCATGCCTACTCTAGGGGTCCAGTTTTCTTTAGGGATTCTCCTGTCCCTACCCACCAAACAACTGTGGGGTAGAGGTCAGAGCACCGGGCTGAAAGGCAGGATACTTGGTGTCCCTTCCAGCTCTGCCCCTGGTTTGCCATGTCCTTTGGCAAGTCATTTTCCCTCTCTTGAGCTGGCTTTTCCAGTCTAGTGAGGGCGGGGGGCTGCAGGGTCCCAGGACTCCTTTCTTCTAGAAGATACTCTCCCAGATCAGCACCGGGGGGTCTTTCGCAGATCCCAAGAGGCTGGCACTGAGTTTGCCGGGGAAGTGACTGCAGTCCACGAGGCTGCAACAGCTGGCTGCGGGAGCCTCGCCCCGTCTACCCTCAGCCAGGGCGGGTTTCTGGAAAGACCAACTGATTGCCATAACAGCTGGGACACAGTATGCTTAGGGAGAGAATCACACAGCTTCTGCAGGCCCCTCCTCCTCTCCAAGTAAATACACAAAAACCCAAAGTCCAATACACCATAATGATTTTACTTTTATCCATTTTTGCCCAGACAATCCAGAGCGGTCTGCTTTTCCACTTTGGTTATTTTAGGACAATATTCCAGCTGCTTGGGGGCGAACTTTCCAATCATGGCCATCAGAGCAGGCTTGGAAGTGGCCAGTTCTTCCAAGAGGCCAGAAGCTCAGGGGCTGCTGGGCCTCTGGAGGCCAGTGGTCCAGTGGGTCAGGGACCAGGGCCCACTCTGGACACATGTGGCCCACCCTTCCCATCACTTCTAATGAAGTGGTAGCACGGCATGGAGGGGAGATTTTCAATCACCTCTGGAGTTTTTAAAACATGCTGTTGCCTGAGCTCTAGTCCAAACCAAAAAAAAAAAAAAATTCTGGGAATGAGGCCGAGACATTTTTCAAGCCTTTGAAGGCAGTCAGTTGGTGGGTTCAAATCACACTTTGGCACTTAGCAGCCGATTACATGGGGCAGGCTCCTTACCGGAGTTGACTTTCCTTACTTATAAAATAGGGAGCCTGCCCCCCGTTCTGCAGGGCTGTTGGAAAGATGAGAGAGGGGGGCTTATGGCACAGGAGACCTGCGGGAACTGCTGACTGTGCTCCTTTCCTGGCCCCAGCACCTGGAAGGGGCAAGAGAGAGGCTGCACTGATGCTTTTGCCAAACTAATCTTGAATGGATTTGGCATTCTTTGGGCTCACACCTGGGGAAGGTGCCTTGAACCACCTACACGGCTGGTCTGTATCACCATACAGGCTATTCTAACTCTTGAACTAACCCCCCACTACAAAAAGCAATCTCACAAGAGATTTTTTTCATTAAAAACTATCTTTTGTCCTCCAAGCAATGGCACTCCAGTTGCAATAAACACACAGAACACCCAGATCTTGCTTTCTAATATTATTCTCTAATGAAAGAAACGGGGGCCCCATGGAGAAATGGCTGATTCCAGGATGTGGGCAAGAAATACACAAAACAATCCTGAAGCGTGCAGGGTCAGAAAGGAAAGAAGTGCTCCACACACCAAACACACATATGCACATGCGCAATGATGACCGTATGTCAAAGGGACATGGGAACCAACTGATGGAGCTCAGGCCAAAGCTGGAACAATCTGAGCAAAAGAATCATTGGGGTGCCAGGGTGGCTCAGTGGGTTAAGCCTCTGCCTTCAGCTTGGGTCATGATCTCAGGGTCCTGGGATCGAGTCCCGAATCAGGCTCTCTGCTCAGCAGGGAGCCTGCTTCCCCCTCTCTCTGCCTGCCTCTCTGCCTACTTGTGATCTCTGTCTGTCAAATAAATAAATAAAATCTTTTAAAAAAAATCATTTAAGTAGTATTGGATTATAACCCAAAGCAGAAAGGCAATACCCATGAGTCCATATTGCTACAAGTCAATGATGGAATAAATAAATAAATGGAGAAGAGACACATCTCTTGTGTAGAAGAACTCCAAATAATTTATGTAGAGAGTCGAGGACTCCCCAGTCCCTGAGGATGGGCCACACATAGTGACTTCCTTCCAAAGAGGGCAGCATAAGGGGTGGGAACAAGGATCACTTTACAGAGGCGAGAGCTGACAAGCACCTCGGCCAGGTGATCCAGGTCTACGCCAACAGTGAGTGCTAAGTCACGTTGATAGTAGGTTCTGCTGACATGATGTGAAGAGAAAGGCACTCTACTTCTGGGTCTTCTGCCCGCACACTCATAACCGTAGTCTAAGCATCAGATGAATGCCAGCGGAGGGATTCCCTACCAAATGCCTTTGAAATACCTGTATTCCTCAAACCTGTCAAGGCCATCAAAACACAAAGAAAGTCTGAGAAACCGTCACAGCCTAGAGGAGCCTGAGACACAAGGACCCAATGTAAGATGGAGGCCTGCCTGAGAGGCTGCCATGAAGAAGGACATTAGGTAAAAGCTGGGGGCTTTAGCGCATGTGAATGTATCAATATTACTTCATTAACTGTGACAAGCATATTCTATTCCTGTCTGATGTTAACAGCAGCTGTTAAACTGGGGGAGGAGTCTCTGGGAACTCCCTATACTGTCTTTGGAACTTTTCTGTAAATCAAAAATTTCTAAAATTAAACTTAAAAAAAAAAAAAATCATTTGGGTGTAGAATGAATAAAAGTGGCTTTTCGATTGCCTTGTTGCTGGATACACACAAATCAAAAATGGGCCAGTATGTTCCCAATACGTATCAGAGACGCAGACTGCTGGGAGGGTAGGTGGGGAGGGCTGGAGGGGTGGAGGGGTGGAGGGGTAGAGGGGGTGGGACATGGTCAAGGTCATGGAGCTACTGGCAGAGCCAGAAGCCTGGTCTCCAGACCGTTCGCCTCTGGAGGGGCGGGTATCCAGGTGATCTCTGAAGACCCTTGGAGCTCATAAAGCCTGGGGGCCACCTGTAGTGTCTGCAGTTTTTTTTGTTTGTTTGTTTTCATTTTTTTAAAGTACTTAAAAAAAAAGATTTTATTTATTTACTTGGGAGAGAGAGAGAGAAAAGGATAAAGCACCCGAGTAAAGGAAGGTACAGAGGGAGAAGCAGGCTCTCTGCTGAGCAGGGAGCCCAAGGTGGGACTCGATCCCTGGACCCTGGGATCATGACCTGAGCCGAAGGCAGACACTTAATTGACTGAGTGGTCTGCAGCTCTGAAAATGAGGAGCGCATTGCGGGCTCAGTTTCCCACCCTCCTGTGGGAGGAAATTACCCGGCCAAGGGCCCTCGCTGAAGGTCACACCTTGCAGACTCTGCTCTCACTAGTCACATGGCCTCAGGCAAGTGAGTGAACATGTCAGAGCCTCTGCTGTCTCCTCGAGGATAGGATACTAATAGCACGGAGCACCTGACAGAAATCACAGTGGGGATAGATATGATCATGCAAAGACCAACTCTGGGTAAGAGTTGGCCAACGTTCTTACCAGAGCATGAACTTTGGGCTTTGCATCTGCTTGAAAACAGAGACGTGAAGGCGGGTGGGGGCAGATAAGGGCAGAGAGGGAGGGGGCAGGGAAAGGAAGAGAAGGTGCATCTGGTCCAATTCTGTTGGCTCAGGGCGGGCCCTGTCCCTGAGGCCTCGGCGATGCAGTGAGTGGGATCAGGGTGTGGGCCTGGCTGTCCCCCTTTAGGGCAGCTTCCTTCCATTTTAACCGTGGCCGCTCTCTCAGTCCCGGGATCGGATGCAGGCCTCTCTCTGGATGCGGGTGTCACGTTAGGACCCAGCCTTGGAGCAGCTTTCTATTTGCTATCTCAGTCCGTCCCATCTACCCTGCATGACCTGGCTCAGCGTCTGCCTCCTCCAGGAAGTCCGCCTGCATCGCCCCAGAACTTGGCATCTCTTTCTCGCCATGGTCAGATCTTCTCATCCTCAGGGCAGAGAGGACGTACTGGAACACAAATCCTCACACCCCACAGTGGTGTGGGGCTCTCAGGAGTCGGTGGACAGTAACAGCTTTCTAGTCCTTGGTGGGATGGCTTTAAGATGAGTGTTCCACACTGGTCCCCAGAAAGCTCCAGTAGGATCCAGCTCCCCTTGCAGCCCGTGGTAACGTGCACGACCACACACCTTTCATTAGCTGCCTCCATTCCCTGTCTTATTTCCCCTGCCAGCCTCCTGGGGTCGGTCACCTCCCAAATAAACTACTTGAACTCAAATCCTTGTCTTGGGGTCTGCTTCTGGGGAAGCCCAAACTAGGGTGCTCCTCTTAGCCTCAGTTTCCTTATCTGTAAATTGGGGATAATAACAGATTCAGAGGCCTCCCAGGATTATCACAAGGATGCGAGGAGAGGACACCACACAGGACTTGCCATTAATGTCAGTACCTGGCCCAGCACTGAGAAGGAATCTTCACATTGAACCACTCTTGTTATTTTGATTTGGGCTTATCTTCAACTTTTTGAACAGAGGGCTGACCCCTGGGGCAAAGCAGTCCAGACTTAGGGCCGGCCCACCCTGCCCTGGAGAGGCACTTGCCTTTCCCACGATGGGTCCTCACTGTCTTGTCCATCTGCATGTCCATCCATGCCCAGAAAATGGCCATCCCTTGGCATCAAAACCTTGCACTTGGGTCTACGTTGAGTCTCAACCTCCCAGGAAGGGTGGGAAGCCAATCCCCTCCAAACCTCACAGGGAAGTGGGTGATTCGCTGGTGGACTGGACACGCTGGGAACTGGGACACTCACTAGCGTGAGTCCCTGATTTTATTTTCCATACAGTTTCTTCATTTGCTCCGAAGCCCTCAGTGAGCTCAAAATAAAAAACCTTTTGGTGGGGCAGGATGAAACAAGGGATCTTGTTTTCTTAAGGATGACCATCAGCTTGCCTGCCCCTGGAGCCCCCTCCCTACTCATCCTTCTAGAGGGATCCACGGACTTCCAGGCTGTCCCTGGTGCTGCAGTGGGGCTGGCCTGGCCTGGGGGCAGGGGGCGTCTGCCACCATACCCAGAAGAGACACACCCCTGCCTTGGTCTCAGCAGGATTCTGCTGGGCTGTCCGGCCTCCATGGTCCCCACTCCCTGTGGAAGGGGCCTCTGTGGCAAGGGGAGGTTGGAACTTTGTTGCAAGCCCCATAAGTTGCAGGAATTCCAATCTTTTTTTTTTTTTTTAAGATTTTATTTATTTATTTGACAGAGATCACAAGTAGGCAGAGAGGCAGGCAGAGAGAGAGGAGGAAGCAGGCTCCCTGCCAAGCAGAGTCCGATGCGGGACTCGATCCCAGGACCCTGAGATCATGACCCAAGGTGAAGGCAGAGCTTAACCCACTGAGCCACCCAGGTGCCCCAGGAATTCCAATCTTTAGGTACAATTGCTACTCGACAGATTTTTATCTAGTCCAAGGTGAGTGAATCCACTAAGCCACTGAGCCCCACAGGGGAGCCCGGACCTGCCGCATTGAAGGGGAGCCCAGCAGAAGCGCCCAGCGGCTGAAATCCCAGCGCGGGATTCCGCGCAGGTACAACATAGCTCGGGAGCAGCCAGACTGCCTGGGTTCTGGGTTCAAGTTCCAGCTCAGGCACTGGCTCGCTGAGTCACCTGGGGGAGGTCACACAGCTTCTGGGCATCTCAGCTACCTCTTCTGTAAAATGGGTCTGATTGTCATACCCAAGTCAGAGGGCTGCTGTGAGCACACACAGTGCTGATTCACGTGCACACCTTCGCTGAGTGCCCGGGACAGAGTGCTCGACAGACCCTGGCTGCGGTCACTGGGGGACCCTGCAGATAACGCCCGCGAAGACAGACCATGAGCTTCGAGCAAACACGGTTTCTGCAGCGGACAGCTGGCTGCCGGGGCGTGGGGAGGAGGCCCGGGACTTTATGTCAGGTCAATGAAGTGTGTTGGAAGCAGACAGAGATGCTGCTGACAGGGCGCTGGGAACAGACTACACACATAGCGTGCTTGAAAATGGCTCCTCTTCTGTGATGCAAATTTCACTTCCATAACAAACAAAACTGAAAACAGACTTCTGGGAAGTCAGTGAGGGGACAGAGAACAGGTGGCAAAAACTTCGAGAAGCCTCTTTACTTCTGTCCGGCTTGATTTTTTTTTTTTTTTACAGTGACTACACATGTTTATCACTTTTATAATTAAACAAATTAAATGTTTTTAAAAAAGGAAGTGGTGCATAAGAGAAAACGCATGGGGTCGGTGGCACCTGATGGGTTCTGATTCATGTTTCACTATCTACCTACCTATCTTCCCCTGTGATGCTCACAGGACCAGAGTACCTTCGCGAATGGCCCCGTTTCAAAGGGAGAAAAGTGAGCCTCAGAAAAATCTAAGCCCCTTGGCTCAGCTCACAGAGCCTGGCTCCAGAAAAGCTTTTGCCTGTGTCACATAACCCCTGTTCACTTTTATCAACTAAGGGAGTGAAACAGGATCTCTCCGGTGCCTCCAGCTCTCATCCCAGATGCCTGGCTGACTTCTCCAAGTGCCAGTCCTGCTTCTCAGGGGTCCCGGTGCCCAGACAGCCCACGCCAGCCACACAGCCCCCTGTTCTCCGGAGGGGGGGACACCTGCTCTCCAAAGCAGGAACCAGATGTCCCACCAGTCTCTCGCTCCTCAGTTCTGGAAACAAACACCCCAGTCGAAAAGCTGACCAACCCAAGAAAGGAAAGCAGAAACAGGCAGCTGTGCTTGCCCACCACCGGCCACGAGGCGAAGAGACCTCAACTCACCCCAGCCGCCTCCTGGAGCAGGATACCGGCGGCCTCCGCCTGGCCCAGACCCAGCTGCAGCCACACAGGACATGTCTTGATGAGCTTCTCCAGGACACTGATGCCCCGCCGGGGAAGGCAGTTCTTTGGGGTGACCGGGGGATGAGGCCCCTTGCCATCCTCCTCCTCCTCTTCCTCTCCCTCTCCTTTGCCAACATCTGGAACAGGACTGAGAACAGAATCAAACGATCAGCCCCTGCCGCAGCCAGCCCTGACCGCAGAGTGTAACAGACGGACAGTCAATTCAGCCGTGCTCAGTCATTAGGCATCTATGAAGCCACCAGTCCTCTGGGGAATTAAAAAGAGATGAACCATGATCCGCACCTGGGGGTGCTTATAATAAAATGGGTTGGATCGACACAGACGAAACCAGCTGAAGCAGAAGATTGGGATAAATGTAACAGGAGCACCATGCGGCAGGAACAGCTAATTCCAACCCCGGCTGGCTTTAGGGAAACACAGGGGACTCCAAGGAACTAAATCTCTCAGGGTATCTGCAGGGGTGAAAACCTTCATCAGACAGAGGGGGTAGTTACACAGGTAGGAAGATGTGGCTGGTGCCTGTCTTTTGCCTGCGTCCCTGGCTAGTGGTTGCTCTAAGGGACCGCTCTGGGGAGGGTCAGGATGAGCCCCATTAAAGGCACAGAAGAGGGGAATGGGGTGGTGGGGGAGAGGGGGTTTGAGGGTTGCAAGACCCAGAAGTCCTGAGGAGGGAACAGCTTTTCCTAAAGGCAAGGGCGTGGTCCCGGCCAAAATTCCATCCTGACGTCCCCAATCCCAAATCCTCCCAGAAGCTGTCCCTCTCACGGATGCTGTGTGCACACTGAAAAGGGTGCCCAGGACGAACAGGAGTGTCCGAGGCAGCTGCAGGCACCGTGGGGCCGGGAGGGGCGGTAAGGCAGCCCCATGGATGGCTACAGGCTGTGGAACTGGGGCTCAGTGAGCCACATTTGGAGTTCAAGTCCAGGGCAGCCCAGCTGATGCTGATGTAACCTCTTCCCAGGCCCTGAAGTCCGGTCACAGCATCTCTGCTGGGAAAGAAGTGAAAAGGCTGGAGGCCGGAATTACCCTGGAAAGAAGCACCCTGGGGCCTGTTAGTTTCCTCTGACCCTCGAAACCCAAAACTATCTTCTGGCACCAAAAGGCTTCCTGATCATCTTTAAACCTCCTTGCTTGGCCAGGGGCCTCCCCCAGGGGCACATTAGGGCTCTCATGGAAGCTGGGAGTGAGAACTCGCATTTCCGCTCTGCCACCATCTAGGCTGAGGCCGTGGTGAGTCCTTTCCCTCTGAGTCTGTTTTCTCATCTATGCAATGGGCAGGTGGTAGCCCGGAAGCTTCCTCTACTTATTGGGTGGTCCTAGGAGGGGCCTGGGCTTTGCGGACAAAGGTCCTCATCTTCTCCTTAGAACCAAAGCCATGATCAAACAAACAGGCTCTGGGAGAAAGGAGGGGGTCTGTCTCCCATTCGCTTGTACTATGAATATTTTCCGAGGGCCTGTGAGCTCCAGATGTTGTTCTAGGAACTGGGTCAGAGCAGAGAACAAGAGTAAAAACCAAACCAAACCAAACCAACAAACCTCACCTATAGGAGAGAAGCCAGGTGACAGACAAGGTGAATGAGTGACCTAGAGTGTGTCAGGTCGTGCTGAACTGTAACAAGGATGCAGATTTGGGAAAGAGCAAAGGCCTTTGAGCGACCTGACCCAGAGAAACCTCAAGGAAGCCTAGGGGCTGGCAGGTGCTGGGGTTAGAGGGTTGGGGCAAGGGGAGGTCAGAGGGGGCAGGGTGGGTGTCCCCATAAGGATGCTGGAACGACTGGCAGAGTTGACTCTAAGGCCGCTCCCTGCCCCCAGCTCCCTGGAAGTCCCAGCTTCATCCTGAGGACAGGATGACCAAGGAGAAACTCCGTCCAGGCTCCAGAATCATGGGGACCATGCCATGAGTCCTTTGTGATCACGTCCCTTCCTGCTCTAAAACCTTCAATGGCTTGCACTGCCTAAAGGATCCAATCCAGTCTCCTAATATTAAAGGTACTCCCTTTCTGAGCCCCTGCCTTCCCCCATCCCCATAAACTCCCCACAAAGAGCTGCCCTCCATCCCCTCAGCAAAACCTGCATTTCCCCACTTGGCACTCCTGAGGCTCAGGCTGCCCTATCCACCTGTGATTC
Organism: Enhydra lutris kenyoni; assembly: GCF_002288905.1. Taxonomy (NCBI): domain Eukaryota; kingdom Metazoa; phylum Chordata; class Mammalia; order Carnivora; family Mustelidae; genus Enhydra; species Enhydra lutris. Next base: position 3,394,807 of record NW_019154104.1, read on the forward strand.
CAATGCCCAATGTGATTCCTTCAGGTTCCCTGTTACTAACATTGTCTCCAATGGGCAGGCAAAAGTTTAGTGGATTGGACCAGAAAGCAAGAACCATGAAAGGAAAGATGGATAAATTAAACATACCAAATTAAACTTGCGCCTATCAAAACACCTCATGAAGAAAAGGGATGCGCAAACCACGGGCGGGGAAAAAATATTTGCAAAGCATACATCTAATGGAGAACGAGCAAGTTCGTGTTAAAAATGGGCCAAAGGTTTGAATATACCTCCAAGGAGACATCTGAATGGCCAATAAGCCAGCGGAAGATTACTTGACATCATTAGTCATTAGGGGAATGCAAATTAAACTCATTAAACACAATGAGATACCACGATACAACTACGAGAATGGCTAAAATTAAGAAGACTGACATCTGACAACATCACATGCTGGTAAGGGTGGGAGGAAACCAGAACTCTCTGGCATTACTGGAGATACTCTAAATGGGTACAACCACTTTGGAAAAAGGCAATTTTTTTTTTTTTTTTTGTAAACCTAAACATAAACCTTGCGTATGACTCAACCATCTCACTCCTGGGTATCTATCTACCCAAGAGAGATGAAAGTCAATGTCCACGCAAAGACCCATATGTAGATGGGTATTCACTGCAAAATTCTTTTGACTCTTCTGCATGTTTAAAATCTTTTATAGGACACTGCTGGGGATAAAGTTCTCCCCATCCCTTAAGACCCATCCAGAAGAAGCCTGTCTGCTTTATTAGAAGTCCTGGGTTCGAATCCAAGCTGTGTGACCTCTGGCCAGTTACGCTACTTCTCTGGGCTTCAGTTTAAGCATCTGTAAAAAGGTAAGAATTACCCTTACCTAATAGCGAGGCAGAGAGAGATGGGTCGAGTGCTTTGCACAACTCAGTAAAAGTTAACTATTGTTTTTCTATCATCCTAGCCCTCCAGTTAGGATTCTTCTCATTATAACTCTTCTACTTTGTGGCCTTGATTTTAGGACTTAGCACATTTGATGAGAATGACCGAGTAGATGTCTGTGTGTTGCACCTGGCTTGTACCCAAGACAACATGTGAACCCAGCTGTGTGGGCTCAGCGAGAGTCCCCAGCAGTTACAGCTGATGTGGCCGGGCTGTTCCACTAATCACAGCAGTGAAACAAAGCCTGATGGGGTGTCAGCTCTGGGCATTTCTACCTCTGTCATTCTGCTGGAGCCCCACATCCCAGCCCCAAGCACCATCATGGCACGGGCACTTTGCAGAGCAAGTGACGCCCAGACAGCTCAAGTGACCCAAGGCCCAATGTCAGCAGGGACTCAGGGATCCGAGGGTCTGGCCCCATGGCCCTTCTCCGGCCTGGTCAGAGCAGGTGCCCTCGTCACATTGTCCCTTCAGGGCTCTCGTGCTCCTGTGACTCGGAGCGAGGCCCAAAGCTCCCCTAGCCTCAGCTGCTCCTTTTCTAACTGGCATCTGCTGGCAGAGCAGGTGACCCGGACACCCATGTCCTTGCTCTCAGCAGCCAAACTCTAGTTGAAGGTCCCATAAGGGCAGCCACAGGAAACTTGGGCAATGAACAGGACTGTCAGCAAAAAGTAAGGAGCCTCAGAAACTTTAGTGCAACTCATCAGAAAAGAGAAATCGTTCATGGCCAGTTTCCTTCTGCTCTGGTAGGGAGGACAGCACCACTCTTAGCCAGGTGTCATTGGACACTGGGCTGAGTGCAGGGTGGTCAGACACTCGGGGAGACCCTCCCCCTGCACTGCAGGGACCCAGCCTGGATGCAACAACTGGCTTTATCTGGGGGACTTTGTCACCAGCTCCCTGAAGGAGCAGTGAATTGGCACGTCCCCAACTTGCTGGACCGGTGTCTGGGTCCCTGTCACTGGTGAGGAGAGGAAAGCTCTGTTCTGGGGTGGAGAGGCTGCCCCAGAGGGCCCCTCCTAAGTATGGGGTCAGAGCAGGGTGACAGCTTGGAGGGCAGGGCCCGGCTCCATGCTGCCTGTTGGGAAGGAAGCCATGGAAGTTTCCCAGCTCACGAGAGCTCCAGCCCCTGGGAAAGAGCTTGGGAAGTTCCAGTGATGACTCCTTTGAGGGGAACTGAGGCTCCCTTGTGCAGACTTAGCCAGAAGCTGAGCGGAAGGTGGGATGCAGGGAAAGGACTGGCAAAAGGCCATCTTGGTCCCACCCATGATCCCAACCCCAAGCAGCTTCAAGACCGAGCTGGTCTATCAAGACAGAGAGGCCTAGTCCCTGCCCTCACGGGCTCTCAGGCCTGTAGGGGCCAGACGTGGCTCCAGTGATAATATTATGGGATGGCCCCATCACTCTGTACAAGGTGCACAGGCACCCAGGTGACGTGGGGGGCGGGATGGGAGGGGGTCCTGGGAAAGCAGGATAGCAGCCTGCCTGTTTGATGAACAAGGAGCCCACAGCACGACCACGTGTGGGTCTGTTCTAAGTACTCCACGCACTCCCTTAACTCGGCTGACCTCCCACCTGTATGCCTGGGTTGCACCGTGTCTCCCAAAGTGGCTTGTCCAAATTTTAACCCCCCGTACCTAAAGATGTGACCTTATTTGAAAAGGGGATATTTGTAGATGTTACTAAATTAAGGATGAGATCATCCTGGATTGAAGACGGGGCCTAAATCCAGTGGGAGGTGTCCTTATAAGCAGAGGCAGTGGAGAGATGCTAGAAGACCACACGACGGCAGAAGAAGAGACTGGATTAGAATGTCTCAAGCCAAGGAACACAAAGGGCCAACGGCCGTCACCAGAAGGTAGGAGAGAGGATGGAATGGATTCTCCCTCAGAGCCTGCAGATAGAACCATCTTGGCCGACACCCTGATGTTAGACTTCCGGCCTCCAGAACAGTGGGAAGATAAATGTCTGTTCTTTCAAGCTACAAAGTTTCGGTAAACCGCCACAGTCCTGGGGAATGACTAGCTGACATCTAATAGTCCCATGTAAAGATGAGAACATGGAGGCACAGAGAGGTTAAAGAGCTCACCCAAGGTCACACAGCCAGTAGGTGGCAGAGCTGGGATTCAAACCCCAGGCAATGTGGCTTCAGAGTTTGTGCTTCAAACAGCTACCCTATTCAAGCTCTTGAAGAAATTTAAAACAATTTTCCCATGTATCTGTACCCTTGTAGTACACGGCAAAGAGTGTTCAATAATGATTGCTATATCATTTGGAATATCTACAAACATACACAGACTCATATAAAAATATACATAGAAATAACTTCAGGAGGCTATGTAAGACATCATTAAAGACAGTTATCTCTGAGACGTTCAGGGGATTTGTTTCAATTTTTTATACAGATGAAGCATTACTTATATGATTAAAACCCATCTTAAATAATGTGTGAAAATATCCCTGTTTGCCACATAAACGAACACAGAGAGTTGGAGAGCTGCTGGCTTTGGGGATCTCCCAGGCCCGGCTTGTACCCCGGTTTTGCAGACTTGTGGGTGGGGCTTGGATGCCTTATCCAACCACTATGACCTTCAGTTTCTTCTTCTGTGAAATAGGGAGTAGGCACCACCAGCTGAGAGGACTTCTCTTGGGAGCAAAGATGAGGTAGGCAGGCACGTGGCATGAAGAGGGCACTCCGTGCACCATGATTTTCATGGGAGTCGTTAACAGTTAACCTCTAAAAGCCAGAGTTGAATTGCTGAGCGATTCCAGCACCCACCCTAAACTTCTGAGGTCCAAAGCCCCCTTCCTCCCTTTTGAAGTAGCCCCTGTTTCTCCTGCTGGGACAGGATTGAATAGGGGTCCCGGAGGGGAGTTCCCCTGTGACTCTGGTGGCCCCGAGAAGCACCCATACTTCAACACTCCCAGGGTGGGACAGGATAGTTGCTCACGACAGCCCCCAACACCCCATCCATTTTCTAGTCCTCCGTGCAGACTGCTCCTCTGGGAAATGAGTCCTGCACAGACAGGAGGGGACCAGCAACACAAGGACAGGCATGTGGGACGTGTGAGACATTGCAAGGAGGGACACCAATTCCTCATTGGTGCCGTCTCTCTCTAGACTCAGGACTAGAGGGTCAGCGGACATTTCACACACCCTGCACAGTGCAAGGGTGACTCATTCAGTCTCTGTCCCAACCCCTGCCGTGCCCTGGCCAAGTGACTGGGGGCAAGGTACTGAACTTCTACAGGCCTCAGTTTTCTTATCTGTGCCATGGAGCTGGTAACATCTACATTTCAAGCAGCACCTGGCACATAGTAGCACTTCAAACAGGTCTATATTCTAGCTGTGGGGTGGGGGTGGGGAGCCACATATGCGGTCACACCCAGGTTCTCCCAGGGACACCTGTTGCTATGACAGCAATCCAAGAGACGGCCTGAGATAAGCCAAAAGCCATGGCGCACTAAAAGCCACTGGAGCCTGAGAGGGTAAAGCACCACTAAGAATGAAGACAGGTGCACCTGCTCCGAAAATGACTGTCAAAATCCAAGGGAGACAGGCATGCTGCAGCCCAGGCCTCCCAGGATGCAAAACAGGCACAAGGAGACAATGATGATGGCGCTACTGTGGCCTTGGCAGTGACCAGAAAATGGGAATGACCCACGTCCATCTGTAAGAGAACGGGTCCACAGGCTGTGATCCCATCCACCTGGACTACCACACATCTGCTAAAAGGCAGGAGCCAAAGCTACACAGTTAAATCTCAAAATCCTGTTCATTCCCCGATTTCGGTCCCTCTGCTGAGGATAGGTAAGGGAACGACCCCGTGTTTGGGAAATACTCACTAAGATATATGGGGGTAAAGAGGCACAGTGTCTGCAAGCTGTTCTCAGAAGCTTCAGGAAAAAAATGAGAGAGGACGAGCAGATGGGACAAAATGTTAGTAATCGGTGTCTCTGGGTGAAGAACGTACATACAGAAATTTACGGTACTCATCCTGTAACTTTTCTGGGAGCCTGAAATTACATTAAAAAAAAAAAAAGTTTTAAAATCCTACAAACCTAGGGCGCCTGGGTGGCTCAATCATTAAGCGTCTGCCTTCCGCTCAGGTCATGATCCCAGAGTCCTGGGATTGAGCCCCGCTTTGGGCTCCCTGATCGGTGGGAAGCTGCTTCTCTCTCTCTCCCACTCCCCCTGCTTGTGTTCCCTCTCTCGCTGTGTCTCTCTCTGTCCAATAAATAAATAAAATCTTTAAAAAAAAAATAAAATCCTACAAACCTGATGTGGAGTGCAGTAAGCAAATCACGGAAGGAACGGAAACACTTAGGTGTGAAACATACACGACAGTTCTGTATGCCCTGTAGAGAGCGCACACGCACCGACTTCGGGGTGATGGTTACTGCTGAAGGCAGGAGGCAGGCAATGGGATCAGGGAGGGCTGGGAAGGAGGCTTCAGCCCTCTCAGTAACCACCGATAAACTGCCACATGCCTTTCCCCCAAGATCCTAGCACCTGTCACAAGGCGAGGAGAGACAGGTGGGAAGTCTCCAGGCACCTAAGCCTAAGCCTATTCCTCCTGCCAGAGCAATTTATACGGGATACTCCAGCTTTCCAAAGAAATTTTCTAATTTTTAAAAATTTTTTTGGCGTTTTAAAGTCAATTCTGGAGCCTGAGGGCTGTGCTGAAAGGCAATGAAGATAAACCCAGCCTAGGCGTCTACCAATTCGTCCAAAGAATCAGGCCCCAGGGGACTTCTGGGGGAAATCCTCTGACAGCCGCCCCAAGGTCACTAGAGAAGAAACCAGAGGTCACTGGCTCATTTCTCTGGCAGCCATAGGACTTCGCTGGGAGCAGCAGCTTGTGCCAGTGCGAAGGACACTCTGGAGGCCCTAGTGTGATGGGGAAAGCCAAGCTGCTCTGCCCATCTGAGCCTCAGTGCACCGCCCCCCTAGCCGTAGTCGGGAAGACAGAACACCTGCCGAACGGTGGTGTGAGGCTCTCATGGGACAGCATCAGGAAAGGCTCCAGCCACAGCTGACATCTAACAGGTGGTCACTCCTCGAGGGGATGGGACGTTTGGGGACAATGCTGGAGACGTCAGATGTGCAGCGAGCCATTTCTGTAGTTCAATACTGCTGACATTACTGGCCATGAGCCGCTTGCAGAGGTCCTGAACAGTTACCCAGAGGCCTTTGTGACCTTCCAAGCCACTGCCTTCCTCCTCCAATGATCCCCTGACACCACAGCCCTCTCTGTACACCCCCCCAGGAGAGAAGTGCCATAGCTGTTGGAAGACCTCCAAGGACAGGGCATCACCACCTCACCAGGCAACCCATTCTGAGAAGCAATTTAGAGTTTCTATGGAGATGAAACGTGTTCCTAAGAAGTCTTCTCTCTCGTTGCTTTCTCCATGCTGTATAGGGCCTTGGGGACAACTCACCCTGCCCCCCTCCCAGAGCCCTCCAGCTGTAGGAAGGGGGCTGACACAGGCCCTCCCCCAGGTCTTCTCCTCTACGGGATGAACAGCCCCACGCCTCCACAAGGCTGGCCCGAGGTAACATTCATCAGCGGCTGTCCCCACTGCCAGGCACTGAGCTGGGTTTATTATATTTACTGTCTCCGGGAATTTGCATATGGAGTGATTTATTTTTTAATAACATGTTAACATATATAATTCAATGGTTTTTAGTATAATCAAAGAATTATGCAGCTATCAGTACAATTTTAGGATATTTTCATTACCCCAAAAGGAATCCCGTACCCATAATGCAGTTCAATTATTTCCTCCCAGTACCCTAGCCAGTGGCAAACACCAATTTACTTTCTTTTTTTTTTTTTTTAAGATTTTATTTATTTACTTGACAGACAGAGATCATAAGTAGGCAGAGAGGCAGGCAGAGGGGGAGGGGGAAGCAGGCTCCCTGCTGATGCGAGACTCTTTGATTCCAGGACCCTGAGATCATGACCTGAGCCGAAGGCAGAGGCTTTAACCCACTGAGCCACCCAGGTGCCCTACGTGCTGTCTTGATAGATTTGCCTTCTGGGTTATTTCATATACAGAATCAGACCACAGGTGGTCTTTCAGGTTTGGTTTCTTTCACTTGGCATATATATATACATATTTCCTGTGTAGTTAACATACAGTGTTCTATTAGTTTGAGGTATACAGCAGAGCAATTCAACAACTGCACAGATCACTCCGTGCTCATCAAGATAAGCATATCCCCAACCCCCATCACCTATCTGGCCCATTCCCCACCCCGCTCCCCACAGGCAACCTTCTGTTTGTTTTCTACAGTTAAGAGTCTGTTTCCTCATTTGTCTTCTTCCCCCCTCCCCCGCACCCCGCCTTGGCATAATTTTTAAGGCTCAACCATATTATCATAGCTCAAAGGGTATACCAGTACTTCACTTCTTTTTTTCTTGGCACATAATATCCCATCGCATGGGCACACTCCGTTATACTTATTCCCCAGCTGATGGACATTTGGATTGTTTGCATTCTTTGGTCATCATGAGTAATGCTGCTAACTCTCCTGTGCAAGTTTTTGCACGAGCATTGTTTTCAATTTGCTTGTATATCTAGGAGAGAAACTGCCAGGTCACAGGGGCGCTCTGTGTTTAGCATCTTAAAGAACTGCCAGGCTGTTTTTCAGATGGGTATACCAGTTAACATTCCCACTGGCAGCCTGTGAGGGTCCCCATTTCTCCACATGCTCATCAACACTTGTTCTTGCCTGTCTTTATTTTATAGCCATACTAATGGGTATGAAGTGGTATCTTGTTGTGGTTTTGGTTTGTATTTCCCTGATGTATATTGAACATCTTTTAATTACTAACTATATACACATATATGTATTATTCTTATATTATATTGTATATGTAGTATATATATTGTATATATATCATATATAGTATTGTATTATATATTATATAATATTATAAATTATTATCCTTTAGAAAAATGTCTTCAGATCCTTTGCCTGTATTAGGAAAACATTACGTCTTTTTATTATTGAATTATACTTTCTTTATATATGCTTTATACAAGTCCCTTATAAGATGTATGACTTACAAATATTTTCTTCCATTCTGTGACTGTCTTTCATCTCCTTGGTGAAAAGCTGAAGTTGTCCTTTGAAACATGAAAGCTTTTAAATTTGGTGAAGTCCAATTTGTCTTTTTTCTCTTTTGTTGCTCATACTTTTGGTTTCATATCTAAGAAACCATGACCTAATACAAGATCATGGGTTTGTCTTCTAAGAATCCTATAATTTCACCTCTTACACTTAGGTCTTTGTTCCATTTTGAATTAATTTTTTGTGTTTGGAGTGAGGTAGGGGTCTAAACTCCTTTTTTTACATTTGGGCAACCTGTTGTCCTATTGTCCTGGCAGCCTTTTTTTTTTTTTTAAAGATATTTTATTTATTTATTTATTTATTTGACAGATTTATTTATTTGACAGACAGAGATCACAGGTAGGCAGAGAGGCAGCCAGAGAGAGAGGAAGGGAAGCAGGCTCCCTGCTGAGCAGAGAGCCCGATGCGATGCGGGGCTTGATCCCAGGACTCTGAGATCATGACCTGAGGCGAAGGCAGAGGCTTAACCCACTGAGCCACGCAGGCGCCCCCCTGGCAGCCTTTGTTAAAAGGTTATTTCGAATTTTCATGGCACCCTTGTTGAAAATTAATTAACTGTAAATTACAGAGTGGTTTTGAGCCCCCTCATCACACTATTTTTATACTTCAGAGCATGCTGAGTCTCTTCTATCTTTGTATTTTTGAAATGTGGAGTCTCAAACAGGGAACTGATTCCCTAGGTGTGCCCTGAGCAGCAAAGAAAGAAGCCTAACCATAACTTTCCACAATCTAGATCTTCTACTCTATTAGTGTGACACGAGGTGACATCGGCTTTGCTCCAGCTCCCTATGCAACACCCTGGGGAAATGGTGGGAAATTTTTTTATGTTCTGAGGTTGGGATCCCATTGTGGAAATGAAGGGAGAAAACAAGTTTAGGAGATCAGTAGTGACAAGACAAAGGCTGTATTCATCGGGAGAACAGGTGTATGATACGAAGGAAGTGGTCCTGAGCTCACACACAGGAGACCACGTTCTCCTCCTGTTGTTCACTACGTGACCTTGGGTAACTCACTTCCCCTCTTGAGGCTCAGCGGCCCCTTCAGTCAAATGAGAAGGCGGAACTAGGTCTGGGATGGCAAGGGGGTCGGATGTCCACAGTCAGCAGCTGCCTAGATCGGTAGGCTAAAGGCTCAGCGAGGAAAGAACGCTGGGATGCTGTACAATGTCTGCCCTGGGCTCTGTATGGGAGACGCGCAGCAGCTGGGCTGGGGATTTACTGACATGGGTCAGACCAGGGACTAAGGTTCCTTCCAGCACTACGAATTCCATGATTCTGGACTCAACTGACCCTTGGCTAGATGCCACTGGAAGCCTTCTCTTCCTAGCTGGGCTGGCTCTGCCCCAGCAGACGGCCTGAGAAAATGCAGGCGGCCAGCGCAGCTTCTCTGTGGCTTCCTTTCTGCCAGATGCTTTTTCCTCGACGTGCGGAAGCTGAGCCCCAGCTGCTACCTGACTTCCACCTCTGGCCCAGCCCTTGGTATCCCTGGGATGCAAAACACAGCTCCAGGCTGACCGTGGCCGTCCTAGGTGGATGGGAGAGAAGCTTCCAGTTTCAGAATCAGAATGTCTCATGCACAGAATGTGCGAACACACAGCAAATGCGTCCAGCCCAGTTTCACAGGCTAAATAACTACGTGAGGCTCTGGTGTGTTCCCGCTGATGGTTGGGGCTCCAAGGGCAGTGTCTGAGAAATCGTGTTGGGTGAAAGTTCCCTGGGCTCCTCTCCACCCAGAAACCAAAAGGCCTTTCATGATGAGGGGGGACGCAGGGTGCAGCTTGAGACCCCTGACCCTTGGTTGGTTAGCCCCAGGGAAGCTGGGATGAGGTTCTGTGGGCCCCTGCCCACAGCCTCTCAGAGGGGAAGTCAGCTTAAGCAGGTCTTCCGGACCCCGGAAGCGCTGAGAACAGGTCAGGCTGGCTGAGTTCGCACGTCACAGCCCACATCAAGGGGTCTGGCAGGTCGAAGGCCTTCAAACTTTCCACACCTGTGTGTACGGCAGACCTCTACCGCTCGGTGTGTGTCAAGCACTGCCATGCTCCCAGCCCTACCTTCCAGGCTGTGTGCTGGCTCCTCCGATGAGCCCTAAGGCTTCCACCGGCCCAGACGGAGCCCCTCCTGGGCCCTGCGGGGAGCCCGGAGGAGGCCCCTGCCTTCCACGCTGAGCCCGCTGCCGGCTACTCCCACTCTCCCAGGCCTGCCCCCGGACCCTGTTTCTTAGAAGCTCTGACTGCCGACTCAGAGGCCTGGCCAATCTGTGTTCTTGATAGCCCTGGGCACCCACGGCCTCCTGGGACCCTGGGTCAAGTTCCTCCAGCCTCCCTCTGCAAATTCCTCTGGCTCACAGGTCCCAGCCCCTTTCCCTATCCCAACCAGCCCCTTGAACGCGGCCAAACCTGACTCAGCCCGCTGGCCTTGCTGACAACCTTCCCCCACACCAGTCCAGGGTTAGGACCGTCCACTCCCATCAGGACCCAGCTCACAGACGAGAAGACCAATTCTTTCCACAGTGCTGTGTGCAGTCAGGTTCTGAGTGATGACAAGGGCCATGGTGACTAATGCTTTAAGCATCGGCTTGGGGAACCAGACAGTCTGGGTTAGAATCCCACTTAGTGACCTTGACAAGTGTCTAAGGCTCCCTCTGCCTCAATTTTCTTACACTTAAGATGGGAAATGCAAGCATTACTACCTTATGGGATTGCTGTAAGGAGTTCAGGATAGTGCCTGGAATACAGCGAACATTCAGTGATGTTATCAGCATCCATTTGTTTATCCAATGGGTTTTTACTGAGCATCTACTATGGACCGGACAAAACTCTAGACTTACATAATAATAATTGCAAAAATAATCATACATAGTGAAAGAGCAGCTGACATTTCCCTCCTCCCGCCCCCACCAAAAATGCTTAGAAAACTACACTGAACATGGAGATGGCTCTTGGAGAAGACAGGATTTGGGGGACAAACTTCCTGCCTGGGACTGAAGCTGGAGGCAGTGGGGACACAAGAACCCAGGACACCAAGGGCAGTGGGCAGGCCCATTCACACATGTGATACACGTATGCTGAGATGGGCTGAGGCTACCTCTGTAAAGACACAGGGGAGAGGGATCTCCTGGTGCCCTGGGTGAGGGACTGGGAGGCTGGGGGTGGGAGGGAGGTGCGTCACTGTATACCTTTTTGTACCTTTTGAATTTGAACCACGTGACTATATCACTTATTCAAAAAATAATTAAAACAATTTGTAACTTTCAAAAAGAAAAGTTCTCATTAAGGGGATTTCAGATGTTGAACACATCTGGGTTCTGTCCAAGCAGATCTAGAGAACACCGCTTTCTTGTTTTGGCTAAGACAGCCCATTATAAGTCATTTTCCCTTCTAGAATCTATCTCAAAGAGATATTTTAAAAGTACGATAAGGGTGCCTGGGTGGCTCCGTCAGTTAAGCATCTGCCTTCAGCTTAGGTCCTGCTCCCAGGGTCCTGGGATGGAGCCCCGCCTTGGGCTCCCTGCTCAGCGGGGAGCCTGCTTCTCTCTCCCCATCTGCCGCTCCCCTTGCTTGTGCTCTCTCATACTTGCTCTCTCTCACTCTCTCTCAAATAAATACATCTTAAAGAATCTTTAAGAAAAAGTACGATAAAGCTCCACGAACAAAGATGTTTACTGCAACGTGACTTCCAGACATCAAAAATAGAATCAAACTTGAACAATGCTGCTTGTCACTGCCCATGTCTTCCCCTTCCCTCACTCTGTGTTCCAGGTGGGTCATATCTACTGCTGGGTGCCCCAGGCTCAACACAGAACAGGTGCTCAATGACATTATTTTAACCATCGAAATGATTGAGGAAAGATTAGTACTACTGGCAACACGCAATTATCTTTGACCTACAAAGAAAGCAATTTTTTTAAAAAGATTTTACTTATATTTGAGAGAGAGAGAGAGAGAAAGAGACCATGAGCAGGCGGGGAGGGTAGAGGGAGAAGAAGGCTCCCTGCTGAGCAGGGAGCCTGATGCTGGGCTCCATCCCAGGACCCCAGGATCATGACCTGAGCAGAAGGCAGACACTTACTTAACCCACTGAGCCACCCAGGTACCCCTGGGTATACATCTTTTTAAAAATATATTTTTATTTTGAATCCTGTGAATGTATTACATACTCAAAAATAAACTAATAATGTTTCAGAAAATGTATGCACAGGCATTCCTCTATATTAACTACATTAATCCTTTAAAATAACCCTGTAAGATAACTCTGGTTATCCTTCCCATTTTACAGAGGGGGAAACTGAGGCACAAAAGTTAAGCCATTCACTAAAGCTATGGAATTAGTAAGTAGCAGAGCTGGGATTTGAACCTGGCTGGTTTGAGTTTATAGCCCAGTTCTTAACCCATTCTGTCAAAACCCTCCAGATTCCTGCTTGTAATATAAGATGAAACATTGAACGTTGTAAACATAAAAGATGAGGACAGATGGAAGGACAGATCTTGTCCATGGAATGCCAAGGTATGACTTCTACATGTACTGATCTGAAGAATCAATGCAATTCCAGTTAGATTCCCAAAGGTGTTCCGTGAAAATGGAAGCAGAGATGGTAAGAGTCAAGGGTATCCCTGATGCACTTGAAGAACGGGGTAAGATCTCGTTTGCCAGGTACCAAGACTTATTCTAAAGCTACAGTGATTAAGATGGTGTGGTACTGGTGCTGGACAGACACATAGGTCAGTGGACTAGAAGAGTCCAGAAACAGAACGACCCATACACAGTCCCTTGATTTATGCACGGCCACAATAGGACACTGAGGAAAGGACAGTCTCTGCAACAAAATGTGCTGAGACAATGGGGTATCCACGTGGGCAGAAAAAGGAAACTGGACTCTTCTTCACAACATATATAAAAATCAGTTCCAGGGAGACTCTGTCCTGACCTAAAGGTGGAAAGCAAAACCAAAAGCTTCGGAAGAAAATAAAGAGTATCTTCATAATCTGATGGGAGAGAGAGACTTCTTAACCAGTAAACACACACACACACACACACACACACACACACACACACACACACACCCCGACCTTAAATAAACAATACATTTGACTGGGTTAAAATGAAGACTTTCTGTTTATCAAGACTCCATTAAGAGAGTCGAGTCAAGCCCTCAGTGGGTGAAGATACTGGTAACTCGCATTACAACAGGCTGATACCCAGCTTAAGCACGGAACTTCTTCTGCACACAAATAAGGAAGAGACAAGACAAACAGAAGCAAACAGAAAAAATGAACAAGATGCTTGAACTTCCCACGGAGGACTTCCCAAGCGTCCACAAGTGCAGGAAGGTTCTCCACAGCATGAAGAATCTAGGAATCTGGGAAGAAAACTCCAAGAGCCCACAAGAAGGGCTGTGATGAGGAAGACCTGCATTACTGAGGCCCGGGAGGATATGGCAGAACAAGGGCCTCCTGCTCTGTCCGTGCGAGTATAAGCTGGTTCAACACTGGTGGTTCATCCTGAGATTAGGTGACTTCTTTCTCTTTCCTTACCCTGTCTGTACACCCTCTTGAAATTCAGAAAACAAGAAGCAAACACTTCGGGGGTTTAATAAAAGTGGAGGAATGGACGCCCAGGAGCGAGTCTTTCCAGAAGACCATGTGCTCATCTGCATCTCTCTGTCACAGACAAGATGGCACCACATGTGGGGACTCGACAGATCACCCCAGCCCCTCCCTTGGCCGCACCTCAGCCACCCGGGACAAACAAGGGGAAGGGCTTCTGTTCCTAGGGACGGACCTGACCCCACCCTCCCCTCACCCGTGGCCCTCTTACCTCCTTCTCATCTGGAACACATGGGAGATGTCACCCTCCTACCCACAGGGCCCAGGAGCTGGGCAGGCCAGGTGCCATTCAGTGGGAAGAAAGGCAGATACCCCGAGATACGTAACTCAAAACAGGTCCAAAGGAACCAGCCCGATTCCAAAAGCTATTTTCCAGCCAGGAGAGTTTTCCCAGCTTCCGGTGTGGTCACTGCTGTGCCCAAGAATGGTGGACGACGACGGGAAGGTTCTGTGCCTGCCCTGTCCAGTGTGGTCACCATTAGTGGCCTGTGGCTAGAGGGAACCTGAAGTGTGGCCGGTGAGACTGTTACTTCATTTTATTTTTTTTAATGTATTTTTTTAAAGATTTATTTATCTATTTTGTTGGGGGAGGGGGAGGATGAGCACCAGGGGGAGGGGCAGAGACAGAGGGAGACAGAGGGAGACAGAGTCCCAAGCTGATGCCACACTGAGCACGGAGCCCGAAGTGGGGCTCAATCTCATGGCCCTGAGACCACGGCCTGAGCCAAAACCAAAAGTCGGACGCCCAACCAACTGCACTACCCAGGTGCCCATGTTACTTCATTTTAATTAATTTAATTTGTGAAACAGCTCTATGAGGCCAAGGTTCTGGACAACACAGGTCTAGACTTTTACCTGGTTTAAATCTTTTCAGTGTGTGTGAATTCATGTACTATGTGGGGGATCTGTTTCCAATTAGAAGGAAGAAAGAAGATTAAAAAGAAGAATTACTTGCACGTCCAGTTTTATTACCATCTGCCATTACTCTGTTCAGAAAGCTCTTCGAGGGGAAGATTCTGCTCTTGGTCACCTCGTTCCCATGTTCAAGGGCCCCTCTTCTACGGACCTGGCTGCAGGTCTGGCTTTGCTCACAGATCCCAGCCCCCACGGCCCACCCCCCTTCCCCAGGCTTCTACAAAGCTCCCAGAGTCCTTGCCCAACTTTCCGCTGCCTTGTCCTTCCCAGGGAGGCCCCGGCTCAGAAAACAGGGCTCAGATGGCTCTGGGAAGGTGGGTCCTTTGCCCTGCCAGCCTCCTTACTTCCAGGAGCACCCGCACCACGTGGTAGTCCATGTGTCCCACTGTGACCTGGCTTCTGGTCCTGCCTCCTGCTTACTCAGTGTTCCCCATCATGCCGTGGGGGAAAAAGGAAGGAGAGCGCAGTGCTCCCTTCCCCCACCTTACACTGGGGCTGGGGAGGGAGAGGCAAGGGGGGACAGCAGCAGCCCACGATGGTCATGGCTCAACCCAGAAGGAGAGACAAAGGGCCTCTGTGCCCTCACACCCCTCCTGCTGGATCTCTGTGGGGATTTCTCTTTTTCCCCTGCCTGACCAAAATCCACTCTGAGCCTGGCCTTTCAATGTTGGTAAAATAACAGTGAGAATGGCACTGGTCCTACAGCACACTGGGAGGACAGGACGGACTACTTCATCTGGAGCTTAATGAGGGTTCTATGAACAGTCGCTGGTGACATTACTCATCCTGGACAGCCCAGTGGTGCAGAAAATGCTTTGCCCGGGGAAAGGGAGATGGGGTCTGCTCTAGGCTCTCCTACAGGCTTGCTGTGTGACCTTGCACAAGTGTCTGTCCTTCTCTGGGCCTCCGTTCACTCAGTAGTGCAATAAGTGGAAGACTATCCTCGTCCTACACTACTTCAGGGGGTTGCTGGAAGGGTGAGATGTGATTAGAGGGTGTGAGGGTGTGCTTCAACAAAGTGAACCCCATTTCTAAGCTGGAGGTGGGGTCCGGCATGGAGCCAACCCAGGGCTCTGGGGCCAAATAGGGTGCCGACGGTCGCCTTCCCTCGGGGCTCTGGCAGAGCAGGGGGCAGCTGTGGGCTGTGGACAACAGGCCCAGACAGCACCTTGCAGGAAACTCTGGCAGCCTCACGCTCCTTCCACCCCTGGTGACACTGAGTCACCCTGCAACCCACCCAACAGTTGTCGTGACCACATTTCCTCTACTGGGGGATGAGCAAGTCATGTGAACAAGCCAGCCTCACTCGTCCTGGGGCTTCTTGGCACCTGTCGCCTCCTGGGCCCAGGCCCACCTTGCAACACAAATGGGAAGCCCTACTCCCTGCCTGAAATCCCACCCTTCGGGCGGCACCTCACTTAGGCTTTTGTTCTCTGCAACCAGTGTGGCCCACCTGTCCTTGTCAGACTTTACAGTATGCACAATCCCCAATGCTTTAGCATGAGGGAAGTCATTAGCGCTGAGTTCTCCAGAGCAAGAGGCTGGAGGAAACCCAGGACGCCGGGTCCTTGACTTCAGAGGCTGCGGGGAGGCACAGGGGTGCACAAGGAGCTATAGGGAGCCGTCCTGAGGCCTGACAGGCACCTGCCAACCCACCCAGGTTAGACTGTCTCTCCATGACTCCAGGATCGGGTCCCAGGGTGGGACTGTGCCAGAGGACGACAAGGGAGACACTAGCCGGTGGGACTGGGCTTGCCTATCGGGACAAGGCCGAATCAGGGAGGGGGCAAGGAGGTCACCCCTCAGAGGGGCTCCGAAAGCAGGGGAGGGTCCACACCACACCTGGCTCTAGGAGATGCGGCAAGGTCCCGGAACCTTGGGATGCAAGGAGCTCAGGGGCTCAGGATGATGGCTCTGGACTCAGACAATGCTGGATCCAGATCTGGGCTCTCCCACTGACTGCTGAGAGCTCTGATCAAGTCACATTATTCCTGAACACACTGGGCACTGTAACCTCAGCCTCCTAGGGCTGTGATCAGAAACTCAAAAAAACAAAAACAAAAACAAAAAAACTCTCAGCAAAGGGCCTGATGTAAGCCCTCTAGACATAATGGCTATAATTATTAGGGACACGTCTATGAATGCCAAGAATCCTCCTTTTTTATTTTTTATTTGCTTTGAATGATATGCTGCTCCCTGATAAGATCCTTTTCTTTTACAAGATTGATTGATCTTAGACAGAGAGAGAGAGACAGAGAGCTAGCGAGTGCAGGCGTGCACGTGTGTAGGGAGGGGCAGAGGGAGAGGGAGAGAGAGAATCTCCAGCAGACTCCCCACTAAGCACAGAGCCCACCACAGGGCTTCATCTCACAACCCTGAGATCATGACCCCAGCCAAAACCAAGAGTCAGACGCCTAAATGACTGAGCCACCCAGGTGCCTCTGCAAAGATTCTTCTATCTGAATCACAGGATATAAAATACTAACACAGACCACTCCCCTTCCTGGAAACCTTCCAAGTCGTGAATTTTGTTGGAGAGGAGAGGACCAAGGGGGTGGGAGTGGACCGAAGGAGAGGGCCGATCCCAAGGACCTGTGCATTTGAAGGACAGACCATATACAAAATAGGGACTTGTTAATTCCATCTAGTGCAGACGGCCCAGGGGAGAGATGTGGGGCCAATATCTCTGCACAATGTAGCTATAATCAGTTCTCATTTTTTGTGGTTGTTCTGTTCTATAAAGTCACCATGAGCACTGAGTTAGTGAATACTGAACCACTCCGTCCAGGGGAAACGCGGGGTTGGGTGAGGTTCCTGTGAGCCACTGGTCACAACATTTTGTCAACTGATCAACACGTAACCTTTTTTTGTTTTTTGTTTTGTTCTTATTAAAGATTTTACCATTTATCTGACAGAAAGAGACAGCGAGAGAGGGAACACAAGCAGGGGCAGTGGGAGAGGGGGAAACAGGCTTCCTGCTGAGCAGAGAGTCCCAGGCAGGGCTCGACCCCAGATCCCTGCGATCATGACCAGGTCTGAAGGCAGATGCTTAACGACTGAGCCACCCAGGCGCCCCAATACATAACCTTCCTTATGAGCCTTTCTTTTTAAAGACACTTCACTTAGTATATATTCTCGAAGCACGAATATTGAACTCACAGCCAACAGCGTATATACCTCGCCTGAAAGAAGCTTCTGGAACACTCACATTTTCTTGCAAGACCCTCACGGTGTTCTTGCATTTTGGAGCGCTAGAAAGCACTTCAGCTCTGTGGTTGGGGGACACTGTAAACAGTGAAATCACCAACAAAATGCACAGAAAATGGGAAAACCATGGCACTCAACAGGCCACGACAAGGGCCTCGTTAGAAGGGTAAGCACTGAAACAAGAAGGCAGCGTCTCACTTTATCCGGCCTCAGGTGGGAATGTGTGCATCAGGGGAATCCCAATTTATCGCCACTCTGAGCACGTCTGCAAATGACTTCCGAGGTGCTACGATTTGAGGGTTACGAATAACTTTATTAAGTGGGAGAATGTACAAACAAGGACTCTGTGAGTCCTGATGACTAACTGCAAATGTTCCTTCATTAGGCCCAGCACCGGTCACGACTTGGACGTGAACCCTGGTCTCAGAGCAAGGGTCTCCCACAGACCCTGGGAGGCATCTGAACAAGGACCCACCGTACCTCTCCCTGTGGAGCCCAAGCCAGGCACTCGCTCTCCTCCAACCGGACAGCCCATGAGGCTGCCGGGTCAGCTCTTGTCAGAGGTGGAGGATGGATCTGGGAGGACAACAGGAGGATGAGATTTGTGGCAACTACAGGGGAGCCTCTGCCAGCCCGCAAACCTGGGGGTGCCCCCAGAGTCACTCACCTGAGCCTCCCCAGACTGTCATGAGCAGGTCACCTGCACATTTTTTTTTTTTTTTTAAGAGAGGAAAGGGGAGGGGCAGAGGGAGAGAGAGAACCTGAAGCAGGCTCCAGGCCCTGTGTCTGGCTCCACACAGGGCTTGAGCCCATGACCCTGAGATCATGGCCTAAGCTGAAACCAAGAGTCAGATGCTTGACTGAGCCGCCCAGGCACCCCTCACAGGCGTGTCTTTACGAAGTTCCTACTGTGTACGGCCGCCATGCTGCCGTCATTTTGCACAGAGCCCCACACACCATGGGGCTATGCACCTCCATGTGGTGTGAGCAGAGGTGGCGACACCCAGAGAGGTAAAGGAGGCAGCTCATGTTGTCCCAGCAACTCGGGGCAGACCTGGGGCAGGGCCCAGATGACAGGGTCATCCACGGCCTCACAGAGCCACAAGAGGCACCACAGACTGGCTTTTTGCCAAAGGGGTGAGTGGAGCAGACAAGAGGGTGTGGAGCTGAGGCCCCTCAGAAGGCCACTGACCAGGGTTCGGGTTTCTTGAACACCTTCTACGGGTCAGACTTGGTCCATGCTCCTGACAGGTAGTAACTCACACGACACAACAATGGGTCTGTAAACTGGGAGCCATTAGCATCCCCGTTCTACAGATGAGCAAACAGGTGGAGAGAACGTGAGTCCTGGAAGTTTGCTCCAAGGTCCATACCCCTCCCTACCCTTACACTAGTGCACCCCCACCCCCGGCAGCTCCTCAGGTCCACACCATCCCACTGAGCTACAGCAGCTGTCCTGCCCCAGGGAAGGCAGAGGGCAGGCCTCTACACCGGCATGGCGGCCTCCACAACGGCATGGCGGCCTCCACAACGGCATGGCGGCCTCCACAACGGCACGGTGCCTACCTTGGCCACCCCCAGGCCCCGTCCACTCTACTCTCCAGTGGGCCCACTTCTCCCCACCCCCGTTGCCAAGACACTTGTCCAGGCCACCATCACTGCTCTCCTAGACCTCTGCTGTCACCTCCTTTTGGTCTCCCCACATGCTGTCTCCCCACCCCACGTCCTTCTTCATGTGGCAGCCCATATGCAAGCTGGCCACGGAGTTCCCTGCCCAAAACCTATACCCTTTATGCCTGTGTCGGCAGGGGCTTTATGTGTCATTGCCAAAAACTGGAATGACCCAAATGTGCTGCTGTGGGTGAATGGACACATAATGGGTGAATGGACACATAATGGACACATAATAAACAACGGGGACACGTCCAAAGCAATGAGATCCTCTCAGCAATGAAAATGAACACGGTACTGAGAAGCAGCCACAGCTGGATCGCAGACGCCTTCAGTTAAGTGAAAGAAGCCAGACTCACAGGGCAGCGTGCATGTGACATTCTCAAAAAGGCAGAACGCAAGGACCCAGGAGAAATGAGTGACTGGGGAGCAGGCTGACTACAAGAGGGCACTGAGGAATTTTAGACAGTGACAGCCCATTCCATATCGTGGTTGGGGTGGCAGGACCCAGGCCACCTACGTGTGCCAAAGCATATGGAAATGGACACAAAAGAAGGTGAATTTTACCCTACGTAAATTTTAGTTCATTGTGGGTTGAACTGTGTCCCCGTAAAAGATATGCTGAAGTCCTTACCGCCAGCACCTCCAAGTGTGACCTTATTTGGAAAGAAGGTTGTTGGAGATGTAATGAGTTGAGATGAGGTCATCCTGGAGCAGGCTGGGCCCGAATCCAGCAGGACCGGTCTCCTCGGAAGAGGAGACTAGACAGGGACAGCCACACGGGGAGCAGAGGCTGGCGGGCAGCTTACAAGCCCCAGACTCAACAGGAATTGCCTGGGGCCCCTGAAGCTGGGGAGAGCAAGAAGGGTTCTACCCAGTCTCAGAGGGAGCATGGCCCTGCTGCCACCGTTAGGTTGGACTCCTGGCTTCCAGAATCATGAGAGAATCAACGTCTCTTGCTTTAAACCCCCTAGCCTGCACTACTTTTTTACAGCAGCCCTAGGAAACGAATACACGGCTCGGTTTTTTAAACAGGGAACACAACCATCTCCACTCGATGGCCTTCAGGATAAGCCAAAGGGGCCCTGCTGTCTGGTCCCTCTCCTGCACACCCCCCCTCCATCTGGGCAGAGTGCAAATGGGGGGCACGCTGAGCCCATAGCACAACCCCCCAGCATGGCCATGCTGGCTCCTTCCCTCCGTGTTTACCTGGGAAACTCCCACACATGGCTTGGCGTGGCTCTGCCTTCCCCGGGAAAGCTCTCCCAGACACCCTTGTGTCTCTGCAGGACACCCCTCAGCCAGCAGGGGCCCCAGAGCTCTAGGTGACATCCCACATCCTGTAGGCACAGCCCCACACGTCCCTCCTGTGTCCCCACAAGACAGAGGGTCCTTGTGGCAAGGATGAGCCATCGGGCCACCGCTGGACCAGCGCTGGGCTCCAGGACACGGTACTGGGTGGGCGTCAAAGGGCTTAGAGCAGCTCGGGCCCTGCAAAGGTGGGGTCAGGGGCTAGGCCGGGCATGCCTGTGGGCCTCTGGTTTCTCCAGCCCCAGCTCTGCTCTTCAGGCCTCCCACCCAAAGAGGGCCCCACCGGCTCATCCAGTCACCCCCTTATAATACTGGTTCACCCCCTCCCAAGCTGCTGGCCTCCCGGTGGCCCCCTTCCCTCTCCCAGATACCCTCTGTCCTGGTCAACCTCCCCTTACCTCTCTCCTTGTATTAACCTGCCGCATAGTCATTCAACAAACATTTCTCAGTATGCCCTGAGCTGGACACTCTTCCCCACTCTTGCTCAGCACTCATGCTCTGGGAGCTGAGTACCGGCCAGCAGCGTGCTGGGCTGACAATGACCCCTGCCAAGGGGACTCCCTCTTTCTGCCCTTGGGAGCTTATAGTCTACTGGGGCCACGGACTGAGAGTACACTGCGACAGGCGCAAGGAGCAAGGCTTCGAGGGTGCTGACGGGTCTACTGCCATCCAGGGTCCCTGGCAGCCTGTGTGGTTCCTCTGTGTACATTAGAATGTGGTGTTCTTCCTCCCCATGAATGCAGGCACCCCCCCTCCCCAACCCATGGCTTGACATCATACAAGCCTGGGCAAGAGAATGAAATTTCAGCCCCCACTGGTTTCTCTCTCAGCCAGGTGCCTCTGTGCAGTGAACAACCTGCACAACTGTATGCAACAGCCCTAGGGGCTGGACAGCCCGGAAGATTTCTTGCAGGAGCTAGAGGTGGGGCCTGTGTGCTCTGAGGCAGGAAAGGCCTCACATTTTCCAGAGGCTGGAGGGAGAGGCAGCCAGTGAAGGCTGATGTGCCAGTCTCCCCTGCCCCCATCTCTGATGCCTCATGCAAAAGAGTGGCCTAGGAACCTTCACGGAGCCTCGGAAAAAGCCTGGGTCCAGCTGTGAGGCCTCAGGACCATCCCTGCCCCTCTCTGTGCCACAGAATCATCTGTAAGCAGGGGCTGGATTAGGGAGGCGCCAAGGAAACACTGAGCTCTGACATCTGACCATGCTAGCGGCAGGGATGGGGGCAGCTCTGGCCTGTAAAAAGAAGACCCAACGGTCTTTCAAACCCTTTCCAGGGCCACTTCCTCGCCTGTCAAGGTGGCCCACTGCACTCCATCCCAGACCACACACAGGACCTCCCAGACCCAGCCCTGAGGGCCTCCTCATGCCCAGGGGGCAGTCCTGGGTTGTGCAGGGCAGCTCAGAGCAGGCTCTTAGAGGCTTCAAATAAGCTTGGGGTATCCTCAGGAGGAGACATCAAAACCAAGCCCTTTCAGGACAAACCTATCCCAAAGCCAGGCAGAGAGGGTAGGGTGATCACTCCAGACCTCCCCAGGGACCAGTGTTCAGCACAAACCCAGCCTGGTGCCCAAGAAGTGCTCAATAAAGAGGCAGTGAGGGGGGCGCCTGGGTGGTGTCCGACTCTTGATCTCGGCTCAGGTCTTGATCTCAGGGTCCTGAGTTCAAGCCCCGAGGTGGGCTCCACGCTGGCTGAGTGTGGAGCCTACTTTAAAAAAAAAAAAAAAAAAAAAAAAAAAAAGAGGGGGTGGGGAGGTCCTGGGTGGCTCAGTTGGTTAAATGTCTGATTCTTGATTTCTACTCAGGTCATGATCTCAGGGTCCTGGGATGGAGCCCTGCGTCAGGCTCCCTGCTCAGCAGAAAATTTGCTTCTTCCTCTGCCTCTGCCCCTCCCCCTGCTTGCACACACTCTCTACAGTGAATAAATAAATCTTTAAAAAAAAAGAAGAGGTGGTGAATGGATGAATGGATGGATGGATGGATGGAAAGTGGCAGCCAGCAAGGACATAGGCACTGCTCAGACTGGGCCCAGCCTTTCTGGTGCTGGAGTGACAGAAGACTCCTTCTCAGAAGGAGCTGCAGAGGGTCATCACAGGGAGAGTTAACCTACGAGAGGTTCTCTATGGCAGAGATGGGGAAACTGAGTCTGAAAGAAGAGACGCGGTTGGTCAGCAAAGTTTTGCCCTATAACAAGTCTGCAGCTTCTGGTGAAATCTAAAGCTCACAAGACACCCAAGATGAAGAAAGTGTTTGCAATCTAGTCTTCCAAATAAGAGCCTGGGTCGACACAAAACTGCC
Source organism: Enhydra lutris kenyoni (assembly GCF_002288905.1). Lineage (NCBI taxonomy): Eukaryota > Metazoa > Chordata > Mammalia > Carnivora > Mustelidae > Enhydra > Enhydra lutris. The sequence continues at coordinate 3,417,875 of NW_019154104.1, forward strand.
TTTTCTCTCTCCTCCTCTCCCTCCTTCCAACCTCTATTAGGAATGAAGACCTGCAGGTAGCTCTGCAAAGCAACCTTATTACTGTTGACATAATCTGGTACTATGTGACAGGAAAGAAAACTTTTTATGTTAGTTAGGATTAAGTTTGTCTGTGTCTGAAAATCCAAAAGAACAGTGATTTAATTAAGACCGATAGGTATTCCTTTGTCATATAAAAGTCCAAGTCAGTAGTCTGGGGTGGAATGATGCTCCAATGTGTCTAGGAACCTCCATTCTCAAATTCACCTCAGAGTCCAAGATGGCTGCTTCAACTCCAACCATCACATTTGCATTCCAGATAACAGGAAAGAGGAAAGGAGAGAAAGGCATGCCCCTTCTCTTTAAGGACATCTCCAAGCAAATTAAACTCCCCACTTAAATTTCACCATTTTGAACTTAATCGCATGGCCACACGCAGCTTCAAGGAAATTGGGAAGTGTTCAGCTCCAATTTTCACCCAATTAAAATTCAGGGGCCAATCAACAGGCTCTGCTTTACCCTTGAATTTGAGTACTCCAGGACGGTGATACTTATCAAGGAAACGGTCCTCCAACTAACTCTAGACCCACAGAAGTTTTCAGGAGCTTCATTTAAAAGAGAGAGAATGAGAAAGAAGTTGACACAAGTCAACTCCAACCATTAAAATGGTCATAATATGATAAGGCCATCCAAGATGATATGTGGGTAATGTATGTCCACAGCACAGCATATAAAAAGGCATATAGGAAATACTCAGTGTAAAAAGAGGCACACAGACTAACACACACTCACACACACACACACACACACACACACACACACAGAGATCAAAACTGTGCCCACAGACCGAAATTAAGTAAACATGCACTCAGACTGGGTGTAGCTTCAAAGATAGAAGTATGTTTGATACTTCAAATGTCGCTATTTTGGTGTGTCGGTGTGTGACCTTTTTTAGGTATATAACAGACTTTGGGAGGGAAATCAATAGTGCACAAGTGCACGCATGCACACACCCCCTCTATGCATACGTGTAATAACTCCCAATAATCTCAGCCCAATAGCTAAGAACCAACATCCTCTTGTGGAATGGTGACAACAATCCTGGGTGGCAGGGATCCCTCCCTGCTCTATGTGGCACAGAAGAAGGAGAAAGATGTCCTGGCAGGTACAGGATTTGCCTAGGGTTGCCCTGCTCTAAGTGGGGGAACAGACCTGTGGTCTTCCCCACCGTGGTTAAATCTAAACTCTTCCACCTATTGCCAAGCGGGCCCCAAGTCCCTTTCTAGGTTCACCACACACAGAACTCTTCCTTGCTGCCCCCAGATGAGGCTCTTGAGGGATCCCCCACACAATTTGTCCTTCCCCACCTTCCTGCTTTGTGCTTTTGTTCGATCTCGGATGCCCTTCTCTGCAAATGCCCTATTTCAGCCGTTAAAATACTACTCATCCTACGAGACTCAATCCAGATGCCGCCTTTGCCAGAAAGTCCTCCCTGTTCATCATAAGCCAAGTGTAACAGAACACGGGCATGATTTTATATAGTGCCCTGTGATTTAATTATGTGCATATTTCTTCTTTTTTTAAGATTATTTATTTATTTATTTGACAGACAGAGATCACAAGTAGGCAGAGAAGCAGGCAGAGAAGAGAGGAAGGGAAGCAGGCTCCCCACTGGGCAAAGAGCCCGATGAGGGGCTTGATCCCAGGACTGTGGGACCATGACCCAAGCCAAAGGCAGAGGCCTTAACCCACTGAGCCACCCAGGCACCCCTGTGCATATTTCTCTTATTGTCCATAACAGATAAACTGGAAACTCCTAGATGTTCAACAAATGTTCAGCAAATGGATAGATGGGACAGATTAATGAATGGGCGGGCAGATGGATGGGTGAATGGACTAGTGTTTGGACGGGAGGATGGGAGGACAGATGGATGGATGGACGGATGGAGGATGGATGGATGGATAGATGGATGGATGAGTGTAAGGATGGGAAGACGGATGGGAGGATGGGTAGATGCATGGAAGGGCGGATGAATGGATGGAGGATGGATGGATAGATGGTTGGATGAATGTAAGGATGGCTGGATGGATGGTAGGATGGGTAGATGCATGGATAGATGGATGGGAGGATGGGAAGATGAGTGGGTGGATGGGAGGTGGGGTGGATGAGTGTATGGATGGATGAATGGATGGATAGATGGGTGATGATAGATAAAGAAGATATTAGCCCAGAAAAGAATTTCTGAATATATTTTAGATGGATCCTCTGTCAAAAATGTCAAGAACAGAAAGAAGCAAGCATAATAAATGAGTAAATGCTATCATCAGATGCCATCCATAGAAAGCTAAGTTGTTGCTTAGAATTGCAACACCCCTAGAGAAATCTACAGTACCCATTGGATATTGATTGAGATTAAGGAAGCTGGAGACATGGAGGTTGGGGAGAAAAGTCCCTGGTGAATTTCTTCTTGATAGCTTGCTCCTTTAGCCAAAGATCATCAGACTGTGAATTTCAGATGCAGAGTCCTTTATTTCTTTAGTCTCCAGAGGTGGGTGAAAAAGCACATTTCAGACCCAGGGAATAATTTAGCTCTGGGACAACCTGTTTGGAAGCAGAAGGCGTCTCTGCCACTGATGTGGTCCCCTTTCCTCCTCCTGGGTTATTCCCCCACCAATCCATCTTCAGAAAACGGGCTTTTTCATCAGCCCTGAGATCTCCTTTCAAATGTCAGTCAAGGAGTTGGGTTGGTGTTGACAGCTCAGGTCCCATCTCTTAACTAGGGACAAAAGTTCTTGGCTTTGACAAAGATCCCAGAGTCAGTGAGGAAATGGGGGCCACCGTCATGGGGGGAGGTGCCCCACAGGATGAGCTCCTCTAGGGCAGCCTCTCACGGATTGGCTCAAAGGTCCCCGCTCTGGTCTCCCTCTCCTAGAACTGTTACCTCCCCTGGGCCCCAGGTTTGTGAGTGGAGCCAGGTTCTGTGGGAACCATCACTCTGGCTGGCACCAGGACGGAGGGTGCGGGCGGGCCTAGCCCCCGGGCTGGTGCCCTTAGCCCTAGGATGTGGCCTGAGTGTGCGCTCAGCCACAGTGCACACGGCAGCAACAGGCCTTGACCACAACCGCTCTCTAGGCTGTTGCTTTTAAAATGGAACCGACATTTCACAGTGGGCTGGTTCATCTTTCAAACAAGTACCGACTGGGGTAGGAACGCTCCTAGGAATTCCTGGCAAGATGGGGACAAGGAGCTCTGCTGACCGCCAGAGCTGGTTCTGACCAGCAGAAGTTTCGATCACCAGAGCTATTTTAGCCACTGGGGTAGCCTCCTTAAGCTCCACTCCCTGTGAACAGGAGATGGGCCTGAGGCAGGAGAGGATGTACTGGCAGGTGGGGCGAGCCGGAGGTGGCGGCCATGATGGTGGCTTCCAGATTCTTCTATGAGAGGCAGAGGCTGACAGCCACACAAGTACAGAGTTAGTAAGGCCCTCCCCACTGCTCTGTGGACACCTAAGCAGAGGGGAGGGTTCCTCTGTACCCACTCACTACTTATTCCTCCTTCCGGGCCCTGCTGACAAGAGAGAAAGGTCTGGGTTCACTGTATAACATTGTGGCGGGGGGAGGTGCAGGGGAGGCACACTGTGTCACCTGCAGCCCCGCCTGCACAGGGACGGGCCTGCTACGGGGAGCCCCCCTGACGCCCAACACCAGCCTATCCGACAGGGAGCCCCTTCTCTCGGGCCTCATCCCTATCAAACCCTGACCGGACAGCCTTCCCACCAGGAGCTCTGTTTCATGAGGCTGCCTATGACCTCCTCAGCATCTCCTCAGCTCGCACACAAAATGACGAGAGCAGGCACCACCTCACGAATCCAGTCACACTCAGAGATGTCACTCTAGAATGACCTTCCCGACCCACTGTCCAGCCAGCAGGCTCTACAGGGTACCAGAGGCTCAGGCCCCAAGTGGGCTTCCAAAACCGACGCGTTTTTTCAAAGATGGCTTTCCAAAAATAAACCCACAGAAGAGAAAAAGCATTTCCTTCCAGGTACTTGGTCAGGGTGATGACCCAGAGTCTCCTTTCTGGGTCTTTGTTTCTTATGAAAGTGTACCCATATTTTCTTGATTGTTCCACAGGCTGCCTGCCCTTCTAGCCATCAGAAGGAAAAAAAGTGAGGTCATCTCCAACTGGCACATCAATCCTGTGAGCTCCAACATTACTCTAGGATACCAACTTCTGCTGCCTTTCGGCCAGGATTTGGGGAATCACTGAACGTCAGACCAAGCAGGGACCTGGAGATCACTGGGTTCATTTCTCAGATGGGGAAATGGGGCCCAGAGAGAGTCAGAGACTTGCTTCCTAGAGTATGCTCCCAAATCACCTTGGGGTGGGACCCTAGAGACATCTGCCAGCCCTACTGATGTCCTCCAGCCAGCAAGGCCCCAAGCCTCTTCCAGATCAGCAAAGGACGATGCAGTTAGCTGGGCTCTCTGATGGCCAGGTGTGTGTTGGGGGAGGTGGGGTGGAAGTGGGTGTGAAGGGGGCACAAGAGGGATAAATCCCACTGAAACAGAGCAGCATTCCTCAGCCTCTCCTTCTGCAATCTTTTATTTTGCCGAAAAGACATGAAAGACTAACAACCACCATCCATTTACCCAATCATTTCATAGAAGAAAGGAGGCTTTACATGACAAAAACAAACACGTAAACAAACCTGAGTCTCAGAATCAAAGACAGTTCTGCCCAAGAAGAGTGTTTGGCGATCTTGGCTGATACACACACACACACACACACACACACACACACACACACACACCACCACCACCACCAGCTGATTTTCCTAGTCTCTCAGAGGACCACAGACCTGCACTTGGGACCCAGTGACCCAGCCTGGGCTCCCCCAGATGTATCTACCGAGCTAACTCCACTCTTTCTGCTGAGGATGCACTATCGAGGGTCCAGAACAGGCCCCTTCCCCTACCCTCTCTCCCTGAGAAGGGAACACAGCTAGAATTAGGGTAGTCCAGCTAGCGAGGATAAAATGAAGGGACTGGGGGCTACACAGGGTCCCTACCCTCTTATTCCTGACTGGGGGAGGGGTGTGGTGGCCTCCAGGGCTCACCAGCTGCTGCAGAAGGGGAGCTGGGCTCCTGACCTCCCAGTCCTGGGCCCCACCCCGAGCTCTGCGCCACCTTCCAGGAGTTTGGGTCCTCTGGCACACAAAAGAGAACACTGCGAGGCAATTTTTAGAATCCTATTCAGGGTATCATTGTCCTCAAGCAATTATGGAGTGCCAGCTGTATGCAGAACAGAAAGATACGGAAGTAAAAGATCCTTTTATTTGGAAGTTTGACATTTAAACGAGAAGATGTGAATTAAAGGAGTTTTGGTGTCTTGCTAGGTAAATAAGTAGTTCATGCCAAATGTGTTTTGAGTATTCAAAAAGGAACAATGTCCAAGAGCTGCGTGGATGGAAGGTTTCATGGGGGAGGTGGCAGCATCCTGGCGGGAAGGAACATTGTGGGCAAAGGCAGGATCCTATGGCAGCTGTCCCTGTCAGGGAGGACAGAAAAAGTAAAACTGTGCGCCGACTTCATGCAGGCCTAGAAAAGCGTATGGAGGACAGTGGTCATTAGCGGTTATGGGGGTTATGTTTTTTTTCCCATGCAGCCTGAGGGACCTCAACAGTGGCTGCATGGCTGTCTTCTGTCTCTAGCAGCAAAGAACCAATCCCATTTGGTCCCCCCCAAGTGGGGGGGAGGGGGCGAAGGATGAGCTCAAGGGAAGATCATCAGTTTAGAAAAGTCACTGGGTGAACAGTTATACAGCCGAAAGTTCCAGAGCTGGCTGCCAGAGCAGCACTCACTCTCTCTAAGCCAGCTTGCCAAGAACAAGATAACTCCCAGGCTCTCACTCCCTTCTGAAGGGGTCTGAAAGGAGTCTGAAAGGGGGTGGGTTTCCTAGCAGAGTGCCAGCGAGGACCACCTGGCTGCCTTAGCCCCCGAAGGCAAGGAAACAAGGAAGCCCAGCTCAGTTCATCACTGCTCTGGGGGGGCCCCAGCCCAGAAGAGCCCCCAGTCTTAGAGCCTGGAGTACTTGAGGGACCCCTCTCAAGGGGTTCAGGAGGACACCTGCATTATGTCAGGCATGAGGCAGAAAGCCAGGGATCTCCCAAACCCTGGGGCTTGGCCCAGGCAACCCCTTGCAGGCGCAAGGCTCAAGAGACCCGATTTCTAGGCCCAGCCCCACCTCTGGCTCCTAAGACCTTGGCTAAGTCACTTCCTCTTTCTGGAACTCCTTTCCATGGTCGCCAAATTAGGGGATTGAATTAGATCCAAGAGTGGAATTCTTTTTCAAATAAAATCTTCAGCAGACTCTCAATTTATCAGACATATAAAAGTGTGGACTCTGAGTGTCCACATCCTCCGTGACCCCTGCACAGTGTGGCACCTGGCCTCTCAGCAGGTCACAGTTTCCCGTCACCCTCCACGCTTCTCCAGCTCCCCCACCCCCATCTCCAATTCATCCCCAGATCCTGTGGCTGCGGCTTCTCCCCTCACTGCCCAGCCCCCCAGCCTGCAGTCCTCTCTCTCTCTGAAGAGCTTCCTTCCCTACAGTTTCCCTGACTGTTCCCTCTACAGTCTGTCCACAGTCAGGCCCCAGCCCAAATCAGCTCACCTGTCTGTGCAAACCCCATCTGCGGCCCCCTGCACTCTCCAAAGCTGCTACCTGACCAGACCACCTTCTGTCCTCCTCTCCCACACTCTACTCCAGGTTCCCCCACCTCGAGGTTCCCAACATGCCAGGAGCATCCCCCAGGGACTCGCCTTACTTGCCCACTTCCTTTGGGTCTCTCCCAAACGCCACCCCCTTGGAGTAGCCTTCTCTGACCACCTGCTCCAGGACCCCCTCCCTGGGGTCCCCACACCCCTTACCCTGATTGTCTGTTTCTTCTGGCAACATGAGCTGGAAGCAGACCCGGGTTTGCTTTCATGCTCCCCACTCTCCCCCGCAATGCAGACACTATCTATCGAACAGAAGGACAAGAAGTGTCCGCCCCAAGGATACTGGGCAGCACGTCTGCCTTTTCTTTTGCCCCAGCTGACATTTTCAACAAGAAGTAGATGGAGCTTGCGTGCCAAGATCCTCACACTCCTCTTCCAGGGGCTGACACCCAAGCGACACCATCCTAGCTCCCAGGGGGACGACAGTGGGAGGCTTTCCCCTGGCTGTCTGAACATCATCTCTGACCAGCGAGAAGGAGGGGGCTTCCAAGAATCCTCAGCCTAGGACTCAGGTCTCAGCCCTGCAGGGTCAGCAGGGGTGGCCTGGGGGTGAGGAGTCCTAGATGATTTCTCCTGGTCATCTTTGGGCGGGAACACGGGTGGAGGTGCGGCCCAGGGAACGGGGGATGTGTGGGGGTGCATCCGAGAACTGCCTTTTAGGACCTGAGAGTCAAGAAGGACTGGGCTCCAGAGGGGAGAGCAGGGTGTCATCATATGGTAGAAGTTCGCAGGAGGCAGCCTGCCGCTCAAGTTCGGGAATTCCTTTCTTAGGTTTGTGCCTGGCCCAGTCCCTGAAGGTATGTGAGTACCTTCCAGGAATGTTGTCAAGGGGATTCCTGTACCAGGTCCAAGGTTCAGTGAGATACTATTTAGGAACCCTTCCAACACAAGAGGTCCTCTTAAATTAAGTGTTTTTAGCAGCAAGCCGATATTCCTTAGAATGTGCCAGCACTGTTCTAAGCAGGACTGAGCTGGTATGTTAACCCTGAGCTGCCTCTAGGCAGCTGCTTAAATTCTAAGTCATCCAAACCTCACAGCAATCCTATGAAGTGGGTGTTATTACTATCCCAAACTTACAGGTAAGGGAAAGGCCAGGTCTCTTGTCCGACGCTAAACAACGGGTAAACAGAGATAACCACTATTATCAAAAATAACTATTAAGAGTTTACAGGCAAGGGGCGCCTGGGTGGCTCAGTGGGTTAAAGCCTCTGCCTTTGGCTCAGGTCATGATCGCAGGATCCTGGGATTGAGCCCCCCATCGATCTCTGTCTGTCAAATAAATAAATAAAATCTTAAAAAAAAAAAAAAAGGAGTTTACAGGCAAATGTGCAAAACTCTTTTTTTTTTTTTAAAGATTTATTTATTTTTAGGGAGAGAGAGCAAAAGAATGAGCAAGCAGAGGGAGGGGGAAAGGAAAATAATCTCAAGCAGACTCCCCACTCAGCGGGGAGCCCCAGGCGGGGCTGACCCAGGGCCCCATCCTGGGACCCTGAGATCACCACCTGAGCCCAAATCAAGAATCAGAGGCTCAAGCAAATGAGACACCCCGGTGCTCCAATGTGCAAAACTCTTCTATGCATTATCTCATTTAATCCTTGAAACAACCGTATGAGGACGATTACTATTATTCATCTCCATTTCATAGTGTAAGTAAACTGAGGCGCAGAAAGTTTAAACAAATAAACTCAAGAGGAAGTGGGTGAGGCCAGGTCATTCCTGGAGGGGGTGGGGAAAGGGAAGCTGGAGAGGTCAGGACCCGGGCCCCCCACCACCCCTTCCTCCCTGGGAAACTCCTCCTAGCTCCACCCTGCAATACTGGGTGTGGTACATACTTGCCCCTAAGGGGCTCCTTCCCCAACATAATTTCCAATTCTTCCCACCGGATGACATTTGTCTTTGCAGAGGTCACTTCCAAGGGAAAGCATCCAGGCAGAATTTCCGGGGAGGGGCAGCGATGGGAGAAGAGGGAGGAGGGAGGCATTCAGATGCAAAGAATTTAAGGGCCCCTCCGTGCCACCCCCCTTCCACCAGAGAGGGAACCAATCACCTCCAGCTGCTCCCCAATCCAGGACTGCTCAAGATCAGCCCATTCCTCTTGCTTTACAGAGTAGAGAACTGAGGCCCTGGGAGCTGAGGTCAGGGAGCTAGGCCAGGGAGTAGCTGGGTTTCCATCACAGAAGTAGGCCCGGGATTTTTAGACCAAAAAGCCAGGAATGGCAGCCCCGGGAGGGGAGGGTGGGGGCGGGGGCGCCCATAAACCTTGACACCCAGAAGGTTCCAAGAGGCTTTCCCGGGAATCTGCCTCCACAATCCGAGCCTCTTCGACCCCCTGAAGTTTCCCGAGACGCCCGCTGGGCTGGGCAGGGCGAGGGAATCTCCCCCCGCGGAGCGCATCCCTAAGCAACGTCCAGAAGCAATTTAGGGTTCTTAGGAGGTGGGGGACCTAAAACGAGGCACTAGAGATCCCCGCCTGAAAGCCAGTTCCCAAACAAGTTCAGCTTCACGCGCCGCCAAGCAGTGTGCCATCTCCCCGGGATCCCGCAGACCTCAGCGAAGCCTGTGCGTCCTAGGCCCTCCCCAAGCACCAGGCTCCACAAAGGCCGGTCCAAAGGTCACTGTCCCCGGACCCGCCTGAGGGACAGGGGAGGGGATCCCGGTGGGTCCGCGGTGTAGGCGGACCTGTCAGCCGCTGGGCGACGGGCGCCCAAAGTTTCGGGGACCTTGGACCCCTAGCCCGCGCCCTGCTGGGCGTCAGCCTCCGAGGACGCGCGCGATGGCGCAGGCGGAGCGGCGGGTGCGGGAGGCCGGCGGGATCCGGACCCCCAAGTGATCGCTTCTGCAGTTCGGGTGGCACAGGAGCCGAGGGGAACGGGCCGCGTCCACGCAGTCCCTCCGCCCCGGCTCTGACAGGTAGCGACGCCCTTCTAGCACCCGCCCGCCCGGCAGCCTGGGCGCCAAACGCGCCGGCCAGTTTTGTAGCGAGCGGTGACGTCTGGGCTTCAAAGTTTAGCCAAGTCCCCGGGTCCCGCAGCCCCGAGCGCGGCACCGTTCCGCGCAGAACCGGAGTCCCGCCCTGGGGAGCCGCTCGGTGTCTCCCGACGCCCCGAGGCCGGGCAGCCGGGGCCGCTCCCGGAGCTCCGAGCACGCCCGGGGGCGGGGAAGCAGAGGGGCACCCGCCCCGGACTTACCCTGAGGGGTCCCAGCGTGCGGGCCCCCCGGCCCGTCGGATCATGCCGCCGGCAGCTCCGGGACGGTGGGCGGACGGGCTCAGGCGCCAGGCGGCGCGGGCCGCGGTGCCCCGGGCGCCCGCATGGCCCTGGCGCTGGCCCTCGGGAAGGGCCCGGCCGGGCGCCGCCGCCAGCCCCGCGCCGAGTGGGAAGCCGCCGCCGCCGCCGCCGCCGCGCTCTGGGCGCTTGCTCGCTTCCACTTCCTGTATCGGAGCGAGCGGGGCTTTCAGGAAGAGGCTGGCCTTGGTGGTCAAGTGGGTTTTGTCAGAAGCCTGGCGGCGGCGGCGCACGGCCCGGAGTCCCCCGGTGCCGCACGGAAGCCCGGCGGCCGCGCCCCCGGGGCCGGGCCTGGCGGCGGGCGTCCAACGACCCGGAGCCGCCTCCTCGGGCTGGTGCCGGGAGGAAAACTTAGGGACGAGTCTCCCACGGGGCGAAGAGTCGCGTGGGAAGGAAGGCGCTCATGGCTCCCGCCCGCGCGGCCGCGGCCCGGCAGGTGGGGAAGCGAAAAGCTTTGGGCGAGGAGCACTCTGTCGCTGGGCAGGGAGCCACAGCCTTGCCTCCCGCTCGAAGGAGCCTGAGGCTCACCCAGGAGCAGCCCCAGACCGGAGGCATGTCGCCTCCTCCACCTCCCCGACAGGTGACCTCGGAGCTTCCTCTTGGATGCCTCCACGAACGATGAACTCACTACTTCACCAAGTAGTCTGTTCATCTACCACGCCAGGCATGCAATTGACCTATCTTAGCTACCACACTCGGTGGGATCAGAGTGGGAAAGCCAGTGAGCTCGCATAGATACAAGAGCCACAGCAACTGCGGAGGGACCAGGAGGCCTTTTAAGTGCCTGGGCACTCAAAAATGCCTCCTTAGCCCAAACTGCCCTCAGAGCATTTCACAGTGACTAGACAGACTGGACCTTACAGGGCCACCTTAGTCTAACACAGGGTTTCCCAGCCTTGGCGCTGTTGACATTTGGGGCCAGGTCGTTCTTTGTTATGGAGACTGCCCTGTGCACAGCAGGGTGTTTGTCAGCGTCCCTGACCTCCAACGCACTAGATACCTGGAGCATCCCTGGTCCATCATAACAACTAAAAATGTCTCCAGCCTTTGCCAGATGCCCCCAGTTGAGACCCACTAACACCTTCATTTTACAGATAAGGAAACTGAGCCCTGAAGAGTGGAGGAGACTCGCCCAAGGCCACACAGCAAGCTGGGCGCACTCGGGACTGAAGCCCAGGGCTCTGGGTACAAGCCACACAAAGACGCTTTGCCCTCCATGCCTCCGCCCTGCTGCTCCCCTCACGCCCTCCTCCCCACCTTTCCCGACATTTCCACCAAATCAGCCTGGTAGAAACGAGAGAGGAAAGATTCTCTACGGAAGTGCAGCCTCCTGGTGGGAACTGGCGATGGGGCAGCCACTTTGGCAATTCCTTCTGCAGTTCCTCAAAAGGTGAAACGTGCAGTTACCATATGACACAGCGGTTCCACAGAAACAAACATGTTGTCACGGAAGCTCATGCGTGAATGTTCATGGCAGTATTATTCATGTCAGTGAAAAAGCGGAAAACAGACCAACTGTCCAGCAGCCCATGAGTGGGTGAACAAAACACAGTGTATCCAGGCCATGGCATAATATTAGGCCATAAAAAGGAATTCAGTGCTGATACAGGTTTCAGTGTGGATGCCCCCCCAACCCCGCTCCTGGAAGAAGCCAGTTCCAGAGGACTGGGTAAGGAAAGGGTTAGGGTGTAGGCCCCTGACTCCTCTGACTGAGCTCACAGGAGGTGGCTATGGAACCAGCCTCACAGAAACCCCAAATGTAGAGAAATGCTGAGGTGGACAAAACCAGAGATAAAGGGAACAAAACAGACCTCAGAGAAGTGAGCCTTTAAGGATGTCATCAATAGTCTTTGCTCAACCTAAGATGGCACCAGAATCTCAAGCTTCCTGGTCAGGTCTCATCGGAAGATTGCCAGGAAAAGCCCCCAGGGGCAACCCATTCCGGGATCCCCTTACTCTAGAGAGCTTTTTTCCTTTCCTTTCTGTTCTCACCTTCCCCTAATAAACTTTCACTTCACTTTACCCTTTTGTGTCCACGAGATCCATTCTTTGACTCTGTGCGACAAGAACGCGGCAGCTCCTTACAGGGCCACAGGGTGTAGGATTCCATTTATATAAAATGTCCAGAATAGGCAAATCCATAGAGAGAGAAAGTTAACTGGTGGTTGCTAGAGGCTTCGGGGAGAGGCGAGTGGGAATGACTGCTAGTGGCTACAGGGGCTTCTTTGGGGCCGGGGCAGTGAAGACAATGTTCTAACATCGATTCTGGTGATAGTTGCACAATTTTGTGGTCAAACTAAAAACCAGTGAATTATATACTTGAAGTGGGTGAATTGTATGCTATGTGAATTCTATCTTAATTAAACTTATTTTATTTTAAAAATACAGCCTCCAGGAGGCTACACTGACTGCACTAGCCATATTACTTCCTCCTCTGCCCAGATCCCTGCAGGCCTCCCTTGTTAGGTCATAACCATGCTCCTGCTGAGCTTTCCTCTCCTCAGGAGGCTCAACAGTCTCCTTCCTGGATGAGAAACCTTTCCACATCTTCCCGGATAGGACTATAGCTCCTGGTTGAAAACCTGAGCTTTGAGGGCAGACGCCTGTTCAAGTCCAACCCCAGGACATCCCAGCTGGGTATGTCCTGGCAAACCACATCCTAGTGCCTCAGCTTGGTCATCTGTAAAAGTGATGAGTGCAAATGGACACCCACCCCAGGTGCCAGTATGAGTCATTTGCTGTTGCTAAAACAAGCTTGTGGGCTACTCCCAGGCCTCCCTGGGCCCTAGGGGAGAGGTCTATCCAACTACCACACCTTCAGACCCTACCATGCTGATCGGACTGCCAGTAACTCCGCTCTCCCATACCCCGTCCCCCAATAAAGGCTTCTGTCAGCTTCCTTCTCCACTGCTGAGAAACAGGATGAGCCCCTCAAGTCCTGGTTCCATGGGACCAGCCCCAAGGTTCTCACCACATCCCCACAGAGGTCTCCCTCCACAAGGCCGATTGCTCACCTGCTCTGTGAAGACAGAATTCCTCAGGTAGACACAAGAAGAGGTCCCACCTTGCCCCTGTGGCTAGTAACTGACTGAAAAGGAAGTTGCCAAGATTCCAGAAATCTGAGCAGCTTCTGTTAGCTGTGGCCTTTGCCAAATGTGTCCTGAGTGTCCTTCCTGGGTCCCCCCTTTGACTCATTCAAGTCCTCACATCGCAACCCCCCCCCCTCCACTTAGACACAGATTTCAGGACTCCTGCTGGGGAGGGCACATCTGCTGCTCTTGGGCCCGCGTGCTCCTTCCCCCTACCCTAACCTGTGTTTGTTAATACCCCAGCACTTGGGTTCCCTTTAAGGAGCTACTCCTCGACGTTGGGTTCAGGTTGAGCTGACAACTTTCCATCCCCGTTTGAGAGGGAACACATTCTAGGCTGGCCAATTAGAGCCCTACACTCAACGGGCACAGTGGTTGGTTCATGGATGAACACATGACCCAAGTTGGGCCAATAGGATCCCACCCTGGGAGCTTTTGTTGGCACTGTCAGGAAAAACCAGCATTTTCCTCCAACCCCCACCCCAAGCTGGCTGAGCTAGGAAAGTATGAACTTGGGGTAGCAGGATAGCCATCTGGGCCATGGTGTGGCAAAGTGGTACTCGGGAAAAAAGCCAAGATGGAGAAAAGAAATGCGGGGAGAGACCGTGCCCTAGTAACATCCCTTGAGGTCTAGATTCTGATGCACTTAAAGCCAGCTGCACCATTAAATATCACTCTTGCAAGAAGGAATACAGTCCTTTTTATTTTCCTTTCCTTTTTTTAAAGAAAAGATTTTATTTATATATTTGAGAGAGAGCAAGACAGAGAGAGTACGCATGCACAGGAGCAGGAGGGAGGGGCAGAGGAAGAGGGAGAAGCAGACTCCCTGCTGAGCAGGGATTCCCGACCCGGAACTTGATCCCAGGACCCTGGGATCATGACCTGAGCCTAAGACAGATACCCAGCTGACTGAGCCACCCAGGCACCCTTTCCTTTCCTTTCTGAAAAACTCTAACACAACTGGAGTCAGGCTTCTGCTGGTCATCACCCGAACATTCCAGGCCTCTGTGACTGCAGCCCTCCTCCGTCTTCACTCCTCACTGGGCCTGGAGGATGTTTGGTTGTGGTGGGGCTGTAGGAATGAACAGGTAAACTTTTCAACTTATTACCCCAAAATAGAAGAGGCTGATTTGCCTCTCTGGGGTCCTCAAGGGGCGGCTCTCACCTCTGCCTCCCTACAGGTGAGGGCGAACAGACTCAGCCCCTTGGAGCCCCGTGGGAATCAGGCTTCCGGAGTGTGGAGAAGGGCTTGGAACAGGGGCAAGGGCAAGAGAGCAAAGCTGGGGAATCAGACAAACTGGGTCAAATCCTACTCGGCCTCTGGCTGGGGACCCTGGCAAATCAGCCAAGGCTCCAGACACGTGAACAAAGCCATTTTGGGTTCTCCAGACCAGCCCATCTGCTGACCCAATGCCATGCAGCGACCTCGGTCAATGTCTCGTGGAACAGGAATGATCACCTGGCAGGCCCTGCCCAAACTCTGGACTGGTGAAATGGTGACATACAATGAAATAGTTGCTATTTGGGATATTTTGTTTTGCAAAAAAATAGCCCTTTCTGGGTTCTTTTTCATCCTCTGAGCCTCAACAAACCTCCTCATCTCCTTCCCCATTACTTTGGAGAAATTTTTTTTAAAAGAGGGGGAGAAAACACTTTATTCTTGCAAAATCAATCTGTGTCCTCAGGGGTCAGCCAGGAAAAAACTGTCTGCACTGCCAGGGCAGGGGCTGGGGTGACCCGGGAACAAGGCTCTGGGGACAGCAGCAGCCTCTTCTCAGGTCTCACCCAAGCTGCTGAGTGGGAATGAGGGCCCAGGCACACAATACCTTACAGTAAAATAAATAAATAAGTAAATAAATAAATACTGGAAATCTGGAATTCTCTAGGACCATCTCAGACTTCTAGAACCTCGCACTGGCTAAAGAGACACTTCTTAGGGCTGCATCACCTCATGGGGCTGGTTTGGGATCTTCTGCCTGTCTTTCCTGAGACGCCATGTGCCAAGAAGGCACAGTCCCCATGGGTGGAGATGTGCCTCAGAAACCTAGGGGCACCCTGGGATTCCCCAGGCTCTGGAAAGGATGGAGCCCTGACAGACATGTCCTGGGCGTCTCACCTGAGACCACACAGGCTACTTCAGCACTGGTCTCTGCAGAGAGAGGGTGCACATGAGGAACACCCCCCGCCCCCACCAAAAGCTTTTGAAGCAGACCTCAACATGGATTATTGAGGTGGCTTCTTGTCCCCTTTCCCACTCCCAGTTGGCCAGTTCTATTCATCACTGAGGCAGAAACTAGAGGCTTCGAAGATCTTCCTCAGGGAATCCCTTCTCGGCCCAGACAACCAGCTGCCTTTGTTCGTTTGACTCCAAGATCTGCCCTGAGCATGTCTGCTCCCAGCTGAAGTGCCCTCTTCACCTGCTCTTGTTATGTGTTTCTAGACACTGATGTTCTCACACTTTAGTTATCCTTAGTGCGAGTACAAGCTCCTTGGGAGTGGGGAGGACACTTTGTTTTTTTTAAAATTCTGTTCTATACCCGCCCCCCCGCCCTACCAATATTCAGGGGAGGAGCCTGCAAACAGTTGGCCTTAAGACCCTTATGGACTAAATGAAAGCAGCTTGCTACCAGGGAGAAAGGGTTCTCCGTTTCTGAGTTCTGTGCCATTGTGAGGATTCCTGTTCCATGCTCTCAGAAGATGAGCTAAAACGAGGCCAAGTACATCCTTAATTCATACAGTCTCCACACTGATGACACCAGTGAGGTACTGGGAGGTTGTGGGAGCCCTGTGCTTGAAGACTTCTCACACTAGTGGGATGAGGCAAGCCATAGGGGGATGCTCTTGGATTTAACTGACAGAAAAACTCTGAATCTGAGTGGACAGAGTACCAAGGAATGGATTGTCTCATATGAATTGAAGTGTGGAGAGAGGGACGTGCGTGAGGTAGCTTGCTGTGTAACACGTGACCCCCAAGTAGAGCAGCTTAAACAACACATGAATATCATCTCATGGACTCTATGGGTTGGGAGACTCCACACAATTTTGATGGTTGACTCTGCCTCAGGGTCTCACAAGGCTGCACTCAAGTTGTTGGCTTGGGGTCTCATCCGAAGGCTCGACTAAGGGGAAGTCTGCTTCCAAACTCAGATGGCTGTTGGGGTTCAATTCCTCGAGGGGCCTCAGTTCCTTGACGGCTGTTGACTGGAAGCCATCTTCAGTGCCCTGTGGACTGAATGTGGTCTCTGCTTCATTAAAGTGAGAAGCCGAGAAGACAATAGAGCAAATGCGCTGGCCAGATGTAAGGAATCATGGCCTTACATAACGTAGTCATGGAAATGGCATTCCAGCATTTTGGATCCATTCTATTAGGAAGAAAGGCACAGATCCTGCCTATACTTGAGGGGAGGGGATTCAACAGAAGGCAGGGATCACCCGGGGCCATTTTAGAAGCTACATACTATAGGGAGCTCCATGTGCAAAACGGTCAGGGACTCAATGTTGCTGTCAGTCACTCAGGTTTTGTCCCTTTTTCTGCTTTGACCTCCTCAACCTTGACTTCGTCCTTAGGCTGGTTCTCCTATGATTCCAAGACAGCATTCACTGGCATTTGGGAACCCACTCTCTAGGTCCAACCTGCAGAAAAGGGGGAAGACCCTCTCTCCTAAGCCTAGAACAGAAGTCCATGTGGTGTGACTGGGCATCCTAGGCCCTATGCCTGCCCCAGTCACCTAAAGAATGTTGTGCGCTGACTGGCTTAATTGGGATTCATATTTGGTCCTGTGTCTTTAGAGGTGTCTTTCCCCACATCATGGTGGGAAGGGGTTGAAACCTGATCAAAGTTAAGGTTCTGTGGGGAAGGAAGGAGAGAATTGATGTTGGGTATATAACCAACAGGGCCCACAACATCTGTATAGAAATGACCAGAAAAACAAGACCATGTGTGAAGAAACACTTGGGGTTGATTGGTATATTCATTATTTTGATTGTAGTGGATGTTTTGTGGATATTTACATATATAGAAACATCAGATTATCAACTTTATTTTTTTAAAGGTTTTATTTATTTGACACAGAGAGACACAGTGAGAGAGGGAACACAAGCAGGGGGAGTGGGAGAGGGAGAAGCAGGCTTCCCACAGAGCAGAGAGCCTGATGCGGGGCTCGATCCCAGGACTCTGGGATTGTGACCTGGGCGAAAGGCAGACGCTTAACAACTGAGCCATCCAGGCATCCCCAGATTATATACTTTAAATATACTCCATTATTATACATCAATTATATTTTTTAAAAGCTGTTTTAAAAAAAACATGTCAGACCTTTAGTCATTATGTTGTGAAAAGCACAGAAAATCAAGCAAATGGTCTTCCAGTTTTCAAAAGCTATTGTTTGATTCTGCAGAGAAGTTATTCATGTCACTGACAAATGAGTAAAGTTCTGGCCTATGTCTTTATTATTTCACTTTGGTTGTACCTGTTAGTGTAAACAAAAATGGGGTAATTTACTGCATTCTTGTCATTGATCAGATGCAACCATAGGTGGGTTCGAGACACAAGAGTCTGGCAGAAATTGGTGAAAACATTCTGTGAGAATCCATTGGCCATGTGGAATTTATGGTAGAGTATTCTATATTTTACCCCTTCCCTCCCCCCCCCGCCAGTGATGGATGACCAGGGAGGCCTCAAGGAGGAGGTGGCCCTTGGGGGGTCTGGAAAGACTCAGCCTTCACACGTCTGCAGGTGGGGTGGGCAGGGGGTATTGCTCCAAAGAGACTCACTTCCTTGTTATCATGTCTCTCTTGGCAGCACCTGGAGTGCGGGAATGGAAAGCCTTTAAAACAGTGACTTCTGGGAAACAAATCCACATTTTTGACAAGAGGCCAGATGATCGAACACTAGCAGCTCATCAGATCTGAGTTGGCTCATCTACCGGAAGGCAAGCCAGGAGGCCGAGGCTGTTCTTTGGGAAACGGAGTATGCCCTGTAGTGTGACCCTGTATGTCAAGGTGGGGAGAGAGCTCCAGGGGCGAGGACCCCTACAGCATGATTTCTGCCCCCTCCCCTGGGAACTCGTCATGTTCTGGTTGGCCATCCTTGACCATGTCTGATTCATCCATGTGTGCCCAGGTTAAGTGTTCAGGACAGTTGAATAAATGAGATAAAACCTGTGTGCAGAGTATATTACCCACCTATCCACTGATGTATAAAAAATTACCCCAAATTTAACAACCTTAAACACAATAAGCACTTTTGTTTGTTTTTAATAATCTTACAGTTTCCATAACTCAGGAACCCTGGGGCAGCTTAACTGGTTGTTGGGTCTGACTTGGGATCTCTCATGAGGCTGCAGTTGAGATGAAGGTAGGCAGCCATTTTGTACTCTGAGGCCATATGCTGAGGAAGACAGGGCAAAAATAGAGGAGGCTGGGTTTACCCCGACCGTGGAGTGCTACACCAGTCTGGACTGAGCACCTCTGTCTTCTCATGAGAGAGAATAAAATCCTACCCTGTGCAAGCCACGGGATTCTTCTGGAGTAGGATCTCAACAGGTAGAAATAAAGGAAGGGCATCTCTTCCTCTGTGAATAAAGGCCTGGATGGAGGACCCTATTTACCGCTCAAGACAGTGATGAGGGAAAAATGAGTTACTGCCTCAGCAAGTTTACGTGCCCATCTTTGAGAGGTGCTGTAATTGTGGGTAATTACTAATCCTCCTTGTTTATCTCTGGCCTTGCAGACCAGGACTGTATCTTACACTTCTTTGTATGGTGCGTTTGGCAGAAAAAGATGTTCCTTAACTACTTGGTGGTAAGGCCGTGATTTATTTCTATCTCACTTCTCCCTTTAGGGGATACTCACTTCCTCTGAAACTCAAGTGTGGTATTCTCAAGCCTTCTTCCTTGTGAGTAAAACCAGGGTGGTTCATTTAAACTCATGGGTGGCTGGTCCATCTGAAAGGAAACCTGACCCAACACTGGTCTTCCAGTCTCAGCCTGGGCCTCCGCTGCCATCCCAGGTGAGAGTCCATGACCTGTGGGCGCCTAACAGGAGTCTCTTGGGACTTCAAGTAAGAACATTCCCAAACATGGACTCACTTCCTTGAAGAGTCGCTGTGAAGGTGCCTGGAGGTGGGGGTGGGACCTGGGACCTGCTGGCTGCTTCAAACCAAACAGCCTGATTCCTGGGTTGTCAGCTCCACGCTTGCCGGCTGTGTGATCCTGGACAAGTTTCTTAGCCTCTCTGGGCCATACGTCCCTATTCTGAAAGATGGGTGGAGGCACACTTATCTCACCTCTGCTTTCAGAGATGAAGGAAGTTGGCTAACAGTGTCTGTTTAGTAGGCTTGTGACAAATGTCAGTTTCCCTCCACTGGTGTATTTTTTAAAAATTTTTTTCCTTTATTGGCTTTATATAAAAGCAGAAAAGATGCCCAGCTCCATGGGCTCTGCAGAACCTTCCACCTTGGGCCCTGCCCCTGCCAGGGGTGCCAAGAGGTGTGTTTGGGGAACTTTGGGTTCAATTTTGCTGCCAGTAATTCTTGCTGCCTTAGCCAAGGTGATGTTGGGACTGGAAAGGAAGGAGTAGCATCCGTGCTCCCCAGGGGTCTCTTCACAGAAGCCCCAGAGGCTGACCCTGCCGGCTGTGGTCCTCACAGTGACCTTGGCCCAGGGCATGGCAGGCTACGTGATTTCTGCAAAATGAAAACGTGAGATCCCTTGCTCAAAAAGTATTGCTGATTTGAAGGCAACAAGAGCAGGACATGAAAGCAAGCATGAGACCCTTCTATGTGTGGGACCCTCTTAGCATGGGCTCTGTGACTGCACGGGTGACGGAGGGTGACCAGCATCCTAGTTTGCCACAGCCTGATGGGTTTCCTGGGACTTGGGGCTTTTGGTGCTGCTCTGGATGGTCCCAACTTGGTCCCAGCACTCTGGCTGGCTCAGCCCCTCAAGGAGCCTCCATGGCTCTCGGACCCCTCAGCCTCTGCTGTGTCCAACTTCCTGGCCTCGATGTCCGGGTCAGCCCTACGTGCAGGGCTCCTATGGGTCAGGAGCCCCTCGAAAGGCACTCTGGGTCCCCTGCCTGGGGAGCAGCCTCCCTGTGTGCCTGGCCGTGCTGCCCGCCCTTGACCCTGTGGGCTGGACCCTCAGACAACAGTGCACAGGGCCTCCTCCTCCCAGGGGCCCCAAGGGTGGAGGGTGTGGCAAGCATTTTTTTTGGCATGCTTTAAAGAAAAAATCATTCATGACACTTACTAAAGAACAAGGAAGACTTTATTCAGGGAGGGTCATTGCCATGGGTGCAGGGATCACTGCAGTGGGAGAGAGCGATTGGGCTTGAATCCGAAAACAGCAAGGAAACGTGGGGATTTATATCCAAGGAGCAGTGTGGGGTCAGTGGGTGGAAAATTTCTGAAAGGACACATTAGGGGGACAGGGGTTCTGGCTAGACTGACCTAACAGGGCTCTTGCTAAAGGCGGGCCAGGGTAGTCAACATCACCTGGGCTTGGTGGGGGACAAGGAGCCTGCTCACAGGTGGAGGGTGACCAGTGTGGAGGATCTGGGGTTCTGGCTAGACTGACTTGTCAGGATTCCTCCTGAAGCTGGACGAGGTGGAGAGAAACATGGAACCCCAAAGTTCAGGGCCTGGCGGAGAAGACAGTTCAGAGGAGCCTGACCAAAGCTTGGCCAGGAAGAGGCTGTCACAAAAGCCTTTGGCCATCTTGGTTCCCCATAGCTTTTATCTCAGGTGCTCTCCCTACCGGGACAGAGGTCCCCAAGGAAGCAGCTTGATGCCCTCCTGCCCCACCTCCCTCTCCCTGTCCTTCTCTTCCTGCCTTTCCCTGGTCCCAGGGCTGAACCTCAAAACAACAGGCCATCTCCCCACTATGGGAGAAACCATCATTCCTGACCTGTAGGCTTGGTTCTTAATGTCCTAACTGAAGTCCCCCAAATCCTCAGCAGTCCCAAGCCCGTGTTCCACCTTCAGGAGGTCAAGGGTGCGGCCTCCTGGAGAGAGAGCCATGGCTGCGGGGGCAGCCAGTCTGGATGGTGGGTTCCCCAAGTGGAGCAAGTTGCCTATTCCTCCCGCACTCCCAGCTGCCTTTCCTGGATGGGGGCTAGATTGGAGGCGCTGGGTGTGGGCTGGGACCGACCATCTCTCAGTGGGCTCAGTAGCCTTGTGTGATAGGCTTCACTGTCCCAGTGTGGCCGAAGAAGGGGTCATCTTCGGAGAGGCTAAGTCACTTAGCCAAAGTCCCAGATTCCCACCTGCTCCTGCTCCCAGGGCTTCCTGCCTTCCTCTCTTGACTTTCTCCTTTCTCTTGACAATCGGTTCCCAGGGCCTGCAAGTGACGTGAGCCAACAGATCACTCAGGGAGCATCAAGCACGTGCGCTTAGCCCCCCCCGCCCCGTGCCCAGGACTTTCACTTCTTCTCTGGGTTTCAGACTCCTGGCCAATGGCTCCTGCTCTAGCCTCACCACCCCGTACCAGGCCAGCACTTCTCCATCTGCAGAGAGAGGATTCCAAGATTGGAAAGCAAGGCAGCCTCTGTCCTGTCAGGCAGGCTCCGGTGGTGCCCCAGTGCCTGACCCCCAGCCGCCCCGGCAGACTTGGCCTCCCTCAGCCTCCCCCTCCTTATGTTACTCAGGCTTGGCACGGGTCTCCTATGGCTGCTGGAATGAGTGACCGCACAGCTAGTGGCTTTGAACACCTCAGGTGCATTAGCCTGCAGTCCTGGAGGTCAGAAATCCAAAATGGGTCTCGATGGGCTAAAACCAAGCTTAATTTTCCTTCTGGAGGCTCAAGGGGGAAAATATGTCCTGTCTTTTTCAGCTTCTGGAGGCTGCTGGAATTCCCGGGCTCATGGCCCCACACCCCTCTGACCTCTGCTTCTATCATCACATCCCTGCTTCCCTCTGACCCTCCTGCTTCCTTCTGATGAGGACCCTTGTGAATATATTGGGGCCACATGGACAGTCCAGGAGAGTCTCCCTTCTCAGGACCGCCTAACTTCATCACTCTGCAAAGTCCCCTATGCCACGTAAGGGGCCAGAGGCATGGGTTCCCGGCACTGGGACGTGGACTTCTTTGGGGGTTTTTGCTCTGCCTCCCACAGGCTCCATGCTTTTTCCAGCTTGAGTTACTTGAGCATATATGAATTATCTCCAAGTCATATTTTTTCTTTCTTCATCGCCTCTTTTCAAATCGGAACTATCTGGTGTGATTTAAATGTGTTTCCTTATGCACGGCTCATGCCTTGTGCATCTACTATCTCCCGTTGCCACTCCTGACTCCCTCCGTCCACTGAGCTGCACTGTGAGTTCTATCTTCCCTGCCTGCCAGTATGATGGGGTGCCCTCCTCTGGCCTCCCATCTCCTGAGCTTTCTCCCTCCCAGAACTTGGGGGCTCCTTGCACTGGTTGGGGGTAAGCCTTCCATCTCTGCCACCTGCAGTTGGCTTGATGCTTGGCACAGAGCAGGCCTTCAACATGTGTCTGTTGAATAAATCTGTGAATGACAAAATGTGCTCTTTTTCACTTCCAGGGCCCATCTGAGACATACAGTTTAGAAAGCCCCAACTTGGTGCGCTTTTATGGTTGGTGGGGGCCGTGGGTGAGTATATCTCAACTTGAGACTACTCTAGAAAACCCCAAATGCGTAATTGTCTAGGGATGCCTTGAAGGCAGAAGTGAAGCTTCTTCCGCTCTAGGACAAGGGCTGGGGGAACTCTTAGAGGCAGAGGAAACAGCACGAAGACAGGCAGATAAAGGGGGAGATAACGATGGTCGTGGAGGGTCTGAACTGGCCCACTGAGGCAACTGGGAGTCACTGAATGTTTCCAAGCAGGAGAGGGACAAATCTTATTCTCACCTTAGAAGATCCCTCTGGCTGCTGCATGGAGGCTGGGTCGGGAAGAGAGGGAGAGCAGAGGCTCCAGAACCAACTGGAAGGTGTGGCTAGGGGCCCACGATGGCTAGAACCCGGGAGTGAGAGGTTGCAAAGAAGACTGATTACAAGGGAGGCAAGGAGATGACCGTGTCCAGCCCTGGGGGTGTTGGGAGGAGCTGACCTTTGGCAGCCAATGACCTGTGAGATAGTACTCTGAGATGGGGTGGGAGGAGGAACTTGGCTTTTTTCTCCTAACATTTTATTACCAAAAAATTCCAAATATACCGAAAAGACCAAAAACGTGTTCGGTGAACACGCACATATCGACCCATCGACCCCCTACCATTAGTCCTTGACCAAATGTGCTTTAACACACATCAGCCACGCGTGCATCCATCTCGTGTTTTCAGTGCGTTTCAAAGTAAGGTGCAGTCATCAGGCCCCTTCATCCCCAAACTCTTTAGCCTGCTGTGTATAATTTGCTGGAGTTCAATGTTTGCTTAAGGTTCTTTTTTCCCTGCTATTGATAATCTCTTCCTTTCTTCCTTTATTCGTTATTCTCCTCTATCCCATCCACATGTTGATGGACATTTGAGCTGTTTTAAGCTCTTGGCTATTTTGAATAAAGCTGCTGTGAACACTTGCCCACTTATAAATACTGGATTATTTTTGATCACGCTGACTTTGTGGCCCTGGGGAGGCTGAAGAGTCCAACAGGAGGTTAGACGTGCAGGTGAGGGGCTCTGGAGGGACTGAGCATCTTGGGGCTGGTGCTTTGGGGGGAAGTTGTGAGGGCGCTTATCCTCAGTGCGTTTGGGAAGGCTGAGCTGGATCAGTGGTGCCTGACCTAGGTTGTCCGTTAGAATCACCTGCGGGTTTTAAAACCCTGCCAGCTTGATCATTCTGAGGCGGGGCCCTGGGCAGCTGTGTGTTTTAAAGTTCTAAAGATGGCTCCAGTGGGCAGCCAGGATTGAGAACCACCAGACAGAAGAAAGAGAGACTCCAGAATGGAATGCAGACAAACACCTTCATTTAAGGAACAGGTAGAGGAGAAGCCAGGAGACAAGATGCAGAAATAAAGACGTGGGGACAAAATCCACAGTATTCAAACCTGCAGAAAGATTGAGGACTATGACAACCCAGGGGAATCGTGGTCTAATGACACATCCAGGGCAGAGGGTGGAATGTGAGACCTCAGAAGTAGTGAGGGGAAGCACAGTCTCGGAAGAGAGTGCTTTTGGGGGGATGGAGAGAGATCAGAATCTACTCCTTCCCTCTGCACTGGCTGGTGGACCCCAGCTAGCAAAGGCCATATCAGTGGACCACCAGGCCACCTGCATCATGCCCACAGTGAACTTGGAACTGCCTGGGGCAACTTCTAAAAACATCAAAAGCAAGTTGGTAGAGCCTGAGTTGTGAAATCAACTAGGAGGTGGGCCCCCAAGAGGGGACAGACTCAGCCAAACATCTGCTACCTGGTCTGGTGTGGGTGGCCACGGGCAGTGGAAGGAGACTTGGCTTCTAAGCCAGCTCTCCCAGTGAGTACCTGAGTCCTCGTGCACAGCCAACATGCTCTCTGTACCTCGTTTCCCCACCTGTGGCATGGAGGCAACACCTGCCCGTGTTTCACTGGCTTTCTAAGTCATGAAGCACCAGATGGGCTAAGGGATGCTGAGTTGCTCAAAACCGAGGGCACATGCCTCCTGGACCCACAGAGACTATTGGACTGGAATTACTAAGACACTCATGGATCGACTTTCAACAGGAAGGAGTTCAAACAAAAGGGGTTTCCGTCTCTCTTTTATAAGTAGAATTTCTACCGGTGGGAAAGATTTTTAAAACATATTTTAAAATTGCAATTCATTGTGGGTGCACACTTTATAAAGTGCAGTGAAAAGAAAAATGCAATGAGAAAGCAAATTGCTATCGTATTGCCATACGTGTATGGCAGATTATGTGTATTGATTGCCAGATTATGTGTATTCTGTTCCTGTTCTCATCTTGTAGGTCAGTACCAGTACCAATCTGGCAATACAGATTGCCAGAATATGTGTATTCTGTTCCTGTTCTCGTCTTGTAGGTCAGTATCAGTCGGTAAGCCGTGCCCCGGTCACACTCTGAGTAGGACTGGTCTCTCTCCTCACTTCTCAAAGTAGACCAGTAGCCTTGGCATCATCTGGGAACTTTCTAGAAACGTAGCATCTTTGGCTCCATCCCCTGTCCCCTGAACCAGAATCTGCCTTTTAACAAGACTCCCAGGTGGTTCATGTGCGTGTTCAAGTTTGTGGCAGCCCCCGAGGCAGCTGGGTCTCGGGAAACTTGCAGAATGAAAGAATTAACCAGGACCTCCCCTCTTAATCTCAATTTCTCATAACACAGGAGCCGCTGGCCTAACCTAGTTCAGATGAGCAGGACCGGCTACACAATAAATTATTGAACACCACATTGGAAACTAATGATATACTATATCTTGGCTAATTGAATTTAAATAAAAAATTTAAAAAAATTTGCAGGGCTCAGCGCAAAGATGAGAATGTGGGGCCCCTTTTTACAAAAAATCATTAAGTAATCCGAAATGGTGACAACCAAGCCTGGCGCCCTTCTGAGTGTGAGATCCTTTGTGACTGCGTGGGTCCCCTGCCCATCAAGCTGGCCTTGCTGATGAGGTAGGGAATGGCTGAGGTCATTCTGGACTCACACATGCTAGCCAAGATAAGTCGCAACATTTCTGTCTTATTTGTACTCATGCCCAAACATAATTAAAAAGCTCCAACCCTCATCCTTTTTGAAGTTTATTTTTTTCTCGATATGCCAAAAGAAATGGTTTTAAGTGGCTGGTATTCCAATGGAAAGAATCCTTCCAAAAAATGCAATTATCTATGTGTCTATTAAAACATGAATGGAAGCTCTATATAGGGAAAGACAACTTGTGCTCATTTATTTTATTGACGGCGTACAGATTTGGATAATATTGCATTACGATACTGACTGCTAGATTTCTTATAAAGATTTAGTTCATATTTACTCTAGATTTTTTTCTTCACAATAAAAATAAACTCATGCCAGTGTTTAGTAACCAATAATATCAATTCATTCCAATTTAATGACAGTTTTATTAAACTAAGAATCTCATATCACAGAGCATTCACAGTGCGGGAGGTCACAGTTATTGAAAAAATAAATAGTGAGATAAATATATTTAGTATTTACAACTTTTCAACTCATTGCTCCTGCTTTGCCTGTTAGAATGAACAAGGATGGTGGTGTTCAGCCCAGCATGCCAGAAATGTCGGGGGGGGGGCTCAAGTGACATATGAGAGCCCCAGAAGTTCTCGGTTTAGGTCATTTTTAAGGAGGTTCTTTCTGGACACGAGAGCCCCCTGATTCTATCTACCTGCTGTTTGGTAGGTCACGGCCAGACCCCAGGAAAGTCCCATGGTCCTGCAGAAACTGTGCCCAGCTTGCCTCTTGGGTATCTGGGATGTGCCCAGCCTCTCTCCTCGCTTATCCCTTTTCTTAGCAGCTCCTGCCTCTGCCCACAGGCCTCCCGTCATCTGGCAGCCTTCTCTCCACTCCAGGTCATCAAGGCTCTCTTTGTGTTCCCCGGCAACCACTCCTGGCTAGCAGCTGCTGGCCAGGAGGCACAGGCAGAAGGTCCCTTGCTCTGAACTGGACATCCAGCCTGCCGGACTAGCAGCCCCCTGAGGAAGTCCCCAAGAGCTGGCCCCCAGAGGCTCAGCCACAGCTCCGTCTGCTGAGTCTCCAGAAATCCATGGTCTAGGCCATGTGCGGGAAGCGCCCAGAAACATTCTACAACTCTCAGAAGGGTACCTCTGTAGGCGAGGACAGGGATGACCCAGTGGCCAGAAAAAACAATAACCACCACTAGAACATTTGATTTGGAAAAATGGGAGCTGCTTGGCTCACAACACAGTCATTTTCAGTGCGAGGAAAGAAAGGCCTTGCTCCTTCTGTCAAAGGAGACTGTCCATCTGGATAATTGGGAATTCTTATCTTGGGAATTCTGGGGGTGAGAGCAGGGAGAGTGCTATTGTCTGGGACCCTCCTTTTCTGATCACACCAGACCACGCAACCAGAAACCCCAAACTGCCCATAATTTCTCTCGATAGCTTAAAAAAATTGTTTTCCAGCGGTGGGATAGGGAGGGTACATACCTTCTCCAGAATTAAGTTTTTTTTTTTTAATTGGCCTTGACCATGGAAAAGTCCCAACCAACATGTTGCATAAAAAGCAACTGTTTAAATTCTGGCAACGGCAGGAATATGTGTGGATTATGCCCAAATTCGTCATCAGACTTTTAACCAAGGAGCAACCAATCCCAGACCCACAAATCTAACAGTGGTTTGACTTTCACGGGGTGGTGGAGGCAGTGGGCATTTTCTGCTCTCAGAGCTGCCCTCCATCACCCCCAGTCTGTCTCAGGGTACTCAGGCCACAGACATTTCCTCAGACTGGAAGGGGGCATGTTTTCTGCCCCTGCTGTGCAGGGCATGGAGGACACACGCCCTTGAGCCCTGGATACGCACACACCTGTAAGAAGCAAGGGACAACCCTGGAAACATGAAGATAAAAGATGAAACAAAGCAGGGCCACCAACCACTGGCGTGTGTGTGAGGGTTTACCAGAGAAAACAGGACCAGGGTGCCATTTGTCATTGAAAAATTAGAATTAAGAAAAAATCTCCATACGATATCAAAGCTCTAATACCTGCAAGCTGGCTTCCTTGTATGATGGGAAAAGCCGCTCCACCCAGGTGGCCGAATGGGAGAAAAGCCCCTCTTCTGATTTTACGCCGACACCTGCTTCTGGATGTTCTCCCGCCAGCTCCCAGGCTTGAGGGATGGCCTGACACAAAGCTAGACTTCCAGCCTGAGAGTCCTCATTAAGAAGCAAATACAGCAACCTAAATGTCTTTGAAAACTCCGTGTCCCTGTGGTCTGTGCCCTTTGGGGAACGTTTTCTAGCGCTCTCTGCCTTGTAGGGATGGATCCACGGAAAGACCGCCTTGTTCTACTGCCCACATGACTGGTGCAGTGGGAAAGGCTCACCAATGCTGGAGGGGCCCCTTCTCTGTGCTTTGAGAAGGTCTGGAGGGAGCCTTGTCAGGTGATCAGCAGCAGCCACCAGAAG
Source organism: Enhydra lutris kenyoni (assembly GCF_002288905.1). NCBI lineage: Eukaryota > Metazoa > Chordata > Mammalia > Carnivora > Mustelidae > Enhydra > Enhydra lutris. The sequence goes on from NW_019154104.1 coordinate 3,446,087, forward strand.
AGCCGGGCAGCCCTTGTCCACACCTGGTGGGGGTGAGGGTCCAGACACTCTGGATGAACCCACATAGAGAGGGCAGGGGTCAGGGAGGCAGCACTTTGGGTGCATGTGGGGGAGAGTGTGGGGGGAATGATGGATTTTCTGCCACCCAAGAGCTGCCCAGAGAGCATTTTTAGAAATTTCTGGAAGTTTCTATGAGCACAATGTGGCAACAAAGCTGCCACGACGTGATCCATCTCAGGTGCCCTGGACACATCTGCTAACTGCCCCAAGGGGAGAAAGACACCCAGAGACCATGCCCTGAGGGCATTAGACCTGGGAATATTTAAGTCACGGCACGTGGGAACAATCTCCTAACGATTTTCACCCGAACCGGCAAGTTCCTGGTTTATTCCAGCAACAAGCGCTTGCTGAAAGCCCGTCACATACGCAGCCCAGCCATCTCTTCCAGTCAAGGAGGAACATGGCCTGTGAGGGAAGGAAAGGGTGGGGTGGGGAAGAGAAGGGGCCACCCCCACCCTCAATGTCCACTCAGGGTCAGGGCCATGACCCCATCAGAACGCCACACCCACTGAGGAGCACCAGCCCCAGCTGTGGGGTCTCCGCTTCCGTCCTGCTGACCCACAGGAGAAAGTCCCCACGCATGGCAGGCAGCACCTGCACCGTTCCTGTGCCTGAACCCCACTGGCCCCCATCTCATGCCGGGGAAGGAGGGCAAGGCATGGAAGCAGCTTCAGCCGCTGGGGCTGGGGCTCTCCTCCACTCCCCACCTCTGTAGGGGGGGGTGTGTGTACAGAACTGACCCTCCCCCAAGCCATCTCACCCATCTCATCTCTGTCCACCCCCACCTTAAGGAGAGGGTGGGGCCCTAGGACTCCGGCAGGAGAAATGCTAGGAGGACGGAAAGGCAGCCAGCAAGCAGCCACCCTCACTCTTCCCAGATTCCCAGCCCGTGTATGGAGTCCGGCATTCCCTGAGGGCTGGGCTCCAGCTGATGTGGTCAGGCTTGCAATCCTCATCAAAAGGGAAGAGGAGGGTCAGTTTCTTTCTTGGGGACCTAGACTGCTGGGCAGCCCAGGAGGGGGTCTTTGGTTGGGGTCCGCAGGACTGCCCTAGAGTGACGTGCATGCCGGCCACCTGGTTTAACCTGGCTCTAGGGGGGTGCTGCCTTCTCAACTGCTTGGGTCTATAAAAGCAGAGGATTGACAGGAAGAAGAAAGACGTAGCCCTAACAGGTGTGTAGGGGGCGTGGGGCAATGAGCAGCGAGGTCTGTGCACATGGGTGAGATTCAGAGACTAGCAGACTGCAGGTTCTGGGAAGGATAATGACTCTGCTCTGCCCTGCTCGCCGTGCCCTTCACCATGAGTCTTCCCACCAGCTGACCCAGAACCTTCCTCCAGGGCCAGGCTTTTAGACACTGCACACCTAACAACCCTGTCCCTGCTCGAGCTGGTAAGGGCAAATTCCAGACTAGAAAAGGGCAGGAACCGCCTGCTACTGATTCTACACGCATTTTCCATCTCAGTACCATGGTTCATTTTTTCTTTTCTGCTCCCAAGGAGAAGAGCTAAATTTATTTTTTTTATTGCCTTTTTTTTTTTTTGAAGTAGAGTCATTACCTCATGCTAATTAGCTTTGGGAATAAACTAAAGGATGTAATCCTGCGTAGTGATAAAAGTATTATTTGAAAATGAAGGCCTAATTAATTAAGCAATTCTTTAAACTTGTGTTGGAAAAATATTTAGTTAAAAAAGAGAATTATTCACCTACAGTGTATATATAGTTTCCTAGATACAATAAATACATAGATCCTTTAAGGAAGTTACATTGGCACATTAGAGTCAAAAGAGAATTTCGCCAGCAGGACTGCTCTAGGTCCTAGAAACACTATTTTTTTTTTTTAAACTCTCAAACTGCAACTGTAGGCTACTGTGTCATCTCAAAGGGACCCTACTGAAGGAAGAGGCAGGTAATTAGGATGCTTTTCTGAAAGCCACACAAGGATTCAGAGACGTGAACACCAGCACAGCCATCATCAGGGTTCATGTTGCCTGTGCCTTGTAGTTAAAAATATCTTTTCATCCTTACCAGGAAAAAAACAGGGGCACTGGAGAAGGACAGCTATTAGGATCTATGCTGGGCCACCAGGAGTCAATTAAATATTTGCTGAAGTTTTAACTTAAACAATGAGAACTGAGCACAAGGGCAAGGCTATGTCTCTACCTGCCCCCCACCAAGGATGGCCAACCCACTGGCTGCTCAGGGAGGGGTGATACCTGGGAGCTTGGCTCCTGGTCTGCTACTTACTGAGAATTGACCTAGAGTCATGTGACCTCTCCCAAGTCTACATTCTCTGTGAAGCGGGGAGAATCATCCCTCCTTACATCAAAGGGCAGTCCTGGCCATGTCAAGTTTATACCAACGATCCCACTGATTCCCTGGCCTCCCACTGAGCTAATTTCTTAGGAAAATCACCTTCAGCCTCAACTTGAAGACCACTGAGCCCAATCTAGGTAGAGAAACAATAGAGAAGCTCTAGTATGGTGTAGCTACTAACACTGATAAGATCCAGAACAGAAGCCTGGTGACCGAGTTCCCTCCCGTCTTAGGCTCGTGCTCACTGAAAGGACACAGACGTGAGCACTTCCTCCTTCTGAAATTCAGGAGGCCTGAGCAGGCACAGCAACAAATTCCACCTCAGGTCACAACCTTTGGGTTTCAGGAAGGAATTAGCTATTGCATTTTCAGCTCCTCACCTACGACTGATCCTTGGTGAATCGCTAAAAACCTTCTTTCCTCACCCTGTCCGGGGCAGTTCCCAAACATTCTTCTGTGCAAAATACCCCAGTTATTAAAAGTGCATCAACTCCGATAGACTTTTGCAATAGAAATATTTAAAAAATAAGAAAAAAAACCCCTCTATATAAAATGAATTGTGCTTTCTTTTCAGAAACCACGAATGGTTTGTGTTCATAAATCTTTTTAATATAGATCTGAGAGCTACGAAGCAGGTGAAAACTGTTTAATATTTTTTCTATCTCTTCGTGACTCCACCTCCCATCCTTGGCCCTTCACAGGCAGCCAACTCTAACGCTCAAGAAACCCAGCCCTAAAAAATGCCAAGTTATGGTTTTCATACTTGCCTCCGGGAACTGAGAGCGATTCTTTGTTTTTTAGGCAATCTCTCTTCTTGCTCTTACCTATTACGTGTGGCACGCTCGTTCCAGTTCAGTAGGCTATGAAATTTGCTGGGCACAGAGACAATCGAGTCTTGCAACAGGGTAGCTTATGAGAGGAGAGCATTTAACAAAGGAACGACAACCCCACATGGACGTCGCGCCGCATCACACGGAAGGTCTGGAATGTATGGGTCCAGGCAAGCATCTCTGCTGTGTCTCTGAATTAGCACCCAGATCAATGTTAATCTTTCACGCTTTTCTATATTCCAAACCAAACGTCTCAGTGTCAGTGCAACACGATACACATAGGGCTCGTTTTCCATGAACGGTTACCTTTTTGGTCCCCAGCATGACCTTTTTGTATGGAATGCGATTTTTTTCAAGTATGATGATCTATAGGAAATTTTATTTTTAATATTTCGTTGCTCATTCTCTGAACCCCTCAGTGCCAGTGATAAAAATTCACGCGTTTCCTCCTTCTGGCTGCGAGACGCTCTTTCCATGCTTCCGATTTTTCCAGAGAAAGGGGCAGAATGTTTGTCCTTAGGGGCCCCCCAAATCCCTCAGCAGGGTAAGGCCCTGCCCCCTCCAAACTGAGTGTTTCCAGCCGAGGTCAGAGGGCCTGAGGAGCGTATGAGGCCGGAGGGACTCACTCCCTCTGGCCCAGAGGTGACACTGGAGAGTGACATTCCTGTTTTGCACTGGCCCCCAGGGACCTCATGTTCTCCCAGCCGCCTCACTTCCAAGGCCACCTGGCGACAGGAAGACACATTGCACACAGAAGTCCTCACTGAAGTGTCTGAGAGAGGCGAGGCACACGCCACATCCCTGTGGCTGCCTGCTCGGGGTCTGCCAGGTGGCCCGGACGGTGGCCCCTGGATCTTGCCTCGTGTGTGGAGGGCAGAACTCCGAGGAGGAGGAGAAGGACACCCAGTGGCCTTGCTCGCGCCCGGACAAAGACCACGACAGCTCTTCCTTCCGGCATGTGGCAGAACAGACAGCGACCACCGAGGCAGGAGAGGCTCGTGGTGGGGGACAGGGAGAGAGCAAGGGACACCGGTGCCAGAGTCCAGAACAGCTCCCGGGGCAGGGGATGGGGAGGCAGTGCCTTTAATCGTCTTCTCGGCACATGGGCAAGTTGACGAAGGTGAAGACATTGAACTCTATCATTATGGAGAAGCACAAGAAGACGGCATAGAGGGCCAGCGCGCAGACACCCAGCTTCTGGTCCAGTCTCCACTTGTTGAGGTGGATGCCGAGGACCTGGAGGGACAGAGGATAGAATGCAGTTTCCCAGGCATTTTCTCCAGAAAACTAGACATACACTACAGACCCCAGAACTGTCTCCAAAATGTGCATAAGGGCAGAGCGGTGCTGCAAGGCACACCTGTGGTCCGGTCAGACGGAGCCCCATGGGCTTGAAGACCTGTCTGATGGAAGGGCCAGCCCATGACCCAGGCCCGCGGGCTCTGAGCAGGCACACTGCTTCCTTGGGACCCGAGTGTCCTCAAGGCCCCTTCTGCCAGTTAGAGCCTCCCTGCCCAGACCTTCTCTTGGGACAACTAGGGACGTTCTCGGAGTCCTCCCTTTGCTGCAGAACTTGCCTCCTCTTAGGCAAAAGTTCCAGTGCATCTGTTGGCTCACAGCCTGGCTAACTTGAGTTTGGGCCACCTGTGTGTGTGTGCGTGTGTGTGTGTGTGTGTGTGTGTGTAGACGGGCTTGGAGCACATCCTCATTCTACATTCCTTCTAGACTTTCCCGCACTTCATACCTTTCTTTCCTGTCTCTGAATCCAGATTCCTAAGGGCTGGGTCACATTTACCCCATCAGAGCACAGCCATGGGCTCTGTGGAGACACACTAATCTGGGTTCAAATCCCAGCTTTGCCGTTTCCTACCCCCATGACCTTGGGCGAGGTACTTAACCTCTAGGCTTCGATTTCTTCTGCAAAACGGGGATGGTCTCATCAGGTGGCCATAAGGACTGAATAAAATAAGCAGAGGCAGAGCTGCAGAATGTATAACTCAGGCCCAGGCGCGTGGGAGAGGTGGCCTCAGTAGTATTCCTGTGCCAGTCCTGAGGCCCAAGAGTCATGCCCCCTCCCCACCGCCTTCTGTCAGCTCAGCTTGGCAGGGGGAAATTTCTCTCCTCCTGGCATGAGTGAGGAGAGACAGAAGGGGCAGTGGGGACCCAGCGATGTAGTTTACTTGCTCTGGGGACTTCGTAGTCACTGAGGGAAAAATGTAGTGGCGGATGCCAACATTCTTGGCACAAATTGTGTCCGGAGAGATCTGTGAATTTGTGTTTTCTCATTGTCAGCCCTCGCGGCCCCAGGGAAGTGAGGGGGGTTTCAGAGACTTTGCAAGTGACGAGGCAGGATCAGATGGAACGAAGGGCAATTCCAGAACCAGAAAGACTCACTGTGAGAGCGACGGAGCCCAGCAACAGCACCACGGAATAGACCAGACCCCGGCTGTTGATCTTCACCTGGAAAAACAAACACATGTGCCCTGAATATTGGGGCTGCTCAGGGCCCTGTCCTGAGAGCCTAGGGCACCCCAGTATATTCCTTCTGGAAAGCATAGGTGGGTGTTCACGGGGGACACGTGGTGGAGGTCGGTTGGCTAACCATGGATTTAAGTCTCCACTCCGTGTGAGGGAACAGATGAGGAGTGGACACGCATGCCCGTGAGCACAGGTGTGGGGAGGCTGCACGTGGGGCTTCCCCGAACAGGTGCCCCTCAGGCTGTTCCAGAGGCCCTCAAGGAAAATGGGTGCCAGGGTGCCAAGAAGAGGGGGGCAGTGTGTTCCATGGGGGCTCTCTGCTGGGATAGGGCCAATGCCACTGTCCATTCCCATCAAGGGCTTGTGTCTGGTGTCCCTGTGGCTTATAAGGCGGGGGGAGGAGCTTACCGTGGACCCATAGTTAATGACCATGGTCTGCAGGCCCCACGGTATGCCAAGTCCCACTAGGATGTCAAACACGTTGCTTCCTATGGTGTTTGAGACTGCCATGTCACCAAGGCCTAGAGTAGACAATTGACGCGTGTCATTCACGGAGATTAGGTGGCTGGAAACCCCTATTCGGGTCCTAGTAGGCTATTCTTCAGAAAGGAGTTCCTTCTTCATGGACCCCACATTTCAGAAGCTTCCTATGAGGTCTAAGTCCACTCCATGAAGTCTAAGGAGGGCCTCCTAGGGTGTGAATGATGACCCTTAAGATTCATATGTTAGAGTCCTAACCTCCAATAGCTCAGAACGTGGCATCATTTGGAGATAGGGTCTTTGCAGGGATCATCAGCTTAAAAGGAGCCATTGGGGGTAGACCCTAGTCCAATATGACTGCTGTTCTCAGACGGGGACACCTGGACACGGCACAGAGGGAACATGAAGATGACCATTTTTAAGCCAAGGAGAGAGGCCTGGAACAGATTCTCCCTCACGGTGTTCAGGAAGAACCAGCTCTGCCAACACCTTGACCTTGGGCTTCTAGCCTCCAGAACCATGAGCCCACACATCTCTGTTGTTTGTGCTACTTTGTTATGGCAGCGCTGGGAAAGGAACACAGGACTCTTCATCATTTCTCCTGCCCGGCCAGTCCGCTGATCTTCTCCGAGGACCCACTATGTGCTTCACCACATTGAATTCTCCCAGGTACCCTGGGAGGGAGGAGGTGTTGTCCTCATGCCAGATGATGGAACCAAGGCTTGGGGCGTGCCCAAGATCACACAGTTTGGGAGGGGCCCAGCATCCTTCAAACCGAGCCAGGATATGTCCTTGGGGCTCAGGTGATGGCCTCACCACCCGGGCTCAGAGGGTGAGGCATCAGGTCTCATGCCCTGGAGCCTTCTGCAGGGTAAATAAACTCTTTTCTCCCAACTAGACTAGAAGCATCTTAGAGGCCAGGGGCCTCACCATCCTCCTTTGCGTTCCGCCCAGTTGGCCGGGATCATGCTGGCCGCACAGTCGAGGGGCTTAACAGCTCAAGGGGTATTACAAGTTAGAAAACAAACTTGCAAAGATAAAACTCCTGCTGGGTGCCATCTGCCTGAACCTGGCCACCCAGCTTCCCGCTGACATGGCCATCAGAACCCGGCACGAATACAAGCGCGTGTGCAGTGAGCGAGCTGGGAACAACTTGCAGCCGCTCAGCCTGGCACCTGGACAGCTGGTTCACAGCCGCCTGAGCACCGGCCCGGCGGGGGTGGGGGTGGGGAGCTGGACCGGCCTCCCCTCCTGTGCTGTTGCGGTCACCTGCAGTCCTCCAGGACACAGCGCCTCCCTCAAGGACCTCACGTTCTTCCCCTCTCTGTCTCGGCGCCATGCTGAGTGCCTTTAACATCTCGGCACTGACCCCTGGGGCATCACCCTCCCAGGGCCTCAGTCTCTGGAACGACACAGGGACACGCAACAGCTATTTTGGGGCAGTCACTCGCCTCTGGGGAGGATGCAGCCCTGGCTCAGTGGGTCAGGAGGGATGCAGGTGACCCATGCTTGAGAGGAGAGGCGGAGGCCTCCTCAGATTCCCCAGGCTTCCCGCCCTGCACAGGTGCACAGGTGCTGCGTATGGAGGAACCTCAGGGCAACCTTTCTCAAGAGCGTGAGACTCACCTGGGGGCCTGGCTGAAATGCAGGTTCCAACTGAGTGGGTCTGGGGCAGGCCTGAGATGCTGCATTTCCTTTTTCAAATTAATTCATCGATCAATTAATTAATTAATTTTAGTGGGAGAGAGAGCAAGAGTGGGGGGTGGGGCAGGGCAGAGGGAGAGAGAGAGAGAGAGAGACTCCTAAGCAGGTTCCATGCTCAGCTCACTGCGGAGCCCAACTCGGGACTCATCTCACAACCCTGCGATCACGACCTGCGCCAAAACCGAGTCGGACGCTTAACCGACTGAGCCACGCAGGTGGCCTGAGATTCTGCATTTCTTACAAGCTCTTTGGTTGAGCTGCTGTGGCCACCAGCCCGGACCACACTTGGAGCTGGGAGGCGTCGGGGAGCCTAGGATGCGGGATCTCCACGTTAGAGCACACGGCGTGGTCTGCTGGGGCAGCGGATTCTGTGCAAAGGTTTCTGGGCCCTTTGCCAGGAAGACACTGTCCATGCTTTAACCCTGTCTGTTGGGTCCTCATCCAGGGACCCCAGTGTCACCTTCATGAAGAGGCACTCCACCTGCGTCTTGCCCTCGCTTACTTTCTGTGCCTCCACGTTCCACAGGGGTCATTCTGATAGGATGTCCTCCCTCAGAACCCCACTTAGCCCAGGTTCCCTTTCTTGACCTCACCCCCCACCCCCAGCCCTTCACCTTCTAGCATCATAACCCCAGCCCGCCGGGACTCCAGGGCCGGCTGTTTCAACAGCCCATTCTCTTGCCCCCTCTTGACCTTCCCTGCCTCCACCCAGCAACCCCAGCTCTGGGAGAACATGTCATCCCTCATGCATGTGTCCCCTGGAGCTGGTGGGACGGAGTCCTGCCTAGCCAAGCTGACGTCACTGAACAACAGCCAGGCCCTTGGTGCCCGGCAGTGCTCCCATTCCTCACTGCACAGAGACGAAATTTCGGATACCGACACATGCCGAGGGATGAACACCACGTGCTGACGGAGGCAGAGACGATGGTGACGCAGCTCTAAGCTGTCCGGCCACCCCTGGAAGCTGGGGGACAGGCCTGGAACAGACCCTTCCCTACAGCCTTTGGAGGGAGTGTGGCCTGGCTACCGCCTCGATTTTGGACTTTGAGCCTCCAGAACTGCGCAACAGTCTCTTGTTTTAAGCCACCCCATCGTGGTGTGGTTATGACAGCCCTAGGAAGTGAATACACTCACCTCAGAGGTCACTCCACTAAATCCCATTCCCCTCAGCTGCTGTCCCCACCGTCCCCACTCTCTGCCAGCCTCCGACCTATGACAACCACATTCCCACACTTCTCTCCCCGCATCACAGGTCTTCTCAGGACTGACCGACATCTGCCCGCAGCCCGGTCAACACTTTCTCCTAACCTGGGAGGAATAAAATGTCACGTTCCACATTCCAGAGCCCACTTTCTCCTTGGGCATTTCTTTCCTCTCCCGTCTCCTTTGAGGTGTCACTATTATTGGCCCCGACTGCCCGCCCCCCCCATACTTTCACACTCATATCTGTGGAGGAAGATGTGTGGAGGTCCATGCTGGGTTGCGACCTCATCAGCAGAAACACCACAATCAACAAAAGGGTCAGCCCTTTATGGGGCTTTTGTTCTGCATTAAAGAGCACACAGGAACTCCTTCCCTTGCTTATTAACCCATGTCAGGTGGTGAGCCCCAAAGAAAAACCACTAACCAGCCAACCAACCAGGTAACCAAACCCGTATCCATGTTCTAGAACCTTAAGAATAGCAAACAAGTTGGAGGTACAAGATGCTCCTCCCCCATTGCCTTCCTGGGACCAGAAGACTTCTCATTACTATAGTATTTGTTGGAAGACGTTGGGGTTTCAGCACCGTTTAATGTCACACTAGTGATTCCAGAACAAGTTCCTTTGATCCTAGTCTGCACAAGCAAATGCTTCTAGAGATCCGGAGGTGTTCATCTTGGTTGTGTTCTCTGTGGATGGGCTCTGATGCATGATGCTTTCCCCTCATCCGCTGGCTCCATAGCATGACGTAAGAGCACCAGTCTGAAGGGCCATGAACTCTAACCCCAGTAGGGGCGGGGGGGCCTGCCTGGTGGTGCTCGTAGCTAGGGGGGCCAGCGCATGGCCCTTACCTTGTCTTGCCACAATTAAGCTGGCCATGCAGTCTGGAACACTCGTGCCCGCTGCCAGGAAAGTAATGCCCATGATGACATCCGGGATCCCAAGCGTGTACCCAATAATAGTCACCTGCAGAAGAGCGGGGGAGGAGCCATGAACTCCAGGAAGAACACCAGGGACCTTCGCTGACTCCGAGGGCTTTCAACTGGAACGTAGGACTGCTGTTCCAGTTGCTGTTTTAAAACATTTAGAAACTGAAGGGAAATGAAACAAGACCCACAGATGACCACTATTACCACTGTCAGCCCGTGGTTCTCAAACTCTAAGCCTGTGGAACAGCCCCTGGGAGGCTGTTCCCCCACCCCTTGCCCCCATGCCCCTGAGTTTCTGATTCAGGAGGCCTGGGGTAAAGCCCAGGAGTTTACGTTCCTACCCAGTTCCCAGGTGGCTGGGACCCTCTGGCTACTGGTCTGGGAACCACACTTGAAAACTGTTGCTTTAGAATATATCCTTGACCTTCCTTTTGCTGCGTTTGTTGGAAAAAACCAGAATCAGATTATGCTATCAGTATACGGTTTGCAAGTTCCTGTTTCCTGTACTAAGAAGCCATGGATACCTTTCCACCTCCCATTGTCACCTCCGACACGATTTTAAACCGATGCATGGGTTTCATGGGCATGGCTGTACGGCCTATCCCTCACCCTCCCACAGCCAGATGGTCTCTTTCTTTGCTCTCATGACCTCAGTGTATATAAGTAACATGTACTGAGCACTTACTGTATACAGGCACTCTACCAGGTATGTTGTGTACACAATCCCAGGTACTCCTTTATCACCACCCCCTGGTGAGGGGGCACTGCGGTTACACTCATTTTACACCCAGGGAAACTGAGGCCCAGAGAGGTGATGCGGCATGGCCTGTGGGCCAGAAGGTGGTGAGTGGTGGAGCAGGGATTCTGGACCAGGTCTTGCTGACTCTAAAGGCCATGTTCCTACCTCAGTGTCATGCACCTTGTGTGTAGGACTTGGGGTCCTTATCTTACTGACTTCTTAGCATAAGCTCCAAGAAATAGAATGGTCGGGTGGAAGGATCTTGATCCGCAGTCACACACTCTACTGAGAAATGCCTGATGCTCCAGAGATGGCTGGAGCCCTGAGCAGCACCCAGATGGAAAGCCCTAGAAGCATTTGGATAACCCCATTAGCTCTGGCTTGCCTCCCCACCTCTAAAATGGGAACCGTGGCACCTCTTGGGGGTCATTCACATCTCAATGGGTGGCTTCAATCCCAGTGAATTGTTGTGTGATTTAGGACAAGCTGGTGTCCTTTTCTGAACCTCAGTTTCCTCACCTGTAAAATGGGTCTGCTAATAAAGATTAATTAAGAAAATGTGAGGGGACAGTGCCTGGCCTGAGCAAGATGGTCACAGATGTAGGTTTCTTTTCTCTTTCAGACACCGAGGAGGGCAAAAATGAGCCACTTATCCATAGTGTTCAGTCTACCTTGGCCACGAACAAGATCTTCACAAGTCCAACCAGGCCGTGGCTGACATGCTTTCCACGGGGGATGCCAGACTTTGTAAATACAGGAGCCTGGGTTCTTTTGGTATTGTGGGGGATGCCTCCATTTCCCAAGCTTAAATCACTGAACTACGTGGCTAAGAAGCTGAAAGATGGAAGAACAGAAGAAAGGTCTATGGGTGTGTGTGTGTGCATGTGTGTGTGCAAACGCACGCACTATCCAGGGTGCTTCAGACTAGAGATGCTGCCTGGGTGCTGCGTTGCCCTGGACTCCTGTCCTGGGCCCTCTGAGCCCAGCTGATACTTAGGCACTAGATAGGGGAGCAGACCTGAGTCCCAGCTCTGGGGCTGACTATCTGTGCGACCTTGTGGAAGCCGTGGCCCTCTTCTTGGTCCTCAGTCTCCCCAACTGTGCAAAGGTGCCGGACAGGACCATCCCTTTCCAAGGTCCCTCCCTTTTCACAAGGACATTCAAGAATTAGTTTCTCTGAAGCCTTAGGGGTGAGAGACCCAAAAGGTGTCAGAAGTAAGGGGTGGGCAGGTGAGACAGGTGGTGCCTGGTGGCCTCCGCTGGGGCACAAGGAAAGCAAGCTCGTGGCCCAAAATGAGGGCTAACACGGGGTGCTACTGTCTTGATCAATTTCTACTATCAGGGTCATCCCATTTCCCCCAAACTGAGGCGGGCTGAAGTTCAAAGCCACAGGTAAGGATGCCCTGGCCAAGCAGTTCCTGTGACCCCCACCAAGCTGCTCCCATGAATCTCTCTGCTTTAAGCAGCACAAGAGGGCTGAGTCAAGGTGGGGGGGGGGGGATGCAAGTGTTGCTAAACGTCCTCATAGCGAATGAGCAGAGCTGGTTTCCTAATACTGCTGTTTCCAGTAAAAAGGAAAGGAGGAAACGTTTCACCCGTTCATTAATTTGATCTTTCCTAACTCCTATACCTACTCCTTCGATGTCATGCAAATACTTTTTTTCCTCCTTGCAGTGTTGTTTTGGGCATGCACTTCAGTAAGAGAATTCCCTGGATCCTTTTATCACATATAAAGATGGGTTGGTGTTAACCTTACTCAGAAAGATGTCAATTTACAAGTGCGATTCATGTAAGGCATCGTTTTTGTGATCCTTGATTGTCCTTCACTTGGGGGGTTGGAGAGTAGCTATTTTCAACTCTTCTCACACCCTAGTATGCACACACGTGTGCACACCCCCCCACACACACATATACACACATACCGGCATGTGTAAGGATTTTAACCTTGATCTGAACAAAGCATGGACATAGAACTGGCTGCATTTGATGGTGAAAACAGTTGCTATCGACAGTTATTATCCATCTGTCATCCTGCCAGCTAGGGCCACAAGGTCTGAGCAGAGACTTCTCTCCTCCCAGTGACCTTATGAGACAGGGATGGCCATCCCCCTTCTGCAGAAGGGGTGACCGTGGCTCATGAAGGCTGAGCCACCTGCCGGAACTTCATGGCTGGCACGTGGGAGGTCTAGGATTCAAATGCATTTCCATGTGACTCCACGGCCCTTCCCTCCCCACAGGGTTGTACACGGAGCAAGGGGAAAGGGCCTCCTGCTTGCTGCCCCCCACCCCTGGCCGATGAAATGTTTGTATAGGAAGCTGTCACATGTGGCCAGTGGAGCTTACAAGGAGCTATGCCAAAGCCTCTTTGCCTGCAAAACTTGGGTGCAAATGGCCTCTGAAAACTCCAGTAAGAAACTGAGGGACGGCTGAGGATAGTCATTGAGATCATGAACTCAGGAGCCCAACTCTAGAACTCACTGATTGTGGAACTAATCCCATAATAGTTGATAATTGTGCAGCCGGGCTAAATACCCAATCTGGATGCCTCAGTTGCCTCACCTGTGAAATGGACAATATAAAAACACCTATCCCACCGTTGTAGTTATGAAGGCTAACAGAGTTTACTGGCAGGGGTTACAATGAAGGCTGCCTTGTGTTCATCTCCCACTGACTCCAGTCTCCCTCACATTCCCCCAGGGGTCCCAGAAAGGAAGGGGGACTAGTGCCTAGCCCTCCAGAGATCTTCCCAGAGCATCCCCACTACCCTGCCATATTCCTCTTCCCATTGCAGCAGCAGTGGGTCTCAGAATCTCATCTCCCGCCCCCACTCTTGCTTTGAAGGCTGGCGCCATGCTGTATCCATCCAGGAATCTGCAGTGCCCAGCATAGTCCCAGGCTCCTGTGATGAAACCCCTTCTACGGAGAAATAAGCCAACGTCTGCAATGGGAGGTGGCTTGCCGAAGGTGGCACCACCGTGTCTGAGGTCGCTCTTGAACCCAGCTCTCCCATCTCCGGCAGGGGCTGGGCAGGGGCTGTCTGTGTGGCCCACCCCTACTTCCATAACCACTCACCAGCCACACCATCAGGTAGGAGAAGACAGCGATCCACAACGTGGCGGTGATGAAGGTGACCATGAAGTACTTCTCCCAGCGGGGCTTGCTGCAGTTGGGGATGGTGACGCACAGGAGGAAGATGAGTGGCCAGGTAAATACCCACTTGGCCTTGTCCCCTCTTGCCTCTGCAGTGGGAGGGGGTGGAGCCCGAAGGGGGAGGAGAGAAATACATACCGGGTTACACATCTGCCAATCTACCTATCTCCACGTTTTAGAAGTTTCTTCATCCGTTAAATGGGAACATTTTCTCTTTCTTGGTTGGTGCAAGAATGACAAGATATAATATACATAAAACACGCAGCACACACTGCAGCACATAGTTGGTACTCTGGAATTCTCAGCTCCTCTGTTCCAAGGTCATATACTCAGCTTGTTGTAGATACAAGACTAAAATGTAGGAGGGCTGGCCCGGCAGGCGCGATCTCACTGGCTCCTAGCAGCAGAATCCACAAACAATTCAACCAAGGAAAAGTGGCCTCACTATGTAAGGGCCTATTTAGCTAGAGTGATTCCATCTGGTTAAACAGTGATTTTGTTGTTTATGCAGTAAAACTTAAACTGACTCTGCCCGCCCGCCCACCGCCAGGGGAACTTACTTAAAAGCAAGTCTGGGAAACCAGTAAAATATGGTCGACCAGTCCCTGATAACAGAGCCCAAATACAAGGGCAGGTCAGGTCAGGTGGAGATAACAGAACCCGAATGCAGGAATGAGTCGGGTCAGGTGGAGACATCTAATCAGTGGGGCGCGCATACTGTCTCCCTAGCTACCAAGGAGTGTGGGCCCCGACTTTTGGGTGCCGATTCTGACCAAGGTGATAGGCTAGTTCCAATAGCTACTGTGGGGTGAACTGTAATTCAATTGGCCACCCGTGTGTGACCTAGCATGACTGTGCAGCTTTCTCTGTGTGTTACAATCTCACTGGCCACCTGTGTGTGGCCAGGCTCAACCACACGGCCTTTGCTCTATAAAAGTTAGCCTGTGGGGCACCTGGGTGGCTCAGTGGGTTAAGCCTCTGCCCTCGGCTCAGGTCATGATCCCAGCGTCCTAGGATCAAGCCCCGCATTGGGCTCTCTGCTCAGCAGGGAACCTGCTTCCCTCTCTCTCTGCCTACCTCTCTGCCTGCTGGTGATCTCTCTGTCAAATAAACAAATGAAAAAAAAAAAAAAGTTAGTCTGTGAGGCTGGGAGGGGTTGCCCTCTCTGTAAGAGGTGGCCCCGAAAGGTCAGTTTGATTCTCGATGCTTGGAGCGAAATAAAGCTCTGCTTGACCTTCGCTTTGTATCAGTCTTGCTCCTTTGATCATGGACCTATCATTGGGGGACCTATCAACTAAGCCACTGAGTGCAAGCATAGTGTCCTTAATTAGCCATTAAATATGGTGTACACATGCAGGCTCAAAATTAGCTTGTTGGTCACACCAATAAAATAGTGGCAGACAGACTTCTGAGGATTCTCTCCTCCACAAAAGCAATGAGAACATTGGCAAGAATGGTCAGAAGCAGCCTTTTTTCAGAACTCTGAAAATTAACCAAAGGCGTATAGTAATTCCAGAGTTTACTTAAGAAAACTGGCTGGATCTCAGTGAGAACGGTGAGCTTTGTGGAGTTTTAACTTGCTCTATTTTCCAGGTCCTTCCACCAGCTCTGGAGTCACCTTGAGAACGAGCATCCTGACATCCACCACAGTGGGGGAGGGCTGGAGCTCCTTCCAAGTCCATTTTGGAGAATTGGCATTATTTGGCCTGTCTGGTGGAATTCCTGGAAGATCCCATTGTCAAGGCTATCTATTTTTCCTGAATCAGAGCTCAGCCAGTGTGAAAAGTCTTTTCCTTGGGGGCATTCGTTGAAAACAATCAGAGGCAACTGTTGAACATCCCACTGTCCAAGGTGGTAGGTAACCACTGAAACAAACAATGCACTGGCCAAACAGCTTAGAAGGAAAAACTGGAGAAGGGGCTATTCACAGAGGGCTTTGCAAAGCTCCCACATATTTGGGAATCTAAAAGACCATGAGTATGCATAAGACTGTGCCCACAGATATTTGCATACTCAGTACTAAGATTTGAGGATGTCCTAAGCTTCCACCTCTGCCTAATGTCGAGGCTCTGAACAAGCAAGAAAATAAAAACTAAGGTAGATTTGTTAACTGTCTGCCTCAGTGTTGAAGGTGTGCCCCCAAACACATACAGAACTTATTGCAAAGACTGAAATACTTATTTGGTCCTGGCATCAAAGGAAATCTCTGTGCAATCATTAGATGACCTTAAGAGAATCTAGCAGATATTTCAGGGGCCACACACAATGAAGACAAATTTTACAGAATTAGCTAAGAAAATTGACTAAACAAGCAATAACAATAACTAGCAATAACAAGAAGCCCAGGAAAGGGAGAATAATCTGATTTGCAGCATTGTCAAATCTTATTATTTTAAATGCCCAGTTTCCAACAACAAAAAATTATGAGACATGCAAAGAAATAAGAAAGTATGTTCCATACACAGGAAAAAAAAAATCAGTTTAAACTACCACTGAGGAATTCCAGACATTGGGTTAACTAGACAAAGACTTTAGTTTTTATTATTAAAGTTTGTTTATTTACTTATTTACTCATTTATTCATTCATTTTAGTAATCTCTACACCCAACGTGGGGCTCAAACTCATGACCCTGAGATCAAGAGTAGCATGTTCTTCTGACCAAGCCAGCCAGGTGTCCCTAGACAAAGACTTTATATCAGCTGTTTTAAACATATTCAGAAAGGAGTTGTCAAAATGTCTAAAAAAACTAAAAAGAAGTAGGAGAATGAGTTCTCACCAAAGACTACCAATAAAGAAGTAAAAACCATAAAAAAGAACCAAGAGAAATTCTGGAGTTGAAAAGTAAAATAACTGAGAAATTCACCTTTGGGGCTCAACAGCAGATTTGAGCAGGAAGAAGAAATCAACCAATGACCTTGAAGATAGGCCAGCTGAGATGATCTAGTCTCAGAAACAGAAAGAAAAAGGGAAAAAAGGCAGGAAGAGTACTTAAAGAACTCACATTCAAAAAGTTCCCAAATCTGATGAAAAACATTAACATGTACATTCAAGAAGGATACACATTCTTCTCAAGCTCACATAAAACGTTCTCCAGGATCAACAACATGGTAGATCATAAAACAAGCATCGTACATTTGGAAGGATTTACATCACGTGAAGGATGTCTTACAACCACTCTGTAATGGAAAGAACTTAAAAAGCAGTAACAGGGGGCATCTGGGTGGCTCAGTGGGTTAAGCCTCTGCCTTCGGCTCAGGTCATGATCTCAGGGTACTGGGATGGAGTTCCACATCAGGCTCTCTGCTCAGCGGGGAGCCTGCTTCCCCCTGTCTCTCTGCCTGCCTCTCTGCCTACTTGTGATCTCTGTCTGTCAAATAAATAAATAAAATCTTTAAAAAAAATCAGTAACAAAAGAAAAACTGGAAGTTCAGAAATATGTGGAAATTAAGGAACATGCCACTAATAACCAGTAGGTCAAAAGAGAAATCACAAGGGAAATTAGAAAATACTTCAAAATGAATGAAAATGAAAACACAACATACAAGAACTTATGGGATGTAGGAAAAACAGTGCTTAGACATTTATAGCTATAAATGACCATATTAAAGAAGAGGAAAGGTCTTAAATCAATGACCTAATATTCCTCCTTAAGAAACAAAAAAAGAGCAAATTAAGCCCAAAGAAAGCAGAGGAAAAGAAATAACCAAGATTAAAGTGGAATAAAATGGAAAATTTTAAAAAAAGAGAATCAATGAAACTAAAAGTTGGTTCTTTAAAAAGATCAATGAGGGGCGCCTGGATGGCTCAGTTCATTAAGTGTCTGCCTTTGGCTCAGGTCATGATCTCCAGCTCCTGAAATCAAGCCCCAGGATGGGCTCCCTGTTCCTCGGGGAATCTGTTTCACCCTCTCTCTCCATCACTCCTTCCCTCATTCTCTCTCAATAAATAAAATCTTTAAAAAGATAAAAAAGTTCAATGAAATTGACAAACTCCTAGCTAGACTATGACAAAAAAGAGAGCAGACTCAAATTATTAAAATCAGGAATGAAAGAGGTGATGGTTATATGCTTCATAGAAATTAAAAGAATTATTAAAGAAATACTAAGAAAAACAGTATGCCAACAAATTACATAACCTAGGTGAAACAGACAAAAATCCTACAAAGACAGAAACACCAAACCTGGCTAAGAAAGAAAAAAAAATCCAATAAGACTTATAATAAGAGATTGACATAGTAGACAGAAAGCCAAACAAAATAAACAAACAAAAAACAATTTCCAAAGTAAGGCCAGGATCATATTTCTACCAAATGTTTATAAAAGAATTAGCATGAATCTGTCACAACTCTTCCAAAAAGTATTAGAGAACGGAACATCTTCTCATTCACTCCATGAAGCCAGTATTATCCTGATAGCAAAGCCAGACATCAAGAGAATGGAAACACGGACCAATATCCCTTATGAATATAGATACAGAAATCTTCAACAAAATTCTGGCAAACTGAATCAAGCAAACATGTAAAAAGGATCATGTACCATGACCAAGTGGGATTTATCCCAGGAATGCAGGTTTGGTTTGAATATGAAATTTAATCAATCCAGTATACCATGTCAATAGAATAAAGGAAAAAAAAAAAAACCAACCCTGCACAATCACATCCACTCAGGCAAAAAGAAAAGGCAGACATTTAACAAACTCCAACACCTTTTCAAAACACTCAACAAACTAGGAAGAGAAGAGAATTTCTTTATCTCGGTAAAGGGCATCTTTAAAAGCCTCAGCTAACATCATAGTTAATGGTGGAAGACTGAAAGCTTTCAACACAATGAAGATGTCTGCTCTGATCATTTCCATTCAACATTGTACTGCAGGTGTTAGCCAGGAGCTCTAGGCAAGAAAAAGAAGTCATTAGGCTTGGAAAGAGAAAGTAAAACTATTCCTATTTGTACATGGCATGATCTCATAGAGAGAATATTCTAAAAATCCACACACACCAAAAAAACTATTATAGTAAATGAATTTAGCAAAGTTGCAAGATATAAGATCAATATACAAAAAAGGTTGTATTTCTATATGCTAACAATGAACGATCCATTATGAAATTACATTTCTTAATTTCAAACAAAATTAAGAAAACCAGTTCCATTTACGACAGCAGCAAACAAAACAAAAAACTTAGGAATAAATGTAACAAAAGTGTAAGATTTATATGCTGAAAACTACCAAACAATATTGAAGGAAATTTAAAAAGCCTAAATAAATGGGAAGATCTCTATTAAATCCTGCTGACCTTTTTTTTTTTAATAGAAATTGACCAGCTGTTTCTAATACTTACATGGAAATGCAAGAGACCTAGAATAGCCAAACTAATCTTGGAAGAAGAACAAAGTTGGAGAGCTTACATGCCCTGATTTTAAAATTTACTACAGAGCTACAAGCCATCAAGAGAGTATGCTACTGGCATAAGGATTTATAAATCAATGGAAGAGAATTTTGAGTCCCGAAATAAACTCATCTATTTAAAATGAATTGATATTTAAAAAGGGTGTCCAGGGGCGCCTGGGTGGCTCAGTGGGTTAGGCCGCTGCCTTCGGCTCAGGTCGTGATCTCAGAGTCCTGGGATCGAACCCCACATCGGGCTCTCTGCTCTCTAGGGGAGCCTGCTTCCTCCTCTCTCTCTGCCTGCCTGTGATCTGTCAAATAAATAAATAAAATCTAAAAAAAAAAAAAAATAAATAAAAAGGGTGTCCAGGGGCGCTTGGGTGGCTCAATGGGTTAAGCCTCTGCCTTCAACTCAGGTCATGATCTCAGGCTCCTGGGATTGAGCCCCGCATTGGGCTCTCTGCTGGGTGGGGAGCCTGCTTCCCCCTCTCTTTCTGCCTGCCTCTCTGCCTACTTGTGATCTGTCAAATAAATAAGATCTTTAAAAGTAAATAAAAAAATTAAAAGGGTGTCAAGAATATTTAATAGGAAAAGGACAGTCTTTTTTAACAAATGGTGCTGGGACAACCTATCCACATGCAGAAGAATGAAATTAGACCCCTCCCTCACACCACATACAAAAATTAACTCAAAACGGATTGAAGATCTAAATATGAGGTGAGACCATAAAGTTTAGATGAAAATGAGGGCATAACTCTTCCTGATACTGGATTAGGCAATGGTTTCTTTCTTTCTTTTTTTTTTTTTTAAATATTTTATTTATTTATTTGAGAGAGAGACAGTGAGAGAGAGCATGAGCGAGGAGAAGGTCAGAGGGAGAAGCAGACTCCCCATGGAGCTGGGAGCCCGATGCGGGACTCGATCCCGGGACTCCGGGATCATGACCTGAGCCGAAGGCAGTCGTCTAACCAACTGAGCCACCCAGGCGTCCCTAGGCAATGGTTTCTTAAAAGACACAAAAAAACACAAACAGAAGAAAAAAAATAGACACACTGGATTTTACCAAAATTTAAAAGTTTTGAGTGTCAAAGGACACTATCAAGGAAGTGAAAGACAATCTACCTGATAGGAGAACACATTCAGAAATCATATAAAGGTCTAGTTTACAGAATATATAAGGGACTCATCACTTGACAATAAAAAATCCCAAGTTGAAAAATAGACATAGGATTTGAATAGCCAGCTCTCCAAAGAAAATATAAAAATAGCCAATAAGAAAAAAAAAATAGCCAATAAGTATATGAAAAGTTGCTCAACATCTTTAATCATTAGGAAATGGCAAATAAAACTACTCTGTACCCACCAGTATGACTGTACCAAAAAAGACAGATGATAATATGGGCAAAGATGTGGGGACAATGAGGGGACAACCCTCATACACTCCTGGTGGGAATGCAAAGATGCACACACAGCCTCTTGGAAAAGAGTTTGGCAGTTCCTCAATATGCCCACAGAAAAATCTGTACTCAAATGCTCCCAGCAGCGTTACTTATAATAGCCAAAAAGTAGAGACCACCCAAACACCCATCAAGTAGTGAATGAACAAAATGCAGCATATAAATACAATGCAATGTTATCCGTCCGTAAAAAGGAATGAAGTACTAACCCATGCTACAGCACAGACGAACCTAGAAAACCTGCAAAATGCATGAGGCCAGACACTAAAGGCCACATGTTATGTGATTTCACTTATATGAAATGTCTAGAATAAGCAAATCCAACAGAGACACTTATATGAAATGTCTAGAATAAGCAAATCCAACAGAGACAGACATGGTTGTGGAGGGGGATGGCAGGGATTGTTCATGGGTGTAGGGTTTCTGGAGTGTAGAAATGAAAATTTTCTGGACTCGGAAGCCTGGGTGGTGAAGTCGGTTAAGAGTCTGACTCTGGGTCTCAGCTCAGGTCGTGATCTCGGGTCGTGAGATTGAGCCAGGAGTCGGGCTCTGAGCTCAGCACAGAGTCCATTTGGAATTGTCTCTCCCTCTCCCTCCGCCCCTCCCGCTCACGCGTGCATGCATGCTGTCTAAAAAATAAATCTTTAAAAAAAAAAACAAACAAGCAACTTTCTGGAAGTACATAGTGGTGATGGTTGAACAACTTTGTAAATATGTAAAAACCACTGAACTAGACACTTCATAAGGGTGAATTTCATGATCTATGAATTATATCTCAATAAAAAACCTGCAAAGTAGGCTGGCAGGAGCTGTTTTAGCTCTGTACATCTGGGCTTGAATCTTCCTAAATCATTAAAAGTGTATTTACTAAGAAAAAAAAAAAACCCAGCCTGCTTCTAATAATGAACCAACAGACTATGGTTAGCTCAAAAATCAGCAAATCCATTCATGTATTCATCCTAGAAACTTCATCAGAAAGACATCTGTCTTCCCAGATCTTTCTCTACGTACCTTTCTGTGCCTTGTAATCCTTGCATAGAGAGCAGAAGGGTTTCCTGCTTGATTGTCCAAAATTCCTGGCTCTTCCCTTGTCAGCGCACACCCTACCCCATCTAGGCTGCGAGGGCTCTCCACAATTGACCTAAAACTCCATATATGTGGGAAGAATCCACTTCGGGGAATTGCAACCCTGAACACTTAAATTCTCGGGAGCATCTTTGGAGATATATATAAACGCCACAGTGGGAAGATTGTTTTCTTATTTTCAGACACAAACTTGTGTTGTTTTTGTCTGGTACGGGTTTCACATCTGGTTTGGATATCTCCCCGGGATCTGGCCCCACCCAGCTGGCAAGCCTCAGGGCCCACCGTTGTTCTCCATGAAACAGTGCTCTATCAGACCTGTGTTGCTGCTGTGTTGTTCAACCACTGGATGCCATCCATTAATGGACTGTGAGAGCAATTAAGCGGATGGCAACCAGCATTTCTTTAAAAGAAGCAAATAGCAGAGTTATGGTATACAGTAAGAATGAAATATCATCTTATGAGACTCCTGTTATATTTGACAGATATTTGTGTGTGAATTAGCTATTGCCGCAGATCATGGTCAAAATAGGGCTCATGCTATGCCCCCCCCCCCCCCCCCCCAAACCGGCCCCCCCCCCCCCCCCCCCCCCCCCCCCCCCCCCGTATCTGCAGCCTCTCCATTGTTCTGACTCTTCTAGAAAGCTTTTCCTCATTAACTCAGTCCATGGTGATCTCTTTTTTCTGTAACTGCTTTGAATTGTAAGAGTATTTATGAACTATTGAAACCAGCGAAGCTGACCTATGGCTTCACTGCCCAAGTCCTCCACCTACACTTTCTGGGACAGGGTGCCAATGCAGCTGGTGACAGCTTCGGGTGCCTTCTGCACTCGTCTGGAGCATATGATTAGCGGGAGGTGACACGCTGTCCTATTTGCTAATGGCCTGCACTGAGTAATCCAGCACTTTATTTACTATTTTGTTCCCTGACAGCTGGGTAGGCTGAATTGCAGTGATTAAAGGCCAGAGACCAGACAGGCAGCAGGCAAAGCTCTGGCATCCGACATGGGGGTCCGATCCTGCTGGGTAACTCATCAGCTATGGGTCACAGGGCAAGCAGTCCCCCAAGCCTCTTTTTCTTACCTTAGAATGCGGGTGATGATAGCAAATTGGGGGCTTGGGGACCAGACACTCTCAGTGCACACCTCATCATTCCTATTTGGGCAACTAATATGGAGCCAGTTCCGGATACTTTAGGGAGCTATCGAACCATGGCTTTTGATGTTGGCTTGGGTGGTACAGTCCCGTGATGAGTGTTGAAGCCAGAATTTGAGATGCTCATAGGCAGGGACCTACTAGATCCTTACATGCTTATGCCCTCAGCAGAGCCCCAGTACATGTGAAATGAATGGGAGGCCAAGGACCAGGACAAGAATAGGAAAAGGCCATCAGAAATAAAAACGAATTTAAAAACACCTCACATAGCAGGAGTGAGAATTCCCATTTGAAAGCCTATTCCCAGGAGAGGATTTCTCTAGATCATGCTCATGAAATGAGAAATTTCCTGAACTTCTCCAAGAGAATAGAACACATCATGAGGACGTGTTACTGGAGTAGAAACAGAGAACCCAGTCGCACCTGCCTGGGAAAAGGAGGTGCCAATGTCCTGGAACCACCTCCCTAGGTCTTGCTGGGTGGCTAGGCATGGAAGTTCGGATTCGGTGAGATTCCCGAGACAACTGTGGCAGTGATCCCAATCACGCAGCTATTTTCTGCCAGCCATGTTTGTGCCCTATTACTGACCCAGGGGTGGTTCCAATCACACTGAATTATCACAGTCTGTTTCTCAAGACACTGAACTTGGGACTGACGGCAATGTACATGGCGGAATTGTGAAGTGAGGATAGGACGGGCAGAGGAAGCAAGTCTGAAGGGCAAAGGTTTACATAGGGACGAGGAAGAGGACAGGGAGAAAGGGGGTCAGGCTGACCCTGTGTTTCCTGGCTCTGCTTTGTCCTGAGACCCACCTGCACCAACTCCAGGAAACACCTGTGTACCTTTCTCATAAAATCTCCTTTCCTGCTCAACTGAGCCCTAGCTCACTTGTTACTTGCAACCGAAGTGTCCTAAGCAATAGAGTTTCGAAGATAGGAACCACCCCGCCGTGGGAGGGGCTTTTCTTCAGGCCGGAAGCATCTCGCTCCCTGTTTCAATTCTGTGCTCACCACACAACCTCCTGCCCCAGGATGTGGTCTCCGGACATGTCCACCAGGCTGGGCCCCAGCCTTCTCATCTGCCAAGTGAGAGGATGAGACTAGATCGTTGGTTCTGGGTTCTTCGTGACTATCCACATCACTGGGGGTGCGGGCAGAGGTGGGTGGAGTTGCTAACGGATTCCTGAGTCCTACCAAGATTCTTTAATGTCCCCAAGTTCTAATATATATTATCTTACCAAACCCACGCCTAGTGTGTTGTAAAAAGCATCTAGTGTTGATTTTAATTAGGTATAGTAAGATACACAAAAGCAATCATCATAAAAGAAGTTTCATAGTCACAGATCCCTAGAAACAAGGCGCAAGGTATGTCATGTTGAGTCACAGGGAGAAGCATGAGGGTTGGTCAGGAAGCAGGAGGAGTAGGAGGAGAGCATGGGCAGGAACACTTATTGTGATTTCCATGAGAAAAGACAAGGCACAGCAGGAAGGCTTCAGAATGGCTAGTATGAATCATTTCAGCAGGCTCTGGGGTGTAGAGGCCATCTCTAGTTATCTGGTACTTGACCTTGGGGTGATGGGGTGTCCAGAGGAAAACTGCCTCCTGCAGTGGGAGAGGCAGACAGAGGATGTGGCTCAGAGTACTGGCATCTGGACTGGTTAGTCTGCTTTGGTTGGGTTGTGCTACTGGATGAGTAGTAGGTGATCTCTAAAAATTGGCAAGTCTGAGCACTTCTGGGTTGTACTGGGCATGCGCTGCTCATTCTGGCCAGCAATCACTCCTTTACCTGTAACAGCAAGCTAATGTTCCTTTCGGGAGCCAACCCTCCATCCCGCATCAGTCTACATGGTTTGGAGGGCTGACTCCACCCCCTAGCTCTTTGGGTGTGGGTCAAACGCGACTAATCATGTATCCCGTAAATACTTGGTGTGTGCCTACTCTGGGCTAGGCACTACTCTAGGTACTGGGACTCCAACAGTTAACAATGATTGCCACTAGGAGGTTTACATAGGTTTGGGGCTGGGTGCATGACTAGAGTGTCAACCCTGGGGATTTTGCTGGTAATATCTTCCTCTAATATCCATTGTCCCTTTCTTATTAGAGGAACCTTATTTTGCTTGCAATAGTCCTTTTTCCAGCTAAAAATCTTAATTTCCTAGGCTTCCTTGCAGGTAGGAGTGGTTGCAGCTCTAACAAAGAGATGTAATTGGAAGTCTATATGGTGGAACTTCCAGGAAGGTGAATATTTTTGTGATAAGAGACAAGCTTTAGGAGACACTGGGTAGCTCAGATCATGACCCTTGGGTCCTGGAATTGAGCCCTGTGTTGGGCTCCCTGCTCATCGGGGAGACTGTTCTCCCTCTCCCTCCCTGCTGCCCCTTCACTCCCTACTCAGGCTCCTTCTCTTGCTCTCTCAAATAAATGAAATCTTTAAAAAGAGGCAAGCTTTAGTGACATGTGTCTCTCACCCTTTGTCCTTTGTCTCTGTTCCTGGCTGGAACACAGGCACACCAGAGGGGCAGGACCAACTGGCAACCTTGAAGACAAAAGCCACCCACTAAGGATGGAGGAACAGAAATGGATACTGGGTGAAGGATAGAGCTGCAAGACTCCCTAATTTCAGGACTTTCTTATGAGGTAACAAAAAATTCCTCAAAGCAATTGTCCTGTCACTTGAATTTTCTGTCCCATGCAGCTTAATTCAATCCTTAACTCAGAGGTACCACCTGTGCTTTGAATTAACCCAATGGGATGGAAGTCTGGATGGCTGGTGTCCATCTTTGCAAGCCGTGCAAGGATAAAGCCAGCCCAGGGAAAGCACAGCTGAGAGATGGACAGTATCTTGTAACCACTGGAGCCCCAGGTTCAACTCTGCATGAAGGTAGATTCTCCTAGGGAACTTGCCACAGTGGGCTTTTTTTTGGCTTAAGCCAGCCTGAATTGGGTTTCTCTAACTTTAAAAGAGTGTGGACTGGGCCATCTGGGTGGCTCAGTCAGTTGAGCGTCCGACTCCTGATTTTGGCTCAGGTCACAATCTCAGGGTCATGGGATTGAGCCCTGCATCAGGCTCCACGCTGGATGTGGAGCCTGATTAAGATTCTCTCTTCCTCTCTCTCTGCTGCCCCCCCACCCCCACAGCATGCATGTGCCCTCTTAAAAAAAAAAAAAAGTCTGGACTAACTCATGGGTGAAAGGAGTCTGGGGGTGGGTAGGTAGCAACAGGGGTCATGGGACAGTGTCTACACCCAAGGACATGCCCCCCACCACCAGGAGTCCCTGCTGACCCCCACTGCCTTTCCTTCAAGTGTAATGTCAGGGACATCTGAGAGATGCTCCCCATGGACTCCAACTGATTTACAAACACAAGCAAGAGAAGGGCTGTGTCTTTTGTGTCACTCAGCTCTCAGGTTTTCCTTCTGACTTCGGTAGAAAATTACAGCATAACGATGTGAAAAAAAAAACTTTAAAACCAACGGTAACAAAACAGATGGCTAATCATACTGGAGGCAAAAATTAAGAATGGATGCAGTTGTTGATGGAAAACTACAAACAAATGAATTGGGACAGTGTACTAGGCACTCCACCTAAGGGAGTGGTTAATTCGTGGGATGTGGGGCTGTGTCACTGTGTGATCAAGATATATACATGAATCCTGGAACGAGGAGTGTCTTCAAGATCTAGGGACTACAGCTCTAGACCAATGGTCCCCAAACGTGAGTTTAAATCTGAATTCCCTGAGGAGCTCATTAGGTGCCACCCTCCCCCACCTCCAGAGCTAACGGTTTGGCTGGTCTGGAATGGGAGCCCAAGAATTTCCATTTCTAACAAGATCCTATGTGCTGCTGCTTGTGCTTGGCCACACTTTGGGCAGCACCCCTTCTGGTCAGTTCTACATGTAAAAGTGATTTTTTTTTTTATAATTTTTTTTAAGGTTTTATTTATTTGACAGAGATAGATCACAAGCAGGCAGAGAGGCAGGCAGAGAGAGAGAGAGGGAGAAGCAGGCTCCCCCCCGAGCAGAGAGCCCGATGCGGGGCCCGATCCCAGGATCCTGAGATCATGACCTGAGCCGAAGGCAGAGGCTCAACCCACTGAGCCACCCAGGCGCCCCAAGCGAGATACAATTAACATTAAAAATTCACCCACTTAAATGGATAATTAGTGGGTTTTCATATATTACAAAGCTGCATAGCCAATCACCGCTATGTAATTCCTATGTGCTTTTCATCACCTCCAAAAGAAAACCCGTTCCCATGAGCAAGTCTTCCCCATTCCCCTCCTCTCTCAAACTCTGGCAACCACTAATGTGTATGTAGCAGATTTACCTATTTTAGACATTCCATATAAATGGAATTATAGTACATAGGCTTCTGCATCTGCCTTTCACTTATGTATGTTTTCAAAGTTCATCCATGTGGCAGCAAAGGGCAGTATGAATAATGTTGCGTTATATGGACACACCCACCAGTTTGGTTCCCCGTTCACTGCTCCATGGGATTTTGGATTGTGCCTACTTCTTGGCTACAATTGATGCTATGAACATTCATGTGTGAATTTTCGTGTGGACATAGGTTTTCATTTCTCCTGGGCATATAGCTAGGGGTGGAATTGCTGCCTCATAGAGTGACTCTACATTTAACTCTTTGAGGAACCGATGGATTGTTTCCCAAGAAGCATACCATTTTACATTTCCAACAGCAACATTTGAAGTTTCCAAGAGGTCCAAATCCTCGCCAATACATTGCTGTCTCTTTAAATTGAGCCATTCTAGTGAAGTGGTATCTCACTGTAGTTTTGATTTGCATTTTCCTGATGACTAATAATGTTAAGGATCTTCTAACATGGACTTACTACTCGTATATCTTCTTTAGATAATGGTCTATTCAAATCTTCTGCCCATTTTTAAAATTAATTAGTCTTTTCAGTGTTGAGTTCCAAGAGTTCTGTATGTAGTCAGGAGACTAGATCCTTATCAGAAACACAATTTACAAATGGTTCATCTCATTCTACGAGTTGTCTTCTCACGTTCGATGTCCTATAAATCACAAAAGCTTTAATGAAGTGCAATTTACACTTTCCTTCTGGCTACTTATGATTTTGTTATATTTAAGACTCCATAGTCTAATCATGAATATGTTTTCCTCTAAGAGTTTCACATTTTTAGCTATTACATTTAGGTCTCTGTCTTGTATTGAATTATCTTTTGTATATGGTGTGAGTTTGGGATCCAGATTTTTTTTTTTTAATGTGGCAATCTTTTTCCTAGCACCATTTGTTGAAAAGTCTATTCTTTCCCCATCAAATGGTCTTGGCATCCTTGTCAAAAATTATTTGACCTTAAGTGTATGGGTATACATCAAAAGTCTCAAAGTCTATTCCATTGATCCATAACTTCTACCCTTATTTCCAGTACCAGTCTTGATTACATCTTTGTAGTAGGTTTAAAACTCAGGAAGTGTGAGTCCTTCATCTTTGTTCTTTCTCAAGATTGTTTTGGCTATTCGGGGTCTCCCACATTTCCATATGTATTAGGATTAGCCCATCAATTCTTTCAAAAAAAAAAAGCTAGTGATGATTTTGATTGCTGAGAATCTGAAGATCAATTTGGGGACTTACGTCATTTAAAAGGTTTTTATGTCTTCCTATCCATATACATGGGATGACTTTCCATTTAGATCTTTACTATCTTTCAACAATATTTTGTAGCATTCAGTGTGCACATCTTGTATTCCCTTTGTTAAAGTTATTCCTCTGTATTTTATTCTGTTTGATGCTATTATAAATGAAATTGTTTTGATTTCGTTTTCAGGTTAATTGCTCATGTACCAAAATACAACTGAAATTTGTACATTGCTCTTGTATCCTGTAAGATTAGTCTTACAGATTTCTGTGAATTCCTTAGAATTTTCTATACGCAACATGTTATTTATGCATAATTTTATATTTCCTTTCCAATCTGGATGCTTTTATTTTTTCTTGCCTGTTGACCCTGCCTAGAGCCTCCAGCACGATGTTGAAAAGAAGTGGTGAGAGCGACATCTTTGTCCTGTTCCCGGTCTGAAGGGGAAAGCTTTCAGTCTTTTACCACAATGTAGGATATTAGATCTTTATGCCCTTTATCACATTAAGGAAGTTTGCTTCTATTCCCAAGATTGTTGTGGGGTTTTTCATCCAGAAACAGTGTTGGATTTTGTTAGGTGCTTCTTCTCTACTGAGATGATCATGTGGTTTTATTAACAATGTGGTATTGTTTTTCATACGTTAAATGTGGTATTGTTTTTCATACGTTGAACCAACCCTGCATTCCCAGCGTAAGTTTCACTTGGTTAACTACATTTCATAAAGAGGAAAACAAAGTCCCATGAAAGTTAATGAACTGTGCCAAATCTCACAGAAAATCAGAGGCAGAGCCACAAATAGACTCTGCTTCCCCAATTGGGGGGTGGGGTGGAGAGGAGGCTCCAGGCTGGCCTTTGTGGAGAGGCTGGGGGGAGGGGAAGGTTTGAGAAATGCAGGGGAAAGTGGAGTGTTGTCAAGGAGGGATTGACGACAGACTACCTCACCATTACCCAACATTCCTGCCGTGCCTCACATCTTGGAGATGATTTTCACACTCTCTGTTCTTCATGTCAACTTTTTTATAGGTAGGAAAACTGAGGTTTGATGGAATTCAGGGACTTAAACATCTCAGAAAGTGAGAGATGGTGCCAAGACTTGAAGGCTGGTCTTTAAAGTTTAAAAATCCTCAGTCCATGGTGCTGTGTTGCTTGCCTGCCCTCTGTGTCCCATGATTTCAAGGCCCGTGGAAGTCCTTCTGCTACCTGCCTCCTGGTGGAGGTGTCAACCATCCAACTAGGGCCTCCCACCCTTAGCACGTGGCTCTGATCGAAACAGAAAAGTCCTCTTGAGAAAGGGAACCACTGAAGTTTTCTTATTCCTTGGGGCAAACGAACTTCCGAATAATTTTTAGTTTTTAGTACATTTTTGTTTTATCCTGAAATTTAGACTTATCATTAAATGGATTGCTTCCCGAAGGGCACAGCAGTTCCATGGTTAGCTGTAGCTAGATTGCCAGGTTCAAACCCCAGCTGTGGCTTATGCTACCTGTGTGAACTTAGGAAAGTACTGAGCCTCTCTGTATCTGTTTTCTCATCTGTAAAATGGGCGAGAACAATGGTTTCTGCCTTGCAGGAACTGAAATAAAACTGAAAATGAGCCAACACACATGACGTGTTTACGATAACACATGGTGCACAGTAAACACTAAATGTTAACTATTGTTGATGTTAATGACCACATTAACTTCCACTTCACAGGGACTCTTGTCAAGCACTGGCTGGGGGGGGTTTTATAGAGAACAGTCTCAGAGAGGTTAAGCCCGTGTGCCCAAAGTCACACAGCTAGGAACTGGCAGACCCAGAAGTCCAACACCAAAGCCTCGTAAGGAACCGCTCCTGAATTCTGGGGGTGGGTTTTGATACTGAGGGCACTAGAGGAGTGAGCAGAGATGCTCCCCCATGGGCAGCAGATGAGGTCAGGACTACAGTCATGCTGAGACGCCAGGCTGAAGCTTGGGAGGGAGGGGAAGAATGGAAGGGAGGATGAGAAAGCACACACTAGGCTTCAGCCAAGTCAGAGGCAGGCCCCGCTCACGGCTGACATGGGAATGCAGGCAGGGCCGGGCACACAGGGA
This sequence comes from Enhydra lutris kenyoni, assembly GCF_002288905.1. Classification (NCBI taxonomy): domain Eukaryota; kingdom Metazoa; phylum Chordata; class Mammalia; order Carnivora; family Mustelidae; genus Enhydra; species Enhydra lutris. Next base: position 3,476,743 of record NW_019154104.1, read on the forward strand.
CTCAAGGCCCAGGGAGATGTGTCTGGTAGTCTAGGGTAGAGGCCTACAGGGCTCATGGGGTCTGTGGGAGGCCTTCTCCAAAGGAGAGGCCTTGGCTTGGTCTCCCCTCCCTCAGATACTGGCACAGTCAGGGACCACAGTTTGGCCACTAGGACCCTATTCCTGCCCCCACCCCCACAGAAGCAGCTGCCTTTATGGGGAAGAGGGCACAGATCTGATCCGCAGATCAAGATCTCCCAGGCCACAGAGAAGTGGGGCTGAGCAACCTGGGCTGGTGTAGGTCCCTGGGTGATGGTCCTATGTCCCCCACCGAGCTCTGTGGAGGCTCCATGTCCAGCTCAGACTGGATGTAATGGGTCCCAAAGCTGGAAGGTCGTCTGGGGTTGGTGCGTCAATGCCCTCATTCTGAAGACCCCAAGTTACGGCCAGCTCTGGGCCTCACTTCAGGGATCTCAGGGCATCCAGCAGAAAGAGCTGTTCTCCCTGCCACTTGTCACTGTGTGTCAGTGGGTGGATGGTCAGCCTCTCTGAGCCTCTTCTGTGAGATGGTGGGGAACTGTACCCCCTCACCCACCTCTAGGAACTGTGGGGAGACCAAAGGAAAGCAGAAAGTACAGAGCTTACTGCCCAGCCTCTGAGGGCCTTGTCTGAATTTGGAGGCCCTGGGGAGCATGAAATTAGAGACCACTAATCCCAGAAATACCGAGAAATAACACTCACTGGCTCTCACGCCCGCCGGTATGCCCTCTAGCCTTAAATATTCCGCAAAGCCTGCAATGACAGGGTGGGGTGGTTGGGTTCCTGCTGTCTGAAAACCATGCAGACCCAGCCACTGGCCTCCTCCCTCCCCTTCCTTCCTGCCACCCCTGGCATCCTAGAGCCTACATGCTAGCTTAGTGGAGGGCCCTCTCGGCCAAAGTCAACGGTGGCACCAAAGGACAGCACTTCAGAACTGGGCAGACTTGGAGCCAGCCCCAGTCATGGCACCTACCCACCTGAGTCCCAGTTTGTCCATTTGGGAAACGGGGATCAACACCAGCCACCCAGTAGGTCATGCTGAGCCAGCCCTTGGCTCCCATGCCAACCTCCCTCTTCTGGTGTCTGCAGAGGCGTCTCCCAGGTTCCCTTGCAGCTCCAGGTCTGGACTCAAAAAAGCCCCCCTCAAATCTGAGAAGAATGGATGTGGGGCGAGGTTGCCTTTCAGCTGTTCTAGATGACTCCTATCTAGCAGGATCCCTGGATACTGGGATTTGCCAAGGGGGGTCCGAGCCTAGGCACTAGCTGTGTGGATATCCAAAGGTCTGGCCACCATCCCTGTGCCCTGTTTGTGCTGCTGTGGGGGCTGAGACCCAGCTGTGGCAGCAGCCCCCTGGCCCCTGGATCACAGCTCTGACAGGGAGACCTGGAACTCATGGTTCCGTGGTGTCCTGGTCCACACTGCCCTGATTCTGATGTGGCAGCTGTGGAAGCAGGTGTGGTGGGGAGGCTCTGGGGTCGCTCCTGGTGCCCAGACTAAAGAAAGTGTCCTTCCCATGATCACATAAGGCACCTACCTCTGGGTATTTTTGTTTTCCTGTGTCTCAGATGGGCTACACCCTGCATCTCCTGATAACGCGAGAGGCAGCAGTCATGGGTCCCACAAGGAATGTAGGCGCGCATGTGCGCAGACGGTCCTCCCTCAGAGCTACCTTCTTGGGGGCCACCAATGCCTCGTTGGCTAGCACAGTGAACGGACTGGGGCCAGCCACCTGGCCTCTGGGCACATGGCATTCTCTCTTGCTCTCCAGACCCTGGAATTCAGATGCGGCACCAGCGAGCTAGGGTAGGGGGCTTGGGACGGTCATAGGCCACTCTGGGGTCCACGCGAGGCCACAGTCTGCCGTGTGGACTGACCGAATCTGCGAAAGCCAGTCTGACAGGCATCTGTGGAGAAATGAAGACAAGGACCAGGAAGAGTCCTGACACCTCCAGAAGCCCCACGTCCTGCCCCTGGAGGCCTCCAGCTGTTTCTGTGCCCTGGGATCCATGACACATCCCTATAGCCTTACTGTCCAAAAAAGGTCCCCCTGTATCTTGTGGGAACTTGTGTGGTCTTTGTGTTGCCAGCACGTGAAGAGGCTCTGGGACCCCGGAACAGGACAGGTCTAGGTCTCCTCACCCCCACACTCCCAGCATGCACCATGCTGGCCTGGCGGCAGGGACCCCACAGAGCAGCAACTGGGGTAGACGGCCTGGATGCCTGGTTCTTTCTGGTCTAGGCTGCCCCTTGGGAAAGCCTGTGCCCCCTCTCTGGGACTCGGCCTCCCACTCTGTAGAAGGAGGTGGCAGGTCTTTAATTCCCACCCTCGCTTCCGATCCTAGTGTTCAGACACCTTTTGTCACGAACCACAGGGACCTGGAGGAAAATGGTTTCCACTTAGATTAAAAAAAAAAAAATTGGGCTTCTTTCTCCACTATGTTCTATTATGTTTTTTCTAAACCACCCATAGCCAGAAAAGTGAAAATAATCCAAATGTCTAGCAACAGATGGATATCCATACAAGGGATTAGTCAGCCACACAGAAGAACGACGTACCAACACAGGCTACCACACAGATAAACCTTGAAACGATCCTGAGGAAAAGCAGCCAGTCACAAAAGGCCACCTACGACACGATTCCATTCCTATGAAATGTCCAGGCAGATAAATCCAAAGGGACAGAGCAGTGGTTGCCAGGAGATGGGGGGATGTGGGGGAGGGATGGGGATGGTTGCTGGGGGGGAGGGGTGGTAGAGAGCGGCTAGAGTTGATGTGACAGTTACACAGCTCTGGGCATCTCCTAAAACCCACCCTTTGTATACTTTAAAGGCGCAAGCACTAGGGCAAGTGAATTCTAGATCAACAATGCTGTTATAGGGTAGGAATCGCGTGCCTAGCACAACGAGCAACGTGTGGAATTGCTGAATCACCGTATGACACACCAGAAACGAACACCGCATATTAATTACACTGGAGTTAAAATGTAAAAAAAAAAAGTTGTTACATGAAAACAAACAAACAAACAAAATGCTCCGCCAGTGTTCGTTCTGATCGGGCTGTGAACCGACAGCTCAGCAAGGGCAAGGACGCTCCCTTGAAATCCTGACTTTGACCTATGAGACCTCTTCTCTGGCGGCTCCAGAGATGAGGCAAGAATGCGAAGCTTTCCGCCCTGTAGCGCCGCGTGCCTCTGGGGGCCTGGGACAGACGGGCATCCTGTCTGGACCGTCACATGTACACGAGCCCACGGCACCTGGATTCTCCGCCGCATTCACAGATGGGCTGAGGGGCTCCGAGGCGAGAACGTGCCCACTTTCTAGGGCTTTCTAGAGCTTCTAGAGCTCTATTTTGGCAGCGCACCCCCACCCTTGCCCCCTCTGGGTTTAAAGAGGCCAAACAGACCACTCTCATCCCACCTGGGACAGCCTGCTCTGGTGCCACATAGCAGCAGGGAAGATGGCCTGGTATGGAGAGAATAAGCCCTAAAAACATCCCCAGATTTCCAGATTGCCTGTACTGAATGTTATCCTGATAAAGGAAGAAAAGGTAGAGCCATGCCATCCAAGGCCTGAGGAGGGCACGTGTGAGGTCCCCAACACTTTATGCCCCCCACACACGTTTGGCAGTCCACTGGCTGGACTACAGTGCTGGTCCCTGAGCACGTCTGCCATGAGAACTCCAGCGTGCAGATCGTGGTCTGCCCCTTCTGCCTGGATGCCCTCGGCAATTACACCTCTCTGTGCCTCAGTTCCTTCACATGGGAAATGAGGAGCATAGCACCCGCCTTCTAGGGTGTCATGTAGACTCGGTGGGTGGCTACGTGAAAAGCCCCCTGCCTGGCCCATAGTAGGTGATCGGTAATTTTTACCTCCTGTGACTGTTCAAGCCCCTCCAAGGATGTAGACTTTGGAGAAATGCACATTCATGCCAGTCTCTCCACTGACAGGAGCGGCACAGCCTCGCAGATCCCGGATGCATATACCTGAGGTCACCTGCCAGCTGTCGGACAGCCCGGGGGCTCACGGTCCAGGACTCTGCTCCCCAGTGGGCCAGCCTGTGATGGTGTTCACAGCTTGGGGGACACAGGATGGAAGAGGGGATTCCCCCCATTTAAAGGCCATGTGACTCAGGAAGTCACTCAGCCTCTCAGGGCCTCAGTTTCCCTCTGCAAAATGGAGATAAAGATGATGCCTCGTCTAAAGGGTGCTGTGAGGAAAAATAAAATGCTCAGTGCACACAGGTGGGACAGCACAGTGGTGAGCAGGGCTGCACACCCGGACCCCTCCCCTCCTCCTAGGAGCTGGGTGACTGCGTGAGTGGCTCAGCGTCTCTGCCCTTTCCTTCCTTCTCTGCAGAATGGAGAACATCGTCTCCACCTCATGGGAGGAGTCAATGGAAGCAAAAGCACATAAAGCTCTTAGGACAGGGCATAGCACCCGGAAGTCCCCAGAGAGCCCTGTAAGGATTCCTGACTTTTCACTCCAGGCCTGACCTATAGCAAGTCCCCAGAGCCATCATGACAGTGGCAGACGTGAAGGCCAGCATCCCCGTACATGATGGGATTCCCTTACACTTCGGCAGGCAGAAGAGAGGAGTCCCGTTGACCCCCTGGGCTAGTCAACCCACAAATCAGCCACAAAACAACCTGCACTATGGGCTTTCCCTGGCCAGGATGGGACTCAGGGTCTCCCGCTGGCAACCTCAGAGCCATTCCCTGGGGTTGCAGACCACAGTTTCCATAGGAGAAAAAGCTTCTCTCCTCTTGCTTCTCCCCCAGACAATGGCTGGCCTGGGGAAGCCTAATTACCAGCCTCTGTGGCCCAGAGTGGGAAGAGCAGGCTGCCCCGGGTGTCCAGCAGGCCAGGTGAGTGCCAGGACCAGGCTGCTGATGAATGTCCCCAGGCTACAGTCCACATCCTCGTGATCCTGAATGGGTGAGAGAGCCCGGGGGCCACAGGCTGGGGCCACCTCCTCCACCTGTCCACTGTTTTGGAAAGGAAGACGAATCGTGACGTGTATCCTGTAGTGACATGCCTGCATTTATCCAGCACACCTGCAAGCTGGCTAAGGACGGGGACCACGGCTGTCCTGTTCCCACCCACATTCCCAAGTGGTGGGTACAGTGGTCTCGTACCCAAATAGTTCCTGAAAAGAGGGATCTTATTGGCAAAGTGCCCAGAGGTGGGTACCTGGCACATAGCAGGTGCTTCTGGACCCGCAGGATGACCACGCTCCAGGCCTCCAGGGATCCTGGCCCCTGTGACTCTTCCAGAACATAGCTCGCGGTCCAAACATGGGGAAAGGTGTGAAAAGCCAGATATAACAGAAACCATGTGATTGAAGCCCATAATCCAAACGAGCATTTCCCGCACACCTACAATGTGTCCGTTGGTGCCCAGAGATGGTGGTTAAGTACCTTACACACTACTTAGAGTGTAAGTGCTTACACCCTGGGGTGTAAGCGCTGTTGCCCAGATTCTGGGGCTGAGGCACAGGTTCAGGGAGGTGAAGCAGTTTTCCCAGTGCTTCCTGCCGGGAAGGAGTAGAACCAAAACTTGAACTCAGGACTTCTGGACTCCATAGCCTGCCTCCCAGGCTGCCCCTGACCCCACAGAAGGACTGTGCACAGAACTGGCAGGCCCCGATTCATCCCGCCACAGCAGAAAGACTAGTTCCAAGCTGACCAGAGGAATGGCTCCTTCTCCCCTCCCATCCCCACTGCTGCTACCACTTTCCTCACCCCTGGTGACTCCTTCTGGGGCCCAGCTTAGGGGATGGCTAGATCCCTCTGGCCCATAAGTGCCTCCAGGGCCATTGGCAAGCCTCGGATCATGGTGAGGCCCCCACCAGAGAGGTGGTCCAGGGCCTGGTGCCAGACCCACAGAATTCCTCACAGGTGCTGCATCCCACCGTCTAAGTTCCTTTAAACCTCTATCCACACCGGCCTCACTTCCGTGGCCGCCATGCGGGTCTAAACGGCAAGTCAGAAGGAGGCAAGTCAGAAGCCTACAGCCACAGGGCCCCCTTTTCACACCCCAGTCCTTAAAGAAGGTGAGCAGAGGGAAGAGGAGGAGGAGCAGGAAGTAACTCGTGGTTTCCAAGGGCAACACCTGGACACACATCCGCAGGGACACAAAGGGAGAGGGAGTTTTCCACAGGGACGCAGGAAGCCCGGCCTGTTCCTGAGAGCAAGAGGCAGCAAGCTCCGGGCGGAAGCTCCCAGCATTTGGCTCTGCTCTGAGCTGAGCCCCGGGGAACGTCCTGGAACCTCTGGCTGGAGGAGGACAGTGGACCAGCTGTTGCAGGAAGCGGGGGGCTGCCAGGCAGGGTCATGCTCCGGGCCAGAGTACTTCAGGTCCACAGAGCCTGGGAGCTCCCAGGCCCAGGGCTGGCAAGATAAGCAGCCTTTGAAGCCCCCCAACCCACCCCAGTCCCAGGGGTTGAGCCCCCCAGACAGAGTCCTGCAGGGAGCTAGACCCCATTTCCCACGGCCACTTGTCTGAGAAGCTCCAGGTCCCCAGGACAAAACCAAGGGAGGGATGGCAGGCCTTGGGGTTCACCCAACCCAGTCCTACCAAACTCAAGGGTGCGAAGAAACGCAGAGATGAGTGGTCCTTACACGTGGCTGCCCAGAATGGCATGTCCCTTCTTTGCTTTCCTGCCAAGCCCTGAACAGTGGGCTGCACCCGTACAAGGGTCCACACAAAGTGGCCAGGGCAGGGTGGTGGTTGGGGCCCCATCAGGCCCCACACCCGCCAAGTGGGAACTCTGTCACACACTTCCTGGGACTGGAGAAGACAGCTCACAGTGTGGGAACTCCTCCCCAGAAAGCTTGGCGGGGCCACAACCGCCTCTCCCTCCACATCCCAGCCCCCGCTGCATCTGGGCTCTGGTCCCTGAGGAACTGAAACCCTGGGGAGCCCACTGCCCCGAGTCCCCATGCTCACCCTGTGTGGACGCGGGAGAGGAAGTGGGCTGCTGGTGTTACAATGAACGGCTGTGGGGGACTCGGGGTTCCTGACTCCAGGCCTGTGTCTGGACTGCTCATGAACAGAGAAGTGAAAAATGCTAGGCAGGGTAGGGCCCCGTCCCGGCTTTTCAGACTTGGAGCAGGTTCTGCTCTGGGGGGACACACTGCCCTCCTGGGATCTGGCTGCACAGGAGAAGGCCACCCATTCTTTCAGTGGCCCAGACCTGGCCCAGGGGCCAAGCTCCCACCTAAATATAGTGTGACCTTTAGCCTACAAGGCAAGCTACATGAGCATGACCTCTACTCCCCAAAGTCTTCCAACAGGTGTGCTGACGTGTCAGGGATGTGTCCGACACAGCTCCCCTGACCCCTCTGGTCGGCAGGGAGGTCCTGGCGGGGGTTGCTAGACCCCAGGGCTGGGCCCCTCTGTGACGTCAGTGAGGAGAAAAATGTCACTTTCCCGGTCTGCCCTTCATGTGAAAGCAAGCTGGGAGGTACTCACAGGGATCAGCACCTCCTAACCTAGCCAGTTCCTAGGAATCCCCCAGAGAAGATTAGAAAACACTGATTCCTGTGTCCTGTGCCAGTCTTTGAAATGTCCGTGTTTCAGAACCAGACCCTGAATTTTGGGGAGCACCAGGTAGCTGTAAGCAGCGTGCCCCCCGGAGACTCCGACCGAGGAACCCCGAGGCAGCCCTGTGATCCCAAATGGAGCCTCTATATTCAGGATGAAACCATAATGGCAGAGTATCCCAGCCTGGCTAGGCCCCCCGCCATCTACTTGGGGGCAGGAGTCTTCCCTTAACACGGGGATGAGGGACTGGACATCCCCTCTTCCCACAGAGCCATCTCTTAAATTACATGCTCTGTGATCCTGATGCTAAACACAGAATTCTTTTCAGAAAAACATCAAGTTCCAGACTTGAAAATCCTGGAATTCTGCTCCCTCTCGGGATGGCAGGACACTGAGGCAAAAGCTCTGAGGCCAGGGCCTTCATCTCCCACCTAGGACTCAAAGGCCTGCACAGAAAGCTGGTTAAAAAGGAAGGTACACTGTGTATGTCTGGGGTTCCTCTTGCATCTGACCTCGCTGGACAGATACCTGCTAATCCCCTCCCGTGTGTCAGGCAGGAGTGAAACAGACAAAGATCCCTGCCCTTTGTGGAGGTGACATTTTAGCTGGGGGAGACACACAAGGGGGGAAAAATATATATATATATATATATATATATATATAAAATATTTCACTCTGCCTGCCTCTCTGCCTACTTGTGATCTCTCTCTCTGTCACATAAATAAAATCTTTAAAAAAAAATTTCAAACAGCGTTGTCAGGGAAGGCCACCCCGAGCAGGTGACCTTTAAGTAGGGATCTGAAGCAGGGGAGAGAGCAAGCCCTATGGCCCATGGGGGAAAGTGCATTCCAGCAACAGGCAAGTGCAAAGGTCCTGAGGCAGGGCAAAGAAGTGTGTTCTAAGTACAGGAAAGGGGCCAGTGTGGCTGGAGGAGAGGGTGCATGAAGGAGAAGAGCAGAAGTTGAGGTCAGCAAGTAGCTGGCAGTCAGAGGTCACTAAGCTTCAGAGGTCACACTCCAGTGAGATGGAGGAAGATAAGGGCTTATGTACAGGTAGGAGATATTGTCAAATGGAGGAGGTATAACTGTCTGTGGGTAATTTCTGGCCTTAGAATATCCTGTCAGTGAATGTTGGGTGGGAGAATCAAACCAGGTCTGTGAAAATAACAGCGGTGGTTGCTTTTTCTTACTGCAAAAGAAAGACCAGTTGCCCTGGGCATTTAAATGCAGTCACTAGGGGTTACTAGGGTTCCCTATATCTCTAGCTGACCTGCTATCTGGCACATGCCAGTGACCTAATGTCAACCTATCGCACAGCCTTCCCCGGCCCTCGTGGGTCCAGGTCTCTGACCTGAAGACCTCAGCTTAGCCCGAGGGCCCCGCACCCCCAGAACTCACCAGGCATGGAGAAGGGGGACAGGAAGGCAGACTCAACTGGCTCTGGTTCTGGGGGAGGCGGCGGCGGTGGGGGCTGCGGCTCCTGCTCCCGCTGCGGGTCGCTGGGGTTTTCCACAGGAACATTCCCATTCTCAATGTTTTCGTGTCTCCCGTTCTGAAGTGGCTTGCTGTTGGCACCGTTCGCTGAGTTGATCAGTCTCTGCCGCTGTGTGACAGGAGGCAAGTCAGATGCCAAGACATGGGACAAAGTGTTCCATGGTGGTTTGTTCCTTAGAGATGCACAGCCCTGAACGGCTTCTGGAACGCCATCCCTGTGCTCCCTGAGAAATGGCCCAAGAACCTCGGACTCCAACTTAGTTTGCTTGTTTCCAGGTGGACTGATACTGGGAAAGCCTTTGGGGCCTGGGCAAAACCTGGGCCTCCCCTTCTTAATGCCAACCAGACCACCTAGCCCCTGACTCTGGAAGACAGTGACCATTCCAGATCCTTCACTAGACATTTATAAGCTGCCTGAAGATAGCCACAGGAAACATCCCACATCATTTTTTTAAATGTTTAATTTTTTTCAGGTCTGTTGTGCAAAAAGACACTCAAATGAAGCATATAGCTCAATGACGTTCTCCATCAAGGTGTAGACCATTTCCAGCCCCACAGAAGAGTCCCTCAGGCACCTCCCTGGTTTATATGCCCCTTCTCTCCAGAGGTAACCAAGGTAACTGCTATTCTGACTTTTATAAACATCAGTTTGCTTCTCCTGAACTTGAACTTCATATAAATGGATTCAAATAATATGTATTATTCTATGTGTGGCTTCTTTCACTCAATATCTGTAAAATTCATTCGTGGTGTTGCCTGACTGAGTAGCTATTTTTCATGGCTGTCGACTATTCCACTGTATGAATAACCCATGATGCATTGTGCAGTTTCCCTTCTTTTATTCTTATGTTCCTATGAAGAACACTGCTATGAACATTTGTGCACCAGTCTTTTTCTGGACAGAATGCACTTGTGTCTTTCGTGTATTTGGGAGTGCAATTTCTGGGTCACACAGCACCTGCATGCTGAACCACGTCACACTCGTATCAGCAATGCATTATAATTTCCTTTGTGTCCTGTTCTGGTCAGCACTTGACCCTGGCAGCCCTTTCCATGTGAACCATTCTGGTGGGTGTGTGATGGTATCCAGCCATGGCTCGGCATTTCCCCACCAACCAACGATGCTGAGCACTTTACTGGGTCGCTGGCCACTGGGATGGTATCTGCTGTCCCAGTGCTTTGCCATGTCTAATGGGTAAGTCCTGAACCAAACTGTCCCCTTCCCGGCCCCATCTTATAGTGACTGACAAAGGCTGCCTCCCTTCCACACGCAGAAGCTGATCTTCCTCACCAATTCCATGGGCTTCTAGAAACCAGGGAAAGGCAGAAGCCACGTTTCTAGAAATCAACAGGTTTCCATTTTCCTTTGCCTTTGCCTTTCCCCAGCTCGCATTCATTTGGTTCTGATTTTAAATACCCATGTGTCAGCCTGAGTTAGGCCTTGGGGGTAAGGACTGTCACACAATGGACAAATATAGACCCCTCCCAATTCTTTGCCAGGAGACTAAGAGTGCATGAATGTGTCCCCAAAGCACTATTATTTCTATCTGTGTGTCCAATGCCTATCCTCATGGTTACCTGGAAGTTAAAACATCATTATTAAAATACATGTTATTTCTCTTTAAAAACAACAACAACAACAACAACAAAGGAACTGACCGTTTAACTGCCTTCATGTTGGTTTTAGGTAGGGACTCCTAAATCATGAAGCCTAGGGTGGGATGAAAATTTTAAAATTCTTTTTTTTACAAGTGTGTTCACAACACTTAGCCTACCAAAAGAGCAAAGAGATCTGTGTCTGAGACAAAAGCTCAGATGTGGAGTCATAATAGTTTGCTACCCAAGTAGCAAACCTAAGTATTATTAAATGACAGGTGATTCCTATAGTTAAACAAAAAACCTGTTTATGCAAGGACAGAATTGTAAGCAGGGAGGCATGACTTAATGGCAACATGAATGGTAGCAATGGAAAGGGGTCATGATTCTAGCTTAATATCAACAGAGCATTGTACCTAGAAAAATATCTAAAGTTACCTGAGGTTGTATTAAAAGAGGCATAGATTATAACACAAAGGAGGTGATGGATCCACATGCTGGGAGAGACAAACTGGAAGATGGTAATGACAGGAACCCTGTTGCATCAGGGAGGGTGGGAGGTTCTAAGAATATTTCAGTTCAAGGAGAAAATCAGGGGGTGGCGATGTTCAAACAGTTACCACTTGGAAGAGGCAATTATAAGCAACTCAAGCAGGGGCTGAACATTATAGAGGGAATAAAGACATAGAAAGAAGGGTCTGAGAAGGTGGACTCACTGACCCCTGATAATCTATGCAGTCCTATTTTTGCAGTCTAGGTGCAAATTTGGGTGGGAATCCCTGTTCTGCGCTCATACTAGCTGTGTGGCTTTGGGCAAATTACTTTGCCTCTCTGAGAAACTGGAAATCTCATCATTTGCTGCAGAAGGTCATTAAGAGGTAAGATATCCTGCACCTGGCTGGGCCTCAGCAGTCGAATGGACCAGCTCAAAATGACCAGCACCCAGGTGTGAGATGCATGGAAACTGAAGGTCGGGGAGATTCGGAGCGCCTTGGCAACTCACTGCAGGGGCTCTGGGTGAGAACAGCCAGGTGCAGCGTTTGAGTGAAGGAAAACCCCTCACACCCCCTCTCCCATACACCTGCCCCCAGCGCAAACCCCTCTCAGCTGCTCTGTCCTCTCCGGTGAACAAACAAGGGCATCCGTACCGCAAGCACTAGACTCTATCACGGCTTAATTGCGGCTTTGCAAACATCTCTAACATTTTGGAATTAAAATAACTGAACATTCTAATGAGACCCAGGGTCTTAAGAAACAACTTTGAAACTGGGCATTTGGGTTTTATTTTTCCTCCCCCCACTCCCATTCTCTGATGAAATTACCCCAAGACACAGCTTTGCTTCCATGCACAGTTTATCGGTTGTGTGCCGCTGAAATTTTTAGTGCTGTTAGCATCTTCCCAAACATTCTCATTAAAAGAAACTGAGACCCAGGAAGATCAAACCAGTTAGTGGCTAATGGGAGATTAAAAGCCCATCTCCTCTCCCAAGCCCAGCCTCTCTGTATCCCTATGCTCCCTGCCAGGGCACTCAATCCCAGCCTGGTGGTGGGGGGAGGGGGAGGACGCAAGGTCTTCCCAGCAGCCTAAAACATCTGGGGTGGGTGACCATCAATATTTTACCAGCTCCTCAAAACCCCAATGATTTCCCTGGTGGGTCTGCCATGAGAAAGCTACCGTGAACCCACATCCTTCAGAGTTGTCCTCACCTCCATTCAGTGGGTACAATTATGCTCACGAAAGATAACCAGGATTCAGTAAAATTTCACCAATTCCTATTTAACTGACCTGGGTCAAAAGGATTCAGAATGATGCAGCATTTGCAGTGTTTCTCTTTCTTTCCATATCTTCCACAGGGAGGACGTATTATACACAAAAGCAGAAATGTTCAAAATACAGAACTTTTCAGCTCTGGGCGATATCATTTCTGCGTACCTCTGACATGCTAACCACGGGTTATTAGTTATCAAATTTCCAAGCTCTCTGAGAACTACCTGGGTGTGAGGGTAAGGACTTCAAACTCCCATATGCACATATGTGGCCTGGAAGAAAGTTGGAAAGCCATTAGAGTGGGGGCATCTTTGCTATAGTTTCTGGACAGGAAATAGCACTGATTTTTTTTCCCCCCAAGTGAGAAAGAGGGCACAAACTTCAAGCAGAACAGGAGGGTGCAGAGTGAAAAGGAAGTGCTCAGGGGTAAGTGATCTTCACCAGTGTTCTTGGTTTTCTCCTAGTTGTTCTATCTGTAGAGAACAAGTGTGGGCTCATCTTTTTTTTGTCCTAAAGAACACTTTAAAGAAACAACCCATACTTCCAGCTGGCCTTTCTTCACTTAGCTTTCCTTTAGTGCCTGACAAAAGTCTCAGTGGCACATCTTAGAAATTGTACTTGATTTTGCTGCCTGCCTTGTGCCACACCTCTGGAGAGGATCGTGTGCTGCTCGCTGGTAACGTTTGGGCCTCCTTGCATAGCAGGGACAGCAATAAAGGCCAGTCTGGCTGAGGACATCCTGGTGGCCCAGCACCAGCCCGTGTCTTCAAAGCACAGCAACACACCCAAGGTCACTCACTCTTAGTGCACTTGACGCAGACTGACCTCATTAATTATGATCCTGCTGGCCATCCGCAGTCGGGTCCTGGGCCCAAACTTGTTGGTGATCATGATGCGTAAGCCCGCCTCCGGGAAGCTGAACTTGGGAGGACTGGAGCTCATGACCTCGTCCACCATCACCACTGGGTTTTTGCTGTACTGAGGCTCCTCCTTCACTATATTGAGCACAACCCTATGATTAGTGCTGAGATCTCCCTTGCGAATGACACCCCAGCACTGGGCTGGCTGACCTCCCCTCACACTGCAGACCTCCTGGGGCTGTGGTCTGGGCAGCTGCCAGGGGACTGCCTGCCAACTGGGAGTGTTAGCCAAGGCCCCGGGGTCCCATGCTACAGGATGCCTCACGAGCAAACGCTTCACATCTAGCCCCTCTGCCAGGTGATGCCCCCTCTCTTTGGGGTCCATCTTGACTAAGGCCTCTCAGTTCCTCGTCTGCACCTCAGTGGGGGGCCTGGCTACAATTCAGACAGGTTCCCTGCCCCCTCCTAGCCCATGACGGCGAGGGGACCTTTCTTCCCCTCTGTTGACAGAGGCTCAGATAAAACTCTGGATATTGACAAGGGCCCTCCAGGATGGAAAATGCTAGAAAGCACCAGATAGCACGGGCTCTCAGCTTCCCATCAGGCCACCTGCTCCGTTTGAACAACCATCTCCACCTGGCGGAGAAGGATAGGGGCCTGGCAGTGAGGGCAAGGATGAGGACCACAGGGGCTGGACGAGACAAGAGAGACCCCAGAGGAAAGCCTGCTTGCTGAGGGCTGATGGCCACATCCCATGTCTCCGATAAAACATACACCCTCCAGCAGGGAGGCCACAGTCTCTGACCCTTTGCTTTCCACCTCCCCCCGACCCCCATCACCCCAAGAGGCTAAAGAGTAAGTGTCTCCAGGCCTCAGGGCTCTTCCTTGCCAGCTTCACAGGCTCGCTCGGGGCTGGCCTCCCAGGGGGATCTGACATGTAACTCCGGAGCCCTGGGGAGGCCACGGATGGAACTGCTCAGGAACACAGCACACAGAAGCAGGTGGTTTTTCCCTCTGGGGAGACTGTCAAAGCGGGTAGTCCTGTCCCTCTACACTGGTCACCGGCTCCTGGAGAGCGGCCTTTCCCGGCAGGAGTAGCCAAGAGCACACCCTCGAGAGAGTTAATGGCACCGACACGAGCAAATGCACACCCGACACGCACACCCTCACCAAACAGGCAGCAAGGCTCAGCAGACAGGAGGCATGGAGGTTAGAAACGAAGCCAGGAGGACCCCGCATTTGTCAGGACAGACGCTACCCTGTAAGGAGGTGTGCGCTGGAGGTCCTGGTTTGTTTTGTAATCCGTGTGTTATCGCTTGGGTGAAAGCAGATTACTTACAGTTCAGAAGAGAAGAGTTAAGGAGACAAAGCCCAACAGAGATTGCTAGAGGTGATTAGCGTGCGGTGGGCGCAGAGAGCCTGGGGCAGCGTTCTTGATGGTGGCCAAGATGCCAGGGGGTTATTTGAAGGAGGAGTTAGTAGAGGGGTTCCTGCTACAGGGGGCTTCAGTGTTCAGGGCTTTGGGAAGGGCCCCTCTCCTGGCCGATTTCTATGGCTCTGGCCCACTTGGAGGAGCAGGACCCCTCACTGCTAGAGAGCTTGAACCACTCCCTCCTAGGGAGGAGACCCGCCCAACCACCCGTAGGCTCCAGGCTCTGTCCTATCTGTAGAACCAGCCCGGACATGCGCATCCCCTGGGGGGCCCCTGGGATCAGAAGGAGGGAGCCTCTGGAGCATCCGTTCATTGAGGCAAAAGCTGTGATAACTGGCTTCCCCAGCGTGGGGGGGGGGGAGGGGGTAGGGGTGGGGTGGGGAGATAGGGAGGACTCTCATCGTGGTGTTGTCACCAAATGGCAGCAGGAGGTGGTATGGCCAAGCCAAGGGGGGCTGCCCGGAAAATCACTCCATTAGAGAATGTTTTTCTGGCAGTTCTTCAGCCCCAGGCCAGGCGTCTGCCTCCTTTCTCACTGCTGGAAGCCCAAGTCGGATCCAGGGCCAGGGCAGCCTAGAAAGTTCCACCATGAGCCTAGCAGTTAGCCCCCGGAGCCCTGGCTGTGAGGCTGTGGCAACCAGCAGAGAAGGAGGACTCCTTCAGCAGCTGGAAAAGGGGAACAGGGGGTACCCTCTTCCTCTGCCCTGGGGACCTTTGCTTAGACCTTTCTCTGCTTTCTTGAGCAGAACTGAAGCGTCATGTGAAAAATTTCTAAGAGTTTTAGAAAAACCCAAACATCTGAACGAAGAACAGAGCAGGAAGATATTATATCCTGCCACCCCCTCAAAATAAGGAAAAAAAAAAAAGGCCCGAGAGGATTTGGTAAAAAGAACCTCATGACCTTTAAAGAACATTTAAGTACATTTTACAAGAGTGGTAGTAACAAGGCCAAACACCTGGGAAGGGGCCGGATTGAACAGTTTGACTTGGCACAGGGAAACACCAAAACTGGTAACAGGAAAAACCAGAGCTGTGTGTGCCTGTGGGCTCTGGACAGGATCCACCAGGCAGCAGTCCTGGGCCTCCTCGGGTGGGTGGGTAGATGGGGACCTGCCCGTAGGCCGAGGAGCAGGGAGGGGGAGCTCTGCCTTGGAAAGACGGGTGACAACTACACCATTAAGAAAGGCAAACTCCTGGGCGCCTGGGTGGCTCAGTGGGTTAAAGCCTCTGCCTTTGGCTCAGGTCATGATCCCAGGGTCCTGGGATCGAGTCCCGCATCAGGCTCTCTGCTCAGCAGGGAGCCTGCTTCTCCCCCACCCTGCCTGCCTCTCAGCCTACTTGTGATCTCTCTCTGTCAAATAAGTAAATAAAATTAAAAAAAAAAAAAAAAAAAAAAAAGAAAGGCAAACTCCTGAGGCCCCCTTCTCAGTCCCTGAGAAGGGTTCCTGCGAACACCTTCCTCCTGCCTCAGTCTGTTTCTGGGGGGACGGTGCCCTGCGGTGACTTACACACAGGGCCCTCCACCAGCCTGGGCTACGAAATCCTGAAGGCTCCATCTCTGGGACTCCCCCGCTCTCAGTTTTCAGCCCTGCAGCCTACCCCCCTCACCCCTCTGTCCAGACCTTTCTCTCCTTGGCCGTTATCCAAATGCCTCCTCCTTGATGAAACTTGGAGGGAGGCCCATCTGCCTCCTTTTCCTATGTTTCGGGGGAGGGGCAGCCCTGTGTCTAATCTTCCAATTTTCTAGACATTTTCTCGGACTTAGATGTTTGGGGGAAAATGAGAGACCTGTGGGGGAGGTCCTACTGTCCTGGGTGTCAAAGGAATGGAGACAGCGGCAGGACAGAGCCCTAGGAGAGGCCCCACGTGGGATGTGGCTATTCTGCAAGTAAGGGATGCTTCCCACGGGACACTAAGGAGGGGCCTCCTGCACGGGCCACACAGGTGGTAGGGAGCTCTTGGGGCTGGCACCTGAGGAATGAATGACCCCCACCACCACCACTTGGAATCTTTCTTCTTTGCCATGAAGGTCTTGTGGGCCCCGGAGCACTAATCTCGGTGTACAAGACTGGGCAGGAATCAGCCTTTGTCCTGAGATGCTGTGCTCAGGGATCTGCAGTTGGAACCTCGGGCCCGCTCTGTCTGTGGAGCTAAAATGCAAACCAGCAGCCACATCCGTCCCTCCCCTCTGCGGAGGTTGTCCTGGAAACAGGCTCTCTCCTGGAGGAGGCTGCCAGGCATTTTGGCGACAGGACACATGGCTACAGCTTCAAGCTCTCCAGGCCTCCCCTCTCTGACCATCAGGGACCAGTGGCGTCTGGCAGCCGGGCCGTAACCATGACTACACTGATCCTCCCCCAACCCCAGTGGGCTTCTTCCTTCTCTTCCATATGGAGACATTCATTCCTCCTTCAAGCACCTGTGACAGGTGCCTCCATCAGGCGATTGCCTGAGACGGGACAGAACAAACTTGCCGGACATCCAGGGCTTGGAGTCCCTACTCAGATCTGCCCCACTAGTAAAGACTAGTGAGGGGCCAAGGAGGACAGATTTCAGCCCCCACACGTCCCAGACATGAGCAAACTGGCCCCCGAGACCACCGGGGCTGTCACAGACCCCATGAAGGAGTGAAAGTCGCCTGAAAGAGGACGTGGCTCTTCTGTAGCCACGGGGAACATGGAAGAAAGACCCTCACGTGGCCCATCCACCTGTCATGCTGGTGAAGGCCTTTACCAACCCTGTGGGTGGGACTGGAGATGCCAGGCTCATCTGTTTTTCCATAATCTTCATTACAGAAACTTGTTCAGGCCTAACCACTCCCTGGGGGCCCAGAACCCCAGACAAGGGAGCCGCCCCTGGGGTCAGGGCTCCCAGGCAGGGCTCTCTGGGGCGGGTCTGGATGTTCCTGCTCAGCTCTGTGGCTGCCCTCCCAGGCCTTGCCATTCCTCTGGTGACGAGACAGAGATCTCTCCAGAACAGAGTTCTCCACCAGAACTGGGCCTGGCATGTGAGAAATCACAGGGAGACCTGAGCCTGCTTTGCCACCCCAAGTCCTCCGCCTCCTGCCACTGGCCTTTTCCGAGGGTCAGACAGGTAATTCGCTGCGTTTCACAGGAGACCAGCAGGCCTGGAACCTTCCTCAGGAGGCTTGGGGGAAAGTCCCCCGGGCATGACTGTTGGCTCTCTTCATCCTTCTCCCTTCTACGCAAACACAAGTCTGAGCCACATCTCCTTGTTTAGGGCCTTGGGACCAAAGGTAAGAGAGTGACAATTTAGGTGGGGTGTGTGTGCGGGCAAGAGAGAGAACGGGCGATGGTTTCAGTGACTCAGCATGGGCCGCTCCTGTCTGCTCAGCCTTACCTCGCCTCAGCAACGGCATGGAGGGATCGTCAGAGCTACTATCACAGTAATCATTACCATCCTCCAGCTCGCTGTTGACGGTATTGCCATTGGCAATGGTCTTTTGTTTGATGGTGAAAAAGGCCTGCATCTTCACATTGTACCTGGAAGTTAAGGCAGGAGGTCAGAGCCTGGGGAGATGCCTGGCACCCCACCCCCACCCCACGCACCCACAGTCAGAAGGCCCTGGGAGTGGCCTGTGGAGGCGGCGAGGGGGAGTGGAGGGCGCTTAGCGGAGCTGACAGTCCCCTGACAGGACCCCGAGAACATTGTGCTGTCAGAGGCCTGCCCCACTGGGCTATTAGTGGCTTCCCTGGGCGGGGGGTGAGGAGGGAGGCATAAGGAACCTCTGGTCCAAGAGCATGACCCATGTCTACCCATACCCGTCCCAAGCCTGTCCTAATAAAGGAAGTTCAGGCCAGTGTCAGAGGCAGGCTCGAAGGGAAGTGTCACCAGGTTGGTCTTCCCTCCCACAGCCATGTGTCCCGCTCCCATGGGCTGCCCGGCAGGCCAGCTTGCATCCCTCACAGCCAGGCACACCCCCCCAGAGAAGACACCATCTCCGGCTCGGACCCCAGGCCACCCACCTCACTGGAAGGTGCTCAGAAAGCGAGTGGTTCACGTGAGGGCAAGCCTCCCGCCCTTGGACAGGTGATCACCCATTTGCACAAAATACCATAAACATCTGATATAAATGTGGGGACTCAGAGTCTCCTAAAAGTCAGTGTTGCTTTTAACTCTTTCTGGGGATATGGACAAGACGACAAAACCTGAAGGGGACTCAGCTCACAGAGAGGTTGTTTTTTTTTAAAACGCTATTTTAACTCTTTTTCGTTTTTAAGTGTCGAACTTGTTGGCACTAATCACAGTCCCAGGACGTGTCGGGTGACTGTCAGCATAATTTACTGTCGGGTTGCCGCATCCCGAATGAGTCTGTGTCCGTTCATCAGTTAACCAGTAACCACCCCCCACGCCCCTGGTAATCTCTAACCTACAAGCTCTATGGATTGGGCTCTCCAGAGTCCCTCGCCCAAGCGGAATCATGCCGTGTTTGTCCTTTTGTGACTGGCTACTTTCACTTAGCACGTTTACAAGGCTCATCCCAGTCTGATGTCCCTGCCTTGTTAGGGCTGAATGATACTCCTCACCAGCACTTTTGAGATCATGCTGAGCCAGGCGGTTTCTGGAGGCGGCAAGCGAACCCAACCCTGACCCAGGGTCTGCACCTTCCTTCCTGAGTGGCGTGCTCTGGAGTTGCACCAGGGGGAGCCCCTGACAGGTGGTACTGTACAAAGCCTGGTGCGAAAGCCGGGCAGCCTGGCTCTTTGAGAAGAGGGGATTTACGGCGACAGTGAGAAAGGGTGGTGCCCCAGGGCAGCAAGGAGCCCCCGGGAAAGAGGTCTTGCTGGCCACCTGTCTTTGAACAGCCCCATCCTCTACCCACCAGCCCAGGCTCCCCTGGTCCACGGGTGGACAGGAGCCCCCAAACAGAGTCTGAGTACCCCAGTGGGTACCCCCAGAGAACCGGAGCTGGCTGGAAGTGGCTGGAAGGTCTGTCATCAGTTTTGTCTGGGCTCTAACGAAAGGCTAGAGCAGGAAGCAGAACAAGGCGTCAGACTGCCCAGCAGGGAGAAGAGAAAAGCTACTTACTTCATGATCAGAATGTAAAACGCGTACAAGATGATGAGAACCAGTCCTTCCCACCTCAAAGAGAGAACAGAGACTGTGGTTAGGACAGGGTGCCTGTGGCCGCGGGGTCTGGGGCTGACGGCTAGGCCCTGGTGGAGCAGGGCAGAAGGTCCTTTGACCCTCCCCAGCCCTGGCCCTGGCAAACAGGGGCGCCATCCTAGGCTGTGGCCAGCTGCCATCTGAAGCCCTCTTGGGGACAGAGAAGGTGAGGGTGGGTTCTTCTCAGCGATGGGGGTCCACAGGGATCAGGCAGCATTTCCACGGGTATCCAGAAAACGGAGGGACCAGGGCCGCCCCATCCCAGGACCCACAGAAGGGAGCAGCCTGGAGTCATACCCACTTGGTCCTAAGAGACCTGTGCGCTCACCAGAGATTCTGGCCCGGGACCAGAAAGGCTGTGGGTACAGGTGGGGAGGGGCCTGAAGAATTGCAGGGAGAGAAGGGCGGGCCTAGGAGCCTGCAGGGCAGGGTTCCGGAGTGGGGCAGGGGCGGGGCCTTCCTGGGACGCTCACCCCGCTCACCCTGCTGTCCAGCAGGTGCAGCACCCAAACCCACACACGTGCAGGGACCTCAGACTACTGAGGAGCCACCCAGCTTAATCTGTCTGGTCATCTGACAAATGCGTGCTGAAGGCCTACTATGCACCAGGCATGAGCTACAGTTGTTTTCGGGAACTCTCCCTCTGCTGGCAGAGCCTACAGCCCAGCAGAGCTGCGGTGAGATGGCGATGACCCCACTGCCGCCGCCCCCAGTCCATCTAGGAGGAGACCCTGGATGTGGAGTGGTTGCCTGGCTCAAAGGGTGGGTTAAGGGCCAGGTGCAGGCCGAAAGCAGGTTTCTCTGGGCCCAGAGCACCCGGCTGCTCATGTCCTCAGCAGACTGAGCACAGTCCCACAGAAAGACACTGACGGGATGTCGACTTTGAATCACCCTCATGAAGAGAACGTCTCTATGGCTTATGGACACATAAAACACTGACACAGTGAAAATGCCAACCTTTCAAGTTTCTGCTTTATGTATCCTAATTAAGGCATCATTTCTTACCTGGAGGTCATTAAGGTGAGTTCCTACGTTTTATTCTGTTTACCTTTGCTTTTTACAGTGAGATCTATATTGCTTTTAAAAAACATTTTATTTATTTGAGAGAGAGAGAAAGAACGAGCACCAGTGGGGGGCAGAGGGAGAAGGAGAAGCAGACTCCCTGCTCAGTTGGAAGCCCAACATAGGGCTTCATCCCTGGACCCTGAGATTATGACCTGGGCTGAAGGCCGATGCTTAACCAACTGAGCTACAAGGTGCCCCTACAGTGAGATCTTTAATTCACCTGGATTCTCCTCTTGCATAAGGTGTGAAGAAGGGATCTGATGTTATTTTGTTCTGCATAGCTCCCTAGTTTCCCCAGCAGTATCTGAGACCCTCTCCCTAACTCACCGCCTGTTGTGACACCTGTCATATCCCCCAGCCAAGAAATGGGCCCATGACTGGGTTCTTGGTTCCACAGTCCATTTTGGCCCATGCCAAAATGCCATACTGTTTTCATTATTTTAGCTTTATAATATGTTTTATTTGGCAGAGCAGGAATGCTGAGGGAAACAATCTTTGTCGCTTTGAAAGTATAAAGACGTGATTGTTTAGAATGATGCCTTTTTACTTTCACAAGGGCATAAGCTCATGTCTGTAGTAGTAATCTCAAGAAAGATTCAACAAACCCAACAAGGAAGGATAGGAACAAAAAATGAACAATAAACAAACATTTAAAACTTACCACACAATTTCTTCATCATATATGAACTGGAAAGCAAAAGAAACAAAGGATGGGGGGCATTATTTATTCCAAAAGAGCACGCACAGACCCTTAAACACTCAGAGCTCACCCATACTGCCTTGTTATTTTTACACAAAGCTGGGCTCCTCTCTCCATCTCTGGGTTTCTTAGCTGCAGGTGACCTTTCCTTAGATGAAACCCATCCTTGCAGATGCTACCATGTGTTAGCATGGGCCTCCCGAGAGAAATGGCCTGTGCTTCATTACACTCCAAGTCACAGGTGGGACCAGCCTGGCAGGGGCCTGCCATCAATAAGGGAACAGATTTGCTGAAATCAACACTCTGAAAAACTGAAAAGACCCCTACCTGTCTATGATACTCGTGTATGTGGAAGGGAAAGGATATCATTTTCCTTTTTTTTTTTTTAAGTATTTATTTGAGAGAGAGAGAGAGAGAGAGTGAAAGCACGAGCAGGGGGGGAGGGGCAGGGAGCGAGGGAGCAGCAGACTCCCCGCAGAGCAGGGAGCCCGACATGGGACTCTATTCCAGGACCCTGGGATCATGACCTGAGCTGAAGGCAGATGCTTAACCAACTGAGCCACCCAGGTGCTTGCTCCAAGGGATATTATTTTCTTAAAAACAGAGTAACCTCTTTGGTGATTCTAAGAGCAAAGGACCCACTTGTACCATTTGAAGGGAGCCCCGGACTCATGGTGAGGGTGCCACGGTTTCTGCGGAGGGCACGGACATTGCCCCACAACCCCACCCAGCATCTCGGACACAGGCACAGATGAATGATGCCCCTGAGGTCCAAGGGAGGAGTCCTGGGACCACCCCCGCCAGGCCTAGTGTGGATGGGAATTTGGAAGGGCTGCACCCACCCACTGACCTTGGAGACAAAGAGGCCCTGTACAGGATGTGGGGAGAAGCCAGGGACCCACGGTGCTCCACTGTCCTGGCTGTCACGGCAGGTCAGCGCACACCGGAGCTGCCATGGGGAGGCCACTTCCGAGAGGGGGTGGTCATCCTGACTGAGCATCCTTGTGAGGCTCCCCAAGCTCCAGGCTCTGAGGAAGTGGCACTGAACAGAGCAGTGCCCAGCGCCCCCCTGGGGAATGTTAGGACATATGTGGGGGATATTTTTATTTTTTACAGCCCAGTGGAGGGCTGTTTAGAGACAGGGACAGGCAGGTGGTGACCAGCCTAGAACATGTGACATAGTCTGTCAGAAGGTTTTCCCACACGTAAAGACCTCTTATTTAAATGTCTGGCTAAAATTCAGACATGTGGTGGCAGCGGGAGGTGGGGGGGAGAGAAAGACCTGAACCCAGAACTTAACTGTGTTGTAAAAATCAAAATACTTTTACACAGTTGTAATAAATATGTAATTTTCTAGTGAGGTAGCAAATGGAGAAACAGGTGGACTTGGCTCAGCCTAGGATTTTATCAGGAGTCACTTATAATTTTGGAAAATCGGATCTTCAATGTCTGCACCCCCCAACAGGGCCCAAGGGGCCCGCCCAGCACCCGGCCTCAGTCTGCACAGGTCAATTTCAGGCTCAGAGATTCTTCCATACGGGGGTAATGATCATATCACCTGGGGTTCTAGCATCTTCTCGACGAAACACTTACCACGGAGAGTTGTAATCTCTTATTATCAAGGACCTCTGTCTTTGATAGTTTGGGCATCATTTGATTCTTTTTTTTTTTTTTTTTTTTTTTTTGAAACTGCATATAGGTATATTGTTTTATCTATGACTTTCCTTTTCGGGGTTGTGTAGACAGGGGTCCCAGTGGTCTCAAATGGTCCTAGTAATGCCCCGCCTGACATTCATGCTGCCGGGCCTGTCTCTATGGCCTGGGCAGCTTCTGACAAACAGAATGTGGCAAAAGCGGTGGGTTACAGCCCCCATGATCAGGTCACAGGCTCCCTTCCATCGTGGCACCTACTCACCCCTTTTCTGAGGGTAGCCAGTCATCGTGGTGAGCACAGCATGGTGAGCAGGCGGCCAGGAAGGCTCAGAGGAGGCCTATCTGCAGGCCTGCGAGGGGACCCCCACCCAAAGCAGATTCTCACTGGGGGAGTCGTGTACCCTGGCCACCATCTGTGCGAAACCCTGAATTCCGATTCACAGACAAGAGCGAGAACTACTTGCTAGTTGAAGCTGCTGAGTTTGGGGGAAATTTGTTACCCACAGATAATTCGTACAAGGGATGGGACTGTCCTATACAGTTGGCTCTAGATCTTGTGAGGTCGGGAACTCTCTGGGGCATATTCCAGAAAATCTGGACACACCACAGTCCTCTGCCCTCATGCCACCGCCTGGACTGAAACGTCTCCTCTTGGGGTGGCACGCGTCTCTGCAGTAGCCTGTGTCTTGTGCTTCAGTGTCATGGGCAATGATGCCACGCTAGCCCTGGGGGGACCGCGGGGGTAATCTCTTGTCACTCTCCCCCAACTAACAGACCCCAGAAAACCTGTTCCAACTCTTCTGCCTTTCTCCATGTTCCCCCAGCGGCCCATTCTGCCTGTCTCCAGCCAGCCACGGTCTCTCTCCTGCTCTGTGGGAAGCAGTGAACCCAGAAACTCTGATTCTCAGGCATCGGGCTCTAACGGAGGCTCTGAGGGCCCCTGAGGAGCAAAGGGCTTGAACTTAACTTCACGGACCATGGGACATGTGCTCTGACGTTTCCAAGGCCTTTCTGAATTCAAGGTGCTCGCTGGATTTGCTCCATAACCGGGGTGTCAGGCACAAGGTTTTCAGGCGAGGGAAGCAGAGTGGAGAGGGGACGGGGACAGAGACGGGCAGGGGGGTAACTCACAGCAATGAGCACGATGACAGAGAGGGTGTAGTACACGGAGTCTCGGCACACAGCCCACCACGTCAGATGGACCACCTGCCAAGCAAAGGTCTGTCAGCTGCTGCTGGCTGGGGAGATGGGGGGTGGTGTGGGGACTAGCTTTCTCACCAGCCCTGAGCCCCGCAGGGACAGGGATGCACCCACAGAGCTCCTACTAACGGTGCCACCGGAAACAAGCCTCTCCGGACTGCTCGAGGCCACCCAGTGCTCTCCATTGTATTTCGGCAACAGGACAAAAGTACACAGTGTTTGTAAGTGAGGGCCTAGCTGTTCCCTCTCCTCTGAGGTAACAACCTGTCTCACAGCAGAAGCCCAGGGTCAAGGCAGAGCCAGATGCTGGAAGCTTCTGGTGGTAAACTACCTCGCTTGGCCAGGTAGGGCCAACTCATGAGCCTGCCTCTCTGGGGGCGAGTGTAATGCCCCCACGGCCCTGAGGACCAGGAAGATGGTCATGGGGTATCAGCAACAGGCCAGCTTCAACCTCCTTGCTAAGGAGGCCAAAGGTAGGCCTCAGATATTTCCAGAATCTAGCTCAGGGTCAAGGTTACAGGAGGGACCTCTCAAAGACCTACTGCTGCTCAGTGAATGCTCACCCTTGGCCCAGACAAGAGAGCCAACCCTGTCCTGCCCTCGGATCCGATGGTGCTGGACGTGGACAGAACGTCAGATGCCACTCATACCTGGGAGGACCCGGGCCTGGAGGGGGAAGCCGACTTGCTCAGCCTCGGTCAGTCAAGGGCACACCCAAGGCGAGGTCCCGGGTTCCCCCACTGCTGTCCCTTATGTCACGCTACGAAGGGAGACAAACCACTGACCTGCCCCGCGAATAATCCACAAACGCCGATTATACACAGGATGTTGAACACCGCAGAGCCCACGATGGTCCCAACGCCAACGTCTCCATGGGTGATGAACACGCCTATAACAGGAAAGGCAGAAACCTTCCTGTGCCGGTCCTGCCCCCGCCCCGGGCTGCTGGGAGGGCTATGTCCCCAACCCCATGGGCGGAGGGAGTTGTTCTCCTCATCACAATGCCTGGGGGGATGAGGGGCATGGCAGAACCGGAGACGAGAAAGTGTCCTGGGCGACCAGCTATCTCCATTCCTCCCAACCCCCCCTTTTAAAACAAAAACAAAAACAAAAACAAAAACACAGCTTTATCAAGATACAATTCACATGCCATAAAACTCACCCATTCAAAGTATATAACCCCGTTTTTTGGTATAGTCACAGAATTGTGCAACCATCACCACAATCTCATTCTAGAACATTTTTATCCTGCCCCCACAAAAGAAGCCCTCTACCCACCCGCCCTTTGCTCTCCCACACGCCCCAGGGAACCCGACTTTACTTTCTGTCTCCCCAGCTCTCCCGCTCTACAGTTGAGAAAACAGAGGCTCAGAGCTGACAAATGCCCTCACTGGTCAGGGGTGGGGGTCTGGGTCCTGTGTCCCCCGCTGGGGGCCTTTCTTACCAATAACAGAGGCAAACAGCTCGGGCGTGGAGCTTCCTGCGGCCATGAAAGTGGCTCCCGCCACATCTTCACTCAGATGGAGCTTCTGAAACAGAAGTGACCACAGACACTCAGGCTGTGAGGTGGGGACAGCGGACACAGTCACCGGACATGCCCACAATCATGGCAAGAGTGGGGGACTGCTGTGGCCAGAGTCCAGCACCTGGGCTGGCCGTTTCACCTCCCGGCACCCTCAGCACATGCCTCCTGCTACTCTGTGGGCCACCCCACCCAGAGTCCCCTGTCCCCTTCCCCTGTCACTTTCTGCTCAATCGCCAAGCCCCTAAATGAGGTCACCTCTCGAACTGTACCCCCAGAGTCAGCTGTTCCCCTTGGACCAGTGGAAGAGTCTTGTCCTCTAATTAATGAAACACAAACCACCCAGTGAGGGTCTGAGGACTATGCTCGTACCTTCCCCACTGGACTGTGAAGGTTGGTCTTTTTCACCTCTGGATTGCCAGTGCCTAACTCAGAGTCTGGGATGCGGTGGCGCTCAGCCAGCAGCCGCCTCCAGGGTCCACGCAGAACCTGGGTACCATGCAGACTTTCCCAATTCAGGGCTGTGGGACCTAGAGGTCCCAGAGGCACAGTCTGGCCCTTACATTCCAGAAGGCCTTCTCCGTGGCAGCCCCGAAGCCTGGCTGCTCACGGACCCAAAGAGCCAGACAACCTAGATCCGGGGATGAGGCTGGATCTCTGATAAGGCACACTCTCCTTGGCAAGGCCATGCCCCAGCCACAGAGGCCCATCCTCTGATCGAGAATATGCTGTTGGGGGCTTTGGATGCTGGGAGAAGCCACAAAGATTCTGGGTCTCCCTGAACCCAAACTTGAAAGCACTTACTCTGTGGTAATCAGAAGGCATCTGGGCAGGGCTCAGTCTCTTCCCGCATCCACATTCCCAAGTACCCTGGGCAGTCTGGGGTCAGCACAACCTCCCTGATGACTTTGCTATAGGAAGCAGTCCCTCAGAGGGGTCGGAGCTCTGGGCTTCTGTCAAGCACTGACCCCCCAGGGCAGAAGCCCGGCCACCCTGACCTCATCCATCAGGAGAGGGTTCCACAGAAAATGATCTGCCATCAGAGAATTTCCGGTATCTTCTAGCACATTATAAACCATTACAAACTCAGGTGAAGGTTCTGTCTTCACCTGAGCTATTCCTTCCTCCTAGAACGCCCTTCCTTGTCCTCTTTGCTTGGAGAAATCCTGACCACTTCAGAAGTTTAGATCAGATACCACTTCCTCCATGAAGCCCTCCTAGGCTTCTCCCCAACAGACACATTGCATTCCTCCTTTTGGCTCTTCAGTCCTTTGATGGCTCTTACTGAGCCCCTTCCAGGGGACTTGCCCATAGGGCCAGGACCATCCCCCTTGCTCACGTCTGTGTCCTTACAGAGACAGGTAACCTGAAGGGGCCTTTCTACTGGGCACTGTCCTGTGCATTGGTCACCCATCCCCAGAGGCCATCTCCTGATTCTCTCCATACACTCTTTCTCTGGCTCAACTTGCTCATTGACCCACAGTTCTGTCTGAGTCGGGGGAAGATGGAGAGATGAGCGAGGGGAGACCGGGGGAGGGGAAGGCCTTTGCACCTTGATGCCACATTCCCCGCTCCTCAGGAGGCCCTATTCTGTGCTCAGCAGCAAGGAAGCCCCTGCCCTAACAAGCTCTGGCCCCAGCTGCAGATGTCACAACAACGGCATGGCTTCAAATAGGTAGGAGATTCCATGGGGACAAAGTGTGCCAAAGCCCAGAGCGGTCTGCACATAGTAGGTGCTGGAAACGGAAGTAGTTATCCTTTCTTGGTTAGCGGTCCAGGGTAAGGCAGAGCAGAGATACACCCTAGAACCTTTAAAAAAATTTTTTTTAAAATATTTTATTTTTAATCTCTACACTCCGTGAGGGGCTCGAACTCACAACCCTGAGATCAAGAGTTACATGCTCTACTGACTGAGCCAGCCAGGCGCCCCAGCACTGGAGTCTTACATGTGAGAAGAGAGGAGACAAGAAAGTCAAAAGCTCACAAAACAATGAGGAGGAGAAAACGTCCACCTGCAAACACTGGACCAAAGGGCATTCTTTGCTCAGCCTCTGGATCCTCCCCCGAGACACGGATCCCCACCTGGTCCCCGCCACCTGCAGCTTGTGGGAAATGCTCCTTAATGGGCAGGTTTAGCTTCACCAGTGACAGCTTGCTGGGAAACCAGAGGTCCTGGGTGCCGATGGCACGTGGGAGAGCAAATCAGGGAGAGAATGGCCCCTGCCGACTCCGCTCTGGGGATGTCAAAGCCAGGCTTTGCCGTGGCCACAGTAAGTGCGTGGCCAGTCGTCACCACCAGAGTGCTCCCTGTTTGGTCCTTCTCCATCTGGCCCTGACGAGTCTCATGTCCTTGGTTGCCCCAGGCTCCCCAGCCCCAGCCTGGCTTTACTGTGAGATCCCAAGACCCCCTACTTACTTCGCAGATCTTCTCCAGAGACGGAACAAAAAAGTCATCACAGACTATGGCCAAGGCATAGAACATGTACAGAGCCTGAGGAGGAAATGGGGGAGATGGTCAGCAAATGCACCTGCTGCTAAGGAGGCATGGCTGGCCCAATGTCACGTCCCGAACCAGGTAGCCGTCGCACACTGCCAAGGCAGAGGCCGGGTGCACAGAGAGAGACACAGAGGAAAATTCCAGCACCGCAGAGATCTGTTCCCTCACGAGCAGATGGGGAAACTGATTCCCAGGGAGGGGAAATAATGTGCTGGCAACAAAGGGGATGAGAGCTCAGGCCACATGGTCTTGGGCTCCTTCTCCTCTCTGTAAAGCACCAGCTCTCTCCCCAGCACCATTTCAGGCTGGCTGCTCTCAAAAGGCAAGCTCTAAGCCTTAGGGCTAAGAAGGAAAGCATTTAGAATCACCATTTTTAAGAGTTTAAAGTAAGAACAATCCCGATCTTCCCCCTTCATTTTAGTGAAGGCACCATTTCCCTCTTACCACCCGGCCACCCACTGCTGGAATGGCAGTGAGCCAGCAGTTCCTGGGATGCTACCTAATGGTGGCAGAAGTTAAAATACACAAGCCATCCACACACAGAGGTTCATGGAACAAAGCATCCAGATGCTAATGCTGATTCTGGGACTGATTTGCCATGTGCCTTTGGATAAGTCACATTTCCAGGGCTCAGTCCCTTCATCTATTTGATGACAGAGTGAGAACAGATCAGTAGTTTCCAAATGGTTTTTATTTTTATTTTTAAATTTTATCTATTTATTTGACAGAGAGAGAGAGACTACAAGTAGGCAGAGAGCCAGGCAGGGTTGGGGGTCAGAAGCAGGCTCCCCTCTGAGCAGAGAGCCCGATGTGGGGCTCGATCCCAGGAACCTGAGATCATGACCCGAGCAGAAGTCAGAGGCTTTAGCCCACTGAGCCACCCAGGCGCCCCTCCAAATGGTTTTATATATCCCTCTCCTGTTCATCTTTCCACTCAACTCAACCTATGGGCCAGGCACTATTCTAGGCATCAGGGCTCCATGGCTAACCTGCCAGGAAGTGCCTCTGCCTCCTGTAACTGACCTTAGTGGGGCAAATAGACAAATAATGTGTAACTGTTGGGGAAAGGCCAGTGCAAAGGCCCTGAGGTAGGAGTGAGCTTGAGTCCGTGAGGAACAGCAAGGTCACTTACTCAGGTAGACCAGAGTGATAGTGAAGTGGAAGACAGGATGTGATGTTGGAAGGACAGGCCAGGCCCAGGGCCCATGGACAGATGGGACTTTGTGCTGAAGGCTGAGGGAACCATTTCTTTCTTCAAAGACAAAGTGATACAGATGCTCTATTCACAAAACTGGGAAAGGCTGGGCTGCTTCAGCAAAAACAACTGTGAAGTTGTTGGAGTTGCACACCAATGAATTGTGATTAAATAGACTGGAAGATTTATCAGCTGTGGCCAAGGCCTCCGAGGCAGGTGTCTACTGCAGTCCAAGCATGGCTGTCCTTGGATCTGACTCATTACCTTTTGGGGGGGAAGCAAAAAGAAACAAATACTGGGGGTTATGGGTGAAGGGAGAGAGAACAAAGGGAGAGAGATCCTGCTATGAAAATCTCAGGAAACAGACTTGAGTTCATACCCCCAGGAATTCCCACAACATCCTCTACCAGGAGAAGGGGAGGCTGCATAGCTCTGCTGATGGCCTCGGAAACACATAAGAGAAAAGGAGGCCAAGTTGGTCCCCACCACTATGGCTGGGCAGCTCTGAGAATGTTCCTAGCGCTGCAGATGAAAACTGGCTCCAAAGCTTGCGCCTTGTCTTTCTCTTAAAGAAGGTGTCAGCAAGGTTTTTCTGAAACAGTCAGACAGTAAATATTTCGGTCTTGACAGGTCACACAGTCTCTGCCATAATGATTCTGTGGCCATAGAAGAGAACATGGTGTGAGTGTGGCTGGGTTCCAATAAAATTTTATTTATAAAAATCAGGAGGTGGGCTAGATTTTGGCCCTCTAGCCATCGTTTGGCTCATGTCTGCTCTAAAGGCTCCTGCAAAATCCCTGAGGTGTTCTCAGGTTTGGGAGAGAAGGTTTTGTCTTAGCAATGCCAAGACTTTCCTGAGGCAGAGCCCTAGAGCTATGGGATTAATTTGCCAAACCCACAGCCTCTCAGTGAAAGAGAAGGGCGTGGGAAAGCCAGGGGAACTAGAAAGATAATAACTCTCTTACGGAAATACACAGGCCTGTCATTCAATATTTGCCTACAACTTTCACTGTCATTAACGGTTTATCCTGTTAATTAAAACTTCACTCATTCATCATTCTCAGGGGGCTACTCTCTCCGCAAGAATCCCAGCTTTCGCTTTCTGAATTCTCTCTTGCAAAGGCTAATACTTGGTGGGGCTTATAGAAGCAAATAGTGCTGGGTGGTCAGGGAACCTAATTAAAGGAAAATCTGCCGTGTCCCAAGCAGAAAAGCAAATCGCGAGCACTTTCGTTTCCCCACACCATACAAAAGGACTGGCGAACCTTTTCTGCAAAGGGACAGATAGTAAATATTTTTGGCTTTGTGGACCACGTCACTGTGTTACAGCTACTTTGGGACTGAAGCACAGAAGCAGCCACAGAGAATACAGAAACGATGGGAAGGGCCGTGTTCAAATAAAACTTTATTTACAAACACCAGCCGCGGCTTCAGGCTGCAGTTTGCTAACTCTTGTCAGAGAAGAGCAACTTTTGCCTGTTCTTGAGGTTTGGACCTGCTAGTCCTTTTTAAATTGGTGTCTGAGGATTCCACCATTGTCATCAAGTCTCATCTGAAGACAGAGGGAAATTTGAGAAAGGGTGCGCCGAAGTTTTAAACTATGGTTACGTCAAGGTGGTGAGATGTGGAGTGGGAGTGGAGGATCATGGGAATTGTGACAGCAAGCGTGCATAGAGCACTTTTCTGTTGTGCAATGTCTAGTGCACTTTACTCACACTCACACATGGCTGGGAATGTTATCGCATGGCTGGGAAAGATGCTGTCGCTCCCTTTTCAGGAAAGTAGAAAATGGGGCCCAGGAAGACACGGGAGTCTTGTCTTGGCTCTGGGGTCACTTGCTGGGCAACACAGAGCCAGTCACCCAACATCTTTAAGACTCTGGTTTTTTGTGGTTAAAATGGGTCTAGCACCTGTTTTCCCAGATGTCATCTTACGAGGATGGGACATCTTTGACATGCTATGGCTTGTCCGTGCTCTGCAGACACGCTCTGGCTGCCTGAGGTGTAGGAATAGCCTATCCCACCCGGGCCACTTACACCGAGGATATGCAGCAGGACAGCTCCGTGTTGTCGCTCCTTGTTGGAGAACAGGTCTGTAGGGAACTCATGAATTGCTGGAAGACAAGAGGACACGGCAGGGGGTTAGTTATCAGTCGGTCCCGTGATGGCCTCACTGGCAGTGTGAGAGTCTCCTGTGGATCTGGAGAACCTTCTAGGCTTTCAGCTACCCCAGGAGGGGGCCAGCCAGCTACAGCTCCCACATCCACAGCACACCCGCGCTCTTCGGAAAACATTGCTGAGTACCGAATTATCCACAGATGCTCTAGAAACTTGGAATTGACCTAATTTAACATATCCCTTGCAATTTTTTTTTTAACATATGAAACACTTCCTACCCACTAGGATGGCCAAGAGAGATAATAACAAATATTAGCAAGGACACGGAGTGGTTGGAACCCTCATAACTGGTCAGGGGGTACAGCCGCTGTGGCAGGACAGTCTGGCAGTTCCTCAAAAGGTTGAACATCGAGTTACAACACAACACAGCGAGTCTAATCCCAAGTATCTGCCTGAGAGAAGTGAGAACATGTCCACACAAAATTTGCACGGGAATGTTCATGGCAGTATTATTCATAAGCACCAAAATACGGAATCAACCCAAACATCCATCAGTGGATGAATGGGTAAATAAAATGTGGTCTATTCCAAATGTGGAATATTCCCATACAAGGGAATATTCAGCCATACAAAGACAAAGCACGGACGCATGGAACAACACGGAGGAACCCTCACAGAGGAATACATGATGCTGAGAGGAGCCCATCCCGCGGGACCACATATTGTAAGATTCCATTAATATAAAATTCCAGAAGAGGCAAATCTAGAGAAACAGAGGTAGATTAGTGGTTGCCTAGGGCTGGAAAGCAGAATGGTTTGGGGGATAACAGTTAAAGGGTGCAGGGTTTCTTCCGGGGTTCATGAAATTGTCCTAAAATTGTGGTGATGTTTGCCCAACTACCAACACCCTAAAAGTCACCCAATTATATACCTTAAATAGATAAATTGTATGGTATGGGAATTCTATCTCAATAAAGATGTTAGAGGAAAACAAAGTAGAAAAATGTCAAAATACACCAAAGAGAGAAATCAGAGGATGGTTCCTCGCTTTGTCCGAGGATTGTGATCACATTCCCAGCAGACAGGTGCGTCCCCAGTGGCTTCAATCCCCACTTGGATCTGCTACAAACACAGTCCCGTTGGCAGTCAGGCCGAGGCTGGAGATGGTCAGTCCCGCTCGGGAGGGCAGGCTCTCTGCACTCATCTGCCATGAGGTTCAGATCCTGCCTCGAAATGTCCACAGCTGTGTCTACACAGACAGTTCCTTAACCTCCGTGTACCTCAGTTTCACCATCAGTAAAATGGTAAGATGGACCTTAATAATATACCTCACTTTTTCAAACATTTCCAGCCTGTGGTGAATTTCAGATGTGCCCTTCCAGGATTCTGCCAAGTCAGAATCCCCTCACACCGGAGTCATTTCTGGTCCCGTCTACCCTCCCAGAGCTCAGGGACAGGTGTTCTCCTGAAAAGCACTTCCAGCTTCACCCAGGCCCACCGACTCCTCCTCTCAACCTCTCCTTCCACCCATGATGGATCTGTCACTCCAGGTGGGGAACTCAAGATCCCCAAAGATGTCAAGTGACATCGGGTGGGCTGGGGATGGCAGTGCTGGCACGAGGAGGAAAAACTGCCGTCCCCCCAGTTGGATATACTCTCGGCAGAACCACACACACAGGGAACATGATCAGTGGGAGAGAGGCTGCCACTGGCACACCGCTATCTTGGGTCATCGAGTTCCACATCACAGTCCCTCCTTTGGCCCCAAGAATGCTCCTGTTGGGGTGGGTACCTGTTATGGGCTTTCATCATCCTAGACAGTAGGTGGCCCTGTGACGTGCAGAGCCTTCCGCATTAGGAATCACACACTCAGATTCTAGGGTATCACCCTTAACACTCCTAAGGGATCTGAGCAACTTATTTGCTTCTTGGCCTCAGAAAGTTCACAGGGAATGAAGGAATAATTCCTTCTCACCCCACTCCCCCATTCGAGATGACCAATGGATGAGATGACTGAAGTCATTTATGCAAGTCCTCAGTTGGACACTCCCATAGCCCCACGTCTTCATCCCATCAGCTAGAATGGAAGCTTCTGGAAGGCAGGGATCCACACTGCCCTGTGTTATTACATCCTTTGTGCCTTAGCCAGGCCTGACACTGCAGTGGGTTCCCAAAACACTTTAACAGTTGATTGAACTAAAAAATGTTAAAATGCAAATAAAAATGCCCATCTATATCCTCTCATCCTATTAGGATGCTCTCATTACCCTCACAAACTGCTTAAACACCTAAAAGGACAACAGCTTCACGGTGGGTGCTCCATTTGCTCGCAAAGAAACTTCCAGGGCAAAAAAAAAAAAAAAAAAATCCCTTCTCTGTAAATACAATTTGGCCTTCAGCTCTGAGAGTGATGATTTTCTCCCTTACGTGGAAAATCTTGTTTTCTAAGACTAGATTCTCCCGCAAGGCCTAGAAAACATCAGCTTCCCCAGACACCCAGGAAACGTTCCCACTTTAAAACAAGCAACTTTAATGAAATATGGATTCTTTCACTTATTTTTTTCCTGTAATCAAAATTCTTTAATAGAACCACTGCTGTCATTTCAAGAGCAGGGACCTGCTCCCAGGTCTGCGGGCTCAGAGATGCTCATTATAAGGGGGAGGGGAGATGCTTGGCATTCCTGGGGCCAGACATTTTTCCAGGAGAAATCCAACAGTCTGGGGTATTTCAAGGCAGATCAATAGATGCTTCTGCTCTGAAAATTCGAGATGGTTCCTGATTCTCCAAGACAGTGTGCTGAGAGCTGCTGATTTATTCAATCCTGGGAATTCTTTTGAAAATTAGAAGAAAGTAATGTGCATTTCTGCTGCGAGGACATATCATCTGGGCTCCAGCAGGGGGGAGATATGGATGATAAATGGCTTTGTCCTTGGTAGGAGCAGGCTTCTACTGGTTCAGCCACCGTACCAAGCTTGCTTTGCAATCCTGCATAGAAACTGGATGGTGGCAGAGGTGAGAGCAAGCCATCCAGGACTTAATTTTGCCAGCCAAGACAGAGTTACCAGCAAAGCTATCAGCTGCTCATGACCCATTGACCTCTGTACCCATCCGAGTCTTCTGGACATATCCCGAACCCATGAGGCAGGTCCTGCAGCCATAAATGTCCAACCCTGTGAGGCTCAGAGGGGAAAGCGACCAGCTCGGGGACCCCAGCTATAGAAGCCTGGGCTCACCGTGGGGCCCCATGTTCCTTGCTTGGCATTAGGGGCTGTCTCTCACACAGAGGGACATCCCACGGCAAAGCGGGAAAGAAGACCTGAATTGGAGTCTTGGCACAACTACCCACAAGCTTTCGGGACCCTGGCTGAGTCTGTCCCTCCATTTCTTCAGTGGCACCCTGCTGCCACGCGAGCTGGTAGAACGGTCATTGTGTCTGTGTGGTTGCCACAGGTGGATGGCCATACTGCCCTTCCCAGTTGGCAGCTGGTAGCAGAGACCAGTCCGCTTCCTGGTTCAGGAATCAAATCTTCTAGAAACTGACATCTGGGGTACAGGCCATGGAGCACGCCCAGCAGGAATACTGTTCATCCCACCTCTGTCACCAACAGCAGCAACTTTAAAACCACACACAGTGTATGGAGCCACTCAGTACATGGGCTCTAGAAGCAGCCGGCAGGTTCCAGGAAGGGCCTCTGCCCCTCATGTGTTACTTGAAGGACCTTTGCAAGCCGCTTAACACCTCTGAGGCTGTCCCCTTGTCTCTGAGTGGGGATCACTGCAGAGCCTGCCCCCCACCGGCTGCTGTAAGGGTTAAAGGACACTCAGCACTCAGCCCGTTAGGCGACTGTCCTACAGACCCTACCCTTGATGCAAGGCTGTCGCTGTGGCTCCAGGGGCTGAGCCTTGGGTTTGTGAAAGCAAAAGGGGAGACAAAACCAGCTTAGTGGGGAAGAACAGGAGATGGCGCATGAGATCAGACCAGCCACATGAGGATCTGGATGCTGGGTCCGCTTAATCCCAGCTTCCTGAGAAAAACTCTCCTCCTGGGCTTGCTGGGATCAGGAACCCCCAGGCATGTTCAAGGGCACGATGCTTGCATGGCTGCAAGGGGCCGAGCCACTCCGTCTGCTCATATCCCCACCAGAGGAATCAAGGGGGCAGGCATACACGGCTTTTGAGGTCATGCCTAAGCCTTTAAGCTACAGAAATCTGGCAGGGGTGGGTGGGGGAAAGGGAAGAGATGCATCTGCAGGTGGAAACCAGGGATGATCCCAGCACCCTGACACCGGGGGATGGGGGTAGGGGGAGCCCATGGAAGAAGAGGGGAGGGACAGCTGCCAAAGACCCAGTCTCTGCCCACCTCCCTTTTAAGATTCTCTCCTTTGGACTTTGGTGCCCAGAACCAGCTTCTCCATTACTTGTGGTTCTGAACACATCCTTCTGCTTATACCTCAGATGTCGGCCTCCCTCCCATTCACCCAACTCTACTGTGTGTGGGCAGGTGGGAGCTGTGTGTGTATGTATATATGTGTGTGGGGGGGTGTCTTTCCCACCAGGCGCCTTCCTGGACATCGGAGGGGAAACTGTAAGGCCCATGGGAACAGAAGCACCTGCAACCCCCTCTCCACTACCAGCTACCCGGCTAACACCCTATAAACGAGACCCCCGGGGCACACTTGACCTTTCCTGTTGACAAACTTACACGGATGACGCCATTATATTTCAGAATCCCTCAGTCAGTGTTGCCCTTTCAAGGCTCCGTACTTCTGCCAACATCACTGCTCATTTTCAAAATGTATTAATTTGTTCAACAAGTATTTGCTAATAGGCGTCGGGTCTTCTGGGAAAGGGCAGACGGGAGCCTGAGGCACCCGTGGGCTTGGCGCTCTTCATCTTGGAGGGTGACTTGACTTTCAGAGAAAGCCAAAGTCATCCAGAGAACAGCAGGATATTGAGATGGTGAATACACTGACCCTGAAAGTGTACAGATCAATACACATTTCTCGAGCATCACTGTGCACCAGGCACAAGCATTAACTACGAGTGTCGCAGATGGGCCACAAGGGGCTGGAGGCAGTAGGACAAGTAAGCAAATGATTGAGAGACCAGTGAGAAGCTTGCAGGGATGGTGGCGAGTGAAGCCAGCCAGGCGGGTTACTGACCCGAGGGGGTGTGAGCAGGAAGCCCATGGAGAGTGGGGCACCCACATCAAGTCTTGAAGAAGGCATTACAAATCTTTCAAAGCCCTCCCGTCTGCCACATCGGTCTGCCACACTGATGTCTGCCACATCGGTCCCACATCGCCATTCTCTTGAGGAGGAAAAGGAGGACCTGAGAAGCTGGATTTGCCCACTGTCACAGATTTGGGACAGAGGAGAAGAGGAGAACCCATGCAGGAGCCCAGCCAACGCCGGGCTATTTATCAGAGCATTTTATCTGAAACAGAGATACATTGGGACAAATGTCTCCTTTACCTAAGGACAGGCTCTGTCCTCCTGAAGCTCTAAGGGCCAGGGCAAGACATTGTACTTTTGAAAAGAGGGCTGTACACGGAGGCCATAGGCCAGTTCTGCTGACAGTCCATGGCCCAGCCTGGCAGAGGTCTTGTCCATTACTCCGTGGATCTGGGAAAACTTGTCACTCCTCTTCCTCAACCAACTTGAAATATTTAATAAAACTGATCACTTCCTGTTTATGGATGTATGAACATATGAATGAATGAGCAATATATCCACCCACCCATTGACCCAAGTTACATATAGAATTCATTCTTTGGGACATACACTCCCATGGGTCTTGAGATCCACCCATCACATCCCGGGACAGAACATTCCATCACTCCCAAAATTCCCTTGTGCTTTTTGCAATCAATGCCCCTCTGCACCCCAACTCCTAGCCACCACTGGTGTGTTTCCTTTCCCTACAGCTTGCCTTTCCCAAGATGTCATATCAATGGAATCATACAAGATGCTGCCTTGCATTCTGGTCTCTTCTGCCCCTTTTGGTCTGGCTTCTTTCACTGGACAAAACGCCTTCAGGATTCACCCATGTTGCTGTGTCATTCCACCTCCACACAATGTTCTCTCTTAGTTTCTTGGGCTCCCC
Organism: Enhydra lutris kenyoni; assembly: GCF_002288905.1. Lineage (NCBI taxonomy): Eukaryota > Metazoa > Chordata > Mammalia > Carnivora > Mustelidae > Enhydra > Enhydra lutris. The sequence goes on from NW_019154104.1 coordinate 3,514,637, forward strand.
CACTCTCACCCACTCTCCTCACTTGCCCAGTGGCCTTTAGAAGCTCCTCCCTCATGGAACTCCGAATACTGTGGTTCACAGAGCTCTTCCCCAAGCCCTCTTCTCTCCACCTATGCACCTTCCCCACATGATCTTGGCTTTGACTTCCTAATCTCTGCAGACTTCTTCCAAATCCCAATCTTTCCTGAGTTCAAGACCTAACCCACCCAGCTACCAACTAAACTTCACACCTTCACCATCCTCGAAATACCTGAAACCTGTCCCCAGTGAGTGGTCTACCATCCATGTTGGTTTGCATGAAAGAAATCCTGGTGTCGGTCCCTCCTCCTCCCCCATGCTCTGTGATGGGTGGACAGGGATAACTGGCACCCAGCTTCCATGAGCCTTCCCATTAGGGACGCCAGTACAATGCACGAGGCTATGCACTGCACGGTCACACATACCAGCTCTGTTCCCTGTTCTGTGGAGTCTGGACAACCTTGAAGCTGGGGTTCTGCATGAGAAGTAGGTTCTGCCAACCTAGGGGACTGGGAGGAAGGACAAGAGGCAGAGGAGTTCCTCCTCTGACAACCTTGGTTATAAGAGGTATAAGAGTAGAGAGGCTTTCCTGGCAACAGGACACAATTCCTTATTCCTGCCAAGGTTGTCTTTGAACTTGATCTTCCCCTTTCCAGATCCTGTTCCTTTAGCCCTTCTTACAATTTCGTAAGCACATTGTTCCCTGAAATTCCTTTCTGTATAAAATGTGGAGAAGGGCTTCTATTTCCTGTACGGAGCGCTGACTGCTTTCAGCCCTCTGCCCGCCTTCGGCCAGTGCCCCAAGGGGTCCTGGCAACCTCACCTCCCACGTGGCTTGGGTCCACCCACCTCTCCAGCTCCAACAGCCTCTCCAGCGCGTGTCTTCTCTCGAAATGCCCCCTTCTGTGCTCCGCCCGCAGCCAGACCAGCTCCTTCCCAGGCATGGGGAGCTCGAAGCCCTTCAACGGTTCCCAGCTGCTCTGAGGATAAATGCCCGCACCGGCACAGGGCGGCCCCACCATCTCTCACCTCCTCCCGCCGCCACCTGCCACCTGCCCTCCCACGCTGGCTCCACAAGAGCCTGTGAGCTGCCAGGTGCTGGCACCAGCTGGGTGTTTGGGAAACATCCGTGGGTTGAATGAGCATTTGGACTTCGACCTCCCTTCAGACACGAACCTGCTAGAACGAGCTCTGCCCAAAGGATGCCCCAGAGGCGGGCTGGCCGGCCCTGATTCCTCGGCTCCGGCCTTCCAAGGTGCTGCCTGGATGCTAAGCTGTTACCTTTCCCAGGAGCAAAGGGTTTGACAGAAATGTGCCTCCATAAAAGGCAGATCTTTGAGAGACTCTAAATCTGACAAAACAGGGTGGCTGGGGGGAGGGGAAGTGTGGATAGGGTGGTTGTGTTATGGACATTGGGGAGGGTATGTGCTAGGGTGAGTGCTGTGAAGTGTGTAAACCTGGCAATTCACAGACCTGTACCCCTGGGGCAAATAATACATTATACATTAATAAAAAATAATTTTTTTAAAAAAGGCAGTTCTTCAACCTTTCAATCAGCCGACTCTCTTTACGGAATATAAACTGTGAAGTGAATTTTTCAAAACAGAAAAAAAAATCGCCTCAAAACACGACATTCTCTTTCTTGCTCGCTCTCTGCTTTCTACCTCGGTTAAAAATAACCCCACGTTCTGAGCCCTGACGTTTATTCTGAAATGATGTAAACTAGACTGTGAGGACGGGGAAGGAATTTAAATAGTTTCAAACTTCCATCATTTCAACTTATGTGTTTTAGAAACCACCCGAGTGCCAGAAACCAAAAGCAAAAAAAAAAAAAAAGAAAAAAAGAAAAAAATCGTGATTCCCCCCCCAATTCTATGATTTAAAATAACTTCACAAAGAATTTTATACCTTTCATGGGCAATAGCTGGGATGTCTAGGTTTTATACCATCACCCTCATGTCTCCACCAGGAGCAAAAATAATTAAATCACTGGCCTAACCAGCATGAAAAGGAGTTTAAAAATCCTATCTTTTTTTTCCCCCAGCACATTCCGAAAGAGATTAAGCACCGCAAAGAAATAAAGATATGACTGGAAGATCCAGCAGGAGGACTGCTCTCTCCGGGAGCAACCCCCGTGGGATTTTAGGGCTGGAAGAGGATCCAGATCTACCTGGTCCCGGGGTCCTGCACCCAGGACAGGGCACAGGCTTACCAAAATCACAGGGCAACATCAAATCCAACACTGCCGTCCCTCCCTCCCTCCCTGGCCTGATGCTGAGCACCCTTGTCCTGACCACGAGAAGCACCTAAGCCCCCATTTTAAAGGGAAGAAAAGGACACCGAAGTCCAGGGACATCAAGGTCTTTACGCAGCATCACAGCTACTTAGCAATGGGATTCAGAGCCCAGATGGACACATGGACATGGCCACAGCATACAGGACAGCAGGACTCCGACTCATGTGTCTGGAAGCCCAGGAAACCCAACCATGACAGGCCCAGACGGTCAGAGCTTGGCCAGCGAGGGCCAGCTTCCCTGCTGCTTGTCCCCACTTCCAACCCAAGACCACCAGTGAAAGCTAAATATGTCTCCTAGAATGGGCTGAATAAAACTCATGTCCACCAGGAAACTTATTTAGAAATTAGATAAACGGATAAAGATGAAGAGATACACACACACACACACACACACACACACACACACACACACTGGAATATTACTCAGCCATTGAAAACAACAAAATCTTGGCATTTGCAACAACGTGGATGGAACTGGAGCATCTAAGGCTAAGTGAGACAAGTCAGTCAGAGCAAGACAAATACTGTATGATCTCACTCATAGGTAGAATTTAAGAAACAAAGCAGATGAACATTGGGGAAGGGAAGGAAAAACAAAATAAGACAAAACCAGAGAGGGAGACAAACCATAAGAGGCTCTTAACCATAGGGAACAAACTGAGGGTCGCTGGAGGGGAGAGGGGTGGGGGGCTGGGGTAACTGGATGACAGGCATGAAGGAGGACACGTGGTGTGAGGAGCATGGGGTGTTCTACACAACTGATGAATCCCCGAACTCTACCTCTGAAACTAATAATACAACGTATGTTCATTAAATTGATTTTAAATTAAAAAAAAAAAAAGAAAAAGAAATGAGGTATGTGAGCTTGCTAGGGTTGCCACAACAAAATACCATAGAAGAGGGGGCCTAAACAGATAAATCTAAACAGATAAATGTAATCATTAATGAAAAAAAAAACACACACACAAAATCACACACAAAATTGCAGCTATGAACAAATAAGCCAAAGAAAAGAACCGGAAAGAAATACACCAAAGCCAGTCCAGGGGGGTGTAGCAGGTGGAGGAATTCTAAATGGCTTTCTCTTGTCTGGTCCCCTCCCTGCCCCACCCCAGTGTGACCTCCTTCTGACTATGCAAAGACCCTATTTCCAAAAAGGTCACATTCAGAGATAACCAAGGATTAGGATCGCAACCTATCTTTTGGGGGGGACACAATTCAACCCACAACAACGCTCATATTGTTGACTTGATTAACTCTTGTGGAACACAGACATAGAAAATAACTCCCTGTAAAAGAGCTCTTAAGAAGACAAAGAAGTGGGGGCACCTGGGTGGCTCAGTTAGTTGGGCGACTGCCTTTGGCTCAGATCATGATTCCGGAGTCCAGGGATCGAGTCCTGCATAGGGCTCCCTGCCCTGCAGGGAGTCTGTTTCTTCCTCTGACCCTCCCCCCATCTCATGCTTGCTCTCTCTCTCTCATCTTCTTTTTCTCTCAGGAATAGATTAATTTTTAAAAAATCTAAAAAAAAAAAAAAAGATGCAGCAATGGCCATGATGAAGTCTTCTATATGCTCTGCTTTTCCCAGGACCGTCCGGATTCACATCTGCTGTCCAGAATGATTAACAGTGCCCCTCCACTCTCAAAAGTGTCCTAGTCTGGATGATAAATTTCATGGCCACTCTGCTCATTAGGAGTTCACTGACCTGGAGTAAAAATTAATATCAATTAGCCAATTAATCTGTGCTGACATGCCAGGAAGGACCTCTATCAGTTCCAATATGGACACTCGGTACATCCTTCTCCTTGTCAGCCTCAAGTTCAATGAGGTAAGTGAGTAGTTCTTGGGGAAAGGTAGTTGCTGGAACACCTCCCATCAAGGACACTCAGATCTAGGTGAGGTTGGATGACCTGCCAACAGTGAGTGGTCCAGTGTCCCCACTAACCAGCAATGGACCTGGAGGAAGGTTGGAATGGCCCCCCCTTTACCTCTATCTGGTCCTGCGGTCACTGCTGAGCTGTATGCTGGATGGAATGGTTAATTTTGTGAGGCAACTTGGCTAGGCTATAGTGCTCAGTCATTTAATCAAGCACGAATCTAGGTACTAGCATGTGGATATTTTGTGAATGTGCTTAACATCTACCTTCAATTGACTTTAAGGAGACTGCGCTTGAGTATATTGGTGGGCCTCATCCAATCAGTTGAAGGCCTTTAGAGAAGAATTCTGCCTCAAGACTGAAGCATCAGCTCTTGCCTGGAGAGTTTCCAGCCTGCCTGGCCATTTTAATAGATTTCAGACTTGCCAGTCCCTGTAATCACATGAGCTAATTCTGTGACATAAATCCCTTTATGGGTGTGTGTGTACATATGCCTCCTATTGGTTCTTTTTCTCTCAAGAATTCTGACTGAAACACTGGACCTTGGCCAACTAGGCTTGGGAAGTAGAGAATGAGAAACCATTCCTGTCCCCTAGATGAGGGAGAAGCAAGAGCCCAGGTGATGGAGGGACAAGCTCATAGAGTTCACAGAGGGACGTGCCAGGCTGCTCTATTTCATAACCCACCACTGTGGGTCAGGGTCACCCCTTCAGCACTCTTACGCTGCCTCCCCACCTCAACCCCTGGGGTTCCCTCTTTGGCCATCTTTCTCTTTGGCACCATTCTGTCTCTCTCCCAAGTGGCCTCAAGGCAAGAAGTGTCAGGTGGGGATTTAGCAGACAGGGACAAAGTTTATCAGTCCTATAAGGGAAGGCACAGTGAGACCCTCCCAGAAAGAACAGAATGGCTTCTCCTTTCCTGATAGAGGCATGGAAGGTGGTCCCTCACTGAGCACTGGCTGAGGAAATATGCGGTCCTTGGAAATATTTACAATTCTTTTTCTTTCTTCAATTCAAGTTAGTTAACATAGAGTGTAGTATTGGTTTCAGGGGTAGAATTTCATGATTTATCACTTACCTACAACACCCAGTATTCATCCCAACAAGTACCCACCTTAATGCCTGTCCCCCATTTAGCCATCCCCCACCCATCTCCCCTCCTAGCAACCCTCAGGGTGTTCTCTATATTTAAGAGTCTTCTATGATTTGCTTCCCTCTCAGATTTTCTTACTTTTCATTCCCTTCCCCTATGTTCATCTGTTTTGTTTCCTAAATTCCACATATGAGTGGAATAATATGGTAATTGTCTTTCTCTGACTGCCTTATTTTGCTCAGCATAATACCCTCTAGTTCTATCCATGTCATTGCAAATGGCAAGATTTCCTTCTTTTTGATGGCTGAGTAACATTCCAGGATGTGCAAGCACGTGTGCACACATGTGTGTGTGTGTGTGACATCTTGGACATTTGGGCTCTTTCTGTATTTTGGCTATTGTGGACATTGCCACTATAAAATTGGGGTGCAGGTGCCCCTTTGAATTACGATTTTTGTACCCTTAGGATAAATACCCAGTAGTGTAATTGCTGGGTCATAGGGTAGCTCTATTTTTAGCTTTTTGAGGAACCTCCATGCTGGTTTCCAGAGTGGCTGCACCATCTTGCATTCCCACCAGCAGCACAAAAGTGTTCCCCTTTCCCCACATCCTCGCCAACATCTGTCATTTCCTGGGTTGTTGATTTTAGCCATTCTGACTGGTGTGAGGTGGTATCTCACTGTGGTTTTGGTTTACATTTCCCTGATGATGAGTGATGTGGAGCATCTTTCATGTGTCTGTTAGCCATCTGCTGTCTTCTTTGGAAAAGTATCCATTCACATCTTCTGCCCATTTCTTACCTGAATTATTTGTTACCCTTCTAACGAGACCATCTAGTGCTTTACTAAATGGTGGTTGAATGACTAATAGGTAAGCTTTGGCCACAGAGCCCCACTTTCCTAAGATCTCAGAATAAAACCCTCTGCCTAATTCCTTCTAGGCTCTGTGCTTATTCTCATCCTTGGCTTCTGTCAAAACATTTCCAATAAAGAGTCACTAGGGTCTGAATTTTATTCTTGGCTTTCCTTTGTGAGCTGGTGGAAAATTACTTAGCTCCTTAGTTTCCACAAAACGCCATGAGATTTGAGGAAGCTCTTAGCTTGTTATAAATGGGAGATTCATCCAAATCACAGAAGAAAATCTATCCTTAGATGTTTTCCCAGGCCCATCCCTCCCTCTTCAAAACATCAACACAGGAGGCAGTCAAGAATCAGACTACGTACTCTGTAGTGGGAGTCTAGAAAGTTCGATGCTGGCCTCAGTTAATGCAGACACTAACTTTGACAGACCTGACCTCAGTTTCCTCTTCAGTAAGAGGAGAGCTGAGGTCATCGGAGCCATGGACCATGATCATTTCTCAGCTCAGTGTCACTGGTGTTGAGTGCCCTTGCTAGAGAGGGCCCCGCACGAGGCAGGAGGGAAGCAATTTCTTAATCCAGGAGAGCAATGGCCCACTACTTCCCCAGCCCCTCTCTTCCTCCACTTCACTGCCCAACACTTCAGACTTCTATCACATCTTGTGTTTAGGATAAAAAGTTAGAAATGTTGACTCCACACAAGTCACTGACCTTCCTCACTTCTCACGTGCCATGTCGTGCCACAAACAGACATACACAAATACTGAATACTTCTGTTTCCCAGAAAGGATGGCAGGATTTCTCTACATCTCCACAGACTTCAAGGCTTCCCATTTAAAACCCACATAGCCCTCAACCGCAACTTCCCCATTTACAAGCCTAGGCTGGGCCACAGGATGAAAGGCAGGGGCTTGAACTTCCAGGCTGACCACCTAACACCAGAAGAAGCTGCCTGGACTGTGGGCCAGAACTGGGAATGTAAGTGGCCTGTTTGCAGGGAAAGCTGGATGGAGGAGAGTGTCAGCACGGGCTTTGGAAGATAGTCAGGGAGGGGACTGACTTACAAGACAGCAAGGGGAAAAGCAGGACTCCAGCCATTCCTCAGGAGAATTCTGAGCAATGCCGTCCCCACAGAGCTGCATTATCCAGGCAACAGCCAATGAGCTTGTTTCCACACGAGGTGAGCATCACCTTTCAAGGGGAGTCCGGCCAGCATCCTCCCATGGGCTTTTCAGAGGGTCAGTCACTGCACAAGATGGTGAATAAACGTACTACCAAGGGCCTATGAGTGAAAAAGCCCCAGCACATGGTGAATTCTATATGAGCAGAGAATGTTTTCGGACACATTAGTGTTTTCGATTTTGGGGAGTAGATACCCGTAGTGGAATGACTGGATCATATGGTAATTCTGTTTTTAACTTTTTTTCTTTTTCTTTTTTTTTTTTTTTAGGATTTTATTTATTTGACAGACAGAGATCACAAGTAGGCAGAGAGGCAGGCAGAGAGAGAGGGGGAAGCAGGTTCCCCGCTGAGCAGAGAGCCTGATGTGGGGCTCCATCCCAGGACCCTGAGATCATGACCTGAGCCGAATGCAGAGGCTTTAACCCACTGAGCCACCCAGGTGCCCCTGTTTTTAACTTTTTGAGGAACCTCCATACTGTCTTCCACAGTGGCTGCGCGAGTTTGTGTTCCCACCAATGGCGCACGAGGGCTCCTTTCTCTCCTCATCCTCGCCAGCATGGATCGTTTTGATTCTAGCCATTCTGACAGGTGTGAGGTGAAATCTCATTGCGGGTTCGATTTGCATTTCCCTGATGAGGAGTGATGTTAAGCATCTTTCTGTGGGCCTGTTAGCCATCTATATGTCTTTATATGTCTTTGGAAAAATGTCTTTTCAGGTTGCCTGCCCATTTTTAATTGGTCAGTTTGGGGGTTTTTTTGGTGTTGAATTATGTAAGTTCTTTATAAGTGTTGGGTATTAACCCTTTATTGGATATATCATTTTCAAGTATTTTCTCCCGTTCCGTTAGCTGTGTTTTCATTTTATTGGTAGTTTCCTTTGCTGTGCAAAAGCTTTTTATTTTGATATAGTTCTAATAATTTATTTTTGCTTTTGTTTCCCTTGTCTCAGGAGACATATCTAGAAAAATGCCAGCAGCCCCCCATTTTAACTGATTTTCTCCCCTAGGTTAGTGCTTTTCAACCTGGACACTATTGGCATTTGGAGCTATGTGATTCTTTATTTGGGGGACAGTCTGACACATTGTAGGGTGTTCAACATCCTTGGCCTCTACCCATTAGATGCTAGGGGCACACAGGCCCCCAGTTTTGCCAACCAAAAGTGTCTCCAGGGGTCACCTAGGCAGGGTGCCTGGGAAGACAGTATCACTCCCCATTGGCAACCACTTCCCCAGGTGACCACTTCTCACATCATCTGTGGTAAAAATCTTGTTTCTTTATTTGACTGACCCTCTAATAAATACTAGAAGAAGGAGTCCCTAGAAAAATGACCACGTACTTGGCAGTCACAATGTCAAATCGCTTATAAGTGTTCAAATACTTATTCTCACTCTGTTCTGCTCCTGTCACGGATGGGTAACAGAAGTTCCCAGATCACATTCCAGAAGGTATGATGCTAAGTGAAATGAGTCAGACCCAGAAATACAAAATACTATATGATTTCACTTGTTAGCAGACCCTAAAAACAAGACAAAGGAAGAAACAAACAAAAAGCAGATAAATTCAGAGAACCGATGGTTGCCAGAGAGGAAGGGGGCAGGGGGATGGATGAAGGGGAATGGGGTGGGTGGGGGTTACAGGCTTCCAGTCATGGAAATAAGTAAGTCACAGTTATGAAAGCCACAGCCCAGGGAACGTGGACAGAGGAACGGTCACAGCCCTGTATGGTGGCAGATGGGAGCTCCCCCGTGAGCACAGCCAAATGCAGAGAGTTACACACAGAGTCGCTGAATCACCATGTCGTATCCTTGAAACTCACATAATATCACGCGTCAACTCTACTTCAGTTAAAAAAAAAAAAAGTGGTAGCGGCTGCCTTTGTCCACTGAACACGGATGCCTGTTTCACTCTGCCTCCTTGTCACTAAGAGCTGCCCACGCTCTGCCTCTCCCACGTGGCGTTTCTCCACCAGCCCCCATGCTCCTAAGCACAGGTCCTCCCTGCTCCCCAAACTCTCCACCCAAACCGGGCGGCAAGAACATGCCTGAAAGCTCTGAGTCTCCCCCTCCCCCTCACGCCACCTTCTCTCTCTAGTCTCATTAAGTCGACTCAAATCTGCACTTTTCAATAGCGGCACATCTCTTGCCTATTTCTACCCACAGACGGTACAGAATGAACTTCGCTGCTCATTCTCCTACAGCGGAGTATTTTTATTCTCCCAGCTGTGCTGCTCCTACATGTGGGCTCCTGTGCTGGAGCGGGTCTTGTCCCTGGAACAGAAGCTGCTCCCAGCCCTGATTTTTGCCTTTTGCTCCTTTGGACCAGCGCAGAGTGCAAGTGCAGCAACCCTCCCCCCGCACCCCCCCTCCCCCCACACAGGAGGATCTGCACCAGGGGCTACAAGGGAGTAAGGATAAGGCAGGCAGGGTTTGCAATCGACCACAGAGGGCGAAGCCGACGGGGAGTCAGTCGATGGTGATTGGAACAAGACAATTGCCATGGGGAGAAGCTTAAACAGAGCTTCAGGGGGACACAGAAGAAGGAACAGTGAACTCTAACTCAGAAAAGGTGACTCAGGAAAGAGCCTGCGATGGGAGAGCTGAGCTCTGGAGATTTCCAGGGACACCCCCAGGAAGCGGGGGGCGGAGGGGCTTTCCAGGCCAAAGAATGAACTGGACGCTGAAGCGGGAACGGGGAGGGAGCCCAGGAGGCTGGGAATTCTGTGCCATCGGGACCCAAGGTGTTCTGGGAGGTAAGGGACGTGACTGATGGAAGAGATACTGGGACACGGCGTTGGACCCAATCACAGGATAGGAACATAGCTGTGTCTCAACGACACCAGGGAACGCTAGATTTCGCAAGCTCAGGAATGAAGGATTAGAGTATTTTAAACCCAAAACTGGCAAACCGGTTTCTGTAAAGGGCCAGATAGTATGTATTTTGGGCTTTGTGGGCCATATGGTCCATGTCGCAACCACTCAACTCTGTCATACAGGATGCATTAACAAATGAGCGTGGCTGTATTCCAATAAAACTTTATTTATGGTCACCGAAATTGGAATATCACGTAATTTTCATATACCCTAGACTATTATTATTTTTACTTTTTCTCCAACCATTAAAAATGGAGACGCCATTTTAAGCCTATGGGCCACCTACAAACAGGCGACGGGCTGGACTCGGCCGGTGGGCTGTGGTTTGTGGACGGCTGTTTTAGAAACATCCCTCGGGGCGGGGGGCAGGGAGGAACGGGGACCTCAAGCAGAAGCTGCTGGGGTAACATGGGGACAGCGAGAGAGGGACGGCCGGGGGTGCAGCGTGGACCCCTGAGTGGCACCGGGGTGGGGGGACGCACCCATGGTGTCCAGCTAGAGTGATGGGAGGGCACAGTGATGTCATCAATCTAGGTGGGTGACAACGTGGGGATGGCATGGGTCAGAAAGTCTTGTGGCTGTGGCCACACGTCTGGCCGAAATGCGGATCGGCAGGTCTGAGACAGCCCGGTCACATCAGAGTAGGCTACGTAGGGTGCCGGGCGGTGGATCGACTTGATGCCTGTGTTTTGTCTGCCCAGCATCCTATAACACTTGTTCTCCCTGGGGGACCATCCCCACGCTTATTTTTGTCCCTAAGATTTGAGTGGGGCTGGTTCTACCGCAGGATTGGTTCAGGGTAAGAGAATGGTCTCATGACAGTCACTCTCAGGAACCTGGGAGAAGGAAAGGCTTTCTTTCTGCTGAACCTGAAAGTGGTAAAAATGCAGGCCAGGACTTCCTAGGACCTCTATGCAGAGAGATTTGCTGTGAAGGAAGCCACCACGGAAGGAGGCCATCCTGTTTGCCACTCACTGACCCCTAGATCCAGCCACACCTAAAGCCAGACCAGAACCCCCAGTTCAGGAGCCAATCATGCCGGTCCAGGATGGGTTTGGTCACTTGCAACCAAAGTCCTTAAACATCTCGCTGCTGTTAGAATGAAACCCCAGTGGGTAAAGGCCTTGATCTTAGAATCACATGTGACGAAGCACCGGAGAGGATTGACACATGACCTTAACTAAAGCATTTGCATCTGTCGTGTTTATCTCTAGACAGTGCCTTTATACACAGTAGGTGCTCAATAGTTGCTGGTGTAAGAATGAAGGCACACAATCCCAAGGCACCAAACACAATAAGCCAGTGGAAACTGAAAAGAAATGTCAGCGGGCAGGGTGGATTTCTTCTCCTTCTCCACGGGCTGAGGGTTCAGAGAACCCATGAGCTTCCAGGACCTGGTTCTGCCTCAAGACAACCAACCAAGACAGGCCCAGTTGGGAGAGAAGAGGCTGGGTGGGGGGGCGCCAGCTCTAAATGCATGCGGGGTAATAGCCTAAAGGCAGAAGGGAATTACCCAGTCTCAAGAAAGAGGCAGGCCTCCCACTGGGCACAGAACAAGTTGGCTGTGAGTAGCAGCTCACTGGGCAAGGAGGGAACAGGGGTGCCGGAGCTCTGTGAAGCGTCTCAACCCCAATTCTACGGCTGGAGGAGGGGGCATGGGCGCTCAGCTGGGGAGGACAGTTCTGGCCCTGTCCCTCCCCGTCCCTCCCTGCCCCCAGAGGCTCCAGAATATTCCATTCAACGGTGACTGTCCATGAAATTTGTGTAAGGAGAAGCTGATTAATGGGGGATGGCAGGGCAGAAATAAAAGAGCACTGTACAGTGAGTCTACACAGAGTCCCAGCCCTGATGCTGCTTGAAACCATGACCTATGGTGTCAGTTCCATCCCTCAGCTGCACAGGAGAGAGCTGGGCCAGAGAAGTGATTCCCCAGCAGAGAGAACTCTGATCCCATCTAAGAGGTGTTTATAACCCCACAAGTGAATGGGAAAAGAACATGCCTTCCACATGCACAAGCGTGTGTGTACTTGCTGTTGGATGCCTTCTATTTTCCAAATCAAAGTACTAAACTTGACCTTGTTTTCTCAGTATATAGTCCACTAGGTCCAGATGACATGTGTCCCCACCTCCCCCCAGATGCACATGGCAAGGACCTTCACTGCTTTCAAATTCTTGCCCACCTCTTACTGGTGGCCTGGCCTCGGCAAACAAGGTTATTAACCTTGCAACATCTTGGTTTCCTATTTGCCTCTCAGACCCGTCAGAGGACAGACTGAGGGGATATACAGACATGGGTGGGAGAGGTCCAGCAGACAGCGAGGGCTCAGTCCACGTCCCCTAGTCCGTGCAATCAGCCATCCCAAAAGGACACTCTCTGGTGGGTGTCCATAGAATTTTTCCTCAAAAAAGCTGCCCTTATAAAATGAGCCTTTGCTGTCACAAGTCAGGAGAGGGGTTCCCTTTTGGGGGGTTGGGGGTGGGATGACTGAAAGGGGACCAGGGGCCCTTCTGGGGCTGGTAATAGTCCATGCCTTGATTGAGGTCGCTGGTGACATGGGGATATTCGGTTTGCAAAAATCTATGAAGTGCACTTTCCCGGACATATGTTATCCTTCAGTAAAAAGTTCTAAAATCAAGGCACCCTCAAAAAAAAAAGATGGACGTTGGCAGCAGCCTCGCGCTCCCTGAAAGAGCACTGAATGCATTTCCAGCCCCATCCCTTCCTCGTCCGGCACATCTGTGCCTCCTGGCCTCAGACGGCTTCCAGCTTTGTCTGGCTCTGCACAGAACACGCTGGCTGGGAGAGCGAGCCAGCAAACCCCCGGCCGCTCCCCACCTCCAGGCCCTTTCCTCCACCCAGTTGTTCAGCCTCGCCTCCTGCCGGAGCTGCTGACGTCAGCTTGCTGGACCTTCCCAAGTCGTAATGACCCAGAGCCACTAAACCATGGAGATGGGAAGGGCTCAGGGGACTGGCCTCTACCCAGCACTGGCCAAGAGGCCCTTTTCCACAAGCCGTCTTGACCCAGCCCCGCCTCTTCCTGAAGCAACCCCAGCCAAAGCCATACTCACCCTCATCCCCCCCCCCCCCCAACCCTTTACCTCAAGACCCAGCCAGGCAAAGCCAGGTGAATCCAGGGCCATATTTCCTTTACCTGCAGCTTCTCTCTCTGAGAACTCCAGCCCCTTATCTGTCGGTTCAGTCCTGGCAATAGTAACTTGTAATTCACTGGTACTGGAATCAAAGTCCCCGCCCTCTCACACTGAGGAAAAGGCATGTGTACATCTGCGCTAACTAAATTTTCCTGCAGGAAAAGAGCTATGCATTGGGAGAACAGGCATAGCTGGACCTGCTTCAGAACTAGGGAAGAGAAAAACAAATCATGATTAACACCAGCAGAGAAAAAGAGGAACCAACTTTGTTAGTCATGATCTCACTTAATTCCTAATTCCCACATAAAGGGGAGGTCTCATTATCCCCATCTGGCAGATGAGAAGACTGAGGCCCAGGAAGGCTAAGGGACTTGTCTGAAGTCATCCAGCCCATAAGCAGGAGAGCGCGAGCTCATCCTGAGCCAGATGGGCCTGGCTCCAAAGCCTAGGGTTTTTCCACCTTGGCTCACTTCTCATGGCCACCATCTTGAAACAAAGGCTTCCAAGGTAACACAAACTCACACCCTCGCAGAGAGCCAGAGAGCTTTAGCCCCGTTCTGGGCCCCAGCTCTCCTGACCTTCCCCACCCGCCTGCGCACATCCGCAACCTATGTTTCCAACACACGGGCACTGACTGCTTGCTATTCTGGGATAATCGAGCCAATAATGAAGCAAGCTACTTCCTTAAACAAATAAACCCAGAAGACTCAATGGAACCACAACAGGTACAATAATAGATTCGAATCCCAGGTCGATTTAGTCACCCCTTTTTGAAAAATTCCATCCTGACTCATCCCCCCTGGTGGATGTGAAAGACCACACACACACACACACACACACACACACACACACACACCCCACAAGAGCGTCCCATGACAATTCAGTACTTTGGTTCATACGAAGTCATTTCTAGCTGAATCCACTCTAGAAACGGGCCAGCCACCCCAACATACATGTACACATAGTCCCTGTGCATCGGCTGGATTGGATCGCCTGCTGGCTGGTTCTATGACTATAAGCCATCCTCAGCGCTGGACACCACTGGTGTGGGGTCCATGCTAAAAAGAACTCCTGACTCTCCAACCTCGACCACTCAGGAGCTGATGGAAAAGCTTCCGACTGAATGTTCAGACTTACCTCTCTGCTATAAACACAGTTCCTAAGCCCCACCCCCAAATCCTGGAATCACAGAAACGTCTGCAACAGCAGATTTCAGGGCACAGAGAGGTTATGCAACTTGCCCACAGTCACACAGCAAGTGATAAAGTAGGGGTTTGTACCCAGATAGTTAGTACTTCATTGCTATACTATATTCGTCTCTGCTCAGGAAGGACATGCCCAAGGCACACAGCACAGGAAACAGTACTGGGTTTTTGTTTACTTCTGTTTAAATTTACATGACTTGCTCTTTCTAATACAATCACTGAACCGAGGCTCTGGCAAACCTAGATCAAAACTTAATTCAAACATCTACATCTTTTTTTTTTTAAACGCAATTATTTCCCAGAGAAAAAGAGCTGTCAGTCAACTACAAGGTAGTATAAATTAGCCCCAGCAGCTTTACGTCTCAATACTGAGCATCAAGCAACACTGAAGGAATGAGTAGTTTGGTTGAAAGAGAAGCTAGGCACATAATGTAGGAACAGAGCATATGTGGAGGGGGAGGGGGTGTGGCTCCCAGATGGAAATTTTTAGCGGAGTCTGCAGAGGAAAGCATTAGAAGGATGCAGAAAAAAGGAGGAAGAGATGAGAGAAGATGCCTCCTTCAGAATTTGGCTAAAGGCTGGCCCTCGTTGCATCCAGAACAGCTGGGGGGCAAATCTCCCTGATATGTAAGGTCCCCCGTTTCCAGAACCTCGAGCCCCGGCCAGTACTCTTTGAGCTTCCGATAGTTTGCTGTTTTGAACCAACTCAGTGTGGGCGGGCGTTGGGGGGAATGTTGGAGGAGAAGAAGGGCTAACTTCTCACCCTTGCCTGCTGACCAAGACAGCAGGATGGTGGTGGGGTGGAGGCAGAGGGCTTCCAAAAGATTCGTGCTTCCCTTCCAGGACCGAGCAGCTCACTGTAGAGAAATGGCTGCCCACCAGAGGACTTCATCACCCAGGCCACACACTATGTGTTCCCCAAAGAGCTTCAGAAATAGGCATGTCTTCCTGACCCTTCGTCACCTCCCACGGGCACCCCAGGGGCCACCTGCTGATAGCAGCAGAGCAGGAAGGAGCCTGGGTCCCTGGGTCACCACTCAGACAGTTTCCAGGCTGAACATACATGCTGGCTCGTGGTGGGAGTCAAAAGAGAACTTGCACCAGGGGAAGCTACTGAGATTTGGGGAGTTTTTCTGCTACTTTTGTGACTGTTATCCCAACTAGCCTCCAAAAGATTCACATTTTCTGATTTTTCAAGCATCCGTCTACATTGTCTGGTTGGGGGGGTTTGGATCACAGGACGGGGACCCTGCTAGGAGACGTGAAGGAGTGGGGGTGCTCTTTGGGGCTGTCACTGAGGCAATACTCCCAGACAAGGAAAAAGTTAAGACAGTGGCTATAAAACTCAGTTTATTTCAGGACCATCACAATGAGGAAGCGAGTGGCCACACTAAACTATGATTACACTTAGCATGCAGTAATTCTGCCTGCCTCGTTGAGGTATTTTTAGAAGCCTGGGTAACCAATGTTATGTCTTGCTTTTGACATATGGTTTACTTATTCCAGCGAACATTCATCTTGTTCAGCTTTGCCCTTGTCCCTTGAAACAAGAGTATAAGTTGATAAATGTTATCTGAGGACCACAACCAGCAAACTATAAGGTGCTTAAATGTTATGGAACCATATATCCCATCGCTTTTATGAGCCCATTATGAAGGAACTCAGGCAACGGGCCGAGATGAATTTCAATTTATCTGTCCATATTTCTCTCTTACTTTTAGGGGCATTGCTGTTTAGAGGAAAACGCAATACATCTTGTTATTAGCAGGTGTATTTGGCCTTGGTGTGGTATGAACCCCAGGAAAAGCCTGGAGCATTTGGGGGGGGGGGTTTGAAGTATGCAGGCATTGGTCCATGTGGGCAGGGCTGAGACGCCTCCTTGGTCCCAAGCTTCATTCCTGCTGAACCACCTCCCGGGCTGGCTGGATACAAATCCTGGGGTATTGCAGAATTTGTGGCAACTCAGGTACGGAGCAGAGAAGTTAGGTAACTTGCCCACAGTCACACTGTAAGGGGCACATTTGGGATGTGAACCCAGGCAGTCTGGAGGTTGAACACAGTCTCTCTGCTGCTATGTAACACAGCCTCTCTGCTCAGGGGGATGATCTTCCAGAGGACTGCCCTTTGCAAACCCTTCCAGGATTCCCTCAGACACACAGAGGACTTCTTTCATTAGGTTCTTCTGTCTTTTGCACACATGTCCACTCTGTATTGTAATTGTTTCTCTGTGCCCACATCAGGCCGTATTAGCTCACAGGATAAGGTGTCCCTTCCTCAAGACACTTTGCTTCCATCTACTCGAATACTGTTACAATAAAGAGACAAGTCAACAATATTTAGGATTTGAATGGCATCCTTAGGGTTGTGCAGTGCACAACCTGTATAGCTGGAAAGAGTGATCCACCACCAGACCTTGGGCCTCAGTTCCTTGAAGATGTTGTGTTCTTTTATTTGGTGCTGCCAGTTCCGAGTATAGCACCAGGCACCCAAAAAGGTCAAATAGATTTTTGCTGACTTAACTTGCAAGTGTTGCTGGCTAACTCAACTCTGAGAGGCAGGTAATTTCTGACTCTTCCTTATGAGATAAAGGATTAAGGCCACAGAATTTTCTCTTCATTGTTTCCCCTCCCTCTACACCACTGGTGGAGAAGCAAGGCCTGTTAGTGTCTGAGTGCCTTGTAGGAGCTCCTCCCACTCTATGAGATGGAGATACTTTTAAAATAATCACTCCCACCTAGGTTCCCACTCCCATCTCTCAGTTTCACCTCCCAGGTGGGGACTGGCCAACGTACCAGTGAGATCTAAGATTCGCTCCTGTCCTTTCATCAATAACCCTTCAAACGTATTTGTTTATGTCGGGAATTAAGAGTACTGAGAAAAGCAAAAGGTATTTGCAAAGCACCTATCTCCTGCCAAACACCAGTGTTCAGAGGAAGAAGTGGGAAAGGAAAGACAGCCGGGGACCCCATGTCCTCAGGTTGCTTTTAGGCCTATCAGAGGCAGTGAATGGAGTTAGCTTCACAGTCTCACAGTGGATTCTGACAGCTAATTGTATGCTCAGTTTATACTGGTCAATCAATACTTGCCCAGGAAGGAAGGTGGTGGTGGGGGGTGCCCTTTATGAACCAGGATTCCAAGCTGAGAGTAGAAGAACCTGCAGTTCTGGATGGCCCAGAGGAGGCCACATTGGCCAGAGCTTCCTTGTCAAGCTCCATGGAATCTTCCCTCCCCTGGGCTGCCCACCCTTTGGTGGTGGATGCTTCTCCCAGCTCTAAGCCAACATCTTCAGGGTTTGCCCAGTTTATCTAGGTATCATAATTACAGATCATTAACAAAGCACCACCAGTTCCAAAATGGGTTTTATTTAAAATTGCACCCTACCCACCTTCCACCACCCCTGCCCCCCATCCTCCAAGGCTCAGATGAGGAGGCAAGTTCTTCTCTGCAAAGCTTTTGTAGGCCACCTCTCTTCTCTAACTACCTTTGCAATTCATAAATTTTACTGTAATTGTCTTCATTAACTAATGTGATAAAAACTCTCACTGGGAGAATGTGCTGGCGGGTATCAGAGGAGGAAATGATTAGCTCCGTCATACTGCAAAGCCCTGGTAGGCAGCTGAGTTCCAGCCCAGTGGCTCACTGAAGGGATAGGGGGACAGAAGTAACTGAGGATGCTTCCAGATTTCACAGCTGCTCTCAGAAGGCAATAAAATGGTTTCATTGGAAACACAAGGCAGCATTTAAAAGCCAACACCATGAAATAAACATTGGTTTCATTCTTAGGTAGTACCTTGCTTGCGAAAAGCAACAGGGACATCAAGTTATTTTCCACCCAAAGTTTGTGAAAATCCAATGGCCTTTTCCTACTTTGAGACATATGTGTTTTACCCTTTCTTGGAGAAAAGCAGCATCAGCTCTGGAAGCTATTAATCTGACCTGTTTGTATTCATCATGTCAAATGGGAAACCTTGACCCCTATCTAGCAGGTGTCAAAGTCAAGGTGAGCCCCAGCTGCATAAGTAAGTTTAGGGCAATTTGGACCCCATGGAGGGACATTCTTAACTCGGGGTGCATGAAATCAACAGTGTGCTATTTTCTGAGAACCAGAGTCTAGGCAACTCTGTATCCTACTGAAAATGCATTTTAAGATCAATTAAGGTCTGAATAATTTAGCAGGGCTCTCCCCAGGTATTTCATAAGAAAGCCAGCATTTAAATGTCATCAACAGAGCTGAGCAGGATTAGGTTGTTAAGATTAATTAAGGTCCTAAATCTTGCTGGAATCCCCCAGAAATAGGCCACTTGACGATCCTCAAACACTGCACATGCACCGAGTGGTATTGTCAAATTCACATGGAATACAATCCTTGACCGAGAGGATCTCACCTTGGGAAAGAGGTGGAACTGCGTAAGGAATCTGGGGCAGCAGGGACGGAGGCAAGTGTCCCTTATGAGGCTCCTCCACCTAGGGCAGCCTTCTCTCAGGGGTGATTCTGGGCGCCATGTGTGACCTGGTGTGCTAATTACTCCTCTCACTCTGGCTTGTGTGGGGAGGGTTATATTTGAACCCATGGTGTGGGGATGGGTGTGAGGAACCTATCCTAGCAGCCCAGTCTGGTTGGGGCTCCTGAGATGTCAGGGGCTGAGGCTAACAGGCTTTGTTTCTGAGGACTGGGAAGGTTCGGGAAGGAGGAGGAGGTGTCCATAAAATCAGGTCCTGGAGGTGAGCTCACTTCACATTCTTTCCCCTGCCTCCTGCCCGGCTCAATCAGCTTTACCAGCCCTTCCTCCAAAACGGTTCATGCCTGCTCTGCCCACTCCCACGATGCTCTGTGTGGATGCCTGCTGCCACTCTTGCCCCTTCCTGGCCCCACTGAGGCTGTGCCAAGCCATTCCTCAGAGACACTCAGTGGTGCCCACTGTCCCAGGGACAAGGCCATCATCCTTGGGGTCTAGCCCCAAGCCAGGGCCTGGGGTGAGGGTGGGGGCTGGGACGGAGGAGGCACAAATACAGCCCCTTATTCAGGGTTTGGCTCTGTGGGCCCCTATTTGGATTGTATGGCTTGTTCTCAAAAAGGACACTCTTTGAGCGAGGGGTCAGCCTTGGGTCTTGCTGACCTGAGTCAAGTTTTCTGATTCGGAACCACTTTGAAGTCAAATCCAGCTTCTCCTATGGATCCTAAATCTATCACTTGTTTCTATTTTTAAGGTGAGGAAGAGGATATAGGTAGGAAAATCCTCTCTACCAGGCGGGCTCTTATTTCTATTAAATCCCAACTTGTCACGTTAGATAATCACAAACAGAACTTCCAGAAGCATCCTTTGTTCCTTACAGAACTTGGCTGTAGGCAACAATTTGAAACTAGCCAGGCATTCTCCTTGGGAGGACCATCCCCCCCACAACCCTGACTCTAGCCTGGATGCTGCCCCCCGTGCAATCTCTGGCCATTCAGACCTCTGTCCTTCTGCTCATGCACCCCTCCCTGCACACTAAGCAGGCAGACAGAGCACCCCCTCCACCACCAGGTGGGGGCAACTATCCTCATGTAAAAAGCTCTTTACTCCTTCTGGAACAAGGGAAGGAGCACTGCGCTGAGTGGAGGAAGTGGCACTGGGCTCATCACAGACTCCCTTTCAAGCCAAAGCCAGACACCCAAATAGCTCCAGACTGTGATCACTCTGTCACAGATGGCTGCTCCACATGGACTCAGGGACTCCTCCCAATGCCACCCAGCTGGGAGAACCAGGCAGAAGCAGAAGGAGCTGGGCAAGCAGAGAGGCTAGTTCTCTGCGGGACTCGGAGAAAAGATGCCGTTGCATTCCAAATGCAAATTTGGGATTATCCACTGTGATAGATTTCACACCATCCTCCAGCCTCAGAGCAACCACTGGTATGAAATGCCAACAGGAAAAGGGCCATAGCATGACCCTTGTCCCCATGACGCTTCTCTATAGAAAACTCTATACAGAATCCACCAAAACTTGGAGATCATTAAGAACGTGTAGGGTTTCCACCTCCAGTTTCTTACCAGATGAAGAGAAAATGTTACTAGTGCCAAGAACCAGAGGCTTGTCCCTGTCAGAGTCCCTGGGGGAACACAGTGTTGGCACTTTAAATGTGCCCTATAAGCCCATTATTATGGCATGTCCCCAAGTCTCACGGCCACACTGGTATCAAGAGGGTGTGTGTTGGGGGGGGTAGGTTTCACAAGCAGTGGGGGTGATGACAGATAACAGAGGAAGCCATTCAAATGCCCAAGCCATCAGCCAGTATGGCATCCTGACTCAATGGACCACAGCACCATCATGTTAGAATTCTGAACACCAAAGAGACACAGAACACAACAGAGGAGATAATGAAGTAGAATGCCAAAGCATGCTCGCTGTGTAGGAAACCCACCCCATCACAGACGAAGAGCTACGGATGCCCCAGAAGTAAACACAATGAGGAAAATGGGGGATTTTCTTCAAATACAACCCAGAGGTGTTGAATGATGCAGAGCTCCCATTCCTGGTTTGGTCCCCATTCCTATCTGTATCAATCACTGCTCCCCAGTCTGATCGGGAGCACAGGTTCCCCCACTGTTCACTTTGTATCTTTCTGCACCATGGCCCACGAGGATGGAAAGGAGTGCTCAAGGCTCCCCCAACCTCATCGATCCCCACTTCCCAGGGGACAAAGGACTGTGATGAGGGCGAAGCATCGCTCAACAGCAAAGGGAGGGCCAGGGAGGTGGGAGGATGATTTATTCAGATGAAAAACACACCACGTGTCTCTTAAATAAGTCACAGGGATGAAAAGTCCAGCAGCAGGAATAAAGTCAGTATTATTGTAATGACTGTGTGGTGACAGACGGTGACTATATTTACAGAGGGGGAAGATACCGTAATGTACGGAAATGTCAAATCACAATGTGGTCCACTTAAAACTCGTGTCAGAGGTCCGCTATCCTTCAACTAAAAATTTTTAAATGTTTAAAGATATATACATCTCAGTCTAAATACTGGCAAATGACAAGCCAAAATATGCAAATGGGGTTGACCTTCCGCTGTGTTGTAAGCAACTCACACCAAATTAAATCAGTGACGAAGCCAACAGTGATTGACTTAGAGATGAAAAGCACATCAGTGATCAAAAAGTGGGACTATCTCAAGACAACCAACAGAAAGCCATCTCCTACAGCACCCTTCCTTTAAGTCAGGGGAATTGCGACTCCCCATGCATACTCATGTCTGTAAGAACTGGGCACTGTCGGCCACTGCTGTGTGGAATCCAAGCTTCTTGCAGAATCCCGAATTGGGGCACTCAAACTCTAGAAACTTGCTAATTTTAGTTTATAAATACAGTCTCATTACAGAAATCCTCAAAAGTGAGCTCAGATAGGCAACCCTTTGCAATTTCTGCATGTGGAAGGTTTTGGAGCTAGTGGTAGAGACATCATTGCCCAGAAGAACCAGAGGGTGTTTTTTTTTGTTTGTTTGTTTGGGTTTTTTTTTTGCTTTTTTTTTTTTTTTTTTTTTGCTATCCTGGCCTTGCAGGAGGGCCCCTAACTCATCTGGTCAAGTAGCAGATCCTGCTCAGAGAACTGCTGATCTAGAAAGACCTTTTGCATCACTGAACTATCACAGACCACAGGGCTTGGCTTCCTCTCATGCACTTGGAGGGCAGCCAAGGTCAACCCTTTACCCAAGACACCAGAGTCCCCTGCCTTTTAGGGAGGCAAAAACAGTGGGCTGTAAAAGTCAGGCAGAAATGACAGTTCTTCTAAAGAGAACAGAATACTGGGATGCCTGGGTGGCTCAGCTGGTTAGGCATGCAACTCTTGATCTTGGCTCAGGTCATGACCTCAGGGCCATGAGACTGAGCCCCACACATCAGGCTCCACACGTGCAGCCTGCTTGAGTCTCTTTTCCTCCTTCTCCCTTTGTCCCTTCCCCCTGCTCACGGTCTCACTCTCTCTAAAAATAAACAAATAAAATAACTAGATGAAATAAACAAAAATAAAGAGGAAAGGATAAAAATCCATAGGCCTGTGTGGGGTCAAGTTCATAACTATTATCCATCCTGGAGGCCACTCAGACCCTTCCCCACTTACCTGCATCCAGGTTCAAGTCCCACAGCATCTCTTCATTGGTACCTTACTTTCTTGGGTGGGAGAGGGGGGTCAGGAAGCTTGTCCTGAAGCAGAAGGATCTGGACTGATGGAGTAGGATTTACTTTCTTTCCCATTCTACCCATCATTTAAAGTAGAGCACCATTCACAGGGATCATGTAAGTGGAACTGTTCACATCCTGCCTGACGTATGTGTTAAGTAGCTACTTAGGGTTCAGGGTAGTTTTTAAAAGTTATAGGAGGAACAATCTGAATTCCCCCCTGAAGTAACATCACCCAATTCCCATCTCCTTTATGACTGTTTTGAACAAAATTTATATTCTGATAAAAAACAGTAGTATTATAATGGTAGTAATTTTCCATCTGGATGGCCACTTTTAATTGCTTGCAGAAGTCTGAATTTCTGCACTTACAAGTCATTGCAAATGGATTCTCCCAAACCAAGAAAAACATCTAGAAATGACAAACATCTAAACGTGGGAATGATGAGAGAAAATGAGAGATGATGGCATTGTTCCTTCAAGAGCCTGTCTTGAATGGAACTGGAAGCCATGACTGTCCCCATTGGGGTCTGACCCAACCTCTATTTCAGATGGTGGTCATCCATGGGGGCAGGGGAACAGGCGTCCACAGGGGGAGGGGACAGGCGTCCACAGGGGCATCCATGGGGTGGGGCAAGCCCCCTGTACCCTCAGTGCTGCTGGAGATAATTGAACCTCCAAACATCAACTGTTCCTTAGAAACTTCCAGAGGGGGAGCTGCTCCCTGCTAGTGTAGATCCTGTGAGTGATAGAAAAGGAAAATCAACCCTGATTGTTTCTCCCTATTACTCTTTGCCCTGAACTCAGAGTTTTGCAACTCTGTCGCTGAGGCAGACAGAGTTCCCCTTCCCAGGTGCCATTTGGTGGGTGGTCCTCAAAGGGAGCCCCTGCTTACCAGTAGGTCACACAAAGCCACCACCAAACCCTGACTGTCTCACTGCGGAGCGTTCGTTGGAAACAAGGCCACTTCCAGCCATGGCCCAGAGAGGAAAGCTGGAACCCCGATGCACAAACCAAGGTGTTGTTTGTGAGGATGGAAAACTGGCCCAGGGGTCCAGAAGGGAAGTGGCAGGCAGAGAGCACATCGGCATGAAATCAAGCAAGACAAAATCCGGGGACGTGGGAGAAAAGGAAACACAACTGCTAATGTCTCTTCTTCCAGTGCTCTAAAACTGTAGGATAACCCCCCACCATGTATTTTTCAGATCCAGATGTGTTCACTTTCTATATGCTCATCCCTAAATCCAGAAATCTTGCCCTGCCTCTAGAAAATGACAGAGTTTTTGATCACGTTGAAAGGGGAAGGGGTCGATCAAATTGAGAGAGTGCTGGGAGGGGGGAAAGAGCCGCTCGAGAAAGGGGCCTTCGAGTGTCCCGTATGCACCCAGACTTGGCAGCCATGGTTCAAGTCTAGACTGGGGGCTCCATGGGAAGGGAAGGCAAAGGATGGAATGCAGAGCTGGGGTCAGGCAGGGAAGAGGTGTTCTCACTTACGGTCTCTCACACAGTTGCAGTCAGATGTCAGCTGAAGCTGCCATCATCTGAGGGCTCAACGGGGCTGGGTGTCCACAGTGGTACCCTCACACACATGGCTCGGGGTTGACATGGGCAGCTTGTGGGAAGCCCAGCTGGGGATGGGATGGGGAACCCCTCTAGCATCACTTGGACTTCTCAGAACACAGCGGGTGTTCACGCAGGAGCCCAAACAAGAGTCCCAGGAGACGCAGACAAAAGCTGCAAGGCCTCTTGTGATCGGGTCTTGAAAGTCTAGAATATCTCCTCTGCCACACTCCGATGGTCAAGAAAGCCATTAAGGCCAGCCCAGATTCACAAAGAGGGAATGTGATTGGTAAGCAACAAGGTCACACGGCAGAAGAGCCCATGGGACAGGAGATACAGCTTTCCAAAGATGGCCACAACAATCAGTTACACCCACCAAGTACCACGTACCGTTCCAGGCACTTGGGTGGTTCAGACAGATGGTCTAGACAAGCTAACTCCCAGGAGCAGCATGGTGAGGCGTCCCAAGCCAGAATTTGGGGAAACCAGCATTGCAGATGGTAATGCTTCCCACCGAGACCCTGGCTCCTGATCACAGGGCAAAAGGGTTGGGTGGAGATGCAAAACCTGAAGGTCAAACTGAGTGAAAGACTTGGTGCTTTTTTAGTGAAACTAAAAATGGGAAACAACCTGGGTCTCTTCTAATTCCTTCAGTCTCCCCTCCCACTTCCCATTCCACTCCCATGCATGGCAGACATGGCTAGCTGTCCTCCAAAGACTGGGGCTCTCTCTTCCAGGGCAGGGCAGTCGCTGAGAAGTCACTGTCTAGCCAAGGACCCCTCCCAGGCTCCCCTGCATTAGGTGGGGCATGAAACCAGCCCTCTCTGATGGAAGTAATGCATGCCCTCCCAGATCACGGTCGCCAAGCATCAGGTGTGTTTATGACACCCCTCTCTTTCCCCATCCACTGGATGAATGTGTAAGACTCTGTGCCCCATTGAGATGGGGCCAGAGACCACACAAGATGCTCACCAACCAGGGCCATAGCCCAGCGCATTACGTAGTGAGAAGTAAACCTTTACTATGCTAAGAAACTGAGTTAGGAGTGTCTGGTACGCTAGCTAGCTGGCATCCTAATACCCCCCCCACCCCCAGCCACAGCCAACTCAAGCTTCCTGAAACAGGAACAGTCGTTTTCCCTGGCAGACCCAGTGCCCAAACCACTTCTGTAAAAAAGCGCTGGCAGGCCGTTCAGCCAAGTGAGCGCAGTGACGCACAGGTTCCAGAAGGTTCCTGGGGCTCGCAGGGGAGCCCTTGGCCCTGTCAGAAACAGGGTACAGGGTACAGCCATGGAGGAGGTTTTATGATTCTTGTGACTGTTCTCAAGTTTACGGTGGCGAAGAGATAAAGGTTCAGGAAACATTTCCAGAAGATACGCGGTCAGGTCTGAAGGGGAAAATGAACTCGAAGAAGAAGAACCATGTTTTTAACCAGGGGCGGGGTTAAAATTAAGGCAAAAAGTGTTCAGAGTGTTTAAAAATATCTCCAACGTAATGAAGGCTGACAAGCTGATGAGACCGAGTGGGAGGCTGGGAACCGGGTCCCGTTCGACAGCACTGTGCCCTCTCTGCTCGGGGGAAGGCTGCCGTGGGCGAGATGGCATGGGCACGCCTCGGCGGACCGAGAGAAATGTTGTCCCTTTGGTGGAAGGGGAGGCTGGGGGGGGGGGGTGGTTGGACACTGCCATCCTAGGCTTGGAGACCAGCGGGGACAGCAGTGGGGACACCTGGCTGGGGAGATGGGGGCCCAAGGGAAGCAGAGGTGATGCATGATTCTGCAGAGGGCATGGGAGGGACAGAACACTAAAATACCGTCTGCAGAGGGACCAGCTGGCCTCAGACCAACAGAGCAGAAGAGCGAGCTAAGAAACCAAATAAACAAGCTGCAAGGACGCCTGGGACAGCCGGGAAGCAGGAGCCTGGGGGCGAGGGGAGTTGGAGCAGCAGGTGCGGGAGCCCAGGGAAGACACAGGAAATGAAAGTGTGCTGATGAGGCAGGGCGCCCCTGGGGCAGGCAGGCTTCTGGGGTTCAGCACAGGGGCGTGGTGTCTCCCATGAGCAGCAGCAGACCGACCTGGGCTAGGTCATCACCCCTCCTGCCCTTCTGAATGCCAGTTTCCAGGTCCTCGCAGGCAGGACTTTCTGGGGATAGGAGAGGGAGAAGGCCAAGCCATAAGGGGGTGCCCAGGGGTCTCCCTCCCCCATCCCAGGCGCTGGGTTTCCAGGAGCTGAGCCCTCACTGGTGAGGCAGCGCCGGGATCTCTCTTTTGTGGCAGCAAGTCCAGGGGCAGAGCAACATTGGGAACCAGACCTGGTTCAGATCCCAGCTAAGCCACTTACCAGGTGATATGCCAAAGTACCTCGGTTCACCTCTAAAATGGGCCTCACAGCCCCTGTGCTTGAGTTGAATGTTTCATAAGAGAACACAGGGGAAGCGCGCCTGGGTGGTTCAGTAGGTTAAGTCTCTGCCTTCAGCTCAGGTCATGGTCTCAGAGTCCTTGGATAGAGCCCTGCATCGGTTCTCTGCTCAGCGGGGAGCCTGCCTCTCTGCATTCTTGTGATCTCTCTCTGTGTCAAATAAATAAAATCTTTAAAAAGAGAGAGAGAGAGAACACAGGGGAAATGTCCAAGTGTAAGGAGTGCTCCAGAAAGGTTTTCTTCCAGGAGTGGGGTAGAGAGAAAGGCTGGATTTTCCTTAACTTATAAGATGGGAAAGGTCACAGGGACGTAGGAATAGAGAGAACAGTACCGTGCGCGGTCACGCAGCCAGCCCCCCAACTTAACAGCTACCCACGCCTCAGGACAATATAGTCTCATCTCCTGAGCCCCTCCCCCCCAACCCTGCCGCCTCCCCAATTCCCCACCCAGTTTATTATGAAGAAGATTCCAGTTAGTATCATACTTCTACCATAAATGTTCTAGTGCATAGATCTAAAATAAGTTGCTTTTTTAAAGGAAACTCAACAGAAAATCTGGATAGAGTCCCCAAGAGCCAGGTACAAGCTGGCCAGAGGCAGGCAGGGAGGCTCCTGAGCCCCAGTTTTGGTCTGGGGTCACCACGGGGTCTGAAACTTTTGCCCCAGATACCTGTGCATTGCCGGCCTGGAACTGGGACCAGCCACTCCCCATGAGCAGGTGGACAAGGATCCCTCTGATGTTCCCTTTTCCTCAGTACTGGAAGGGGAAGGGGAGGCACCCCATCCCTGCCCACCATTACAAGAGGGTGGGGCTGCCTGGACTACCAGCCCAAGCCCAGCCCTGAGGGTGGGTGTCCCCGGCGGGGCCTTCTCCAGATGAAAGCAAAGTCAGAAACAGGCCATCAGAAGCTTCAAAGAACCCAGGAGGACATAGCGGGGAACGCTGCCTAGGAGACGGCAGCCACCAAACCACAGACCTTACCAGTGACTCTGGGTGGGGGACACCCAGCTCCCATGATGGGGACAACCTCCAGACCTAAATGTCACACACACAAGTCCTTCTGAGGCCTAAGTCTTTATCAGGCAACAACAGAGGAAAATGGTATAGGAATGGGGCACCAAAGGAGGGGGGAGGCAGGGCTGGGCATATCAACCTCAGGTGAGGGCAATAAAGGGGTGCACGGTCCATACAGTCTAACAATAGGGATGGCAACTCTTCGAAAGAATTAAATATGGTATTAGCCATTGGCTCCTGCAATTTCACTTCTGGGCAGAAGAGAAAGCAGGGACTCACGCCGATACCGCACACCCCTGTCCAAGGCAGCGCAATTCAGAACCACCAAGACAGAAGCCCCCGCCCCCGCCATGTCCACCCATGAATGGGTAAACCCCATGCGGCGAAGGCACACAGCAGAAGGCCACTCAGCCTCTTGAGAAGGGATGACGGACTGATCCTTGCTATGACACAGACGAACCCTGACCTTGAGGATGCCACGCTCAGGGAAATAAAGCCAGTCCTCAAAAGACACATACTATGATTCCACGGCCATGAGGTATCTGGAGTCCTCAAATTCAGACCCAGAGGAGAGCGGTAGTTGCCAGGGGCTGGCGTCAGGGGGACAGGGAGCTACTGTTTACAGGGAACGGAATTTCAATCTGGGAAGAGAAGCAGGATCCGGAGATGGGAGGGGGCAGTGGGTGCCCAGCAATGTGATCGTACTTAACACGGCTGAACTGTGCACTGAAAAATAGTCAAAATAGTAAGTTTTAGGTTAGATGTATTTCCCAAGATAAAAAAAAAAATCACAGAAGTTGGACTCTTCATGGTTCACACTGGTCAGCAATTTTTTTTAAGGATTTTATTTGTATGAGAAAGAGAGAGAGAGAGAGAGAGAGCATGTGTGCACAGGCAGGGGGAGGGGCAGAGGGCGGGGGAAAAGCAGACTCCCCACCGAGCCTGGAGCCTGACCCAGGACTTGATCCCAGGACCCTGAACACTACATCAAAAACTAATGATGTACTATACATAGGCTAATTGAATGTAATAAAAAAATTAAAAATAAATAAAACAAAAGTTTACAAATATCCCAGGACTCTGGAGTCATGACCTGAGCTGAAAGCAGATGCTTAACAGACTGAGCCACCTAGGCACCCCTCGACCAGCAATTGATAAAAGTGCTCAGTGATAAAAGTGCATCAGTGATAAAAGTGCTCCTCTCCCGAGGCCCACCAACCCCCTGTGCCTGCCCGTTACCTCAGAGCCCCTCAGCTCCTGCTGTCCTGTTTCCTCCCTTCATGAAACCCTGGAGGGCAGTGGGAGGCTGGCGGAGGCGGGGTTCCCGGACAGGGGCTGGACGTGAGAGCAAAGTTTACTGCGGGAGCCTCTTGAACGTCAAGACAGAAGCACGTTTGTGCTCACAGGCATCTTTGAGGACACAATTTTACAGTCCTAGAAGCCCCCTCCCCCTGCCTCCAGTTCTCTTCCAAGAACCACCCGGAATTTCAACACAAGGAACAGACAGAACCTCAGTGGCAATGTCACAGTCCAGCAGCCCAGGCTGGGAACAAGCAAATCATTCCGCCCCCAAATTCTGGTTCTGCTCAGATAATCTGTTTATACGGTAAACAGGGATTAATGGAAATATCTAACAAACTCTTGCGTAGGATGGGCATGTTGCTGAAGACCACGTTCTTCTGTTTTGCTAGTTAAACTGCCTTTCTCAGTGTGGGGTGTCCGGAGGCGGGGCGGGGAGGGTGAGAGGAGAATGAGGTTGGCTGTAAATAACACGAACTCTGGTTAACAGCAGGTACCATGTAGCATTTGCGAACTCTGCGCTAAAAGCTACTCTGTCCCCCCAAGAAAGTAGACTCTGGGGGCAGAGTCTTTCTTGCTTACAGTTGGACCCCAAGTGTCCTGCTGGTTTTAGGCACTCAGGGAAATTGCAGAAGGGAGAGTGTTAAGTGTTTTATGTGCATTCAGTTCATCTGTACAATGCCCTGGGGATGTGTGTCTGTTATGATCCCATTTTACAGCAGAGAAAACTAAGGCACGGAGAGCTTAAGTGACTTGCCAGGGTGATAGGAGTTGAGTCCAGGGCTACCTCTTCCCAACATCCCTCACTGACATTGCCACGATAGTCTACACAGAACATGACCTGGGGGTGTCACCTTGCCTCCCGAAGCATGCCTTCCTGCTGGGCTAGAAAAAGCTACTGGAAGGGAAAGACGAAACGGTTTTTGAGAAACATACCTACTTTTATGCTTCTAAGAATGGAGAGTTAGAATCTGAAAATTCCCTTCCTGAGGGATCCCATAGCTCTTTTAGATGCCCATGCCCCCAAATCTAGGCAGGGCCCAGCACCCTCACTAGACGGGTAGCTGCCTTGAAGCCATGGAGCACATGGGATCCCAGCACCCAGAGCCCAGCCATCTGGAAGCTTCTCCTTTTCCTAAAGCAGAGGCAGATACCCAGCCCCCTCTTCTCTCCCCAGGCATCCAGGGAGGTGGGACATCAAGTTCACCAAGAGCACAGAGGGCTGGGAGAAAGGGACATGGGATCGGCAGGCACCATCCTGGACACATCCTAATTCAGGCTAACCAGGAGTCGGATCCACACCCAGAGTGTGTGGTGTAACCTCACTGGGAACCCGGGACAAGGGCCCATCCCTGTCGCTGAGCAGCCTTGGGAGCCCAGCCATGGTTAGAAGCCTCAGATGTGCATCTAAAGGGGGCTGTGCGACCACAACCTGCTGAGCTCGTCTCCCCTGCTTGGCGAAAGGAGCTCCCCGGCAGACCCCTCTGCGGATTTTATAAGACACAGTGCCTGGGCGCTGGAAGGCGCGGTGTCTCAGCAGAGATGCTAAGAGTGGAGGCACCCTCATCCCAGCAGGTAGGAGCAATCAGGGAGTAACTGGAGCAGAGAGGCGGCAGCCTGCACCTACAAGCACCTGCTGGTTTTCAGGCATGGTTCTCAGTGTGGCTGGATGCTGCCTGGCTCAGGACACCTTAGCACATAGGAGCTACCCCAGCTGCACTGGCCCCTGGCATCGCAGATGGGGGGACGGAGGCTCAGAGAGGCTAAATCATGAAATCACACAGCCATCGCCAGCAAGAGCTGGAATCTGGCTGCCACGGGCTAGCCCCACCACCCGTGGTCCCTTAAATGCTCCTCTTCTACACAGCTCAGTTGGAGGCAGTCTTTAAACATCACACAGGGCTTGGGGGATGGAGATACACAGAGCCAGATGCCATTTTTTTGTTTGTTTGTTTTTTGCATCCTGCCAATGGGACACTTAGTAATCAACCCTCATAAACTGCCTTCTGAGCTCAAGGAGGAGGAATGGTCACCTGCCACGCCCCAGCTGGCAGGTTCATGTCCACTGCTGTCCCCATGACCCCAACAATGGAAAAATGCCCCCAGTGATGATAGCTCTTCCACCCCAAGGGCAGCCATTGCTAGGAGAGTGGCTGCCAGCCCTCTACCACTTGAGCCCCAAACGGCTTGAGCTCTCTTCCTTCCTTGGTCCCACTCTGGCCCATCTCTCTGCTATCTGAGCCTTTGCTCACCACAATCCCTCCTCCCGGGCTGCTCTTCTTGACCCCAGGAAACTGGCATTTAAAGCCTGTCTCCCAAGGCCTAGAACACCACTTCCTCCAGGAAGCCACCCAGGATTGACCTGCAGGGGTGCTGATCTTGCTGCCCTTTCCTAGAGCCCTGAGACCATCCGACTTGCCCGTCTACCTGATTTACAGCTGTCTGCTTGAAGGCAGGCTTTGCACCCAGTTTAACCTTACATCCCATATGGCCTCCCCCTGACGTACAGGCACAGAACAGGCCCTCAACGCACAGGCTGATGACATTTTAAAAATCAGCATTGACCGGAAAACCCCCTCTCCGTTCCATTTCCCTGAAAAACACAGCAGCTTAAAATGTGATCCTGCTATAGTGTACAACCTTCTCTCCAGTAGTGATTAATGCCGCCCTGAAATGCGAAGTAAATTTTAATTACAGGAGCAAGGCTAAAACCTCTGCCTGCCGAGGCCTGTCATTTTCCTTTCTTATGCTGATAATTTCCAGTGTTCCTTTCCCCCAGGGGCCCTGCCCCAGCCACCAGGCGCTTCTGAGGAACCGCAGGATGTGTTTCATGCTTGAGTTGGGGGCTAAAAACAAAAAACAAAAAACAAAAAAAACACCAGACGAGTCAGACAGAAATATTCACAATGCCCAAGTGGAAATCAAAAATTCATTTTGCTTGGCGTTGCCTCAGTTCATATCTCAACCGAAGTCAGGCTGGAGTCTTTAAGTGGTTTGCTCCTGACAAATTCTGGCTTACATTTCAGAGTTGCTCCCTGCCTGCCCCCCTGCAGTTGTGAGAAGGGGCTGGCCAGGCACAGCTCTGCCCCCCACCCCCCACCTCCGAAAATGTTCGCATGGGCGTGGATGAAGAGGGTGCAGTGGTAGACCCCCCGGGCACAAGCACTGGGCATCTGGGTGCCTGGGAAGTGGTCCTCATCTTCTGTATCCCCTTTATTCATTCACAAACACTGTTGTGTGTGGGGTGCCTTGCTGGGGTAGAGGAGCACCTCTCACCACTGATAGGGCCTCTGCCCTGGGGCGGCTCCCCAGGTCTGTCAGGGGAGGCCAGGCAGGAAACACACAGTCCTGGGCAGGAGCCACGCAGCCCTCGGGGATTTCAGCAGAGCAGTCATGGGAGAGGAGAAGGCGGTTCTGCCGCCTGGAGCGCTGACAGGCGGTGCTGCCAAAGAGGGGAGATGGCATTGGGCCTCAGAGGCTATGTGGTGGATGGGTGGGTGGGTGTCTGGAGAAGGGCGGCATTCCAGGAGCGGAACAGAGTGTGCAAAGTCTCCCACACTCTGGACATTCTGTCTCACGTCCTGGCCCCCGTGTCACTTCCATAACCAAGTCCCATTTGCCTTGGTGCCCCCCAGGGTTGATGCAAGGAGGGTCGTGGGAGAGGGGATACAGAATGAGGCTAGCCAGCAGGGTGGGGGGCACACAGAGGGTCTCGCATGGCAAGCTTTTAGCTCGGGCCAGACCTTCAGTAAATGTGAGGTCTCTCTCCCTGCCATGAGGACCTGCAGGGTCTTTGCGGGTGAGAGTGACAAGACCTATCTGCTGGTTATGCAGATAACTGTGATGGCTTGTGGGAGGGAGGCGGGCAGAATACTGCAACAGGCCGGACCAGGTGCAGGGCGTCAGGCTGCGGAGGAGGTCTAAGTCAGAGGTGTCAGGAAACCCGAGCTGAGAGACATGAATTGTTGGCCTCTCACTGCTAGTGAATGAAGAGACTTTCTGATTGAGCTCAATGCCCTTTGTCCGCCCCCCACCCCACCCCCACAACCAGGCTCAGTGTCCTGGAAGAGACGCACTTCCTGCGTCTGCCACTGGAGGGCAGAGCGCGCAAGGCAGGATCCTTAGAGTCAACAGCATCCAGAAACCCCAGGGCCACTTGGAGGGCACAGGGTTCTCTAAGAATTGCTCTGGGACTGATTTTACAAGACTGACCGATTCCTGTTTCCCCCTAGGGTCCGTGCATGACGTCCTGAGGAGGTAGCTCGAACCTGCGTCCCATACCTGCTATGACAACAATCGATGGCAAGTTATGCTTTGCTTCCCTCATTTCTGCTTCTGTCTACCTGCTAGGTTGTTGGGGGGATGAAAGGGTTGTGGGAGATAGTGTATCTAAGAGAGCCTCACCTGGGGCCTTCATAGTAGGAACAGATGGGGAAACGGAGGCTCAGAGAGGCTGATTTGGTAAGTTAGAGCTAGCAAGTTGTAGAGCCAAGTTGGTCTGGGTTTGGAACCAGAAGGTTTCTTTCTTTCTTTCTTTCTTCCTTCTTTCTTTCTTTCTTCCTTCCTTCCTTC
Organism: Enhydra lutris kenyoni; assembly: GCF_002288905.1. NCBI lineage: Eukaryota > Metazoa > Chordata > Mammalia > Carnivora > Mustelidae > Enhydra > Enhydra lutris. Next base: position 3,548,201 of record NW_019154104.1, read on the forward strand.
CTTCCTTCTTTCTTTCTTTCTTTCTTTCTTTCCTTCTTTCCTTCCTTCCTTCCTTCCTTCCTTCCTTTCCTCCCTTTCTTCCATCCATCTACTTACGTATCTACCTGCCTGCCTATCTATCACAAGTCAGAATATTTAAACCACTGTACCAGAAACATTGAAAAAAATATATAAGTCCCCCCTTTAAAATTTAGTATTTCTGGTTACAGGAGAGGATGTGTTCACTATAGAAATTTTCAAACTATAAAACCACCATAAAGAAGAAAATGAACCTCCTAGCCATCCTTCAACCCAGAGATTACCACTCAACTTTTGGCCTAGCTCTTCATACATTGTTCTAGTAGACGTATTGGACCCCAAATTAAAATTGTGCATATCTATTTGGTAACTTACCTCACTTCTCTTTCCTTGAGGAATAACCCTAGAGCAAATCTGAAAACAGACTGGCCTGTTGAGAGGCTTACCCCTGTAATACGTTGATAGGTAGATTTCCGTACCAGCATCATCTCTGTCCTCCTGTGTCAGGCCTTGCAAGAGGCCTCAGAGGGACACACAGTCCTTGGGCCTGTGCTCAGGGGGCTTACAAATGCCAAAGATGCGCATTCAACACTATTTATTTTCAGGAAGCCTTGGTGGGTGCTTCCCACGTGCCAGGCCTGGGGATCCAGCAGCAAACAGGATAATGAGACTCTCAGGGCTTACTGTTAAGAGCAGAGTGGCCGGCACTAAGGAAACAGAGTAATTATAGCTGCTCCAGCTGGGAAGGTTGGTAGGATAGGGATTAGCTGGAGAGAGGGTGATTTGAGACCGGAAAAGTCTGAGAAGGCTTCTCGGAGGAGGTGACATTTTAGCTGAGTCCTGAATAGAGTCCACAGGTCCTGCCCTATCAAGGCCCAGGTGGAGTGTTCCAGAAGAAGGAATAGTAAGTGGGAAGGTTCTGAAGCAGGAAGAGGTTTAGAGGGCTCGAAACCAGTGGAGAGTTTCAGCTAGGGAGCTGACTGATACACTTCAAATAATAGACAAGATGGTAGATCTACATTGAGGTAGTAAGGCAGAACATTTTAAGAACTTCTGTGCATTTTCCAATAGCCTATGCTGGGTTCTGTATGGACTTCCGAGCGGTGGAGAACCACAGAATACACGTGCCTGCCTAACCCAGGGGCTCTTGGCCTTAGAATCCACTGGGGAGGTTTAAAAATCTGGGTGCCCAGGCCACACACCCAATGAGTACTTCAGAATTTGGGGGGCACCTGGGCAATTCTTAATTTTTGAAAGCTCCCCAGGTGATTCCAATATGCAGGCCTTGTTGAGAGTCACTGGCCTAAAAGGTTAAAAACAGAGCAAAATCATGTTACGAAATAACTGAAGAACTTCAATGCCCCAGAAACCCCAACTGAAAATTCTTTATGTGCCCATCAGGGCGTGTTTTGGGGCTCCAGTGGGCATCTCCTCCATCTCCCTCATGGGGCCACCCACCTTCTCCCTCCCCCATCCCACGGCTGCTGTTTTTGACTGAACCCTCATAACAGGCCCCAGAGAAAGGAACCACCCCCTTCTCCACAGGAGACACTGAGGCTGAGAAAGGCCACCTCTCTTGCCCCCCCCCACCGCCAGTCACCGGCTCACCAGTGGCAGCACCTGGATGGAGCCTTGGGCCCCTGACACCCCCACCACCAGGTCTCCAGGCCCAGCCCAGCCTGGTGTCACTTGGGAACAGCCCGGCCTACAGGCTGCCTTCCAGGTGACGTGTGTCCCTGGGTGGGAGCCCCAAGTTCCTTCTGGGGATGATGAGATGCACCTGCCTCAAAAGCAGAGTTCCCCCTCCTATCCCCTACCCCAAGCAGCGATCCACAGGGGGCCCCAAGGTGGCCAGGCTTTTAGCAAAGCAGTGCCTCCTGCTGACTTGTCCAGAGTGGCCCCATCGGTGCAGGGCAGGGCGTGAAAACAAAAACCACAGGTTCCCGGGATCCAGGCTGCTGACAACATCTGCCTGGATTCCCGAAGGTCACTCTGCCACGGACACCCACCCTGCCCCTAGCAGAGGGCCATCTTGCCCTTCTCGAAGCCACATGTGGCTCCAAGGAGGTGCGGAGGCAGAAAGCAGCCTTCTGTGCACAGAGTACTGCCTGGGGCCAGGAAATGAGACCAAGGGCTGGCCCCCCTCCTCTGTAACTGACCAAGGCCCAGGAATTAGGAAGGATAAGCTGGCATGGTTGGCCACTTCCTAGGAAACTCAGCCTGGCCCTTAGAGCTTAAAATTCCCCTGCAAGACCTCTTGCAAAGGGAGACAGAGGGTCGCAGTGGGATTTAAGGTGCCCTGACCTCGGACTGTGGAATTCGCCCCGAGCTCCCAGTCGCTGCCAACCCGTTCCGCCTTCAGTAGCAGAGGACCCACATTTTGGCAAGGGTTTGCGTCCCCCTGCCTCCAGGGTCTGTGTGCTCCCATCCTATGTGGGCACAATTTCAGGCCACGGGAATGCAGCAAAAGGGGGTGAGGGCCATTCCCTCCAGCATTTGCTGGTGGGACCAAGGAGGAGCTGGACCCCAGTAGTGCCATGTGACCCAGCTTCCGGGGAGAGCTTCAGGGAATACACGGCAGGGCAAAGGTGGGCAGTGGGGAGTGGGGGAGCCCACCAGACAGAGCAGACAGTGCCGAAGGCTTGAGGTTGTGCAGACTGGGGGAGGAATCTTCAGCTGATGGGCTGGTTTGAGCACAGGCAGGAAGCGGTAGAGTGTTCCCAGAACGGAAAGGTCAGTGTGGTTGAAGCACAGCGTGATGGGGACGTGGTGGGAAATGGGGTTGTGCAGTAGGAATGTGGGTTTCAAGCATGACTGCTAGCCTGTGGGAATGAGCCCAAGCCCTGTCCAACTAGGCAGCTACCAAGACAGCATAGGTGGCAAACAGGTCAGCCTCCCTCCAGAGTTCCTTTGCCATCAGGCAAGGGCTCACAGGCCTTGGATGGGAAGAGATGAGAAGAGGGAGACCCTAGGAAAGAGAAGAGAGTAGGGGTGTCCCAGTTTCCCCAACCTGACCCAGACTCAGGATTGATCCACTTCCTCCTAGATGATTCCAGCAGCCCCCACCATGCCCTCGTCCCCCGCCATGCCCCTGTCCCCCAGGCCTGCCCCCACAACCAGGGAGGAGATGGGTTTGGGGCCTCCCCTTTACCTTTAGTCTCTGAACAGAACCTCTGAGAATAGTGCCAACATCCCTCTTTGGAACCTTCTCGCCCAAGTGAACTCACTGGGCCCTGTGGACCCCCCAATAGGCCAGGCTGACAGCCGCCCCCCTTTACAGACCAAGAACTGGGGACCTGCCCAAGAGAAGTTCTCAGATTCAAGATCCACTTCTGGCTGTTTCCCTTCTCCACTCATGAAACCAGAAGACTTTTAATTCCCTTAGAAATCATGCTAGCCGCAGTACTAGGCATCCTCTCTCCAGGATACCACTTTGCTCCATTTTTAATAAAGTCATTTATTTCATTGCTTTCATTACTACAATTCATTAAAATTAAAATCTCCCATTCAAAAGACACCAGTAAGAGGGAAAATGGAATACAGTCCATATCTGACAAAAGGACTTTTTTGGAAACAAATCAGAAAAGAATCTTGTAGAAAACTAGACAAAGACACATCACGGGGCGGGGGGGAAAGGATATCCAAACAGCCATTATGTGTTTAATATAAGAAAGTGCTCAGAACCATTCATCTCCAGGGATGCAGGTGAAATTCACAAGATACTAGAATTGAAATGTTGGTCGAGACATGAAGTACCGAGAAGCCCCGTACATTCTGGAAGCCACATGAAGCGGTAGACTGGAAAACTATCCAGCCATAGATACAAAAGACATCCAAGCACATTCCCAGGACCCAGCAATTCTATCCCTTCATATGAACAAAAACAAAAGCCCGGTTCCCCCAAAAAGCAACTATGAGAAGCTCGCTGCAGCATTATTCCAAATAGCTCCTAACAACCTAAATGTTCATTGATGGTTGAATGGGTGAACCAAGGCATCACCTATCTACTCATTCCATGGAATCTGACAAAGCAATGGGAAAAAAAAAATCAACTTTTGCTCCCCACAATGACATGGAGGAATCTCTAACAATGGTGTGGGAAGTCTGCCAGGTGTGGGTCCCCACACCCCCGAGATCACACTTGACTGTGTGTTGGACAGACCCCCGCTGGTCCAGACTCAAACCTTTCACCCCAACTCTCCCCCCTTCTAAGTAGGATACTAATATTCTCCTTCCCCCAAGCTAGAGACCTGGGATAACCACTGACCCCCCTCCCTTCTCCTCTTCCAGAAGGCAGACCAGCTACAAATTTACCTCCCGCCTCTAACCCATCTCCCACCGCCCCCAAGCCTCACCATCCAGCCCCACCTCATGGCTTAAAGCAACGTGACAACTGGCCCATTGCCACACTGCTCTCCTGTCACCGTGGGCCTCCCAAGGCAGCTAAGTGCCCAGCCCCGCCCCCTGCAACAGCTCTACACCGCTTGACAGTCTCCCCCCTCCCCTGCATTCATGCTTTTCCATCAACTTGGAACACCCTTCCAGTCTGTCTTCTACCTGCTGACTGCCACTTTCTTATCTCTGCACTCCATCTCAGGCAGCACCTCCCTCCAACACTTAGTCCTTAGAAAAGTGGGTGTAATTTCTCTGTTTTGAGGTCTGCCCCCTTGCCCACTACATTCTAGGCACCTGGTGAGCAAGGACCATGGCACAAGGCTCCCAGACAAGAAGATGCCCTGGGTAATGTTGGTTCATCTACATAAAACGTACTTGGTCCCCTTTGGCCTTCATCAGGAAGCCTAGACACGTGTTGCTGTCCTGGCTGACTGACAGGCAGTTAAGGAAACAGACTGTGGAGTGAGTCCCAAGTTCACATCTTCGGCAGTTGTGGGCACCGGACAAGACCCTCATGGATCTCACTTGTTTCATGCATGAGAGGGGAAGTGCCTCCATGGCTGTTGTGATAATTCACGAGGCAGGCAGGGATGGTCCCCTTGTGGGGAATTTCTCAGGGCATCATCAACCCATCCTTCTGACAGGTCAATCAGCAGAGGGATCTTCTCTGCGTGACTGATGTCCTGGGCCACCTTGTTCTTGTTCTCCAGGGCTTCCTGGGCATAGCAGGCTGCCATTGCTCCCCAGATGCCAGGAAGGGCCCTTGTGACCAGGAAGGTCTCTGAGCTTGCTACCAATTCCCTGGGAGGCAGTTGGGGACCACAGACATAGATTTTGATCCCAGGAACCCCCAGACTCTCCTGGCACCTGAGCCAAAGCAGGTTTACCCAGCTGATCCTGGTGTATCGCCTGGGAAACTCCCATGCCCAGTGTGGGTCGGGTATGCCTGGCACCAATCAGCAGGAGCTGGACAGGTATGGGCCCACCCCACACCTGGCAAAGGGCTTTCAGGGTCTTGGTCGGCTCCAGCCCAGCCTCCTGATGCTCTGCGCATCAACGGATCCCCGAGGAAAGGAAATCCAGGTGCCTTCTAAGTGCCCCCAAGGATCTGCGTGGTCTGAGAACGTGGACAGAGACAGGGAGTTGCTCGAGCATACACCTGCCTGTGATCTCGTCACCCAGAAGACAAGACGTCCTAGAGTTTGGGGAAGGGACACACTCCAGCTGGCAGCCTGAACCCATTCATGGCTGACCTTCAGAGCTCAGTCTCCTCGGGGACCCTGTGAAGGAGGCACTCTGTTTTACAGAGAAGGGAAATAGGGCTCAGAGAGGTTAACTGACTTACCTGACATCACACAGCTTGGAGAAGTCAGGGTTTGAACCTGCACCCCCTGCCTCCGGAGTCTGTTCTCTTCCCCACTGCTCCAGACTGCCTCCTATGCCACTCCACCTACAGAGCCTCCCTAACTCACTTGCTTTCATGCCAAGTAGAATAGTAAGTACTTTGCAAGAACCCAAACTGTCTCACTCTCTTCAAATGGAGCAAAACACAGAGACATAAAATTAGCCATTTTAAAGCACACAATTTGCTGGCACTTGGCGTGTTTGCAACATTGTCAACCCCCCCTCTATGGGTTTGCCTATCATGGACATTCCGCACAATGGAATCCTACAATACGGGCCTTTTCTCACTTGGCATCACATTTTCCAGGTTCCTCTATGGCATAGCATGCCCTCTGTTCCTCTTCACAGTTGAGTAACACTTCACTGTATGGACGTACCACAGTTCGCTACCCATTCGTCAGGGCACGAGCGTACCAGTGGTGTCCATCTTCCGGCTTTTATGAAGAGTATCATTTTGAATATTTGTGGACAAGTTTCTGTTTGAGCACTTGCGATCCATGACCTTGGGCAGCTACTGGGTTACATGATAATTCTAGGTTCACCTTAGGATCCTCCAAATGGTTCTCCAAATACCATTTTGGATTCCCATCAGCAGTGTACAAGGGTCCCATTTCTCTGCAGGTTCACCAAAACATTTTTTTTTTTAAAGTCCCAGCCAGCCCAGGGGGTTCAAAGTGGTGTCACCCACACTTTCTTTTGATCAAGCATGAACACACTGTATTCTAGTGCTCGGCAGACTGATGGCAGTCTGGGGCTCAAGGACATTTCATCCTACCAAATCCAATCCCTAGGAAGGACTTTGGTAAAAAGTTGTAACTCGTTGAGGAGAATATAATCATTGGTTTCATTTCTCTCATTTCCGTGGCCTTATTCTCAGAAGATCTGGGGGAGGGAGGGGGGTTTGTAATCTCATTTCTAATCAGATTTGGGTTGTTAGGAATCCACGGACTGGCAGGCAACAAAAAAAAAGTATTCTATAATCTGTTGACATTTTGTTACCCAGAGGACTCCAAAACACATGTGCATTTCAAAATTCAATAAAACCAAAAGATAGGAGCAAATGTTTAAAGAGAATTAAAGATCTATTAACAAAAATAGGGCAAGCCAGCAAATTGCAAAACATTGCATCCAATGTTTAAAGGTCCCCTAACTCTGGGTAATGGGATCTTGAGATGTCCTATTTTTTAAGGCTCGATATATTGAGAGCACAAATTTTAAAATTCAGACTCAACCTTCGAATGTTGAGCATAATGAGAAAATGCGGCCAGAGCCAGCGTTGTAGAGAGTCATGGAAGAGAAGGTGGAGCTGGGGCATTGTTGCAAGAGACACCTCTGTCCAGAATGCCTGCGTCCTCTGCACACTGAGAACAAGGTCCTTGGTGCCAACCCAATGGGCACCAAGCTGTGAGAGTAGCCTTGCGGTTGGGAAGACACCTGCCCAAAAAAGCTTCCATCTATGGAGATTAGCTTGTGATTTGATGCCACCTTCCAAGAAACCCATGGCAGAGTCAGGTTCTTTAAGATAGTCATGGGTTTGCTCCTGGACACTCATTCACTGCTTGATGAGCCTCTGAGCCTCCATCTTCTCTGTTCAGTGGGAACCACACCACCTGCTCCCCTGGAAGGGAATGGCACGTGGTGCTCCTCCCCTCAGAAGGGACCCAACTGACACCAGCACTCCCTCCTGGCCTTCTGGGTGTAAGCCCAGTGCTAAACAGGCGCAGCAGCCTTGCCTGGCTTGGGAAAGATGAGGTCAAAGTCACACATGGTCAAAAATCTTCCTGACCCTCCCTGAAACCACTCTTCCATCTTCAGGACCTGCACTCAAGGAAGAACAAAAGCAAAGAACTTTCTGGGCTTCTCTCTGCATTTTGTCTGGGACCTTCTTTTCACAGTGGAGGCTCCGGAGACCCAGGTCTAATATGAACAAAGAATAAAATCAGATTATCTCTCAGGTGCAATAATGGTGGTTATGTCATTTAAAAAAAATCTCTCAGAGACGCATGCTGAATTATTTATGAATGCTATCTCGTATAAAGAATTTGCCTCAAGATAATGCTGTAGGAAGAGGTGAAAGGAAGGAGTATTGATGAGACTCCGGGACTGGCTGTGAATCTGAGTGATGGATATGTTGAGGTTTATACTATTATCTCTGATTTTTACATATTTTTGAAATTCTCCATAAAATTTTTTTTTTTTTAAATAAATGATTGGAGCACCTGGGTGGCTCAGTTGTTAAGCCTCTGCCTTCAGCTCGGATCATGATCTCAGGGTTCTGAGATCGAGCCCCACATCAGGCTCCCTGCTCAGTGGGGAGCCTGCTTCTCCCTCTGCCTCTCCCCATCCTCATGCTCTCTCTCGCTATCTCTGTCCCTCTCTCTCAAATAAATAAAATTTTTAAAAAGAAAATAAGAAAAGACTAAGCACGGTTAAACACATACAAACACAGAGCTAAGTGAAGGGTATTTTTCACAGAGTTCACTGTCCCCATCCTAAAAGTCCACCGGGTATGGAGACAGATGTCTCCCCTACCTTGTTCTCAGGGGTGCATTTTTCTGATCTATGATAGAACAAGAGAAAGAATAACTATCGCAGAGCCTAAGAACACTTGCTTTTGGGATTTGGTAAGTGACTGCAGAGTTTACCTGGGGGGGCAAATGAGGCAAGGTGGGGTGGGGGGTGTCACAGGCCCCTGGATGGAGGTCAGAGTACCCTGGGCACTCCTCTCCACTCACTGTATGGACCCAGACAAGGCACTTCTCCACTCAGGGCCTCATTCAATGCCAAGTGTCTATTTTTCTTAAAAACTACCATGACCCCTCTCTTCCCTAGGACTTGACCAGGTACAAATGTGATGTGATGGGCGATGTGTCCCCACATCTCTGAAACCTGATGGTCAACATCATCCCTACTCTACAGATGGGAAAAGCAAGTTCAGAAAGGCCAAGAGCTTGATGAAGGTCTAAGGGACTGAGCCAGATCCTCTGATTCTGGAAGCCTAGGCACACTTCGCTGCAACATACAAACTCTAGGACACTTGATTTCAGGATACTGTTGCATCCCAGCTCAGCAAGAGGACGTCTCCAACAGAGCCAGGTGTGCATGCCTGCAGCCCTCATGTGCATGGGTCTTTCAATTTGTAAAAGAAGTCCCTGCTCATTGGCTGCCTACCCTACCCTCTCTCTCTTTCCCTCTCAGGTACACCCAGGACTGAGCACCATGGACCCTGTGCACTCCTCATTCTCGTGTCAGCCTCAGGTTGTTGGTCACAAATACGTGTGGGCAGTTGGCTGCTCAAGGTCAGAGCCAGCCAGGTCATGGGCTCCCTGAACTCTGCTGTTCTCATTTATTCAGTGGTGGGAGGTGGGTCTGTCTGGTGAGATGCACACACTCTGAGACGGTCACGGGGCGGACAGGAAACCTACACATACGGAGGACCCCTCTCCCTGTGATGACTCTCTCCTGCCCCCCATTACTGATTCATGCCAGCACACCTGGGCATACACCCCAAACCTTGCCCCCACATCAAGATACTGCTCAGAACCCTGAGAGCCTGCTCTGGCTACCACAGGCTGGAACTTTTATTTTATTATTATCTTTTTATTTATAGAAACACCATTGCCTGTGTGTCCCTCCATGTCATCCTTATACCCCAGATCCTTGGATTCTGGAACTGCTCTTTCTGTTGTGGATTCACACAGCCCTGGACTGTGATGCTCTGGGGGGGTGGAGTGACCAGGACCCCTGAAATGTACATTTTATGAGACACAGTGTGGGTTCAGAGTGTGTGCCTGCAAATCCACTGAGATGGAGATGCAGAAGGGACCTTGTAGGTCTGCAAATGTTTTTATTCTAACTTCAAGTTTGATTAGACCACTCCGTAAGGCAGAGAATTCCAGCCAGAATAACTTTCAGGATTTCCAGGACATTCCTCTGTGGCCTTCCAGTGTCCAGGGCCGTTGGCAAAAAGTCAGAAGCCTCTCTGGGTCTCGGTCTTTTGTAAGTGACCTCTTTCTTCCTCATTTAGGAAACTTTTAGACATTTTTTCCAATACCAGGGACAAGTTCACAATGACAAGCCTTAGTGAGGCCCTTTTCATCCGTTCTGCTGAAGACCTAAATGTACTTTTCATCTGGAAATTCAGTTCCAAGAAGTGCTCTTGAATTAATCCTCTCTTTCTAGAATGTTACTCTGACGTTTGACCTTCTGATCTCATTCTCTAATTTTATTACTTTTTTTCTGTTTTCTGTTTATAAGAAAAATCATATTTTATTCAGAGAGGTATTTTCAAACAATGTTTCTCAAACAAATAAGTGAATGAACATAATCAGAGCCATTAGTGCATGAACATCATTCACAGAAAAACAGGTGTATCTTGGAGAGTCAGAGAAATTCATACCACTGCAAGGATAGGAATTGCCTTCCTGCCTGTGTGGTAGGCAGGACAGAAATTAGGACCTCCATCCTCCCAGCAAAGAGACTGAAATCCACAGAGGTCAAAAGACTTTTCCAAAGTCACACAGCTGAGTCATGCAGCTGATTCAGGCATCTTCTGTCTAAAATTTCTTTTTGTTCTATATCTGGGAGTCTTTCTCAATTTTCTCTGTTAATAATTTTCTGAGTTCTTCACCTCTCTTGTATGTAAATCTATGGGTTCTCTTTTATAACTTACTTAGAGACTTTTCAAATCTAAAAAGAAGTTTAAAGAATACAATGATGGAACATTCTCCAGGACAGATCACATGCCACAAAACAAGTTTCAATAAATTTAAGGAGATTTAACTGGGTGTCAGGCATCTCTTCTAACCACAAGGGTATAAAACTACAAGGAAAAAACTGGGAAAAGCACAAACATGTGGAGGCTAAATAACATGCTACTAAGAAATCAAGGGGTCAGCAACAACAACAAAACAATCAAAGAGGAAATTTAAAATTACCCGGAGAGAAATAAAAATATAAACAATAGTTCAAAATCTTTGGGATGCCAGCAAAAGCAGTTCCAAGAGAAAAGTTTATAGGAACATAGGCCCACCTCAAGAAACAAAGAAAAATCTCAAATCCACAATCTAAACATACACATAAAGGAACAAGGAAAATAAAAGTCCAAAGTCATGGAACAAATAATAAATATTGGAGTAGAAACAAATGAAAGACTCTAAAAATACAATAGAAAAGAGCAACGAAAACAAGAATTGGTTCTCGGAAAAGACAAACATTAATAAACTCATCAAGAGTTATAGACTCTATATAGAGTAACAGACTAATCAAGAAAGAAGGTCTCAAATAAAATGAGAAATGAAAGAGAAGTAACAATTGATACCACAAACTACAAAGGGTGACAAGAGACTACCATGAAAAAATTACATGCCAACAAATTGGATAAGCTAGAAGAAATGGGTCCATTCCTAGAAACATACAATCTTCAAAGACTAAATCAGGAAAAAGTAGAAACTCTGAACAGACCAATTACTAGTAATGAAGTCGAATTGGTAATCGAAAAATTCCCAACAAACAGCTGTCCAGGACCAGATGGATTCACAGGTGAATCTTACCAAACATTTAATCCTATCCTTCTCAAACTATTCAAAAGATACAAGAGAAAGGAAAACTTCCAAAGTCATTCTACAAGGTCAGCATTATCCTGATTCCAAAACCAGAAAAAGATACCACAAAAACAAAAACAAGTACAGGCCAATATCTCTAATGAACATAGTTGCAAAATCCTCAAAAAAAATTTGGCAAATCATTTTTTTATTAAAGATTTTATTTATTTATTTGACAGAGAGAGATCACAAGTAGGCAGAGAGGCAGGCAGAGAGAGAGGAGGAAGCAGGCTCCCTGCCAAGCATAGAGTCCAATGCGGGGCTCGATCCCAGGACCCTGAGATCATGACCTGAACCGAAGGCAGAGGCTTAACCCACCGAGCCACCCAGGTGCCCCGGCAAATCATTTTCAACAACACATTAAAAGAATCATTTACCATGATCAAGTGGGATTTATTCCAGGGATGCAAGGATGGTTTAATACTCACCAATCAATCAATCACCACATTAACAAAATGACAGATAAAAACTACATGATCATCTCAATTGATACAGAAAAAGCATTTGACAAAATTTAACATCCATTCATGATAAAAAGCTCTATGTGGGTTTAGAGGGAACATACCTCAACATAAATGAAGGTTATATAGGATAAACCCACAGCTAACATCATACTCATTGCTAAACTAAAAGCTTTCCTCTAAGATCAGGAACAAGACAAGAATGTCCACTCTTACCACTTTTATTCAATATAGTACTGGATGTCCTAGCCACAGCACTCACACAAGAAAGAAAAGGCATCTCAATTGGCAAGAAAGAAATCTGTCACCGTTTGCAGATGACATGATACTATATATAGAAAACTCTGAGAAAAATCTCTTAGAATACATGAATTCAGTAAAGTTGCAGGATATAAAAAATCTATTATATTTCCATATGCTAATAATGAACAAAAAGAAAACATTTAAAGATCCCAATTGCATCAAAAATAAAAAGAATCTAATACCTAAGAATAAATTCAATCAAGGAATAAATTTAACTCAAACTCTAAGACACTAATGAAAAAAACTGAAATACAAATAAATGGAAATAAATAAATAAATGGAAATACAAATAAATGGAAAGATATACCACACTCAGAGACTGGAAAAATGTTGTCAAAATGTCTGTACTACCCAAAGTAATCTGCATGTTCAATGCAATTCCTATCAAATTTGCAATAGCATTTTTCACAGAAACAGAACAGTCCTAAAATTTGTACAGAACCACAAAATACCCCAAATAGCCAAGTCAATCTTAAAGAGAACAAAGCTACAGTTATCACAATCCGAGATTTCAAGCAATGCTACAAAGCTAGAGTAAAACAGTACGGTATGGCATGAAAAATTTATACACAGATCAATAGAACAGAATAAATGGCCCAGAAATAAATCCACACACACATGGTCAATTAATCTATGGCAAAGGAAGCAAGAATATGCAATCAGGATAAGCACTTTCTTACACCACACAGAAATAGAACTCTAAATTAATTCAAGACTTAGATGTAAGGCCAGAAACCATAAAACTCCTAGAAGCAAACATAGACAGTAATCTCTCAGACATAAACCTTAGCAACTTTTTTCTGGATCTGTCTCCTCAGACAAGGAAAACAAATGCTAAAACAAACTACTGGGACTACATGAAACCGAAAAGCTTTTGCACAGTGAAAGAAACAATCAACAAAATGTAAAGGCAACCTACTGAATGGAAGAAGACATTTGCAAATGATATAACTGATAAGGGGCTAATATCCAAAATACATAAAGAACTCACAAACTTGACACCAAATAATGCCAAATTATCCAATTATAAAACTGCAGAGAACCTGAATAGACATTTTTCCTATGAAGACTTATAGATAGCCAATAGATACATGGAAAGATGCTTAATATCACCCAAATGCAAATCAAAACAACAATGAGATATCACCTTATACCGTCAGAATGTCTAATACCAAAAAGACAGGAAATTATAAGGGTGAGCAAGGATGTAGAGAAAAAAGAACCCTCGTGTACTGTTGGTGGGAATGTAAGTTGGTGTAGCTACTATGGAGGTTCTTCAAAAAATTAAAAATAGAAATACCATATGATCTGGGAATTCTACTGCTGGGTATTTACTCAAAGAAAACAAGAACACTAGTTTGGAAAGATATAAGCATCCTTACGTTTACTGCAGCATTATTTACAATAGCCAAGATATGAAAGCAACCTAAGCGCCCACCAATAGATGAATGGATAAAAAAGATGTAGTATATACAAACAATGGAATATTATTCAGCCATAAAAAAAGCAAAATCTTGCCATTCAGGACAATGTGCATGGACCTAGTAGGTAAATGCTAAATAAACCAGAAAAGGACTTATATGGTTTTGCTTATATGTGGAATCTAAAAAAACAAATGATCAGACAAATAACAGTCTCATGAATTCAAAGAGCTGATGGTTGCTGGGTGTGTGGGGAGAACGACTAAAAGAGGTGAAGGGGATTAAGAGGTACAAATGTCCAGTTATAAAATAAGTAAGTCATGGGGATGCAAAATACAGCAAAGGGAATAAGTCGAGAATAATGTAATAGCTTTATAGGGTAGCAGATGGTTAACTACACTTACCATCATGAGCACAACACAATGTACAGAATTATGGAGTCCTTATGCTATATGTCTGAAACTAATAACCTTGTCAACTACACTTCAATAAGACAAAACATGTAAGGAATCCTCATGTACTCTTTACACCTACTAACCAGTTAATATTTGCCATATTCACTTTCTCTAGATCACACATTTGTGTTGCTAAACCCATTTAAAAGTAAATTGCTGAGATCATAAAATTCTGCCCTAAATACTTCAGGGCCTTTTCCCCTAGAACAAGGATCTTCTCCTCTATTCCAATGGGTCTCACCAAGGGCGATGTCAGCCCCTCCCCACCAAAGACATATTTGACAATGTCTGGAGACATTTTTGGTGGTCAAGGCTTAGGGGGAGCTACTGGTGTCTGGGGGGCAGAGACCAGGGAAGCTGCATAACATCCTACAATGCACAGGTCAACCTCCACCATAAATCATTATCTGGCCTAAAACATCAATGGGACCAAAGTTGAGAAACCCTGCTCCTACCCACAACACTACTATGACTATCAAGGAATTTCAACTTTTGATAGAACGTTATCTCATATATGGCTTAGATCCAGATTTCTACGGCAGTCCTCAAGATGTGTTCTGCAAATATTTTTTTCCCCCAGTTCTAGGTCCTACCACTGCATTTCGTGATCACATCTCCTTGGATCCAAGGGGGATCAACTCTTTTCTTCTTCTCATTCACATTTTTGAAGTCTCCACATCAGTTTCTTATATGCCACTCTCCATATGATGCATGGGTTTCCTCATGCTTATACCCACACTCAACATTTTGGGAAGAAAACAACATAGGTAATGCAGAGTCTGCTTTCATCCAGGGAACACAGGCCAACTCCTTCCCTGCATAGGTGGTTCCCTCCAAATTGTTTTCCTTCTGTTTGGTTTGCAAACTCAAGGCTCTCCTGAGATGTTGGGGGACTCCTGGCTGCCTGGGCTCACGTGAGAAGCATGAAGCATTGCCTGACTGAGGGCTTCAGTTATAGGGCTATTGGACTGTTGACCTCTGGAGGCCAGGGTCTTTTTTTTTTTTTTTTTCTTTTTGGAGATTCTTGTTTTAATTCAAGTGAAATTAACATACAATGTTTTATTAGTTTCAGGTGTACAGTATGATTCAGCAATTCTTTTTCTCAGTGCTCCTCAAGGTAAATAGTACTCTTAATCCCCTTCATCAATTTTATCCATCCCCCACCCCTCTCCCCTTTGGCACCCACCCCTTCATTCTCTGCATTTAAGAGTCTGGTTTTTTGTCTCTTTGTTTGTTTGTCCATTTGCTTTGGTTCTTAAATGTCACATACGAGTGAAATTATCTGGTATATGTCCTTCTCTGACTAACTTATTTCACTTAGCAGTATACTCTCTAGCTCCATCCATGTTGTTGCAAATGGCAAGATTTCATTCTTTCCTGTGGCTACTCTGAGTAATATTGTATTGTATATGCGATACTTAGGTGGGGTCCGATTCTTAGCTATTGTAAACAATGCTCCATTGTAAATGGGTGCATACAGCTCTTCAAATTAGTGTTTTCATCTTCTTTGGGACTATACCAAGATAAAAAGGTTTTGCACAACAAAGGAAACCATCAACAAAACAAAAAGGCAACCTACTCAATGGGAGAAGATATTTATTTGCAAATCATATATCCAAGAACGGGTTAATATCCAAAATATGGAGACAACTTCTAAACACCAAAAAAAAAAAAAAAAAAATTCTATTAAAAAATAGGCAAAGAACCCGAATAGGCATTTTTCCAAAGCAGACATCCAGATGGCCAGCAGACCCATGAAAATATGCTCAACATCGCTCATCATCAGGGAAATGCAAATTAAAACCACGATGACATATCACCTCACACCTGTCAGAATGGCTAAAATCAAAAGCATAAGAAACAACAAGTGCTGGCAAAGATGTGGAAAAAATAGAGGTCAGAGTCTTTAATGCTTCCTTTCAGACTGATAGAGTCTCCAGGGAAGAACTTTCCAGTCTCCTTTGAGTGGGTACAGAATCAGCCACCAGCTTTTGGGAAGCTGAGTTGGGGAGGACAGCTGTGGGTCTCCATCCAGCACACAAATCTCTTCTTAATCCCTCTTCTCCAAGGACCTTGTGTCATGCTTTCCAAAGAGGAAATTCTCATTTTTTGCCACAGTCGGGACAGGGTAGTCTGGCTCTCCTAAAATGGATGGGGGGTGGGGGGAGGGCACCAAACTGCTTGACTGCCCCAACCCTCCTGTTTTGGGTGGCATGTCTCACCAGCTTGCAAGACAACTTACTTACTGCTCACACTTCTGTTTTCCAGCTTCCAAAATGTTCATTTTCTCTTTCTTGTCTTTTTGAATTTTAGCTTTTCAAAAAACCTTTTTGGTGAATTCATAATGGCAAGGAGCCAAGGCCATGTGCATTTTCAATCCCCCACCTTTAATGGTGAGTCTGCCTCCTTCAATATTTAAGTAAGAGGTAGAGTCCCAAAAACCTCTACCATAGCGGATTCAGAGGAACTTCTCCCCAGAGGTCTCCAAAGACAGAGAAAACCACCATCCAGAACTCCAAAGAAAGGCAGGTGGCTGTCAGCTGTCCTCTCCAGGTCACCCGGGAGCATCAACGAACCTGCCCAGCAAAGGCATAGTGTGTCTCTCCTGGGAATATCACGTTAATAATTCCCTCCCCATTGGGCCTCAGACTCTGTCAAGTTAGCGGTTAACTTGTCGACTGCCACTCGTTTCTGTCTCGGGGTAAGGGACAATCCCAAAGGTGGTGGCTTCCTCGCCCTGTGGAACATTGGCATGTTCCGTATCTCACCCAGGAATCCGATTCCAGCATCCTTTCCCTAATAAGACAGCTCTCCTGGATCTTTCCTGGGGCGAGCTTTGTCATGCTGCGGGTTCCCTCATTAATGCGATAAATAAGTCTTCAACACATGCTTGCTGTCTCTTTGAGAATTAGATGTTTAACTTTTTCTAAAATATAATGGCAGCTCTCCCAGCGCCCAGCAAGCACTTGGTAGCTCCTGGATGTATAAATCCCCATCTCGAGCCACAGACAGCAGAGCGCCAGCAGAAACACTTGGTTGTACCCTGGATTTCTCATGATCAGCATCAAAGGACAGACCTCCCAGCCTCTGACTCAGCAAGGCCTGGGTGTGTCTTGTCCTTACTTCCGGTCACATCAGAAGGCATGGAGGGGACACATGAGGACTCCTCCCACATTTCCTGGATGGGATCCTATCCACCAGCTCCCTCGCCCCACTGCTGGGAATGTGTCACCTCAGAGCCTGTGATGGAAATGTGATGGAAAGTTCATTCCTCAACCAAAGTCAGGCAGGGGGTTTTTGAAGAGTGGGCAAGATGACCCTGAACCCAGACCAAGAGGTCTGAGTCTAGTCCCAGTGTGCTGCTCACCAGCTGGGTGACCCTG
Organism: Enhydra lutris kenyoni; assembly: GCF_002288905.1. Lineage (NCBI taxonomy): Eukaryota > Metazoa > Chordata > Mammalia > Carnivora > Mustelidae > Enhydra > Enhydra lutris. The sequence continues at coordinate 3,565,644 of NW_019154104.1, forward strand.
GGTCAGCTACTCAGGCTCTCTGAGCCTTGGTTTGAAAAAGAAGTGGAATTCATCACCCCTTCCTTATCTGCTCCAAGGTTGTTTACACTTGATCTTAGCCAAAAGGCAAAGAAGCGATTCCAAGGTTGTTCTGAACACCTAAAAAGATGATGCTTCTGCAAGCTCTCGGGAAAATATAAAGTGAGACTTATTATCACCACGATCCTCCTAACCCAGCCAACAGAGGGGTTATACTTGTTACGCCTAACGGTTTTTGTTTTTTGTTTTTTTTTTAAGATTTTGTTTATTTACCTGAGAGAACGAGAGTGGGAGAGTGAGAGAGCACACACACAGAGGGAGCGGGAGAAGCAGACTCCCTGTTGAGCAATGAGCCCAACGTGGGGCTCGATCCCAGGACCCCGGGATCATAACCTGAGCTGAAGGCAGACACTTAATCGACTGAGCCACCCAGATGCCCCTACTTAACTGATTTAAAGAGTTTTTAATATTTAGATACTGAAGAAATAAAAGGGATATAAATACCAGCTTTGGCTTTGAGGACCTTCACCCGTGACTCACCCACTGTCACCTAAACCCAAGTCTGAAATCAGACAAGGTTTTGGGCTTGTTTTTTTTTTTTTTTTTTTTTTTTTCAAGAGAGAGAACGGCGGGGTGGGGGGCAGAGGGAGTGGGATAAAGAATCTTAAGCAGACTCCATGCCCGGTGCTGAGCCCAATGTGGGGCTCAATCTCCTGACCCTGAGATCATGACCTGAGCTAAAACTAGGAGTTGGGCACTTCACTGACTGAGCCACTCAGGTGTCCTTAAATCAGACAAGTTTGAAAGAAAACAGTGCTGTGGCCTCCTTCCAGTTTGTTTTTCACAGGAGTGACAGCAACGGGCATACACAGGTGTGTCTGTGGAGGTGACATCCATATACTTGAGCCGAGGCTGTGGGGACAGGGACTGGAGGTGATGAGGGATGTAGAGACAGGCTCCCAGGAAGTGCCCTCCAGCTCCATGAAGTTCACCAGATGAGCTCGGCCATCCCAGCAAGCCCCTGCCTTTGGCCGGAGATTGTGCTGGCACGTTGTTTCAGTTCTAAGCTCTGAACCCCTGCTGACAACATTCAAAGGGGAGAGCACCGTTCAGGCCAAGGAGATCCCACCCTGGGTGCTGAAGTCACAGGGTGGCCCCATAAACCTCACACTAGTCAGTACACCTTCTGCTATAGGCACAAAGTTATCCCTGTTTCTGTACCTACAGCTGCTCCCACCTGAACGAGGCTCCCGTGACTTCGTCCCTCTGGCCAGGACCAGAACGGCTTATCTTGAGCCATCTGTGGGCAAACCGGTCATCCTGTGACCGCCTGACCACCAGACAGGTCTGTGTGCACCGGCAGGACGGAGCCCCCTGCACACTCTGCTGCCCCCTTCCTGGAGGCCTGGCTCCACGATCCAGTGCCCCCCAGGTCAAGGCCAAGGGGGCCAGCCCCACTTCCGTCAGTCTTGGCTTTAACTACCTAAGCTTCTCAGGACCTCCACCCCTCACCTGCTACAGGGGAATATCAGGGTGCCCATCCCACAAAAGCCTGGGCCAAGCAACCCAGTGTATGCGCATAAAGGCTTTACAGTGGTAGCTGGCACGCAGGAAGTTCTCGAGCTAAGTAAGGACTGTGGGTCCCTGGGCCACTGTAGACACTCCGTGAATAGCCGCATGGCCTGCTGGTTGGAACACGGGATCTGACCGCAGACTTCCTGGTTCCAGCCCCACCTCTGCTTCGCACCCTGTGTGACCTGGGGCAAGTTTCCTCTCTCTGCTCCAGCTTCCTCGGGGTCCCCCTTAGGCTAGTTCCCACTGGAAACAGCCCAGATCGCCACCGACTGGTGTGGAGATTAACGAATGTGGTACAGCCACACCGTGGAATGCTGATCAGCTATGGAAAGGAAGGCACGGGGGCACCTGGGGTGGGGGGGCTCAGTCGGTTCAGCATCTGGCTCTTGGTTTCTGCTAGGGCATGATCTTAGGGTCCTGGGATCGAGCCCCGGGTCAGGCTCTGTGCTCCATGGGGAGTCTGCTTGCGAATTCTCCCTCCCTCTGCTTTTTCTCACTCTCTAAAATCAATCTTAAAATCCTAAAAGAAAAAAACAAAAAGCAGGCACACATCATCAGTGGCGGATCTTTAAAACTTCATGCTGAATAAAGGAAATCAAAGAGGAAGGCTACATACTATAGGGTTCCATTTACCTGAAATTCTAGACAAGGCAAAATTGTAGGGACAGAAAGCAGATCAGTGATTGGGACAAGGGAGGGGTCAGGGAGAGCCTGAACACAGGGACAGCCTGAACACAGGGACAGCAGGAGGAAATTTCGGGGGTCAAGGAAACGGCTCCCTCTTGAGCACAGTGTGGTTCCGCAATCATCACACATAGTTACTGACGTTCTCAGACTGTGCGCTCAAAATGGGTGATTTTACAATAAAGCTAAAAAGTAAAAATAATGAACAGATAGGAAATTCTCAGAACGGTGGCTGATACACGGCAAGGGACCAATGAACATGAGCTGTAGCATAAGCCTCTCCAACCTCCTGGGGACCTCACATCGCACCACCTCCCAGCCCAGGGACTGTGAGACCCAGGGAAGGGAGGTTGGCTCCACTCTTTATAGAGTGCTCCCTCTGAGCTTCAGGCCCTGGGAGCTGAGGGCTGGGCAGCTACAGCCCCGCGGTGGGAAGGAGGCGGTCACCAGCGCATCTCAGAGTAAGATACGCTAGATGGGGGAGCACAGGGAAAGAGTCGAGGCGCGGAGGAGAAGCACAAACCCATACCCAGAGGCTCCAGTTCACCCTCATAAATGCCAGTGCTCAGGGGAGTGGGGAGCACCAACCCAAGTCCTCCTGGGCTGGCCCACCTAGACACGAAGGCTTTGAGTGTGAGCTACAAGCCAATCTAGAAGCTTGCTCCAAATGGGGAACATAAGGACGGAAGCAAGTCTTGGTTCTTGGTAGGTGCTTGAGGGTCGACCTGAATTACAGAACCCCTCTCATCAATGCTCCAACAGCCCGGTGATGTGAACGGAGATCGATACAAACCTCTTCCCAGTAAGCGCTGGCAGGGGTCCTTGCCCTTGGGGTCTCCAACATAGGCGTGGTGATGGACCATGGGCAGACCACGACTTGGCCCATGCTCAGCGGCCAGGCCGTGCCAAGGAAGGCAGCCCCCAGTTCAGGCCAGGCTTCTTATGGGCCTCATAGACAAAGCTGGAAGGATCAGGCACAGGGGAGGGCAAGAGCAAGGCAGGAAAAGAGGGACCCATACAGCACATGAGTGGGCTGCCTGGCCCCACTGGAGGAGGAGGGCAGGAGATGAACTTCACCTTACATTTACTGGGCACTTACCTGATAACATTGAGATTCTGCTAAACGACTGGTCAAGAGGACCATCTTGGTCACCAATTTGTTACACAGTGAGGGCAGATGGAGAGGCTCTGAGTTCTTCTAGGAGATTAGGGACAGGAGACTTTTTTTTTTTTTTTAAAGATTTTATTTATTTATTTGACAGAGAGAGAGATCACAAGTAGGCAGAGAGGCAGTCAGAGAGAGAGGAAGGGAAGCAGGCTCCCTGCTGAGCAGAGAGCCCGATGTGGGGCTGGATCCCAGGACCCTGGGACCATGACCTGAGCCGAAGGCAGAGGCCTTAACCCATTGAGCCACCCAGGTGCCCCAGGGGCAGGAGACTTAAGGAGGAGGAGCTATATAAGGCCCAGGGGAAATCGTGCCTGGTCAAGGGAACAGAACACACACATTTGAGTCCTTCTCTCCTTCTGCAGTTCCAGCCTCCAGTGATGACGGGAGGGGGACTCTGGGAGTGAGGAGAAGGCCATTCTACCTTGGGCTGTGGCTTCAATGTCACCTCTTCCTGCCCACTGCCATTGTCACCCTGTCTCCTCCCTAAACCCTCACAGGTGTTCCGTATACACCTGTTTCCTGCCATGTGTTTACAGATAACTATTCGTGCTTTCCCTGCCTCTCCCTTTTTCCTCCCCAAGGGCAGTGATCTGACCCTCCTTACTTTGTAGCTCTTCCTCTGCCACTCGCCCTTGTCCTTCCCACCCTTCTCTGGCCCCAAGAACCTAGCATAGAGCTCTGCCTGGAGCGGGGGTGGGGGTCACCTAAGGAGGTACCCATGACAGTCACAGATCCAGTCCTTTCTGTGAAAGTATGGGACCGCCACACGCCAACCACCGGCTGGGGGCTGGGCGGGGAGGAGTGGAGCTCACAACGTGTCCAGAAGGGCAGCTATTAGGCTAACACCTATGTGACACGTTAATAATGACAATTTTGTCATGAAAACAGTGAAAAAAACAGAAGAGTAAGTAACTCTGCCCAGGGGCATTGGGAGTGTTGTGGGGGTGGGGGGAGCGCAGTTTAAACTGGACGTTGACTTGGGGCGCCTGGGTGGCTCAGTGGGTTAAGCCTCTGCCTTCAGCTCAGGTCATGATCTCAGGGTCCTGGGATCGAGCCCCGCACCAGGCTCTCTGCTCAGCAGGGAGCCTGCTTCCTCCTCTCTCTCTGCCTGCCTCTCTGCCTACTTGTGATCTCTGTCAAATAAATAAAAGTCTTTAAAAAAAAAAATAAACTGGAGGTTGACAAATGAGCTTGAAGTCACCAGCCGAAGGATGCCAGGAAGGACCCCGCACAGGAGAGGGGAGAGGGCAGGGTGACATGGAAGCATTTGAGGGTGACGCCATCAGGCTTCAGGTGGCCATGACCCCACACAGTGAGCTACCGATGCCCCAACTCCACGTTCAGCCTCGAGCTGGCCTGCTCTATCTTCATGCCCTGTCCCTGCCACCACCACCACTCAGACGGGGACAGGCTCATCCAGAGCTGAGCTGGTTCATGCTCCTGTGGCACCTGCCCCAGAGGGAGAACGGTGGGGGATCAAAAAAAAAAAAAAAAAAAAATCTAACTTTTCCCTTCCTGATTTATCCTCTTCCCTTCCTCTTTGTTATTCGTTTTTAAAAACCAACTCCTTCCAAGTTTCATTAGCTTGGCCAAGACAAATTCGGCTAGGCTGATGGCTTCTTCTTGTGTGCTCTTTGCAGAGCAATGAACCCCGAGGACCGCATCGGGTATACAGTAGGTATCCAATGGTTGCTGACCAAACAGCATTGTGGGTTCAGCCTAGAGCTGCTGCCTTTCTTGGCACATTCATTCCACACAAGCTTCTGAGTAGAACGTGTTGACCCTAGCCCAGACGCCCGTGCTGCATGAGGCTTGCCACGGGGACAACATCAACAACTTTAGAAAACGGCTTCCTGATTTCTAAGATAGAACTTCCACCTACCTGGAAGCTAGAAGCCATCTCTACCAGAAGTCCCCAAGGCCTTTTTACGGGTGCCCCCTCATGTAGGGGCTGCATGCATATATTGGCTCATTGACTTGATAACTACATGTCAAGGGAGTCCATTGCACCTGACGGACCCGAAGGATGGTCTAGAGAACCCAGAGGTTCCTGAGGTCAGACACCAGGGCCACCTAAATCAGGCTGGCATTGGACAGGGAAGCTGAGGCCCCGGGGTTTCTATTTTAGCCCAACAATGCAAGGACAGGAAAGTCCCAGGCCTTGTGCCCAAATTGTACTCAGGGAACCGCACCTGCTCTAACATCCCCATGTTGTAGGCCATTACCAGCACTCATTACTTCAACAAAAGTTTCCTGAGCACCTGTGAGCCAGCAATTACACGGGGTTCTCCTTCCCCTGGAATAAGAAGCTTCCCAACGCTACAGTCTTTACCTGTCCCAACACACACTCTCTACTCCCCCCACTGCCACTCCTCCCAAAGACCCTCCACCTAGCCCCCATTTCTCTGGGCTCCATGTCCAATAAACCAGCTGGGCACCTGTCCCTACTTGGAGGACCCATGGAAACCTCCAGTTAATATTGAGTGAAGCCCACCCCCACACCAGACACCCCGATTCAGGGGTCATAGTGAATCCCCCCCCCCACATTATCACCCTGCTTCACGTTCCCACCAAACACCATGTTCGTTGAGGATTTCTCTCCCCCTGCATTCTTGAGTATAGTGTCGTGAGGACAAGGGCTTTGTTTGAGCAAATCAGTGTCCCTAGCACCTGGCAAAGACCAAACTTGTTGACTGAATGAATCTGTGTTCCCCTTGCCTCTGGAAGGTCCCTCTCCCCATTCTTTTCTAATTCAATCTCCACTTGCTTTATTTTTACGAAGTGACCTCACAGCCAGAAATTCCTACAGCTGAGATCTCAATGTTTTAAGAAGATTAAGCTGTGCCCCCTTCTCCCTTCCCAAGCCTCCTCCCTCCCCAGCTCTGCTCCTCTACCCCTGTGACATTTTCCAAGGAGAATGCCCAAAGCCGAAGGTTGTATTTTTTTTTTCATATTTTTTAGCTAGCACAGGCAACATTTTTGCAGTTTCAAATGCAATCTTCAGCAAAAAAAAGTTCTATTACATAATCCATCAACATCCCCAAGATGAGAAACGTGTGGGGAAGGATGCCAACTGTAGGAAAACCTGAGCCACTCAACAGCCATGGGCAGATTTTGGCCATGAACACTTGTGGCTTTTTCCATCCCGACATGTCCTATCTGAAAGCTGGGGCCGGCACTTCCTGGGAGCATGGCAACTCCACGTCTTTTCATTTATTTATTTTTGTTTATTCTATTTTATCATTATTACTTTTTAAGATTTCATGTATTTATTTGACAAAGAGAAACAGAGAGAGATAGAGAACACAAGCAGGAGTAGTAGGAGAAGGAGTAGCAGACTCCCCACTGAGCAGGGAGCCCGATGTGGAACTGGATCCCAGGACCATAACCTGAGCCAAAGGCAGATGCATAACTGACCGAGCCACCCAGGCACCAAAACATGTCTTTTTACAAGAGGAAAATGTTCCCTTTCACTTCAGCTATGTACTGAAAAGTCTGGACTACTGGATTCTAATTACTTCCACAGGCAGAACAGCTGGTTCCCTGAAATGCAAGAGGACACTGTGTGGCTGTGTCAGGCACTGGCGACCTTTGGGCCACAGAAACAAAGAGGGCCATGGGGACCTGGGAGCATGACAGGTGCCAAGGGAGGGACGGCGGAGCCAGGGACCAAGCTCACCACTCACTAGCTGGTCACCATGGCCGACGACATGAACGCCATGGATGGGCAGTGTGCCGGGGTCATACAGATCAAAGGACGGGCGTCCTTGAAAGGTCACCGATCTAGTGACGGTGAATGACAGTTCAGAAAGCGAGCACTCCACTTCTCCACACGCCACTTCCCACCTGTCCTATGAGGTATCGCTTTATCTGTGAATGGAGACAGAGATAATATTCTCCCTCACAGGGCTTCGGCGAGGATAAAATGATGAGAGTAACTGTGTCAGATAGGGTTTGGGGAAGGGATCCTCAAGACACTGTTAAAAAATAGAGGCCTTGGAGCAAATAAACTCATATTCTCATCAGCTCAACTGTGAGCAGGAAAAGCAGCTATGTACAGACCCTCGTGGGGGACCTCAGATGCTGGACTGGGGGGGCTTGGCCCGGAAGGGGTGCACCCCCACACCAACGGTCCAGCTCTCACGTGCTCCCACCCTGAGCCAGCCCCCCTTCCCCAGCAGCTGTGCGCAATCTCAGCATCCGGTCAGGCCTTTCTGTAATCTGTAATCTGTTTAAGTACACAATACATATTTGTTGTAGAAGCACAAAATCTCCAGACAGATAAGGAACAAGTAGATCAGTTAAAAGAGAAGTTACAAAACTTGAAATGAGCAATATATATATATATTTTTTAGATTTCTTTATTTGAGGGAGAGGGAGAGCACACAGGGGATCAGGGGTGGGTGGGTAGAGGGCAGAGGAGAATGGGGAGGGAAAGCCATCCCACAGGATGCAGAGCTCGTGTTCACGACTCTGGGACCATGACCTGAGCCGAAATCAAGAGTTGGACAGTTAACCGACTGAACCACCCAGAGGCCCCGAGAATGGTTTTTAAACAGTAGTTTTACACATGGGAAACGTGGACATCTGGGAAACGAGTTTAATGCTAAGGATAAAACATTCATCATACCAATTAGTCACCTTGTAATAGAATTTTCTAATTAACAAAGGGTCACCAAAGTTTGTTTAAAAACAAAGAATTTTATATCCTGCAGATGGCAAACGAGCATCTTGTGGAAAACAGTTTGAGAGGTCAAAGTCTTAAAAATGTGTGTACTCAGCCCAAGTAATTCTGTTTTCAGGAAATTATCTTAAGGGACAATTGTAAATATTTTCTTAAAAGCATTTTCGTGGAAGACATTTATGTCCACACTTTATTTAGGACAGCAAATGTTAGAAACCACCTAGAAATCTAACAACTGAAGTCAATAGTTTAGTTTACTTAATGGTGTAGTCACTTTTCAGGACATAATGCAATTATACAAAGCAATCTTGGCATAAAAACAGACACACAGATCAACTGAGTAGAACAGAGAGCCCAGAAATAAACCCACGCATAGGGCCAATTAATTTATGACAAATGAGCCAATGGGGAAAGGACATTCTCTTCAATGACTGGAGTCGGGGGAAACTGGACAGCCAGTTGCAAAAGAATGAAGCTAGACCACTGTCTTACATCGTGCACAAAAATTAATTCAAAATGAAAGACCTGAATTTAAGACTGGAAACCATGAAAGCCCTATAAGAAAACATAAATGGTGAGCTCTGTGGCATTGGTCTTAGGAATGATTTTTTGTCTGACACCCAAAGCAAAGGGAACAAAAGCAAAAACAAGTGGGACTATATCAGCCTAACAAGCTTTTACACGGCAAAGGAAACCAGCAACAAAATGAAAATGTAGCCTAGCAAATGGGAGAAAGAATTTAAAAATCACCTATCTGATTAGGGGTTAATATTCAAAATATATAAAGAATTCATACAGCTCCATAGCAAAAAAAAAAAAAAAAATCTGATTAAAAAATGGGCAGAGGACCTGAATAGACAATTTTCCAAAGAAGACAACAGAGGGCCAACAGACACATGAAAAGATGCTCCACATCACTCATCATCAGGGAAATGCAAATCAAAACCACAGTGAGATACCAGCTCCCATCCGTGAGAATGGTTAGTATCAAAAAGACAAGAAATAAGTGCTGGCAAGGACAGAGAGAAAAGAGAACCCTTGTGCATGATAAATTGGCACAACCACTCTCAATAACAATATGGAGGTCCTTAAATAATTAAAAATAGAACTACCATATAATCCAGCAATTCTGCTTCTGGGTATTTATGTAAAGAAAATAAAAACACAAATTTAAAATATATCAGCACCCCTATGCCCACTGCAGTATTATCTACAATAGCCAAGACATGGGGACAACATCTCCATTGATGGATAAGAAAATGTAGTGTATATACAATGGAATATTACTCAGCTATAAAAAAAGAATGAAATTCTACCATTTGTGACAACACGGATCTGTTCATAGTTATACTGGTGGGGGAGAGGGGTTGTACTTAGACATGGTGAGTTCAATAGGACAGTTCCTGCTGGATTTCTTTCTACCTTGTGAAGATGGGCTATGACTCCTCAAAGGACAAAAGATACACCTTTCCTGGGACCCCTGGGTGGCACAGTTGGTTAAGCATCCAACTCTTGGTTTGGGCACTGGTTGCTCATGGTCTTAAGGTTCCTGAGATCGAGCCCCATCTCAGGCTCCAAGCACAGTACAGAATCTGCTTCAGTTTCTCTCTCCTGCTCTTCACATGCACTTGTTCTAGCTCTTCTCTCAAATAAATAAATCTTCAAAAAAAAAAAAAAAACCCAAGATACATATTTTCCAATGTCCTTTACCACCGGATCATCTTCAGGGTTTATCTTCAGGGTTCCGAGGGAACATCTTAAAAGATGATACAGACAACTATGCTGATTATCAGGGACACCTGCAAATCTCTGGAGAGATCTGGTACTTACTCCTTCACACTCTTCCTTGGTTGCATTTTCAATGTTATCTCTCATTTCACATGGATCCTGCCTGGGTTTGAATCCCAGTCCCTCAACATCCTACTCAGAGGATCTTGGGTATTTAAAATCTCTTCCAGGTGCCTGGGTGGCTCAGTGGGTTAAGCCTCTGCCTTTGGCTTGGGTCATGATCTCAGGGTCCTGGGATCGAGCCCCACATTGGGCTCTCTGCTCAGCGGGGAGCCTGCTTCCCCGGCCCACCGCCTGCTTCTCTGCCTACTTGTGATCTCTGTCAAATAAATAAGTAAATAAAATCTTAAAAAAAAAAAAACACAACACTTTTCTTTGTTTTCCTCATCGGCAACATAGGAACAATAAGAATACCTATTTCAAAGGGTGGGATCCCACTTTCTGAATAAGATAATAACAGTATGACTTAGCCAATAAAGAGGAAGAGAGGATTGTTTTTATATTCAATATCCATGTGGTTATAATGAAATTACATTTTAAAAGATTTAAATAAGTTCATATTTTGTAAGAAATTCAGAATAGTGCCTACTAAATGTAAGCACGACATAGGTGTTAAATAAAGAAAATCCTCACGACACACATCAACAACCTTTTCAACTTGCTAAAGTCCTTTATGGCATTTGGCAGTCATTTTTCAGAGAATTTCTCATTTCACAAAATTCTGATTGATTTATCCAATCATTCAACAGTGAATGAGTATCTACTGTTAACTGGGCTTTATTTTGAGACCAGGAATGCAACAGAGGACAGGGCACATGATCATGCCATTCAAAGAATATTCTAATGGGGAGGGGAGTAAAGAAATTAAAGAAGAAAATTAAGATAGTGACCGATACTTTTAATATAAGAGAGAGTAATGGGTGGAGGGAATCTGTAGGGTAAACAGAGAAGGCATTCTAAGGGAGTGATAGTGATATTAAATATACAAAGGAAACAACAGTTAAAACTCTGGCAAAAAGGGACACCTGGGTGGCTCAGTCGTTAAACATCTGCTTCAGCCCAGGCGGGTCCTGGGATCGAGGCCCACATTGGGTTCCCTGTTCAGTGGGGAGTCTACTTCTCCCTCTCCCACTCCCCCCACTTGTGTTCCCTCTCTCACTGTCTCTCTCTCTCTCTCTCTAAAAAATAAATAAAATCTAAAAAAATAAAAAATAAAAACCATCTCTGCGGAAAATAACGCAACCAGCAAGTGCAAAGGCCCTGAGGCAGGAATGAGCTTGGTCCATTTGAAAAACAGTACTAAAGCCAAGATGGCTATAGAGTGGGGAGACCAAGAGGTAGGAGTTTGGAAGCCACTTGAAGGTTTAATATGGCTGGTGAAAGTGGGAGGAAGTAATGTGACATGTTTACATTTGTAAAAGATCACCCCACATTAATAAGACAATTGGGTTTATCTACAGAAAAGGTGACACTGGATTCCTCCCTTACAACAGTCACAGAAATCTATACCAGGCAACTTACACATTTGAATGTGAAATGAGAAAATGTAAAGCTTTGAGAAGATAAAGTAGAAGGATATCTCTGTGACCTTGAGGTGGGGAAAATCAACCTTTAACAAAACACAAGGAATATTAACTATATAGACTGACATATTTGGCTCTATTACAATTTGACCTCTCTTTATCAAAAGACACCCTTAACAGAAAGATGGCAAGACACAGGCTGGGGATATTTGTAGCAAAAACCAAAGAACTCAGATCCAAAATTCAGATAGCTTCTACAAATCAGTAAGGCAGAGCACCTGAAGATAAATGGGCATTTCACCCAGAGAATGCCAAGTAGCCATTAGACTGATGAAAATCAGTCTCAGATCAGTAGAGTATAACCCCAAGGATATACCACACACACACCTAAGAAGGCTGTAACTAACAAACGCCACCGAGAGTAAGCGTTGACAAGGGTATGGAGTAACCAGAACTCACGGGTACCACCAGGAAAATACCAGGGACAATAAATGGATACGAATACCTTGGCAAACCACTTGGACGTACAGTCCAGTAATCCTATTTCTAGGTATTTCTAGAAACTGCCCTAGAAATAAGGGTAACCGTACATACCAGGTGACCTGAACAATGTTGTATTTAAGAACATTATGTGTATCCGCCCCATACAGAAACAAACCAAAGATCTAACAAGTACAAATGGATAAACTGTTTAGTATTCCATTGTGTAAGATAGTCACAGTGACCGCAATGAACTACAGCTACAAGGAACCCAGGGGAAAAACTAGTAATTGGGTAGAAGCAGACAGACTCGGCGAGCATTTTAGTATAACTTCCTTAATATAAAGGTTTTTGTTGTGTGCTTTTTCTTTTTAAGACAAAATTTGCTGGTTTTACCTACTTCGGAAACACAAGACAGTGATTACATGTAGGTCAAGATGCTAGTTACTGGAGAAGAAAGGGTGTGGCTGGCAGGAAGCATGCTGGGAGTTTCGGGGGGTTCTGGTGATGTTCTATTGCTTGACCTGAGTGATCTTTACAAGGATCGCTACTTTATTCGTTACACTTACATTTTTGTTTTATGCACATTTCTGTGAGTGTTAATATCAGATTGTTTTAAGGAGGTCTTTTTTTTTTTTTTTAGAATTTTTTTTTTTTAAAGATTTTATTTATTTATTTGGCAGAGAGAGATCACAAGTAGATGGAGAGGCAGGCAGAGAGAGAGAGAGGGAAGCAGGATCTCCGCCGAGCAGAGAACCCGATGCGGGACTCGATCCCAGGTCCCTGAGATCATGACCCGAGCCGAAGGCAGCGGCCCAACCCTTAACAAAGCATCCTGGTTGCATTTCAAGTGGACTATCAGGGAAAGCAGAGTGCTCAGTGAGGTGTCCTTGCTCTGTTCTAGAGGAGCCCAACAGGTGAGGCTAGAGGAGGTCAGACACTTCCAAGGCTAGGCTAAGGCTAGAACAGTCTAGATCCCTAGCCTAGACAATATAGGACGAGTGCTCTAAGCTTTTATCTTCCTACACCAGATCATGTAGATCATCCCTGCACTCTGTGAGAGAGGATGGTGGCTGGAACTGGGATATCCCAGTTGAACGCATTTGACGGACTTCTCTGAACACTATTTCCCCAACCCCACCCCCCAGTTCTTACGTAGTATTTCCTCCTTATGTCCCCTCCACACAGAACAGGAACAAGCAAGTTTAGGAAGAGGAGAATTTTGAGTAGGAAAGAACCCGCTTTAATTTCTCTCCCTGCTCTGCACGTTTTTGCCCAAGCAGCCTCAAACAGCAGGCCTTCCAGAATCTCCGCACTTATCACACTGAAAGCACTCCTCAAACTTCACTTTGGGCTTTAATGAGCTCTACATAGGTGACTTCTCCGTTTATTTCATTCCCCCCAAAGCAGTCTAAGATGGATTGAAACAAACTGCCTTCCCCCATCACCAGTTCCAAATGAGACACTTGTTGGTCACAAAAATGTTTCTTGTTGCCGTAAAATATGCAGGACATGAGATCATCCATGTTCACCAGCTTCAAGTGCTCCGGTCAGTGGATGAAGTATAGTCACGTGGACTTCAACACCATCCATTTCCAGATCGCTTTCCATTTCGGAAGACTCAAACTCCACCCCCGCTATGCACAACAACATCCCATCTCCCCTTCCCTCCAGCCCCTGGCACCCTCCATTCTGCTCCTATCCTTACGAATTTGACTGTTCTACATAACGGACACAAATGAAATCACACAGTAACCATGTTTTTGTGACAGGCTTATTTCCATTAACCAAATGTCCTCAAGGTTCATCCATGTTGACGTGTTTGTCAGAATGGCCTTTCTCTTTGGGGCTAAATAATATTCCCTTGAAGGACATACCACTTTGAACCCATTCATCCACTGAAGGACGCGGGCTTGGGTTTTCAGGGAGGCAATGGACATGAAGGGAGAAGAGCCCAATCCCAGAGGGAACCGAAATGTGACCTGCTGCAAAGTCTGGACTTCATCCCATACCCCTGGGATACGCTGAAGCTTCATCCAGGAGGAGGACACGGCCCGTGCTGTGACAATTTCCCGAGCATGTCCTATGTTCCTGGCACTGTGCCATGTGATGCGCCTTCTATTAATTCTATTCTACTAATTCCTATAATCCTCACAACCCAGGCACTGCCATCTCCACAACACCGTTGGAGGAACGAAGAGACACAGAGAGGTCAAACGGTTCAGCCAAGGTAACACAGCAAGGAAGTAAAGGATCTGGGCTACACATTCAGCTATTCCAGCTTCAGAGCCTGTGTTCTTACAAAGCTTTACCACCTTGTAACAGTTTGCAGAGACTGTTAGAGGCATACAGATATGTGCATTCTGGCGTTGAAGAGAGAAAAGCATGGAAAAGGTCACATCCGAGCTCCATGTTTCCTGTTTGGGCTAAGCGTGGGCAAGGCAAGGACACAGTGTGGGTCATTCCCTCTACTTCCTATAGCATGTGCACACCTTCAAGCACATGTGACGCCTGACAGCCAGGGGATGGGAGAGGGTGAGCTCCACATGAACCCAGAAGTGGAAAGGCTTCCCGCCAAGCTGCCACACTCAGAACACCTCACTCGACCTGCTCGCCTGGCCAGTGCCACTCATAACTGCTTTGGGTGACCTCCAGCTCCAGCATAGAGATAAGTCCTCCAAAGCATGGGAACTGGGCATGGCCAGATGTCCCTGAACCTGAGGTAGCAGGGCTCCTAGGCCCAGCACACCTGAGCTTCCCCCTCTGTCTCTTACTCCTTTCCCAGCCCGGTCCTGGCTGCTAGCATTTGCGCAAAGAAGTATATTAAGATACCAGACCCATTTCTGCGGGAACTGAAGTTCCCCACCCTACAGGTCTGCATCTCCTCGTACAAAACCAGGAGTCCGAGGACCCCGGCGTAGGGCTAGCTGTCAGCAAGTGGTCAAATCTCTCCAGCCCCAGCTTGCACCTGAGAGTGAGCGCCCTCAGCAGACTGTTGTCAGCAGCCAGATGAAATGTTCCTTGAGTGTCCATGGCTCGCCAGACCCTGTGTCCCATCTGCTCTCTCCCCCCCATCTACACCTCCCTCTCCGACTCCCTGCTACCATACTCCAGCCATGCCCGCCTCCTTGCTGCTCCCCAGACCAGCCATGCCCTCCCGGGCAGCCTACATGCTGACGGCCCCTCCGTGTCTGCAAGCCTGTCCCCTGCCTCCTTCCCACAGATGCCTCACATATCATGTTCTCAATGCAGCCGTGACTTTGGCTGCCTGTAGCGTATGCCAACTGCCCCACCCCCAAAACATCTAGCAGGGGTCCCCTTGCCCTGCTCTTTGTCCCCCCAGTTGCTGATAGCACCTTCTAGGGCCTTGCTGCTCAAAGTGTCACCTGGGGACCCATAATAACAGCAGCTTCCAGGAGCCTGGGAGAAATGCAGAATCACAGACCCCACCCCAGACCCACTGGATCAGAGTCTGCGTTTCCACAAGGCGCCCCACGGGGTGTGTGTGCATGCTCGGGTGTGAGAAATTCTGTCCTAGCTCTGCTTCGTGTGCTTTGTTTCTTTATTGTGCCTCTTTCCTCCCCATCAGATTACGAAACTCCGCGAGGGCAGTCCCTTCTAATCTCTACTGCGTCCCCAAACTACAAAGGGAGCGGCCACGTTGCTGATGTGCTGATGTGATGAAGAAATGAATAATCCAAGGGCAGTGAAGGTCAGGATAATGCAAAGTAGGACTCGTGGTGGGGTTTGCCGGGGAAGGGTGAGCTCATGGAGGCGGGAGACCCAGACAGCCAAACCCCCAGGATCAAGCCCACTGGTAGAGCCAGGGAAAACCAGGAGGTGACTTGGCTCATTTCCTCAGCATCAGGGACTGGTTAACTCCAGTGCTGCACAGGCCCATTGGAGTGACCCCCTGTCTCTGGGCCAGCTGTGCAGAAGACTCGCATGAAGGCTGTCACAGACGCAGGTGGGACAGGTGGAATCAGAGCGCTGATCCGAGGTAGGGTCACAGCGCCCTCAGAAAACAGTGCTCAAGACCTCCCTCCAGCTGTGCGGGACCAGGCTCTGCCACCCTGAGCTTCTCTAAGCTTATGTGCAGGAAATCTGAGGGTGACAATTCCCCTTCCGACAGCACAGCCCAAGGAATGTGCAAGAGAGCTCCCCGGGGACCCCCTGTCTAAGGGCAAGAATCCCATTTGGGAGAGCTCCACAAGGTCTAGTGTCCTCACAGAAAGGACATGAGCAACAGCAAGCAGGGAGGGGACACAAATGTGTCAAAGAGGAAAAGGGGCTCCGCCTCACTTGTGAGTAGAACAGAAATCAAAACGCCATCGAGATATTAGGACTCTCCCTCCGCACTGGCAAGCGCAGGTCTGACAACACTGTGGGGTATCTCATTCCTGGCTTGCGGGACAGAGGTTGTCACCTGGTATGAAGCTCAGTAGAGGGTCACGTGACACCATTTCTCAAAACCACAAATTCACATACCCTCCAGCCCAGGAGCTCTCCATTTCAGCTACTCATCTCAACACTGCTTCTGCCTTCTTCTGCTTCGATCGTCTACATGAGCACGTGGTAGGGAGTGAGTTAGCGAGATCACAGCCCATCCTACAATGGGATACTACAGGATACTACACTATAGGAAGAAAGAGGTATACTTACGCATGATCTGGGTTGGCCTCCATAGCAAGGAAGTGTGCAGAGCAGTATGTATGCTGGTAATGGGGCACCTTTGGGGAAGGGATCTGGGTTACTGTGGGACAGAGCTGGCAGCGAGAATTTTTACCCTATCCTCTTTTGTCCTTTTTGAATTTGAATCCTATGATTCAAATGATCGTAGGATTACTTATTTACTCAATGAGTAAGTTTTTTAAAAATTCCCTATCCCGAACTGAAGTTACTCTCCCGGTCGTCTTAAAAGCACTATCGGGGGACACCTGGGTGGCTCAGTGGGTTAAGCCTCTGCCTTCAGCTCAGGTCATGATCTCAGGGTCCTGGGATCGAGCTCCGCATCGGGCTCTCTGCTCAGCAGGGAGCCTGCTTCTCTGCCTGCTTGTGATCTCTGTCTGTCAAATAAATAAAAATTTTAAAAAAGCACTATCGGGTTATCCTTATCAGGATTCTGAGGGATTCTAATTCACAACTTCCCAACCTTTCCAGAATCACATGATTGTGGACTAAATGTTCAGACCCCACCCCGAGTACTGAAATCTTAGCCCAGGGCAATGGTATTAGGAAGTGGGACCTTTGGGAGGTGATTAGATCATGTTGGGGGGGCTCACAAAGGAGATTCTTGGCCTTACACAAGGATCTGCAGAGCACTCTCTTGCCCTCTTGCTGCCATATGAGGCCACAATGAAAAGTCAGCAGGTCTGCAGCCTAGAAGAGGACCCTCACTGCAACGCAACCATGCTGGCCCCCGAGCTTGGAACCCCAGTATCTGCAACTGTGAGGAAGAAACTTCCATTGCTCATAAGCACCCAGACTACGGTATTCTGTTAGAGCAGCCTGAAAAGGCTAAGATAGGGACTTACTTCCACAGATTGCTGATAGCATTTCCTCAGTGTAGATTTCATTTTTCCTTGGCAGGCATCCTCAATTTCCAACAGGTGCCTTGGTCTCACCATCATCACTTCACCCTCACCCCATGGAAGTCCCCTTGCAAGTCCAGCTCACTCTAACTGAGCTGGAATGCACCTCAGACGTCAGCTACAACCTCCTCTTGGGCAGATAGAGACACAAGGCCCAGGGAATGAATGAGTCTTGGGACAGCTCTCCGGCTTCCCAAGTGCTTAACCTCCTGGGCCTCTCGACTCATCAGCAAAAGGAAGCTGCCACACATCTGACACCATCTTCTGATGGTCAGGATCTGGGCTAATGGCAATGAAAAGCCCTAGAAGGGGAGAGTCTTCCGTCAAAGTCCAAATTCAGTCCCCTGGCCCATAAGGTTCTGCAAACTTACAGCCTCACCTCCCTCCTCCTTCCCCCATCACTCCACTCCAAACACTTCAAACTCAGCTGTGTTGTTGTAACATACCACACCGTTCCATGCCCCAGGGACTTTGCACCTGCCATTCTCCTGTTCTATCACTCTCCACCAGGGTAACTCCTACGTGTCTAGTGTGTCTCAAGTTGAACTTCCCTACTTTGGGGTAGCTTTCTCTTGTTAGGTCAAAACCCCATTTAGGTTCTGATTGTCTTTTGCCTTTTTTGTAGCTCATCTGACTGTTGGCTTGTTCAAGGTCTATCTTCCCCCATAAACCCTCTGCTTCCCTAGGGGTTCAGGACTGCTGCTTCTTACCACCTGCAACAGTGCTGACCAAATAACAGGGGCTCACATATGAATTGCCTTCCTCCTTTCTGTCCCTTGCCCACTTCCAACTAAATGAAGAGGGTAATTTTCCAGGAAGAGAGAGATCATCCGAGAAGGACTCTAAAGGACTCTTGTTTTACTCATTCCAGCAGAGGCAGAAGAAAGCTGAGAGGCATTTTTCCCCCTCACTTAACAAGAGCAGCTAACATTTATTGAACTCAAATGGCAACCCTCTGACCCTCTGAGGTAGGTCTTACTATCTCCATGGATGGGGAAACAGAAGAGTTTAAAAAAAAAAAAAATCCCAGAGCCACACAATGTGTTAAGTGTTAGAGACTGGCATTCTGGAAACCAGCGTGTCATGCTCACCACTTCTAGGATGGTTATAATTCATCCTGAGTTTTTCACATGGACAGCGTGATGGGGGTGTGGTTATGTGGGGTTTCAGCTAAGCCCGAGGGGAGGTCAGTTGCTGAAACCCAAATTCCTATCACAAGGGCCCTAAGTTAACATGATGATTGGCAAGATTCCAAAATCCATCAGCTGCCTCTGTTCCCATCATCATCAGGGACTCCGCTAACCTGCAAAATGAGTCAGGTTCACTGGTAACTTAATGACCTCGTAATTAGCACGCTGGATGTCGGATATGGACACTCACTGATGAATTCCATGGCCTTTGAGATGAGCGGAAAAGAGGAGGGATCCCAGAGGTCATTCCCACCTCCCCATCCCCCATCCCGGGTGACTAGGGAAAGAAGCCTGTATCCTGTGTCCTTAGGGATGGTGCCAACACCTGATCCCCAAATGGTCCCGAGTCTGGCCACTGGCTTGTGTGGTGTCTGGCTGTCTAATCCTGACCATAAGATTAACTGAATGATACAGATTCTACCTTGAGCCAATCCTTCCTGAGCAAATTGTGCTCAGAATACCCAAAAAGAGTGTGCTGTCACTTCATTCCACTTACTGAAGGTTAGACATGTGGCAGAATGTATTAATGTCACTTTTTTTATAACATGGTTGCAAGAGTGCTAAGGAGCGACTGGCTCCCATCCACGACTGTTGGCTCTGACAAAGGACTGCATGTAATGAAACTGGTGGGGTCAGCTACTACTCTATGTTGTCTTTCTAGACACAGAGAGTTTTTAATAAATATTTTATTTATTTGACACAGAGAGAAAGAGCACAAGCAGAGGGAGCAGCAGGCAGAGGGAGAAGCAGACTCCCCGCTGAGCACAGAGCCCGATGCGGGACTCCAACCCAGAACCCTGGGATCATGACCGGGCCCAAAAGCAGCTGCTTAACCAGCTGAACCACCCAGGTGCCCCAAGACACAGAGACTTTAACAGGGTCCAATGCAGCTAGCATTCGTAAATGCATTATTCTGAGCCTGGATACTTCTCCCCACAACAATGAGCCCTAAATGATCCCTTTTGGTCGAATGTCTGCTGGGCAGAGCGGCAAGCAGCTGCCCTGTGGGACCAGTGCAGTCGCACATCCTCCAACCCTTGAGAACCGCCTCTTAGTAAGACAATCGATGACACCATTCCTTTATCCACCATTCAGAAAGGAAACATTCTGCCTTTGGAAATAAGCCTCTCTGCCGCAGAGCATATTTGAAAAAACAAGTCATTAAAACAGTGACTGGTATGCCATCCACTCTGAATGCCTCCAAATTCAACAAAAGCTTAGATTTTAAAACACCCCACAGCAACACAAGGGATTCTCGTGGGGACGGAAACACTCTGTATCTTGACTATATCCATGTCAATTTCCTCGCTGTAATACAGTTTCTCAAAATATTTCCATTAGGGAAAACGAGGTAAAGGGTACAAGGAAGCGCCCTGTACTGTTTCTTACAATGCCATGGGATTCTACAGTTCTCAAAAAGCTAACTTAAAAAAAACTCAAAAAGAATATGACTTCTATGCTAGAAGAAGAAGAAGGAAGAAGAAGAAGGAAGAAGGAAGAAGGAAGAAGGAAGAAGGAAGAAGAAGAAGAAGAAGAAGAAGAAGAAGAAGAAGAAGAAGAAGAAGAAAGTCTTCCAGTCACTTTTATTATTCAGGACATTGAAAATCATCAAGTAGGGGATTCACAGCAAACACTCCACCAGTTTTCTTACTTAGAATTGGGGGGGGGGGTGTCCTTATTCTTTCCCTTTTGTTTTGTGATGGTTCATTGTATGAGCCTCCTGGAGCCTGCAGCAGGATTTGCTACCTCCCACCCCCACAGCTGGGAGCCCCAGATCAGAAGCCATGGTCAGTGGCTAAACTCTCTGCAAAGTTGGGGCTCCTTCCCGGTTGAGGATGTCACTTCTGTGTGACATTCTCGGTAATCACTGCTCCCACGTTCACAGGGGCCTGGCTCCACACTTTGGTGGTCTCAGGCACCAAAAGCCTTCACCAAAGGGGGCCCTTCGAACACTGATCTTCTGAAGGATTCTCCTCACACACGTCAGAGAAAACACCCAGAGGAAATACACAGGCTTGCTGAGCCCATTTTGGAGTTCTCTAGATGAAACTCTGCCTTAGTACGAATCTTAGGGAAAAAGTTCACCCAGGACACTAAGCCACAGACAACAGAAAACTAATTACTGAACCGTTCCCATTTCTCACATGGCCAGTTCTGGGCTCCTGGGGCTGAGAATCAGAAAACCGCCCACTGGCTTTGTGACCCAGAGCAGGGGCCAGCAAGCAGAGGGCCAGCAAACAGGGTTCATAAAGTCAACTTAAAAGTGGAGAAGCCACAGCTGAAATTCTAGTGCATCTTACAACTGAGTACCTGCCTCCCGCCATCACGTCACCTCCTGAGCTAGCCCTCCCCTTTGGGACTAAGGCCTCATCTAGAAGGACGGCAGGGTCACAAAAGAAGCTCAAACACCCCAACTACTCCTTTAAACTTATATGAGAACAACTCTTTCCCAGTCAGGAATCAACGACCAGGGCTATGCCCCAAATGGTCAACACTTACATCAGTTTCTTTAAAAGTCCTTTCTGTACACCTAAAACCAATGGAACACTGTATGTCAACTCTGCTTCAATTAAACAAAGAAAAGGGAATGAGTATGATGAAAGAAAAACCATCTCCAAGAACCCAAAGGCCATTTTTCATTAGAAAACCATGTTACTTTGGAGAAAATTAAGTTGGATGAAAGAGGTTTCCTCACCTTTATAAGAATTTTCACAGTTGTGACACTTTGGATATTTTAGTCTAGTTCTTTGCATTTTATCTGGTGTATATATTCTGTATCACAAGACAAAATTTGTTTTGTATTATCATTTTCCTCAAAAAAAACCCACCACCACTGACAAAAAACAGACATTACAGAAGTAATGATAAAGACAGACTAGATCATGACCAAAAAAAAAAAAAAAAAAATGTTAAGGGAATCCAAGACAAGAGAGCATAAAATAATTTTAAGTTTCCTGGCAGCCAAAGCAATAAAGGAAACAAGATAAACAATGAGGATGTCACTACCTAATGAGACCACTCATCCCTTCCTGGCTGCTAGTTTAGTTGAAGCTTTGGAGTCCCCAATTCTGCCTTCTGTCATCAGTGACATCTTATATCACAAAGCGATACACCGGGGCCCCAGGTCACCTTTGGCTACTCAAAAGACCTGAAGCATCCCAGCATGAACAAGGCCCAAAGAGACCAGTATGGGACACCAAGTGGAACCAAGAATGCACCCCATCATTTGCTACGACTACACTGGCTCCCAAGGAGGAAGAAACAGACCGACAGTGTCAACTGTAAAGCATTCTCATTTTTTACGGAATGTTTAGAAAGTTAAACATAGTGATGTCCAACCACATAAATGAACCATACTGGCAGTGGGGGTTACAAAAGGAGCAGCTTGGTGGGACCCTGACTCTTGAAGTTCTTATTCCAACACCAACCTTCAACCCCTCCACCCCAGTCCCAAATGACAGGGGCCCCCGAGTCTCCCTGCAGAATCTTCCAGAAGAGCCAAGGAGGTTGCATCTGACCCAGCTATCATTTTTAATGGTGGCTACACATTCGAATCACTGGGGGGAGCCTTGAAAACCACTAGGTTTTTATTAGTAGACTAGGTCCACACCCAGGGATTCGGACTTGACTTGTCTGGGCTCTGGCCTCAGCATCAGCATTTTTAAATCTCCCCCAGATGATTCTAATGAGCAACCAAAGTCGAAAACCGCAGCCCTAGCTCAATGCCAATCCACGACGTCATGCTCATTTTCCTCTTTCACGAGGAAAATTACCCCTGTAAGCAGCCATTAGGACAATATGAGTAAGACCCTGGACATAAGACCCTTTTAATTTTTTTAAGTGGACGGTCACGACGATGATCCATCGCTCCCTCATGATCGCAAATGTCAGCCTAATGTGTTATATTCCAGAAAGCCTTTCATCCTTGCCTTCGGATCATGCTCCCCCATAATTCGTGTTTACTGAGCACCCCCTGTCCGCAGAGAAGGGGACACATGGCCTCAGGTGCTCCCCATAACTGTCCAGAGAGGCAGAAAGACAAGACCCATTTTATAGATGGAAAAAGTGAGGCTCCAAAAAGTGTAAGGTTAGAGAACGGCATCCCATTTGCTGTAAAATCTTAGCTAGTAAGAGAAGGAGAAAACTTCAATTTACCTACAAAAGAAGGAGAAATATTCAACCAGTGCCCTCTGTTCTAGTCACACAGCCCCCTTGCTGTCCCAGAAACAGCCTCCTCGGGACCTTTGCACCTCCTGTTCCCTTGGCCAGAAACACAGTTCCCAGTACTTCCTGTCCTCTGCCAGAGAACTCCCCAGGCCCTCCCCTCACCACCTGCAGGACTCATCCCCTAAGAGGCCTCCCCTGGGCTCCATTTTAGGTCCTCCTGGTCACTACCTTTCTTATTCATTTCTTTTTCCTCGTGGTTTTTGTCACCTCACACTCTAAGTCTACATCCTCACAAATTTACTTTCTGCCTCCTGCACTGAAGGAAACTCTGTGAGGGGAGGGACTTTTCATTCCCTGCTGCATGCCCACTAAGGGGCATGCACGTATCAGGAGCTCGGTGCCCACCACCACGACAGCCCTGTCATGTAACAAATCCTGTTCCTGTTGCTCTATTTCTGCTAACGTGCTGCTCACAAAGACTACTCGCCTCAGGGTTGTCAGCACCACTCTACAGATGGGGAAACTGAGGCATGGAGTATTAATAAGTCACTTGCCCAAGGTCACTGCCAGGAAGTGGCAGAGTTAGGATGCAAACCTGGGCAGTCCAGCTCCAGAGTCGGCCCTCTTAACCACTTGTGCTGAATGATTGATTAACGAATCAACAAATGAAGCAGGCCATTCATGGGGCAGCCTGGAAGCTTGCCCCGGGGTCCAGTGTACCCTGATCAGACCTCGGCCCCCAGCACTCAGTGTCCTCAGTCAGATGCCATCAGACCTTCACACACGTCTACACCACAGTTTGGGCAGGTGCAGGATTTTAGGACACCTCAAGCCAGGAGAGAGAACTCAAAGTCCACCCAACGACTGGCATGTCCCACCAGACAGCTCATGGTGACACAGCCAAGCACAGCATTTTGGAAGCAGACCACCCAGGGCAGTGGTCAGATGTTAGACACATGTTAAGTTAGCCCGGTTCTCCTCACTTGTGGGGGGCCTGACAAGACAGAGCTCACCCTCCCTGGCAAGAACCCAGCCCCTCTGTCTGCCTCCCTCATTCACCTCCCTTCCTTCACCTTCACCTGCCATAAAAATCTCCGTGGGACCATGAGCCACACTCTGAAACTGTACCGTCTCTCCACAGATGCTGCCCTCTTCTCCCTGGGCGTGCACCCTCCACAGGGTCAAGCATCAGCCCGGAACCAGCTCCACCCCGAGACTAGAGTCACCTTCCCAAAGCACGTGTCTCACTGGATCAATCTCTGACTTAGACTTCTTCTCCAACTCCCACTACCTTGTGAGAAACCCAAACTTCTTGGCTGGACAGTAGAAGCCTGCTGTCATCTGATTCTGAGCTGCTCTCTCTTCCCCTGATCGCCCCCTTCACTGAACACGACTCATGAGCAAACCACACTATTCTCCTTCTCAGACCGTATCCATCAGCCTTCACCAGTGAACTGTGGGTTATGGCAACCGCCACAAACAGCACCCACAACCCACACCCAGCTCTTACTCATGTCACGTTTGGCGGCTACGGCTTGGCTTCTCGTGTCTTCCCAGTCTAGAATCCAAGCAGAAGGGGGAGTCCCATCCAGGACACTCCATCCTCATGGGAAAGGGGGGAAGAAGAACAAGCAATGGAAGAAGCACACATGAACTTAATGCTTCACCTCAGACTTGGTCTGAGCCATGTCTGCTCACCTGCCCTTGGCCAAAGCGCGTCTCACGTCCATGTTCAATGTCAACGGACTGAACACCCTATCATGCGAGTCACACTCCCACCTCTTCAGGAAGGTCTAGTGGTGGGTCAATGCAGTCACACAAGCCATTAGGGAAAGCCCCACCTGGAGACCTTGGTCAAAGGCTAAGACCATAGTCAAAGGCTATGAATATCCTCAAGACCAGCCCTCTGTGAAGACCCAGAAGTTAACACCCGTTGCTTCTCTGAGCCCTGAGCCCCTGAGCGTGTGGAGATTTGAATGTCCCTCAAGCCCCAGAGAACATTTCCGTTACTGGCTGTTCACAATTCACCTTCCCTGTTGGAAAATACTTTAGGATCCTTGGAAGTGGCATCCATCTTTGGAACCGGGCTGTTCCGCACAGAGGAGACATTTAAGACATGTGTCCTCAATGAGTGAGTTTATGGAGCCGGATTCCCATTTGGTTTTAGAGGTTTGTGTTTGGGGGTTTTGTTTTGTGTTTGGGGGCTTTTCTGGCAGAAAGAGTTCCTCTCCTCACGACAACCTGCTGATGTTTGGACTCGTGTCGCCTCCTCCCTCCCTCACTGTATTAGGGTGACCCCTGTCTGATTTGTCTACACTTGCCAAAGTGCTTCCCACATCAGAGGTTCTTGAAAATCTTGGATAGATGAACAAATGGGTAAGTAAGTGCGTGAGCAGAGGGCCTGAGCGGACGCCAAGCCCAGAGCTGGCGGAGATGGGAGTGGAGATTAGAATTAGCTTAACTCCGGAAGACCTGCACTCCATGAAATGGACTGACGGTGAATTTCTGATACGTCTGTAAACTGCTTTCTACCTTGTCTGCCAACTACCCCGAAAAAAGACAGCCGGGTACTACAATTTAAGACATGGGACTGCATCCAAAGACTACTCCTAAGATACGATTCTAGAACAGAAAAAGAGGCGAGTGAACAGATGAGCCGCGACAAACCCTATCAAGCAAAGCCCCGCATCGTACGTTCCTGGAAAGAGAGGAGCGAGCCAGACAGAAGACTGAACCTGGAGTAAAAATGAACTGGAGGCTTGTTTGGCCAGGCCCATAATAGACTTCGAAAATAATGATGTCAGTGTCTTTAAGTCTTTCCTCCACATGACTGCACATCAGACCCAGGTGAGATCGGGCAATCGAGACTGCCAAACCCTGGAAATTAAACAGGGACAGCAGGCCACCGAGCAGTAGCTCCTGAGGTCAAGTCCTGCAGAGACAAATCCCGGTCTCAGGGAGGAGCAGCATTTACAAGCAAGGCCATCTGGCTGATAACCTCAAGGCCAGAAACTCCCTCTCTCCATCTCCAGGTGACAAGGAGAATCAACTGTGTGATCTCCCTAGATCAGAGATATTTGGATCTGGCGCGCTTCACGCCCTCCGTAAACAAAACCTCAAAATCAGAAATGCCCCATCTGACCTGTCTTCAGCTCTGCATACTGTGCTCAGGCAAGTCCACGTCTGGGCACTCAAGGGCCTCGTGAGTGATTTCATGCCCCTGTGAGCCTGCCTGCCACTTGATCAGGTCTGCTCCTGGAGGATGGGACCTTCGTCACCTCCCAAGCAGAGGTGGACAATGGACGCTTGTCACCATAGGCGGGATTTACAGGAGCCTGAGGCCGAGGGGCTGCTAACCACAAGGTCATAGACCTTGCTCCTGGACCTACTGCCCTCACCACCCTGTGCCCTGCAGCCCCATGGCAGGATCTCCAGTGGAGATGCCTGATCTGGGTGAGGAAGGGTCCTGGCAGACAGCAGCAGGTGAGGTCGTGGGGCTTGCCAGGGCTCGGTTCTCGTCTTGGGGACGCAGTACATCTGGGACGGAAGTTCTTCATGGCCCCCTACTCCCGCCGCTCCTTAACATCACCTTGAAGCTTCGAGAATACCTCAGCCCAAGAGCACAGCCAGGATTGAACCCCTCAGCTACAGACCTGAGAGTTCCCCTTATACTGTAACATACACGGGTGGGGATACTGGGCTGGATTGTTGAGCATTTCTCCATCCACGCCCAGCCTCCCCCCCAATATTTGGGAAATTCTGGGGTTAAAGACTTCAAAGCTCAGAAACTTGCACACCCATGTCCATAGCAACATTATTTACTATAGTAAAAAGGGGGAAAGGACCCAGTGTCC
Source organism: Enhydra lutris kenyoni (assembly GCF_002288905.1). Lineage (NCBI taxonomy): Eukaryota > Metazoa > Chordata > Mammalia > Carnivora > Mustelidae > Enhydra > Enhydra lutris. The sequence continues at coordinate 3,592,366 of NW_019154104.1, forward strand.
ACTGATGAATGGATAAAGATGATACGGTATATACACCAAATGCAGTATTACTCGACCTTAAAGAGGAATGAGATTCTGACGCGTGCTACAACAGAGCTGAACTGGGAGGACGTTACACTAACTGAAACAAACCAGTCACCACAGAGCAGATGCCCCGTGATTGTGCTTACAGTGGGGCAACTGGGGTCATGGGAATCAGAGACCGAAAGGAGGAGGGTGGTTGGCAGGGGCTAGGGAGAGGAGAAAACGGGGAGTCATTGTCTAATGGGTATAGAGCTTCAGTTTGGGAATAAAAAATTCTAGAGACGGATGGTGGTAATGGTTGCCTCACAGTGTGGATGTATTTAGTTCCACCCAACTACAGGGACATTTAACTTTTAAAAGGTTAAAATTATACATAAGTTATATGTATACTTGTATACATATATATGTATATATGTATATTATACATAAGTAAGTATATATGTATATTATACATAAGTATGTTCTGTGCATTTTACTGCAATAGAATGCTTGTAAGCATAAGTGGTTCTTTACTACAGAATATTCCAGAACCTTGAACGTGCTACCACAGCCCAGTCCATCCTCGCCCAATGCCGACTTTACAAGTCTTCCCCAGACTTCTTTGATCATGGAAGTTTTCTTGAGCAGGAGGTGGAGAGAGGGGCAGACCAGCTATCAACCAGGGCCCCTTGAAGCAGCATGGGGAATGCTGGGTCAAGCTCTGAGCACGAGCCTTGCATCACCAGGCTCTGGCCATCGTGGCACCAAGCAAAGTGGCCGACAGGCACGGTCTCTTATTTCTGCCAAGACTCCTGCCCAGTAAGGACTTGGACCCCCATTTCACTGATGGGGAAAGCAGAGGCTCAGAAAGGCCAAGCAACCTGCCCGAGACCACACAGCTCATTGGCAGGGCTGGAACCCAAAGCCCGGTGAGGCAGACTCCAGGCTTTCACTGCTCCAAGTGTGGTCGCTGGAGAAGCAGCACTGACATCCCCCTCCCCAAGCTTGTCAGAAATGCACAGCCTTCGGACTCCAACAGCATGCTAACAAGGCCCCCAGGTGCTCCCCGGTACAAGGGAGACGCTGGAACAGGAGCCAGAGCTCAAAACCTGCTGCCTTCCCCTTCCTCTGGAGCCCCTTCTGATTGGATTTGTGATTCTAAGCATTCATTGTGAGCTTGGAGCCTGGGGGTGCAGGGGGGGGGGCTGCGGAAGCAGAGGCAACACCCTCCCAGGGCACGTGGTCTGCGCCCCTTCCCCCTTTCCTTTCTTCCTGCTCATGCATTTGGGTCATCCAAAGCCCACAAGTCACTTAGTCACACCACACTACAGTGGGATTTTTGCCAGCTCAGGAAAAACAAGCCTGGTTTAAATGATTTCAAAGCACTTCTTTCAAGAGCTTGCCCTCTCCACAGCCCACAGAATTATCCAGAAATGAAAGAGGAAAGACGCAAAGGCACAGCCGGGGCCCCCTGCCCCCTGCACGGGGTGTCTCTCTCTCCAGCCTCCTGCCCAATGGGAGTCCCCCCACCATCTTCTTGGGGAGGCTGTCAGAGGAGCTAATTTTCCTTTAAGAGGCACTTAGGAGAGGTGAGCTGCCCCCGTCCTCCCCTCCCTGGTCTGCGGATTCGCTAGGTGCAGCCCCCACCACCCGGTGAATCACGGCAAAACCATGGCGGGGCCCCTTCCCACAGCACTCTTTGGCTGAGGCTTAGCTAATTGGCCAGAGCCACTTAGCTTCCCTAATCTTCACTTGTACATCGTTCTATCTACTCCATTAACCGCCTTGATCAACACTCCTGCACGCCTCTGGAGGCACTTCCCCCTCTTTCGGGTACCGGGTTTCTGCAGATCACCCCTTTGCGGGGCCAAACTCTGTCTCTTCCCACCCTTCCTGCCCTGCAGGTCCCAGCATCCTGTCCACACCCTCATCAGCCACCACAGGGAGGCTCCCTCCGAACCAGGGGGCACACCACATGCACCTTAATGGTCCCCGGGCCCCAGTGTTCATCTCCAAATAAGGTGACACACAAAGGCCACCAGGACACACCCGGAGGCTGGGCTGCCTCCACTCGGCCAAGTGCCCACCTGGTGACAGGAATCCTCTTTCAGCTGGAGCCCACAGCACCCCCATCCTGCTCATCAGAGGGGGTGGAAAGAGACAGGAATGGAAACCAAGATGAGGCCCTGAGTGGCAGTTGTCCCCAAGAGAGAGGACCCCAGAGCCTTCCCTTTCATAGGTAGGGACCACGCTCTGCGTTTGACAAACTCTTGCCTGCGGTTTTGTCCTACTGGGATGAAGCCAGACTGACATAGAGGGTCATACATCGGGTGTCCCAACACTGGAGGTGATGTGTAGAAGGAGCGTGAGGGCTCGAGCAGCCTGTGTTCCTCTCAGCCCTGCCCCCTGAGGACATTACCCACAGCTTTGCATCCCTTCAGGACCCAGCCCACCAGGTGCCCAGTGTCCTCAAGCCTGGGTGGAAGAAGAATGAGCAGCTACTAGAGAGGGAAGAGTACAGCCTTCCTACTTCTCAAACCCTATGTGAGCCAGAGGGGGTCCAGACACCAGAGCCATGCCCCTCGGCCTTGGCACAATGCTGCCCCAGGACCCACCATGTCCCCTTGAGGACCCAAACCTAAGGCCAGCTGAAAATGTCCGCCTCGTCCCTGCTCTGGCCGGGCTCCGTTCTACCACCCTATTTCTGCAGTCACCATATCCATCACCAGGAGCATCACACGCTCCCATCTTTCTAGCAAATACCAACTTGCTTCAAAGCCCGGCTCAAACACTGGAGGCTTCGGGAGGCCTTCCAGCCACGCAGGGCATTCCAGGGGGTCACTCCAGGTCACACGTGGCGATTACAAGTCCACCTTCTCCTCCCAACCTGGGGGGTCACCAAGGAGAGGAGCGCTCTCCCCAGTGCCAACATCCAAGCAGTGCTCCATGCACAGATGTCCCAGGAGCGTCTGAGGTGTACTTGGGAATAATGAAATACAGGACACAAACCAGTCATTGTGCTTGGTATAAGGCTCTTCCTGGACGAGGGTCCCCAGAGAGGGGTCTGAATCTAAAGAAGGAAGGAGTGCTTCCCATCCCCCCATCTTCACCCCTGTACTGGGGACCATCTATCTGCACCTGGGAGCAGCAGCTGACTCCCACTTTCCAGTTTGCAAAGCCAACAGCTGCTGAGTTCTGTAGACTGTGCCTCCTAGCCTAGTCCTCAACCTCCCCCAGAAGACTATTAGTTTTGCCTACATCTTGCCTAAATATTGGAGCAATACCTCCAATGGTTCTCTCGGTCTTCACTTTTGTGGGGGGGGGGGGCACAAAAGCTTATCAAGCATAAGCCAACAATGTTCACACATAGCTCATTGAAGCTATGTGCCCCCATGTTGCCATCAGAGTCATCTTCCTAGAACACAGAGCTGCTCAGAAACACCAGCCCCCACTGCTTCCAGGAGCACAAGGAAGGGCCTTCCAGTAGTTAAGGCTCGTGGTCCCACACGCGCTCACTACAGGAAGACTTGCCTCTCACAGCTGCCCACACGCCTTGTGCCCAAGCTTACCCAGCACCTACTCGACCTTTCGTCTTCTTCCCCCAAAGAGCACAGGCTCTGGGACCAGGCTGCCCAAGTTCAAATCCCTGCTATTCACATCTTTTGTAGAACGGGTACCTACCCTCCCAGGCCTGTTACAAGGGCCAGCAAGGGGGGTGCGCAGAAGGCATGGAAACCAGTGCCACCCGTGTGTCAAGGTCAGATTATCCTTCAAAAGCCAACTTGTCCATCTTCAGTGACCCCTTGATGTGGTGGTTCTTGATCCTGGCACTCAGGACTTACTGTCCCTCCTCTGATCTTAGGGATACAAGCACTTAACCTTCCTCCTCGTATTCCGGGTTAGCATTCCCAATTTTGATCCTCTCAACAAGAATGGAAGCTCCGTGGAGGCAGACTCCACATCTAGGTCGGGTTTTATCCCCACGGACCCAGCACACAGGGACACTCGGTCAGCACTCACTCAGCCACCGGGTATCAAAGCCAAGGATGGCTTCCTACCTGAGCTCCAAGCAAGCACCCTCAGGAGGTCTACTCCATTTTTCCATACGTGTGATTATTTTAACATGCCTTAGCGAAAGAGCTGGCCCGGCTGGCCTGAGGTCGACCCAGCTAAGAAGGTGGCCCCTGAAGTTGGCGTGTATAATAGGATCCAGGGAGACATTTCTAGCATAAAATAAGAGAAAGCGACAGTGGCATCCCGCAAGCTGCCACATGTGGGAAGGATCAAAACAACCTCTACCTCCCCATTCCAGCCAGACCCTCCCGGAACAGGCCCTTCACCATACCCAAGACCAACCAATGCTTTCACCAAATCCTATTGTGGTTTTACAGATCCACACTGAAAAACCCTGAATAAATTATTTTCTCCATTCCACAAGGAAGGAACATTCTTCAAACGGTCAAGCACCCATCAGTTGTGCCAACGGTGGTAATGATACTTGCACAGCACTTTGCGCTGAATCCTAAAAAGCTCAAGTAATCAAGAGCATCACCCTTCTGCCCATCTCACAGGCAGGACACGGAGGCTCCCATGGCCAAGTGGCTTCTGCAAAACACGCATAGGTTGGAGCAGGGCAGGAACACAAACTGGTCTCCAAATGCCTCATCCATCACACCCCCATCACCAACGGTGCGGACCAGATTTAGAATACACTCGGGGAGGCCCGTCATGGCCGTGCATGGGCTGGGCAGTCTCTCAGCATCAGCTGTGAAAAAGTCAGTAACTTCTTGTCTTCAAAGAATTAACAACAAGCAAACATAAGCCCAGATGCTCATTTTTAACTTGAACTTGAAAAAAAATACTGGGGCGCCTGGGTGGCTCAGTTGGTGAAGCCTCTGCCTTCGGCTCAGGTCATGATCCCAGGGTCCCAGGATCAAGTCCTGCACTGGGCTCCCTGCTCGGTGGGGAGCCTGCTTCTCGCTCTGCCTGCCACTCCCCCTGCTTGCGCACTCTCTCTCTCTCTGACAATAAAATTTTTAATAATAAAAAAAAAGAAATAAAGCAAGTACTGCATTTATAAAATTCACCCTCACTCCATCGTCAGAGGTCGGTTCTAAAAATTTATCCTGTAAAGCTATAGTTCAGTGCAAGTTATTTTTCAGAGATAATTTCAACAGCAAAACTTAGTATAGCACTTGCTCTGTGCCAGGCACTCTAGTGGGCAGTTTACGTAGACTAACAACACATTTAGGGCACTGTATGGTCTCACGCGCGCGCACACACACGCGCGCGCACACACACACACACACACACGGCACTGTTCTACAGCGTGGGCTACATCCATGGACAAAACAAAGCCTGCTGCTTCCCTGAAGTTAGAACACGAAGGCAAAGTCACTAGTTCAAGGTCACCTAACTAGGAAGGACACACGCAGGATTGGAAACCAGGCAGTTTGGCTCCAGAGTCTGCGTTCTTAACCCTTAAACCCTCTTGGCTGCATGTTCTGATCTGTCCCAAGACATTGGGCTAGAAGGGACAGCCAGGGAGACAGAAGCCACATTTGTTGGGCACAGCTCCTTAACAGGTAGATGGAGGGGGTCTCTCCCTCTAGACACCATTTCCTGCAAGCTGAATGGACACCAAATTCCGGTCTCATCCCAAGAGCCAACAATGCCAGGGACACAGCCCTGCCCTCCAGCAGCTCACAGGCTGGTGGGGAAAGACCAGCAGATATCTCCGTTAGTAGGACTGCCGTCTGTCCTGAGCCATCACAGAGCCCGGCGCCTGGGAAGTGGGTGACTCTCCTATCTGCAGCTCAGCGGGGCCACTGTGAACCAGTCTGCCAACATCACCAGGGGCCGCAGTACATTTCCCAGGCCCCCTCCTTCCACTTAAAAAAAAAAAAAAAAAAAGTAATCTGATTCAGCCCTAGCCCTGCCTGAGCACTGACTCCTGCTAAATCCCCAAAGTCTAATTACTTACTTTTCTGCATGGTGCTCTTAGGAAGTGTTCCTTCTCGCTCTCCCCTCAGATAGCCAGTGAGCAAGACACCGCCATTGCTACAGGATGTGGCCATCTCCCAGGCAGCATTTTTCAAATACACCCTGCCTTCTGCTTAGAATGTCCTTCCACTGCCGCCTCCTCCCCTTCAAGGCTGGGATCAGAGGTCATCTCCTGGAAGGACGCCCTGCCCCTGAACCAGGGCACTCTTTCCCCACTTCCTTACCTCCCTGCCTCCCCTAACTGCCGCAGGTGGCTCTGTGTTATCTGAGTCCCCCAGCCTGACCCCCCCCCCATTCTGCTGCACACTCCCTGACAACAGGGCCCTGGGACCCTCCCAGCTCCAGAGCCCAGCGGGGTACAGAGAGTATAGACACTCAGAAAGGCATGTTGCCTGGGTTCCTCAGGCGATTACCAGGAGACCCAGGGCTGGAGCCCTGCATTGTGCTGCTGCACCAGCAAAGGACACAGCAGGCCCACAGACAGAGTGGCTGTGCGGCCCCGTGCAGGTGGGGACGACCCACCGAGCAGGGAGAACCTTCGCTTCTCAGCCACACAGGGACTCCTGTTCCTCTCCCAAGGGGCACATCCATTGTCCTTTCAGGAGAAACTTTGGTAAATTCTTCCAGCACATTCTCTCTCTCTCTCTCTCTCTCTCTCTTTTTTTTTTTTTTTCAGTAAAATGCTATGCTCCAATGTCCTCTTCAACTGTGGACAATGTTTAATTAAGAAAAAAAGTTTTTAAACCTTTTCTGTTGAGTGAAAGGACTGTCTCTCTTCCACCCAAGGCAACACATGGCAATGCTTAATGACTTCCATTTTTAGCTCAGGGAGGAACGTTTCTCAGAGTTCAAGAGGAAGCCGAGTGGGCGCGCTCTGGATTACGGGAGGCCCGCGTGGCGTCAAGAGCGGAGAATCTGGAAGTCAGGGGTAGCAGATGGCCCAGTAGGGAGGAGAGATTGCTAGCAGATGGCCCCAATAGTTTGGATAAGGGGGGGAAAAAGACTTTTAATAGCCAAAGAATTCCTGAGAAAGAAGAGTAAAGCAGGAGGCAACATACTTTCCGATTTCAAGCTAAACTGTAAAGCTGTAGTCATCAAAACAGTATGGTCTGGGCGTAGAAACAGACAAATAGACCAATAGAAGAGAACCGAGAGTGCAGAAGTAAATCACACTAGACAGTCGACTAGTCCTTGACAAGGGAGCCAAGAATACCCAATGATGGGGGGCAGGGGATGCCTGGGCAGCTCAGTTGGTTAAACATCTGTCTTTGGCTCAGGTCATGATCTCAGGGTCCTGGGATTGGGTCTATGTGGTCAGGTTTCCTGCTCAGCAGGGAATCTGCTTCTCCCTCTCCCCCTTCTCTCTCTCTCACGCTCTCTCTTAGAGCTCTAATATATAAATAAAATATTTTTGTGACAAAAAAATACTCAATGGGGAAAAGAGTGTCTTTAAAAAAAAAAAAAAGCACTTCAGTAAGTGTGGGAATCATTGGATATTCATATGTAAACAGATAAAACTGGACCTGAATCTTACACCACTCACAAAAATTAAATCAAAATGGATTAAAAACTTAAAAGGTATGACCCGAAACCATGAAGTTCCAAGAAAACACAGGAGTAAAGCTCCTAGACATGGGTCTTAGCAATGATATTTTTGGACAGGACACCTAAAGCACAAGCAACAAAAACAAACAAAGGAGAGGGACTACAGCAAACTAAACAGCTTCAGCACAGCCAAAGAAACGATGAACAAAGTCAAAAGACAATCTACAGAATGGAAAAAAAAGTATTTGCAAACTATACCACTAATAAGGGTTTACTACCCAAAATACATTTAAAAAATATATAAAGAAAAAAATACATAAAGAACTCAGACAATTCGATAGTAAAAAAAATAATCCAATGAGAAAAATGGACAAAGGACCTGAATAGACAGGACATTTCTACAAGGAAAGTAAACGAAAGCCCAGCAAGTATATGACAAGACGCTCAACATCACTAGTCATTGGGGAAACGCAAATTAAAACCACAGTGAGAGACCATTTCACACCTGTTAGAATGGCTAGTAGCCAAAAGACAAGAGGTAACAGGTGTCTGAGAGGATGTGGAGAAAGGGGACCCAGGGCACTGCTGGTGAGAAGGCAAACTGGTGCAGCCACTGTGGAAAACAGTACACAGAATCCTTGGAAAATTAAACATGGTACTCCCATATGATCCAGCAATCCCACTTCTGGGAATAGATCCACAAGAAATGAAAATATTAACTTGAAAAGGTATCCGTGCCCCCATGTTCATAGCAGCCCATTCACGATAGCCTAGACATGGAAACAACCTAGGCATCCATCCACGGCTGGATGGATAAAGAGTTGCACATATAGGTATATATATGGAATATATCCAGCAGAAAATAATTCAGCCACAAAAAAGGAGGCAATCCTACCACTTGAGATAATGTGGATGGACCTTGAAGGCACAGTGCTAAATGAAATAAGTCGAATATTCAGATATCATATGATCCCACTTAGAGGTGGGGGGAGGAGATAACCCAACTCACAGAAAAATAGAGCAGACTTGTGGTTACCAGAAGTGGAGGGTGGGGGCTGCAGATAGCAGAGACAGGTGGTCAAAAGGTACGAACTTCTAGTTATAAGAGGATTGAATCCTAGAGATGGAGCGTACAACAAGAGGACTATAGCAAACGCTGCTGCATGACCTACAAGAAGGCTGGGAAAGAGAGTCAATCCTACGTGCATTCATCCCAAGGACAAAAAAATTTTCATTTATCTGTAGAAGATGGGTGTTAGCTGAATGTACTACGGTAATCATTTCACAACGTATGCAGATCAGACCATCATGCGGAAGCCTTAAACTTTTACAGTGATATACATCAATTATTTCTCAATAAAAGGCAGGGGGAGCTTTGATTGCAAACAAATCAGTATTAGAATCAGACCAAGAAGCAGGGCCCACCCCAATGCTTACTATTGCATTGAACAGGCGTTCCCATTTCTCAGAGGGGTACCCAGATGGTAGAGTGCCCAGACAGAGACTAGCAGTTACGATGGGAGGCCTCATCTCCAAGTTGTCTCTTTCCACCCACCCATTGATAACTATAGGCTCATAATTCAGGCCATTCAAGTTCAAAGGCTCCACAGGGAACATTTAGGGCAGTGAAACCATTCTGTAGGATACTGTAATGGTAGACACAGGTCATTGTACATTTATCAAAATTCATTCAGAATTCACAAAGCGAATTCTGATGTAAACCTTGGATGTTAATTAATAATAATATCAATACTGTCTCATCAATTGCAACACTTGTACCATATTAATGTAAGATAGGGGAAGCTGGGGCAGGAGGGATTCATGTAGGAACTGTATTTTCCACTCAATTTTTCTGTAAACCTAACACTGCTCCAAAATGTAGTCTGCTAATGAAATGTACGTATGTACACACACACACACACACACACACACACACACACACACACCCCTGGCCTTTCTTCTTGCTGCCCAGGTGACCCTGGGCTATTACTTAATCTCTCTGGGTCTCTTGTCCTCATCTGCCAAATGAGGATACTAAGAGCACACACCTAAAGGGCTATTACGAGGAGCAGGGAAAGCACTTAGCACAGCACCCAGTATGGGGTATGCTTGGGGTAGCCATGGCGACGCCAGTGCTCCTGTACTAGGTATACCTTACATACTCAATACCTCCACACATCATGTGGTTTCAGTCCTGCAGCAACCCGGTGAGGCAGGTAAGGACTGTTGCTATCCTCAATTTACAAAAGAGAAAACCTGCAGCTTAGAGAGCTTATATAACAGGCCCAAGGTCACACAGCCGGCCGGCAGGGTGAGCTGGGACTCACACCCACGCACCTGCCTTCACCATGTCGAATTCTCTTCTCCAAGAAAGTACTGGTGCTTGCTGGGAGAGGAGCCCTTGCTGGCTGCTGCAGGTAGAGCCAATACTAGAACCCAGACCTTTGGTCACTAAGCTATGCGATCCCCTGTAGAACATCCCTGCCCCTCACCCCCGCAAAGCCACCCAAAAGCAAAGAGCGATCCCACAGATGACAGGCTGCCATCTTCCTTGGCCTCCCTCTGGGATCCGGCTCGGGGCTCATGCAGGCCTATCTATCATTGTCCTAAGGTGGTTGGTGGCACTTTCCCCAAGAAGCCACCTGGCTTTTTGGAGGTTGCCCCACCCAGAAAACACCCTCCTCGGGCTGAAACTCCTCTCCCCACGCACTGTCCCGCCCCCCAACACACACACTTCTGGACCGTAACTAGACAGTGAGCTCGCTGTCCACAGTAGCGAGTTCAATTCTCGCTTCTCCCAGTCGTGGTTTGCTTTTACATAACGACTTGAAAACTTCCGATGTGCCACTTATCTCCCGAGCCTGAGCCTGCTGAAGCAGCAAACAGACACCCGTTCAGAATCCAGACACTGCATCGTGTCCCTGGGAGCACCGCCCCTCCACACCCACCTTCTGATATACTTTTCACAGCTCTAGGTCCGCTCCTCCTACCCCTGCTTTCTCATGCTTTCTGCACCTCTGGTCCCCAAACAGAGGCACCTACAGAGACCCACTGAGGCACCCACCTGCTCAGTAACTTCATCTCCTCTGGACCCAGCCTCCCCGCCAACTCCTGCATGACGGCCCGCCCCGCTGCCTCCACCTCCCCGCTCTCCTCCCACTGTGGCCGCGCATCAGCCTTGGTGCAGAACAAAAGGTGACGGGAGATCAGAGCCAGGCTGACCACAGAAGAGGCTCCGTCTAGCGCCCACATCCACTCCTCTGCTCTCCTGAAAGGCTAGGAACCACCTCCATCCGCAGATCACTCTCAAGCGCCCGCTCTCCCCGCAGCCCTCTCTTCCCAGCCTTCCTTCTGTGGACTCCCTGAATGCCTATGCTGAAGCCCTAAGCCCCACAGAAATGCTATTTGAAGATGAAGTCTTTGGGAGGGCATCTGGGCTAGACCAGGGCATGAAGATGGGGCTCTGGTCTGATGGGATCAGAGGCCTTACAGGAAGGGACCCCTGAGACCTGACTCTCACTAGCTCTCCCTCCTGGCCACAGGAGGACACACCAAAATGAGGGCAGAATCCCCAGGCCAGTAAGAGTTCCCATCAGAACCTGATCAAGCAGGGACCGTGACCTTAGACTTCCAGCCTCCGGAACCGTGAGCAGCGACATTTCTGCTGTTTAAGCTGTCTGGGCAAAGGCAGACACATGGCCAGCAGGCATTTCCAAAGGCATATGTGAAAAGCAGAAAACGAAACATGACAAAGCAAATCCCTCCAACATCGATGGGGGGTGGGGGCCAAGCTCCCCTCTCTTTTTTCAAATATGAGCACAGGAGGTTGGGAACCCAAATGAAGAGATGTGGCATCATGGAGGAGAGACCACAGACTCAGTGGGGGCAAAGGCAGCATGAGAAGAGGGAGGCGTATCCACCCAGCTTCATAGCCAACCTGTAAAGTAATGCCTCATTGTCAAGAGGAAAAAAAAAAAAAACAAAACAAAACAACTAACAGTTTTTCCATGTAGCGGCATGTTCTGCAAGGTGGGCCATCCTCCAACATCCAAATCCTCAAAATATTAAAAAACAAAAAATTTGTTTCCAGAAGAGAGAGAGAAGAAATAAAAAACCCACGTTTGGCAAGATGCTTACTTCTTACCTTGTCCTCATAAAATTCAAGTAACAAATAGTTTTCCAGCACCTACAATTCACAGGCCTTGTATCATGTCTGGGGTAAGCAGATAAGGACAAAAAAAAAAAAAAAAAGGAAAACAGAAGCTCATGTCTGAGCATGTGTGTAAGGGCTTCACAGGTATTGACTCATTTATTTCTAACAACCCTCTAAGGTTCAGGCAATCACCGCCCCCTTCACTACCCCAGAAGGAGAAAGTGAAGCAGACTCTGGTTTAAGAAGCAAACACCGCTCACCTTTTACCTTCTAGTCGGGATGCAAACCAACACCAGAACCATGCACAACTGCGCCTGCCAAGAGCTAGAAGGAGAGAACCAGTGACCGGAAGGCTGCTGTGGGTTGGGTGATCAGAGAAGGCCCTGTGGGACGTGTCAATGACAAGCGCATCTTGGAAGAACTTGCGGGGGTGAGTAGGGGCAGGGAAACAGCTCGGTTCCCAGAAGCCCCCAAAGTTGGCCCCACAACGTGCTCACCACCAGCTCTGATGTCACAGCTCAGAGCTGGGCCCCAGCATCTGCATTTTTCAGAGCCTCCAGCAGTTTGTCACCTGCAGATTCCCCTGTTCCTCCCCCGGTGGCCTCCCTACATCCTAGGGGCCACCGCCAGAGGTGCACAGAAACTCTCCGGTTCCTGAAGGTTTGTGTCTCCCCCAAATTCCTGTGTGCAAGCCCTCTTCTCCTAAGGTGGTGGGACCTGGAGGTGCGGCCTTGGAGAGGTAATTAGGTTTGGAAGGGGGTCATGAGGGTGGGTGTCCCCATGATGAGAATCGTGCCCTTGTGAGAAGGGGAAGAGAGACCAGAGCTCAGAGTCTTTTGCTCTCTCTACCCGGTGAGCACACAATGAGGCGGGGGGCCATCTGCCAACCAGGAACCACCCCCCAGACCCCTCAGCATCCAGAACTGTGAGAAACACGGGTCTGTCATTTAAGACACGCTGTTTCCAGTATTTTGTTACGGCGGCCTGAGCGGAGACAGATCCTGAAGACTCAAGGTCGCGGCCTCTCACCGTTTCATGCATTTCGTGTGGAGGGACCCACTTCTGCCTTGTAGTGCTTGCTCCTCACAGACCATGAAATAAAAATCTAAATCCTAGAGACCTAGATCTCTGGGACGGGAAGATAAATTAATGACTTTCCCACAGACCTCAGTAGTCAAAAACGGAGATTTTTTTTAAGAGTTTCTCTACATTCAAAAACGACCCCAAACTAGTTTTCAAGAAAATCTCTGTGTCACACCAAATCTTAGCCTTTGTTCAACACCCAGATCCGTACCGGGGTCCTCCGAAGGGTCAGGCAGCCTGGCAGCCCAGCGCTTCTCTGCGTGTGGTTGCACGTGCATCGCCCCGGGATCTCTTTAGGGTGATTCTGAGGCAGAAGGCCTGGGGTGGGCCTGACACTCTGCATTCCTAGCAAGCTGTCAGGTGACGCCAGCCACCCCGGACAGCAGGACTCTCGCCCAGCGAGCATCACCCCTGGCTTCATCTGGGACTCACCTAGGAGCTCTTAAGAAGTACAGATTCCTGGGCCCCAGCCCAGACCAGTGACATCAGCCATTCCAGGGCTGGGGCCTGGGCGTTTCGGAAGCTCTTCCCTGACTGAAAGCTGTGGGCAGGGTTAGGGAATCACTATTCTGGGCATAGGGCAGTGAGCGAGGGAGCCCTCAAGGGGAACGGATGACAAGCAAGTGACTTTAGATGGTGATACAGGCCATAAACACAGAGGACAACATGAAGGGGGGAGGCCCTTAAGCTACAACACAGAGCACAGGATGGGAATACCAACAAGCAAGACCTGGCAAAGGGACCCCAGGCAGAGCGGAGAGCCCATTTTCCACAGTGAGCCTTCCGGGATGACGAGCGCAAGGTGTCCTGCAGGTTTCCACACGAGAAGCCATTCCTCTCACAGGAGAGGAGGAACAGTCAGAGGCTACAGAAAATAAGACAAGTCTCCACCCCAGATGTTCTTATAGAAACATGAATGGACTTGAATGCTGACTGCTGCAGGGGATGGAGGTGCTTCAGGCCACAGTGCTCTGACACCCCAGGAAATTCTTAAAGCTCCATCTTCTCATGTCCCTTGAAGACCTCATCTACTAGACCAGGACCAGGGACCCTCAGGTGGGATGGATACAGAGCAGAACCTTGAGAGGACATAAGAAACCCCCTACGGTTCTTTATGGGCAACTCCTTGACCCTTGTAGAGAAGAAGACAGCCAGTGGGGGTCACCCTCGGTCCCACCCCGAAACTCTAAGTGGGAGGAAGCTCTGGTCCACATTTACTGAAGCAGCAGCTCTAGGACGGGACTCTCTAGGTGAACAGTGAGAAAGAACCCAGTGCCGGCACCTTCCAGAGGTAAAACCTGAGACTCAGGTCTCAGCCGGCCCACACCCAGCCCTCTCCCAGCACCAGCAAGTAGCTGAGAGGGGGCGGGCATGGGCCCCAAGCCAACAGGACTTTGGAACTCCTCCAGAAGCTTCTCAGCCATTGGCACACATTCTGAGGTCTGGGAGGCCAGAAAGCTGGAGCTGTGTAAAGTGTGGTAACCTTCCTACACTGGGGGACTTCGGAGTCCAGAGACAGAGGGAAACTGAGTCATGACACTTAACTTTGGTCTCACGCGTTCGGTGACTAACCCCATAAATTTCCCCTTTTCACTAAACCCACTCTGGGGAAGTTTTCCATCTTTGCCATTGAGGCCTGCACACCAAGACCCCACAGAGCGCATCAGACCCAGTTACCCTCCTCTGAGCCCCTGAGGTGGCCCCCAGGGGGCTGTTGACCACAGGACCTCTGCCATCCTCCTTCCTCATTGAGTTTTCCCTGCATCAGGAGCTAGTCTTCTCCACAACTGTAAGCTACTTGATGACAAGGGCCGTCTCTCATGCTGGTTTATATTCCCCCCCTTACCTGCTGCTGCCACCACGTGCCCACCACAGGGCAGGAGGCACAACAGCAAGTGTACACTGGGTACGTGCTTGTAAACTGGAAAGGGGGCCTGGGGACCAGGTGGTTGGAAGGGAGTCGGTCTTAGCCCCGCCTGGGCGGGAAGGAAGGCTAGGGCAGGTGCAACAGAGTGGGGAGGCTGTGGGAGCTGGACCCGGGTGAACCAGGGATGAACCTGCCCGCCAAGAGGTCCTGGGGAGTCACTGAGCCCCACATGCCTCATCTTTGCAAAAATACTGAAAGGATAAAAGTGCTTCATATTCAAAATGCACTTTCATTCCATCATTCGACCCAACTTTAGGGAGTTCCTTCTATAGACAGGGCCCTATCCCGAAACAGTTGACAGAAACCCTAACCCAGGGGCACCCAGGTGGCTCAGTCCATGATGGGCCTGCCTTCGGCTCAGGTCATGATCTCAAGGACCTGGGATGGAGCCCTTTCATCTGGTTCCCTGCTCAGTGGGGAGTCTGCTTCTCCCTCTCCCACTCCCCTCCCCCCTGCTTATGCTCTCTCACGCATGCTCTCTAATGAATAATCTTCAAAAAATTAAAAAAAAAAGCATAATTTAAGTGTTCACTATTTCTAAAGATAGGCAAATTTCCCTCTGTTTCCTTCTCTGTAAGGGGACAAGGCCAGGTCTTCCTGCCCAATAGGACTGACTGCTCCATGGTCAATGGGATAATTTTTGATGAGAAAATGCACTGACGATATGGGGCAACGAGGGAGCACACAAGAATTTATCCCAAGAAACAGGGCCCTAAGCCAATGCAGTCAGACTACAGGTGAGAGAAGTTACAGGAGGAGGGCAGGGCCCAAGGTGAGGGCACCAGTGAGCCAGAAACCAAAGCTACACTACCCCAGATTCTTGACCCAGCGTAGCAAAGCGTCCCCAGAGCCCCCACCCCAGATGGTGCTGATCCTCACATCTGGGGTCCCTGGAGGACATGGAACCCAATGTTAGCCTCTGGCCTTGCACAGGTCCCCTGTCAGTCCAGCCATGCCTCCACCACTTCTGGTAACAAAAGGTGTCCGAGGGAGTTTAAAGGACGGGGTGAGCGCACTGCCTGTCGGGTCACTCACCAGGAGTCTCTCGGGTACACATGGTCCAAGTTCAAAGGGAATCCGGCAGCTTCTCTGCCAACCTGAACTCACCTACCCTCCATGTCCCAAAGGGCCTTCTCAGAAGGCATCCTAAGGGCAGGGGGAGTTGATGGTGTGGTAGACAAGCTTTGAGGGAGAGCCCTGTCCTTCTTACGCCAAACATTTAATCACACAGGCTGCGGTTCCAATGCTTCACCACTTACAAGACAATGACTTTGAGCAGCTCATGTCTTCCCCTGGAGGTCTCCTGACCTACAGAATGCCGAGAAGACCCGCCTATGAACACAAGTGAAGAAGGCCATCGAAACTGGGGTTTCCAAACCCATTCACACCCACCCCCATACAGGGCCTTAGCAGACTTCCCCCAAAAAACCCGGAAGAAGAAGTACTATTCTGCCCATTCCACAGGTGGGAAAACAGACCCAGAAAGATACTTTTACTTGCTAGGCAATGTAGTAGAAGAGCCAAGTGGTACCCATCTACAGTAAAACCTCAAAGTTCTCAGGGGGCTTCTGAATGCTTCCTCCGACTGGATCCTTCCCACAAAGACCTCCAGGTGCTGGGGTCAGAGCTCCAGCTTAGGACTGCCCTAAGGCCTGGGCAGCTTCCATTTGCCTCGCCGCTCGCTGACACACTCCTGAGAATCTTCTACAGATAAGAGGTCATCCACAGCCTCCAATCCTCTAGCGAATTCTGAAGGGGAAGAGCAAGGCCGCCTCCTACGGCAAGCAGAATCCATCCTGGGAACTCCCATTGCAGAGAGAGGACCCTCACACTCCCCAGCATTCTACCCCTGCAGGTACCCTCACCTGTTGTGACCCTGGTGGTTGGGTCATCCCAAAAGGCCATCTGCGAGAGCAGCTGGGCTTGCTGTCCCTCAAGTTCCATCAGATGGAGACCGTGACCAAAAGGGAAAGAAAACAGACACCCAGGCGAGCAAAATCAAGACAGCAGGGGGAAAAATGGAGCCTTAAGGAGCATTGTGAGAACAAAAAGATGAAATTTTAAAACTCACCAATGTGACCTTTTCCGTTGCTGGGTAAAGAAAGTACTTGAGTTGCTTAGCAGCACAACTGATTAATGCCTGTGAGTTACCTGTCTACGCCTCACAGCTATCCTTCCCCACTCAGGTTCATCAAACCACCTTTCTCAGCTCTGGCTGTAATGTCCACAGACACAGCATCTCCAGGCCAAATGCCTTGAGGCAAGGAGTGGGGGGAATTGATTTCTTACCAGGATCTGTGCAATTCTTTGCTGTCTGAGTCCCATTCACAGGTGCCATCAGCTTTCTACTTCTCCATGTGTCTGGTAGAACACGTTTGTTAGCAGAAGCTGTTTTATGCCCTGTATTGGGAAATAAGTCACAAATACCATTAGGGCCATACAGTGCCTGCATTCTTCCAATGACCTTACACTTCTGTATCTGGCTACCCCAGCAACAGCCTTGTGTGACTATTCAGAGCCACCTGTTGGGAGCGATGCAACGATTGGAAGCACAGTGTCACCTGCTTCACACTCAGTGATCGGTTTCCTCGATCTGGTCCGTTGTTTCTAGTCCCAGATGCATCAGCCCATGACCTTGGCCAAGTGTGCTCAGCCCCTCACAGGTGCAACAAGGGTTTAGATAGGTCACCATGAAGTTCTTGTCCAGTAAACATGCTCCAATGTCCCTGCCCCCAGGGGCACTACATATAGATGGCTATCAGCTCAGCAAATAGTTGGAGAAAGCTGACGGTCCGGCCCAGAGCTTCTCACCCTTGAATGTGCACAGAAATCACCTGGGGACCTTGTCAAAATGCAGATTCTGTTTCAGTATGTCTGGGCTGGGGCCTGGGATTCCGTCCTCACAAGCTCCCAGGCGATGCTAATTCTGCTGGTCCAAGGGCCACAGAGGAACGAGGGAGAGCAGAGATGTGGACGCCAATGACCGCACACAGTTCAAGTCCTAATAACTCCTGATCCAGCCAATACGAACGAGTCTCCCTTTAAGAGCTTCGCAGTATTCATTTACCCCTCTTGATGTGCACACAGCTTCTGCTGGGTAATAATACCTCTTCTGTAATGCTGACACTGAAGAGCCTCTAAGTATTTTGTTATTTCTGGTGTGTAACTGAGGGGGAAAAATACCCTGGCTTGCCCAGTTGCAAAGCTCCAGGTTAAGATGTTCAAATAACCTTTCTGGGTTTCTGTTGTAAAGAGCCATTTGACCTTCTAGCCTCAAATCACAAGCTGGGGTCTTGAAATGCAGTTAGTTTTAAGAGTTGAATCAAGTTCCACCTGATTTTATCACCACACACACAAAAAAATCTTCAGATTGTCCCTAATTGCTCAGAAAGTCACCCCCTGCTTTATCACCATGTCCAGATTGCTAAGTCGCCTGGATTTCTTTCATTTTTTTTAAATGTGAAGAAGTAAAAGGTCCACAGTGTCCAGCTAAAAATGGGAGTGAAGGTCTTCTGCACATTCCACATGGGCTCACATCCCCCACCCCACCCCCAAACAGATTTTTTCCCCTAAGTTTCTTTCTCTCTCCACCTCAAATCTGCATATCCTAAGGGACTCCCAAATCCCTGGGTCTTGGATGAAGGAGTGTGAATTGCGGTTCCAGACACCAGAGCTCTCCTACCTTGGGGATTAAGAGCATTTCAGCGATGCTGAAACCTGGCAGCAACCTCCCGAGGGGACTGCCCCCCCGGGCGTTTTTAGGGTTTGGATAGGATGCATCCGGACACCCAGGACACTCCTTTGGCAGGGGCCAGGGGAAGACTGAGACTCAGTTCCCAGCCTCGGTATCTGGGTTTTCTAGAAACGCTGCGCACCAAGTCTCGACTCCGCAAAATTGGAAAGCGGACCACTCAGTTCGATCCGACCCAGGTTACGAGAATTCACACCTGCACCCCACCTCTGCGCCGCCCGTTCCCCCACACACTCTGGGGATAGAACTCTGGCACGGAGGGGCCCGATGTTCAGGCTTTCATCTTGGTAACACAGACCTGCAGCCGCGTCCCGAGCCCCCAGGGGCCGCGCGCAGCTCAGGGAAACGAGCGCCACAGCTCAAAGCGTCGATGTCGTCCCTCCCGGGTGCGCTCTACCTGCGCGGTGGGGAAGGGACCTGGCTGGATGAACCCTTGGGACCAGTCTGACGGGGAAGGAAGGGGAGACATCTCGGAGCTAACCGGCGGCTTCCCAGCCCAAGCCCCTCAACTCCCGGGGCGGGTCCGCACTGACACCTACCCAAGCTGCCAAGGAGGCCGGACGCACAGCACACCAGGGCCAGCACCGCGCACACGAAGCCAACTTGCTGCGGCAGCATCTCTCGCCTCCTGCGAACTTTGCGCGGCCTGAGCGACCCGCGGAGGGCCATCCTGGAGCGCCTGGGCGCCGTCCCTGGGAGAGGATGGGGAGCTTCGGCGGCCGGAGTGCTAGCTGCGGCGGAGGGGCGCTGGGACTGGAGCTGGCGACGCGACGCTCAGAGACGAGAGGCTCCCAGCCAAAGCTTCATGGCCCGCGGGCAAGGTCGGCAGGGAAAGGCCCGGGGAAGGGACGTGGGGGCGTGCGGCGCAGCCGGAGCTCAGAGTCCCGCGCGCGGCGTGCGCGCTCCGCGCACGGTGGCTCCGGGGCGAGGAGGCAACGCCGGCACGGTGGCGCTGGCGGCCCTGGCTGGGAGGGCTGGCGCAGTCCCGGCGCCGGAGCCGCTACCTGCCCGCTCAGCCTCTGCGCGCTCGTCCGTCCGCAGCCCCGGCAGCAGTGCCCGGGGGCGCCCGCGGGGAGCACTCAGTGCGCCCCCACGCCCCGAGCCGCCGCTCCCACTCGCAGCATTCTCCCGCTCCAAGTTTGGCGGCGGCCGCCCAACAGCACCGCTCCCCTGCTTCCCGGCGAGCCAAGCCCGGGCGGCCGGGCGCGCGCGGGGAGAAGGCAGGCTGGCCCCCACGGGACCTGCGACCCTCGAGGCTCCAAGGGCCTCGACGTCAGCCCTACCGGGGGCGAGCTCTCCCCGGGAACTTTCTCTCCGGCTGCCGGCGCCTGCGTCTGCGAGGCCGTGGCGCCTCCCGCCCGCTGCTCTCGCCTCCTTTTTCCTCCCCTCTCGCCCGCCTCTCACCCCCCTTCTCAGCACGTGTACTCCTCCCCGAGGGCGCACTTGCCCGTGCGCTCCTCCCTTCCCCCCGTGAGGCTCAACTACTGACCAATATAATCGCCCTCCTCCCTCCCCTATGGAGCCCAAACAATCCCTTCTCTACCCTCCGAGGCCGCTGCAGCGAGGAACGGGTTCTGGCAACGCAGGGACTCTCGGAACAAGGGTTTCTGTCGCCCGGCCGCTCCTGTGCAGGCTCCCCACGACCCCCGAGGCGACCCGAGCACTCCCCGCCCCTCCTCCCCTCCACCCGGGGCGGGAGATGCACGAGAAGATTAATTGCTCGAGCAGAGCTAACAAACACAGGTTTGCACCAAGCCAACAGGCGCCCGCGCCCGCCGGGACCCGCTCCTGCAGGGCTCTCGGGGCGGGCGGCGGGCGGCGGGGGGGGGGGGGGGGGGGGGGGGGGGGGGGGGGGGGGGGGGGGGGGAGCCGGCGGTTGGGGCGCAACGCCGACGTGCAAAACGCTCCAGATCTGGCAGAGGGAGAAACCCCAGAGTTCCGCGGCCCCGTCGCCCAGAGTTGGGCTTTCGGTGTTTTGCAGCCTTACGGCTTCGCAGGGCACTCTGGTTTGTTTTGGCTTGGTTTGGTTTTTCCTCCTTGTCTCTCTGATCGACTCTCTGATGTAAACTGCTTTAAAAATGGGGCAGGAGGGAGAATTACAGAAGAGGAGCAGCTGGAGAGGAACCCAGGTGCAAGGAGGGCCCTCAGCCCAGACGATCTGTGACTGCACCCTGGGACTGCCTTCCCCTCCCAGGCCAGTTCAGCACGCACCTAGTTAGGACCTGCTAGGGGTTAAGTCCACCGAAAATCCTTTTTGGAACAAGGCCAGCTCTGTTTAATTAAATAAATACACACCCACCGTGAGCAGGGACCCGTGCCAAGTGCCATCCAGAGAACAAAACAAAACAAGCAAAAAAAAAAAAAAAAAAAAAGGTAAGATCCAGTCCCTGCTTTCAAGGAACCTTAAATCAAAGGAGAGCCAGACCCTCCACTAAACCTCTATTTAATAGATCAGTTCTAAAAGTCACTGTTTTGCAGAATGTGCGTTATTCCCTCACTACTCCATATGTGGCCCACCAGGGCATGAGTGGTGCCTGGGAATTTGCAAGAAATGCAGGCTCTGAGGTTCCAGCCCAGACCTACTGAGTCAGAATGTGCATTTTTTCACAAGACCTCCTGCAGATTTGTGTGTACATCCCAGTGTGAGAAGCGTGGCCCTTTTGAGCCTGTCCCTGTACCTCGGTGCCTCAAGCTGGTCACCATCGGCATGATTCATCTTGGTCTAAGCAGAGATAACTGTGTGTGTGTTAGTCTAGTGTAGTAGCACACAAGTAAGAGGTACCTAGAGGGCCAGGAAAGGGAGAAATTGCACTAATTATTTTTCAGCAGCCCCGTTTCAGTGCCTACAAGGATAGTGAAGGCATGAACATGAGACTAATTGCAGTGGAAACCCCTTGAGGAAATGAAATGGAAAAGGCCCGTGTTGGTCTCCTATAGAATAGCACAGGGCTCCCTCCATGTGGTCCGTAGAGATGTTTTACCTGCCATTAAGGCCTCTGCTCCATATGGGTGACTGTTACTAAGCTTGCCTGCCAGGGATAAAAATAATTTTCCTTTCATTGACTTGACTGTACACAGATGCATTTCAATAGCAAATAGAAAACCCTAGAATGTGTGAAATGCATCCTTTAGAAAGCTAGCCAAGAGCCTTCGATCACATGGAAGCTGAAGGAAAAAGTTAAAATGTTAATATGCTGTTGTTCTATCCATAAGACAGGGTCACATTGATTAAAAACAACTCCAAGAAACAAAATGGCATCTGCTTACTAGGATTTAATGTTTTCTTAAAACTTCCCTCAGTGGAGCCCACCTAGGGCGGTTTAAAACAAGTGTCTGGATCTGAAATGGGCCAAAGGAGTCATCAGGTGTCTGCCTTTAAACGTTTAGCGGGCTCTTTTCTAGAACATTTGTTTTCTTTGACAGCTTCCACCTGCTTTCAGTTAATAGTTAGAATACTTGGAATAATTCCACATGCACAAATGGATTCTTCTTCTTTGACAGTTTAAAAAGCAATTCGTTTGAATTGTACTTTTTGCTTCATTTAAATAGTCCCCATTACCAAGTAGCCTCCACTCCAGCCCTAATGACTCACCCCTCAGAAGAGAGAATTGGGTTTTATGTACCTTTCAGATTCAAAGCATTCAGAAGCATTTTCTAAGTCAACAGGGCCATGGGAACGAATGGGAAATACATGTCTGGGTTTATCTCAGGCCCTTGGTCTGCCTTCAATGCCACCAGATTCAGAGTATCCCCTCTGTGACGCTGCTTTCCTCTGATGGGACATAGTTGGGAGACTCTTCATAATGCCAAATGGTTGTGGCTGTTTTGATAGGAAGGCTCAGTCTGTGGGGATAGATACAATATTTTTTTCTTAAAAATTCTTTCCTGTGGTAGGGAGAACTTCACCATTTAATTCTTCTTACTTGGTGTTTCTTTTTTTTTTTTTTTTTTCAAGTTTACTAGAATGACCTTCTCTATAGATTCTAATTCCTCTTGCTCTGCCTTTCAGATGGCTGGAGGCAGTCGGCACCAGCCAGGGCAGCGGTTCTCAATCCTGACCATGCCTCAGAATCTCCTGGAAGGCGTATTAAAACTCACCTGGCTGGGCCCCATCCCAGGGAGTCAGGTTCAATAAGTTCAAGGTGGTGCCCCATAATTTGTATTTCTAACAAGTTGCCAGGAGAAACTCAGGTCCAGGGACCCCACTTTGAGAACCACTGGACTAGGTTATGCAATGGTGACTGTAGCAAACAACAAAAGTTTGCTTCTGGGTGGCAAAATATGCAAGCTCCAAATATGCCACTTTGGCATAAAGATTATTTTGAGCTGAAGGCAAATGAGAAGAAGCAGATACATGAAAAACCCTCTGCCCTTCCCCTATTTATGTAAAAGCAGGACATAAATTTGTAAAGGTGCCCCCCACCTCACCCGACCCCCTACCAGGCTTTCCTGGTTAATCATGATGACAACTCTAGATCCTTATCAGCCCAGAGACAGGCCCAGGGATCTCTCTAACAAATTTGACCAAAACTAGCCCTTATCTACCACTATATATCTGCCTTTTCACAATTTGCCACCCCTAGAAGCTCCGTCTTTTCTCCTTTGTCTTGTCACTTTGCTAAAAAAAAAAAAAAAAAAGTGTTGTTCTTTTGTTCAGATGCGATAGCCCGAGTTCTCATCACCCCTTTGAGTTACCCATTACCGAGGGCTCCTGTGTATGCTCATGACACATGTGTTCATAAACTTCTGCTTGTCTTCCTCTTGTTAATCTGTCTTTCGTTGATGTAATTTATAGAACTCCAGCCAAGGAACCTAAGATGCATAAAGGTTAAACAGTTTTTATTACCTGTATGCTGTCATGGGGGCAGCTACACAGGTACCTGGGAGCAGCCACAGTCTGAAACCTGGTGGTTCGCCAAGCCAGAGGGAGCCTTCTGGAGGATCTTGCACTGGCAAGGGAATATGCATGCTGGCCACCACTACCCACATGCTCACCATTACTCACCACTCATTGGCCAAAGCCAGACCCAGGGTCCCACCAAACCCCTGGGATGTCCTATAGTTCCATTTTTCCTCTGCTGGCTGACATCTGAGCTTCTGCAGTGGACAGCCCCAGTGAGAACCACTGTACAGTGGTTGTTAGGACCTTTCCTGCCTGCCCCTCCCCGCTCCCTGGTCCTGCGTGTTGCAAAGCCGCTGCTGTGCATCGCCATGACATAGCCTATGATATGAGTGAGAATATCTGTCTCCTGCTGGCGAGCAAGAGCCTCAAGGACTTGTTGTCTTATCCACAGCTCTGAACACAGTGCCCAGCACATTAGGTGCTTAATAAATATTTAGGGAATGAATAAATAAACACATTTTGGCTACAATGTGAAGAAGATAAAGTATAGTTGTTGCCTCTGTTGGGTGGCGCCTGCTCTCAAGATCCCTTTTGTGCTACCCTGAGTTTCCATTCATCTTCACTGCCAAGGTCACCAGTGACCTGTGACCATATCTCAGTAGAATTTGACATGCTTGAATGCACCGTTCTATTGATAGTCACATCCATAACTTTATGGACGGTGCGTGCTTCTGGGTTTTCTCTTCCTTCTCTTACTAGCTCTTCCCTCAGCCCTCTGGGCTTCTGTCCTGGGCTTGTCTTCCTCACTTTTTTCTCTCTTGCCCAGGAGAACTCGTCAGTTCCCTGGATGGCAAGATTTGCTCTCTGCTGCTGATTCAGAAGTCCAGAGCTGGAGCCTTCCCAGGAATGTAGACCTGTGTGTTCAGGGGATTGCCCACATCAAAAACCTGGGCTTCATCCTGATCCTCCCAGCTCTTTCTCTCCTGCCTCAGGCTGTCCCCACTAGGACCTCAAATGGGTCCACTTCTTGCCATCGCCCTGGACACCACGGGCTCTGTGTCTCTCCCGATCTTAACCAGTATCTCGAAGGCTAGCCTATCCATCACATTCTTGTCTCCACTCAGCAACTAGAGTATTCTTGCCAAAGAAGGAAAATCTGATTACATCCCTTTCTTCCATGAAACCCTCAGAGACTCTCCGTTGCTCTCAGCATAGACTTCCAGCTCTTTAGCTTGATATAGGATCCTGCATGATCTAATTGGGGTTTTCCACATTGGCCGCACATTCAATTCACCTGGGGAACTTTTTGGCCCTGGGGAGTGGGTGCTGGGCCACAATCAGGGTGGTGAACCCTGCTCCAGACTCTCATGGCCCCTTGAACCCCATCCTTCATCACTCCTTTCCTTTCACTCCAGACTCTAGCCATTCAGAATCCCTTTCTTGTTCTTCAGGGGTAACCCTTGTCCCATCTTTCTGGAACATGCCTTCCTACCTCCAAAGCCCCCTTCACCTGGCACTATGGATTGAATGTTTGTGTTCCCCCCAAAATGCATATGTGATGGCATTTGGAGGCGGGGCCTTATTAATAGGATCAGTGCCCTTATAAAAGGGGCTCAGAGAGGTCCCTCTCCCCTTTTGTCACGTGGGGACACAACAAAAAGATGGCTCTCTAGGAACTGGGAAATGAACCTCTCCAGACACAAAATCTGCTGGCACCAGGATCCTGGACATTCCAGGTTCCAGAACTGTGAGAAATAAATGTCTGTTGTTGATAAGCCATTTGTTCTATGGTATTATTGTTAGAACAACCTGAACTAAGACACCTGGCTAACTCTTCTGCTTCCAATCTTGAGGAAGGTATCATGACCTCTGAGAAACCTTGCAGGACCACTGAAGTCTGAGTTAAGACCCCCACCTTCTGTGCTTTTATGGTGCCTTGTATTTCTATCCAGTAGTTGATCAGACCATATTGTAATGACCTCTTTCCTTATGCATAGTTTCCCCAGACTCTAAGCTCTGTGGAGACAGGAACCATGTCTACCATGCTCACGACCTGGATATAGTGGGTGTTCAATAAAT
This sequence comes from Enhydra lutris kenyoni, assembly GCF_002288905.1. NCBI lineage: Eukaryota > Metazoa > Chordata > Mammalia > Carnivora > Mustelidae > Enhydra > Enhydra lutris. The sequence goes on from NW_019154104.1 coordinate 3,617,753, forward strand.
GCTCATGGAAGGAAGGGAAAGCATACCTGGTCCTCACTCAGCACATGTGACTCCACCCATCGTGTTGCTCCTACCAGCATCCGTCATATACAGGGTTTTCACCCTCACTGCATCTTTTGATTCCCATCATAGCCTCGAGGAGGAGGCAGAACAAGAATTAGAGTCCCCCCTTTACAAGGTCCCTCATACTGGAGTGGCCTGCTCAAGCTCGCACAAGGAGTTAGAGGAACAGCTGGGATCTGAACCGGGTCTTCTGCCCATTAGCCAGACCATTCTCCCATGACAGCATGTCACAGAGACTCGTCCTGAAGGGCGTGCCAACTAGCTTGTTGAATAAATTAGTTTTAAGTGGAGACAGAAGGCTACATGTCATGGCGCTATGTCCTGCCTGGGCCATCTCCTGGTGACTGGCTAATGGTGGGGACTCCCAATGCAGGCTGATCAGAGGAGGAAAGACATTTACCTAGACCAGACCTAGGCGTCTCCTAATGCAACCCATACAGCTGCTCCATGCTTTGCAAGCCTGATTCTCAGAGTCCTTGGATTGAAATATGAAAATAACCAAATTGCTTTGTTCACCACTCAGAAAACATTTACTGAGCACCTAACAGCATATCGCTTTAAGCTTCAATATTTTCCCACGCCACAAGCCTCTGAAGCATACATCAGTGAGAGTGCAGAGGAAGCTACTGTGTCCAGGAAGTCCATCACTAGCATGACTTAAAGGCCGAGCAGTTTCTTTTATACAAGAGTCCGCATAGAGCTGTCCAGGTTGGTAAGGTGGCTTGGCACCTCATCACCACACAGGGGCCCAGGCTCTTGCCACCTTGTGGCTCTGCCATCCCCTAGGGCATGATCCTCTGCTACACAGTTGAAGCTGATTGACCACCGCTCCTGGTTACAGCCAACAGGAAGGAGGAGGAGCGTCCGGTGTCGTAAGCCCCAGGCTGTATCACTCACTTCTCAGATTCTGTGGGTGGAAGCTTCGTCACAGGACCATATCTAACCCAGGAAGACTAGAAAATGCTCAGCTGGGCAGCAGACCCCCGGGACAATTCTGTGATGGTGGGAGCAGAGGAGGGGTTTCACTGGACAGCTGCAGGCCCCACCACCAATGGGGAATGGGGACTCAAGGAAATTAAGAGAGTTGTCCAAGATGCCCCAGGTAGTAACTCACAGATCCAAGCCCCCTCTCCAGGGCACGGATTACTGAGTACCTGCTACTCGTCACCCCTCTGGTCACTCAGCTCTTGTCGTTCTGAGAGCAGAGGTAAGGCAGAGAGAGCTTGCCACCAGGGACAGGAGGAAGGGCTATTTGGCAAGGGACATGGCTCAAAAGTGCCTCTGGTTTAGACCCTTGCTAATTGTCTGCTGTTGGATTGGCCCTCTCTGTGCTCAGTAGGAGCCATGACATTGCACAAAAGCCAGATATTCCTTTACAATCAGCGGACTGCACAGCCAAAGGCGAGAGCAGCGTGGGTTTTGTTTTCCTGGGAATGTGCCCTATTTTCATATTTTTTATTTCTCTCTAATGGCTCGAGCCTCAGAAGCCCCAGCCTCTCTACGTCTCTGGAAGGGCCTGAATACATGGGAAGAAATGACAATTATGCCAGAAGTAAGATGACAAGTGCCGAGAGAGAGAAGGACAGATAGAGTGCCAGAGATTTTCGTCAAAGGCAGTGTGGCTCTGCCACAAGGGGAACCACTAAATGCCGCTGGGACCACCTGCGGGGACAGGTGCATTTCCCACCCAGGCGCATTCCCGAAAGTAACCCACGCCCCAGACCAGAAGTCAATTCCGCATGATAAGCGTCCTTCAAGCCTGTGCTTAGGGGTTTTAATGAGGGAAAAGTTTCACTTTGCACACTTTGGAGGATCCTGTACAAACATTCCTGCTAATTCCCACGGCTTGGAAAGACGGGAGAAGACCAAGATCTAAGGACCAAAATGGTGTACATCCTGGCAAATGGGAAGAGCTCCCTGCCGTGTCTGGGCAGAAACGCATGGTCTAGAAAGCAAGAGTAGTGAGCCCAGGCGGCCAGCTAGGGCAGCTGTCTGCAGGGAACTTGCCAGATACCGGGCCAACCCCTGCTGGACATGCAAACTCTTGTCCCCAGCCAGAGAACTGGATGTCCTTTGGTTTGGTTACCCAGATAACATCAGAAACTCGGAGTCAAACAACTAAATACTCACAACAAGGCTCAGCCCCTCAGGAGAGACGTCTAGGTCTTTACCACATTCCAAACCTAGCCCAGGGCCTTGTGCTAGAAACTCAGCTGCTCTCAGCAGGCACTGCTTAGCACTTCTGAAGTTTATTTTTTGCTCAGACGACGTCCAAATTGGGTGTGGGGGCAGGCAGCCCTTCTCCATGTGGTTGGCCGGGAATCATGGTCCCCTCCACCCCGTGGCCATGTCCTCTTCACATGTGGCTTCCGGGGGGGTGAGGCAGTGGGGCAGGCTGGTCTGCACTGAGATAGCCGGGGCCAGTGGGGAGAGGTGGAGAGTTCCAAGTGGAAGGTTTCCCTAGGTGAGACTTGGAGCTGGCAACTCCAACTGCCCCCATATCCTATGGGTTAGAACTCAGCCACGTGGCCAGGGCTACAAGGGAGGCTGGAATGTGGCAGTAAATAGTCTGGGCCATGCACAAGCAAGCAGTCATCAACAAACACAATCTTAACAATGTATCATCTTCACCTACCCTTGGTCAGGGCCAGGCAGTCTTCCAAGTACATTGTATCTACTGAGTCATTTAATCCTGCCAAGAGCTCTGGGAGGTAAATACCATTATCCTCTTCCATTTTCAGGTGAAGGAGCCCAAGGGTTCTGAGTGGTTAGTAATTTGCCAGAAGTCACACAGCTACTAAGTGACCAAGCTGGGACTCAGAACCAGGCAGTCTGGGTCCAGGATTCCCTGCACCTGCCTCAAGAATGAGCCTTCCTGGGGCACCTGGGTGGCTCAGTGGGTTAGCTCAGGTCATGATCTCAGGGTCTTGGATCAAGCCCCGCATCAGGCTCTCTGTTCAGTCTGCCTGCCTCTCTGCCTACTTGGGATCTCTCTGTCAAATAAATAAAATCTTTGAAAAAAAAAAAAAAAGAAAAAAAAAGGATGAGCCTTCCTATTTTACACACGAGGAAAATTTATATCCACCCCCCGCTTTTACCCAGAAAAGACAATACAGAGCTTACTCTCAGTAAACCCTTGTTAAATGAATGGATGGGTGGTTCTGTTTTCAGACATGATTCAAAGTGTTTTTAAAATATCAAGCAGGGTTTTAATGTTAGATACTAACTTTCACATGGACCACGATGCTTGCTTTGAGGTGAAAGGCTGAATAGGAGGCTGGAACAACAGACTCAAGCCATTTGAAAAAAGATTTGCAAACGGCAAGTCTTTTGGGGAATTAAAAAAAAAAAAAAAAGGCCCAGAAGAGATTTACCACAGCATTGCATAATAAAGTGCCCCCCAAAGTAATACTAATACTTTAATGGCTGTTATGCAATGTTGATGGGCCTGTATGACTCAGCGTTTTAAATTAATTTAAAGGATTCCGGATGAATGTTGTTAGCTGGCTTTGGGGCCTCTCCTTTCTCTCTTCCCCTTTTAACCAGGTTCTGAAAGCAAACTCCCTGGCAAATTCTTACCTGCAGGGTGGAGACACGCATACACTTCAGAAGATATCCGAGAAAGGAAAGAAAAGAGCTTTTGTGACCAGCACACAGTTCTGCTCTCCCCTCTGACAACCGCCGAAACCGCCCTCCTTGGGGTCATGCGTGTGAGCGGTCAGGAGGCCCTACCAGCCCAGAGAATTCTAATCCCTCAGACGGCCGGTAAATAATAATGTATAGACTTATGATTAGTATTCTGTTTCAAAGGCCAGTGATCAAAGGACAGCAGCCGGCCAGAATGGCGAACTTTAGAACTCAGCTTCTGGGTGAACTCCACAGGCTCCCTCTGTGGGTCCAGACTTCACACCTCCGGGTCCTGGTTCTGCCAGAACCTTCTCTTGGTCACCTCAAGAATGCCCCCATGGCCTCGGGACACAGCCGAGTGTACAGGCTATGCTTCTGTCATGAGGAGGTGGTTTCTTGCAACCATTTCTCAGCTTCCTAACATCCTTCTCCGGTTTGTGTGGAAAGAGACCGGGACAGAGGCCCTGGTGTCTCTGAGAAAGTGAGAGAAAGTGTCTGGCCTTGAAGAAACCCATAGTTTCAGGACATCGGTGCCCTGAAGCAACAATTTCATAAATGGAGCCCTGTTGACCTGAGAGAGATGAAGCCTTTCTGAGACAGCCGTCGTTTTGTCCCTGCCACAAACATGAATATTCAGGAGCTATGTTGCATACCTAAGAACCAGGAGATGAGTTTCAGGAGCCCTCATAGAGGGACCAGGGAAGACGTTGGGGGTGCCAAGGCCTGCTCAGGATGAAGGGGCTGGGCTACTTATCTCTCTCCTTGTCCCCAACCTCTGCCCACCTCCCTGTCATTTCTGTTTCCTGTTCCCACTGCCTTGACTCCCAGTAAGATAGCAAAGTCCCACCTGGTTTGTTTCACATCCAGACTCCTACATAGTCAAGCTTCCTTTCTACAAAGGTAAGAGTCTAAAAGCAGTGGGTCACCATCTTTGGGGTACAAATACCTTCAAAAATTCACAGAATGCTATAGACCCTATGCCCCCCCACCCCAGAAAGTGTACAAACTATACACATGGGAATTTGAATGCAAATTCTGAAGGACCAGAACCTTTCCCCCAAACCCTTCTTCTAAGGACTCTCAAAACCTTTACGGTGCCCCTCATTCTACTCCTGAGACCTTACCAGGACTATTAGTAGTTTAGGAAAAAACTGAAAGACCAAACAGCTGTAAATGCTCAAAGAAGTGAAGATCAATTTCTCCTTGCCTCTCTAAGGACAGAAGGAGAATTCTAATGTTCATGCTAAAAAGATTGAGATGTCCGACATTTAAATAAATTTCTAAAATTCCTTATGCTACTATCCTCATTTGGAAATCTGCAAGGTATATTAAAGATTCTGAGAAGATCTGCAACGATGGGCATCTTTCATTTTACCGAATCCAGCATTTCCCAAACTTATCTGGCCCTGGAGCCCTTTTTGTTCCTATCCACAGTTAGGTTCCCATAGAACTGGTGTTTTGAGGAATACTGATGTAGCCTAATCCTTACATTTTATGGATCGGAAGACTGAGGCCCAGAAAGGGGGCATGACCTTCCCAGGGTCACAGTGAGACTGTGGTAGAGCCAGGCCTTAGTCTCCTGGCTTGTGGCAGTCTCTGTGTGACAAACTGCTGTAGTCAAGAGGTCTCTTTGGAGGACTGGAGGCACAGTATAGTTCTCCTTTCCTCTGAGGAGACTGCCCCAGAAGGCAGAACAACTATGTCCAAGTCGCTGAGGGTGAGGAGGGGGCAGGGATCGCAGAGAAAGGCATTGTCCAGATCCCAGGTTTATAGCCCAGAGCCCGAAAGTGTGTGTGGATTTGCTTCATGGTAATACTCCGAGAGCCCAGAGTGCTCCCCACAAGGGCCCCAAGCCGGACCAGCTCAACACAGGCTGCAAAACGGGACCTGTAGGTCGGCCCTGGCTCTCAGGGCACTCTTACAGATCTGGTGACCCTGTTGGCATCACCAGGGGAACCTGATGGGCCACCCTAGGAGTACAGACAACAGGCAAAGCCCCACCTCCGCAGCACACCTTGGTAACCGGTGAAAGCAAATTCAAAGGAGCAGCCAGGGCTCCGAGGGCTGAGTGGAGGTGGTCTGGGCCCCTGGGATGTGGGTGGAAAGGCAGAAACTCTACAGCGACTGTGCTAGGAATGAGCCTCCCTTTCTGTTTGCTTGTTTAAAACCTACAAATGATGAGCTGCTTACCAACCCCCCCCCCCCCAAATCTCCAAAGCCTGCTTGTTAGCTAAACAGAGAGCCCTCCTCTATCACTTTCCAAAATCTTAACCCTTAGAACAGCAGCCTACCCTCCATAGGGCACCCACAGGTGACATTTTCCCAAACATACCCTCTGAGTCTCTCTTCGTCTTCCTGATGACAAGAGTGTCCTCTGGTTCATTGCTAAAACCACAGCAATCATGTGATCATTGGCTCTGATGTCAAAAGATGCTAAGGGTTGCTACAAAGTTGACAGGAAAGGGTCTGAGATTTTTCTATTAAAAAAAAAAACAAACCAATAATCCTTCTTGTCATGCTTATACCTATGTAGGAAATGTGTGCATTAATATGTGTGGGCAGACACTGGAAATAAAAATACCTCCTTTGATGAAAAGAAAAGATCAAACACTTCCCTGGGGTTCTGGGCTATTTGTTGGACAGCAGGCTGCGTCCCTGTTTTCTTGAGTAGAGACAACTTGTCTGATAGAACCCGTGGAGGCCCTAGAAGCACCTGTCGATGTTGGCCCTCTGGGCTGGCAGGACACACGGGGGTTAGGGGGCCTGGAGGTGTCCCTTTTCTCCAGGCAGCCCTCCTGGATGGATCAGTGCCTTTCACTGAGGCAGATGCACCAGTCTGGGCTTCCTCAGTGACCAGCCCTGCAACCAGCAAGGCAAAAGGAGGCAATTCTCAAAATGAAAGACACAGAGACTGTCGCTGCCAACTGCGGAAGAAGTCCCACGTCAAGCAGCCCTGGACAATCGCTATGGCCCTGGCACAAGATCCCTGGAGAAAAGAGGCTCCCTGGCCAGGCTCTGGCCTCCTCAGGGTCCCTCCACTCCACTGCACCCCTCCGCACTTCTGCCTGCCCTCTGTACTTCTCCCCAGACCCTACATCCCAGGTACTGTCCGTGCTGTCCCCTCCCACCTAGTTTTTTTATGACTCTGAATTGGAAGAGGCAGTGATTCATAAGACAACGAACAGGGTCTGGGATCTGCAGCCCGGTGCCCCGGTCACACGTGGGTCTCACAGGTTGGGTGGCTTCTGAAAGTGTCAATTCATCTTTTCGTGCCTCAGTCTCCTATCTGTGAACAATGGGGCGGATCTTTCCTTAAAGCTCTGTCGCCATCCACTGAGCTGTGAACATCTTGTAGGAGCCTCTGTCTTACGGACGCACCCCAAAGCCTGCAAGAATGAGCCACGCACACTGCCACCTGCACTCACGGTGCAGCCCCAGAGTGCGCCGACTGATCCCAAACTTGCACTCCCTCTCCCGCCACACTCAGCTCTCAACACAGGGCTTGGGTGCCCGTTGCCATCCTTCAGGTTCATCAGTGGACCTTGCCTCCCCCCCACCCACTCCCTGGAGCACCTTAAGGACGTGTTCTGATGGATGCCTCTCGCTCTGTCCACACTTAGTGTCTCTCAAACATTCTCCACCCGGCTCTGCCCCTCGGTCTGATTTTTGTCTGGACCTGAGCCTGCTCCTGACTCCCCCTGAATGGGGATCTGGTGAGTTTCAAAGGGGAGACGAGGTCATGCATACGGAAGCACTAACCTCCGTCGTGTCTGGCAGGCAGACGATGCTCACTGAGTCGCCTTCCTCCTGCTTGGTCTTCCTAGTTCTTGGATCTCCTGGCTTCTGGAACCTACGAGTGACCCACGCTCAGGCCATTCCTTGTGCAGGACTGGATCTAGCACTGGTTCCGTGGGAAAGGCAACAGAACTTCATCTGACACGCCATTTCCGACCAGCTGGCAGTGACTTCCCAGTGCGTCATGCTACGATGGAGCAGAGCGAGAGTAGGCTTGAGGTGGAAGAAGAGCAGGATGGACCAACAGTGTCTGCCAAGAGCACGCGGGGGAAAGCATTTTCGGTTCCCGGACACGCCCTTGTTCTGGCCCAGGCTTTCTCACAAACTGCGTGGCACAAAGAAAGTCGATTCTCTTCTCTGAGCCTCCGGTCCCTCAACTCTTAAGTGAGGGAAGAGTCCCGGCCAGCTCCTGGCGCCTTCCTGGGGTCGGTGCTCACCTTTATCCCTAATGGCAGGCCTGCTGGCTCTCGCTCCAAACCCCTAAATTGGGAAATGTTCAACTGCAGATTGTTTACATTGTGTATTCAGAGTACGAAGTGGTGTTTGAGAAGGGTTGCCATGGAAACGGTGAAGTGAGGAGGCAGCTAACTATGAAGAGAAATAATCCAATATTAACACGCACAAGCTACGCTCTCGGGCTGCTGTAAATTAAATATCATGTTAGCGGGCAGGCAGACACTGTCCGTGTGCCTAGCCTTGGTCTCCAAAATTGGAAGAAACTACCTCTTGGGTCTAGCTTGTTAAAGAAACCGTATAAAATTCTAAGGCTCCCTGATTTGGGGCCAAGATTCCTCCCAGCTCGAAGATCTGGTGCCCCCAGGCCAGTGGCCCTCAAACTGTCGACTGGGGACCTGGTTGGATGAAAGCTCCCGGGGTCCGCCTGCCACGACCCGTCCTGATTTCCAGCAGGAAAGGAACCGTGGGTTAACTTGCCCCACCAGCTTCCAAGCAAACTGGGGGAGAGCCAGAGGGGCTTGTACGCACCTGCCTTTGTGCTGGGGATGTGCACGATTTGTAAATGAATGATAACAGCTGAAATGTTAGCATCCAGTTATTGGAAAATTATAGACTCCCCAACGGGTCCTGCAAATGGGCATCACTGCACATTGCCGGGCTAACCACACAGACTGCCACCAGCTCCGTGGACACTGGTGAGGCCGGAGAGCACAGCCAACACGAGGCAGCGCCGACGGGACGCCAACAGCCGGTCTCCTTCCCCGAAGTTGCAGGAATCCCAGCCATTTCTGTTGCCAAGAGCTGGGTGGCAGCCAGACTCCTTAGTAGAATGCAGAATTAGAGTCCTCAGTAAATGCTAGTGACAGGCTCCTTTTACCTTATAAACACTAAGTATTAGGAATCCTCCGTGCTTGTTTATTAGGTCACCTACATGGTCTGTAACAAGGAAAGGCTTCCAGAAGGAGTGCCGTTTGCCTGGGGCAAGGGTTTGTATGTTTGTTTCAGGAGGGTCCCCGAGACTCTCCCAGGGACTGCACTTCCTGAGACTCACTAGCTGACCAAGCCAAGCAGGTGTGTTTGCCACTCTGTGGCTCTGTCCCCCACTCCCAACCACGGAACGAGAGTCACCCAGCCCGGGCTGTGGGGCCAGCTACATCAGGGTCACCAGGAGACTGGGGAAAAAAATGCCTTCCGGGGCCACAGCTCTGGAAATTCAGATCTACACGGTCAGGGATAAAGCTCAGGGATCTACGTTTTCCAAAAATGTCGCCAGAGGGTATGACAAGCAGCCAGACGTGGGAGCCTGGGCTCTGTCCCGGCAGGGGCCTGGGCCTGGTTGGAAAAGCCCCAACACCTCAGTTTCTCTGTCTGTACCCTGAGGATGAGGGGCCGAACCCCGTCCCCCAGGGACGGCAAGGGTCACAGGACAGAAGACTGGAAAGCTCTGGGCTCAGCATGGCTCCTAGGGGGATCCCACCGTGTTCATTTAGAAGCAGTGTGACCCACAGAGAGCCCCAGGGAGCCTTCACAGAGGGACAGAGGGACACTATTGTTATGCTTTACAACCTACATATACATTGTATATGTTCTTTTATATGTACCAAATGCTTCCACGCTGTTCAGTCTGTAAGAGGGTGGGAGAAGTTTCGATTTGGAGTCAAAATGACCTATGTTGTCACCCATCCTGCCATGAGCTATGCCCACTAGCCGCGTGAGGTCCCCTCTCTAAGCTGCCATTCACCGTCTTTAAAATAGAAATAATACTCGTTACCTCCCAGGGTTTTTGTGAGGGCTGGAAAACGCATTTACCTTAAAATCTTTTTGAGGAGAATCCGTAGAACTATATGAAGAGAATAAACAGCAGGATCCAAACGGAGGCAGGACAGGGAGCATTAGCATAATGCCTGGGGGCAGAAGGGGCGTGCCACAGGGATCCCTCTCCTGGCTGGTCCCGACAGGTGCCCCAGCAAGCCAGCGTGGGGGACTTGTGCTCAGGCAAGCCACAGATGCTCTGGGGGAGACAGAGGAGGGGCTGACAGCTGACGTTCTGCTGGACAGAGAAGGAACAGCAGCTCCCCCACCAAAGTCAGGGTGGCCGGCCCCCCATGTCCACGGGGAGATTCCCGGAGGTCCCATCAGATGAGCAGAACTCAGTTTCAGAGAACTGAAAAGAACCAAATTGTGGGTTGGGGGCAGGTCCTGCCTCACAGGCTCTGGGATGCAGGAAAGTGTCCTCGCACAGCAAGGGCCAGAGCACAGCTCACACTTCTCCATGCCAACACAGGACGACGTGCCAACAGGCCAACTTGACAGCAGGCCCAGGCTTTTGTCCTGGGCCCCTGCCCTGCTAGGCTCAGGACTCCCTCAGAGGTGACTCTCTGTGCGCAAGCCTGAGTCCCAGCCCTAGCTGTGCTCATCAGATGGCCTTACATCCAGGCAGCCCCTCAAGGCAGGCAGAGCCCATGGCGCTGCTGGGGCCATGGAGGGCTTCCGGAAGCCGCACTGTGACAGGTTCCACCCAGCCCACTGTAGATCCTCAGGGAGTCAGGTGGGGACATTCTCCCTGCAGGGTGACTGCAGATCGGGCCTCGGCTCCCCACAGTCTGGTCCTGCAAAGCCACCTTGACAGCCACTTGCTTGGGACACCAACCATCTATAGTCTGACTGGGATGATGAGCCCATTGAACTTGAACATCTATTAATCTTTGGCCTCTGGCCCTCATCAAGGGTCAACCTGTTGATACTATCTCCACCCACTCTCCCGGAGAATTCGATGGCAGAGGCTAAAGTGCCACCCGAGCAGAGTCACCCCCCAAGGGGAGGGTTCAGGATTTGGGCACTTTTCCTCGAAGGGGGTGCTACCCCCAGCAACCTTCCAGGTCGGCATGAGATGGCGGTGTCAAGGGGCATGGCAGAGTAATTCCACTTGCTCCTGGAGTCCCAACATGAGTCAGAATGTGAGTCTGTAACCCTGGGGCTCCGCGTGCCCGCAGGAGACCTATTTGGCCCCGGGTAACATCTGCTGACTTAATGGCTTGGTCCATTTGAGCCGCTCTAACAAAAACACCATACACTGGGGTGCCTGGTGGGCTCAGATGGAAGAGCCGGGAACTCTTGATCTCGGGGTCGTGGCTTTGAACCCCATGTTGGGTTTCGAGATTACTAAAAAAATAAATAAATAAAACATAAAAATGACCATACACTGAGCAGCTTCTAAACAAGAGAAATTTATTTATTATATAATTTATCTCATATTTGGAGGCCAGAATGTGCAAGGTCAAGGTGCCAGCAGATGTGGTGTCTGGCAAGATGTCCATTTAATCACTGTGTCCTCACAGAGTGGAAGGGGCAACGGAGCTCTCTGGGGTCCGTTTTATAAGGGCACTAATCCCATTCACGAAGCCGTCTCCCTCATGACCTGATCACCTCCCAGTCCTCTCACTTTGGGGATTAGTTTTCAATGTACAAATTTGCGTGTGTGGGAGGCACGAAATCCAGTCTTTTGGGCTTAAACAAATGCTGTCTACTCATTCTATTCTGGGCCTTGGCTGGCCCTGCAGAGCCAGAGACCAAAAAGACAGTTTTTGCCCTCAGGGTGCTCACTGCCTAAGAAGGGAGACACGGTCTAAACAATAACAGGGAAAAAAAGAATTGAACTTGGGCCAGGTTCTCAACACCCCAGGAACGGTGCTAAGGGACGATCATGGCCTGGTTCTATCAGAGATTGGACTTCCAGGCAATTCCTGGAGCAAGATGTGGGTTCGGAGAGGAAAGAGCGAGCCCAGTGATAAGAAGTGGGGGGCCCAGGACGGACAAGAACAAGAAGCACAAGCCCTCTGGGGACCGTAGAACAGCTGCGATGCTCGAGAACCCCATGAAAGCCGGCCCTCAGCCCCTGTCCGTGGTGTTGTGTGAGGGAAGGGGAAGGCTTCTCTGCGGGCCAAAGAAACCTCCACACTACACTGGGCTAGCATGTAGAGCAAAGAGTCAGGTTGCCTGATGAAATACAGGACACCCAGTTAAATTGGATTTCAGATAAACAATAAATAATTTTTTCATGTAAATAGATCTCATGCCGTATTTGAAATTATTTGTTGCTTCTCTGAAATTCAAATTTTAACGGCGCATTCTATATTTTAATTTGCTAAATCTGGCAACCGCAAGACAAGAGATTTATTTCTCTCTTCCTTCGTCGTCTGACTGGTCTAGGCTGATGGGAGAGGGCTGCTCCGCAAAGTCATCAGAGACCTGGGTTCAACTTGCTGCCTCCATTCTTCAGGTGTGGTTCTGAGCAGCCAGACCCGTGAGAAATCACGCCCTAGAAATGCAATTCTTGGGTATCGCCAGGGTCAAATAAAGAAATAGTGGAAGCCCCTTGTTTGTGTTTTAAGATTTTATTTACTTATTTATTTTTGGAGTGGGGGAAAGGGCAGAAGGAGAGAATCCCAAGCAGATTCCTCAAGCACCGAGCCTGACACCGGGCTTGATCTCACAACCCGAGACGAAATCCAAAGTCAGCTGCTCAGTTAACAGAGACACCCAGGCGCCCCACGAAAGTCCCTTGGAACTGCACCTGCTAGTCAAAGGCACAGCTGACGACGACAGCGACAGGATGGCAGGCACAAGTACTACTTCTTTTTTTTTTTAAGATTTTATTTATTTATTTGATAGACAGAGACCACAAGCAGGCAGAGAGGCAGGCAGAGAGAGAGGAGGAAGCAGGCTCCCTGCTGAGCAGAGCGCCCGATGCGAGCCTTGATCCCAGGACCCTGAGATCATGACCTGAGCCGAAGGCAGAGACTTGACCCACTGAGCCACCCAGGCGCCCCGGCACAAGTACTATTTCTAATACTTGGATTGAAGGTGCAGGAACCCAGTGCCTCCTGGGAATGGGACCCTTCAGGCATGAAGGAAGATGGTCAGGAAGAGGATCTGAACATTTAAGTTCAGCGATTGAGATTCTGCCGGACTCCAGCTCGTGCTCAGGAAAACCCCCTTCTCATTATAGCCCGGCTTGGTTTCACTAAGGGGTCCTTTGAAGTTCCCAGCAGAGGTGGGGGTGGAGGGGAACCGTCGCCCGTGTTTCAAGGCATGTTTGTTTCAAAGTGGGTCCTGAATAATGCTGTGGTGCAGAACTGAGCCATTGTAAACGGATAAATGCGGGGCTGACGTCTGTGGGCCTATTATCTGAACTGTCAGACGTGCCCGGGAAGAGCAGGTTTGCTGACCATCAGGGCTCACTTGGCCAAAAAGCAAAGGGGCATGGGGGTGGTGGGCTGGCTCTCTGCTGATCACCCCACTTTGCTGATTTGTATAACAAGGGGGCTAGAGAAAGTTCCATCCACTGGCATCGTACCTCTGTGACAGAGCGGGAAGGGGTAGGGCTTCCGTTCTTCCCCTGGCTCTTGAAAACCATACCAACAAAGGAAAAAAAAAAAAAGCAGTTACTCATTCTCTAGTTTACTGTCTCTCTTCTGCTGGATTCTCAATTTTCCCTGTTTCCAGGCCCAGTTAATATTTTCTGGGGTCCGTAGAGTGGATGATGGCTTTTTAGAAACAGTGATGTTTGTAATATTTTCTTAGATCAGTTTCTCCCATTCAGAAGGATAAAGATAGATGGGGATGTGATGTGTGTTCAATAGCATTAAGATCAACGCTGTCACTTTTCAGAGGTCAAGCAAGTCATTTTTATGGATAAAGAAACTGGCTTGCTCATAATCAGGTTCTAGGATTCAGACCTAGGCGTCTAGTATTCTTTCCACGACAACATAAATGCTTCTGTTCCTTTATTCGTTCACTCAGTAAAGACCCATCACTTTGGGTTGGCCATGGGTCAGTGAATGAAGTGGGCAAATTCCTTTTCCAGAGAGCCTACCTCCCACGATGGGAAGACTGGAGTTTCTGATGCAGGTGAGTGTGCCTCCTAGCACATCTTGCCCACGGCTGTGTACCTAATCAGTTGAGAATAAATATTTAATAAGTGAATGAATAAATGCCCTAACAGTGGCCTTGATCCATGACTCTTCATTGGCTTCCCCGAGGCCACACTGAGAAGGTATTCCAGCTAGTAACACACCCAGACCCAAGTGATGTCGCTTGTGGATGGGTACATTAGCTCCATTCCAGGGAGCAATCTGTAACTTTTCTCATGAAGCATAAACTTGGAATAATTTCTAAATGGCAGGTGCACAAATTATTTCTCCAAGGAGAAGACAATTTCGTCTTCCCACTTCTCATCATGCAAATCTTTCAACCACAGTTGGTAATAAATGGAAATTGATAAACGGGATCCAAAATTCACATTTAACTGTTTGGAAGAATAGTTTTCTTTGGGGGAAAAAAAAAAAAAAAGCAGCTGAACAGACCGGGGGCTGGTGAGGGCAGGGTTTGTCTCTGAGATGTAGCTGAAGCGGACGGTGAGATAAATGTCAGCAGAGAAGGAAGGAGAACTGTGTTCTAGAGAAAAAAAAAACATTTTTTTTTTTTTAAATTTTAGGGTGAAAGTTGAGTATTCAAGGTCTGGGGACCAATTGTCACTTGTCTGCATTCAGTCTGCTGTGCCTTAGGTCTCAGATTCAATTGTCTCAGCAGTGTATGTGGGGGACCTTCAGGACCCAGGACCACCTGCCCTGTTAGTCTCACTAGGCACTGAGCTCACTCCATCAGCTCTGCTCCATCCCCCTGCCCCAGTCCCCTGTCTTCCAGAACATGCCACTTTCTGCTCTGTGCCTCTGCTCAAGCTGTTACCCCTTCCTAGAAAACCCCTACTCCATCCTTCAAGATTCAATTGAAATGTGACCCCCGAGGTAAAGCCTTCCCTTGGACCAGATGGAACTAAGCCTTCCTTCTCCGTATTCTCAGGGCCATTGGCTCAGACCTCACATGCAGCATGTTTGAATCTCTCTTCTGGCTAGTTAGTGGTCTATCTCGTCTAGACTTTGAGTTCCTTGAGTCTTAATTACTTTCCAGTGATCCACTGTGTATCCAAAAGTGTGTCTGGCATCCATGAATGTTAAAACAAGAGGATATAAATACCAATTAAATGTGAGGTTTAGTTTGGGGGGTACTGCTAGCTAGGTAGAAAAGACTGGACATTACACTTGATTATTAAGGCAGGATTATGGAACAACCTTTCAGGGGTAGCTTAAAGATATTCATTAGTTTGAGATACAAAAGTGCTTGGAGGTGGAAGAACGACCAAAAGCAAAATGGCGGTCAGGATGGGCTATTGGGTAAATATCAACTCTGGAAAAAACAAACCACAGAGAGACAGGAAAGGGTATTTCCCGCCCCCCCCCACCCTTCTTGACCTCCCATGGCCACCGATGCTGCCAGACAGTTCCCACCCCAAGGCCACAGCTCCCATCTGGGTTCCAGGAACACTGTTCTCTCCCCTTGTCCCTTCAGGTGCTGGGATAGTGATGGCTTCCAAGTGTTGTGTGTCCCTGTGGTGGGGGGGCCTCAACGTCTCCTGTTAGTTCCCTCATCTCACTCATTTTTTCATGAATGGGCTTTTTGGCTTCAAAACTTCAGTTGAAAACTTTAAGTGATACCCACCGTACAACTCTAAGATTCTAGCTTTTCCAGAATCCCGGTTACAAAAATGTTGGGTATCACTCTGCCATACCCAGGGACCAGCAACCTATAACCCAGAGGCCGTATCTTTTATAAACAAAGTATTATCAAAACACTTAAAAAAAAAAAAGGATTTTATTTATTTATTTGCCAGACAGAGACACAGAGAGGGAACACAAGCAGGGGGAGCCGGAGAGGGAAAAGCAGGCTCCTTGCTGAGCAGGGAGCCCAATGCGGGACTCGATCCCAGGACCCCAGTATCATGACCTGAGCTGAAGGCAGATGCTTAACAACTGAGCCACCCAGGCACCCCTATTAAAACACTTTTTAAGTTATTGGAATGCCACTGGTTTTTATAAATAAAGTTTTATTAGAATAGAGCCACAACCATTCATTTACAGATTGTCCATTGCTGCCTCCACACCACTGCACTGGCAGAATTGCGTGGCTGTGACTGACAGAATGGCCTGCATGGCCTGAAACATTTACATCTGGCCCTTTACAGAAAAAGTATGCCCCCTCCCCTTGCTTTGCACTACTGTACATTCATAGGCAATGACTTTAACATCCTTCTGCAAAATGTCTTTTAGAGAGTTCTACCTCTTTTATTTATTTTTTTTTTTTGAGCGTGCACGTGCACTCGGAGGGGAGGGAGGGGCAGAGGAAGAGGGAGAGAGAGAGAATGTTAAGGTGAGGGACAGCAGCTACTTTGTTCCTGGAGAAGCCAGCGGCAGCCAGGGCCTCGAGGGTTTGGGAGTTAGGCCACTGACATCTGACTCTTGTCCTGGAGACAGTAACAGGTGCCTGGGGGACTCTGCCTAAGGCCAGTGACATGGTCAGATCCGGCCTTTAAAGGGACCACTGGTAGGAGCTGGTTCTTTGAAAGAATTCATAAGATTGATAAACCCCTGGCTAGACTTATCAAAAAGAAAAGAGAAAGGACCCAAATAAATAAAACCATGAATGAAAGAGGAGACATCACAACCAACACCAAAGAAATACAAACAATTATGAGAACATATTATGAGCAACTCTACGCCAGCAAATTTGACAATCTGGAAGAAATAAAAGGACCACTGGGAGGCCTGTGTGGAAAGAGGGACTGAAGAGGAGCAAATTCCGGGAAGGAAAGTCCGACCAAGGAGGCGGGTATGGACTAAGGCCTGACAAGGGGGCTGGATGCAGGGGCATGGACTTGGAAGAGATTTCAGAGATGAGGTGAGGGGAGCTGGGACTGATTGAGGGGCTCAGGGCAGAGGGAGAGGAGAGTAGTGTTGGGATGACTCCCAGGCTCCTGTCTTGGGCATCTGAAAAAGCCAGCTCCATGCTCTGACCTAGGAGCTCTCAGGAAACCTTCTGGTTGCCAAAATCCAGGCTCAGTTCTTGCCCCTTGAACAGGTTCCACTGTGACTGGGAGATATGCCTTGTCTTGATCATACGAATTTCACAATGGAACCTACTGTCTAGAACCACCTGTGGAAGGGGATGGGCACAGGTGATTTTCATATGCCCCACCAGGCTGGACCAGAGCTTTCCAGAGAGGGAAAGGGTTTTCACTTTTGCTGGAAGGTTGCCCTCAGGGGCTCGGGTGGAGGCAGGAGTTGGCAGGGGTAAAGACGCCTCATTCTCCTTCTGAAGGCTGCCTACGGAATACTCACCCTAAGTCTTCCCAGGGCCACTGCATCCCCGCTGCTTTGGCCCCCACCGGCTCCACGGATCAGGGTGCCCATGAAGGAGAGCGACAGCTGCAGGGAGGGGGGCAGGAGCACCTTGGAGGAATGCTCCTCCCACCCCTGCAGGGAAGGTCAAGTTGAAGCCCCGGAGCAGGAATCTCACGGTTGCTGGGGACAAATGCCCTGGAATCTTCCAGAGCCAGGCACAGGGCTCCCTGTTTCCTCTGCCCTTGGAAAAGGAGTGCATTTGGACAGGAGTAAAGTGTGTGCTCAGGAGGCCCAGCTTTGTTTTGTTCTCACCTTTCTGGTCTAAGAAATCACAGTACCGTAGGCAGCTGTGGCCTGGACAGCAAGTGAGAGTTCATTCACTGCTGGAAGGGCAGCAGAGTCCAACAGGTGCCGTAGGTGCTTGGGAGTGCCAGGGGCAAGGGCAGTCTATCCCCTCACCTGGTCCTCTAGGACTCTACCTTCAGTGAGCAAGGTCAGGGGCGAGGAGGATGGTTCAAGGACTAGGTTCATTGAGGGAGACACTTGGGTCCACTGCCTTTAGGAGTGGTGTGAATAGTGGGAGAGAAAATATCAAGAGGATTGAAGGGTCCCATTGGCTTGAAATGTCAAGGCCACCTCCGAGCAGGGGCTGAGCTGGGGCCTCATTTGAAGTTCACGTCCAAGAGAGCAATAGTACCTGCCTGCCCCCACCCCATTTGGGTCTCTCTGGGAGCATCTTCTGCACTGAGAATAGCATTCCCCATTTGTGTGGAGTTTCGCAACAGGATTCCAAGGTTCACACTCATTTTCTCATGGGGCTGATGCAGGTGAAGGCAGGAATTATTGTGCTTACTTCCCCAGCTGAGAACCCTGTGACACCCCCACACTTTTCTAAAGTCCCACAGTTAGTGAGGGAGGGAGGGGTTTCTGGTCGGGGATGGTGGTTATTATCTCCATGGTGAGATGACACGATGTGATCTAATCCAGTTGTCTCCCCTCCACGTCTGTAATCAGGTCTCGAAACAGGTCCCCCCAAAACAATCAAGCTTTTCATTGCATTACAAGAGGCCTCAGAGGCAAGAGATGCTCTCCCAGGTTGGGGTCACCTGCTGTGACCTTCTCTCCCATGAAAGGCTCTTGGCTCAGGTGCCTATCGGTTCCAACCCCACTGAGACCTGCATTCCATAGGCCAATGTTTTAACTCAACCAAGATGTATTTTTTTCATCATCATAATGTTAAAGATAATAACTGCCCCTCCCCAATGCCGAGACAGTTATTCTGGAATATTTTATTAGTCCTAATAACCAAATGCTATCAAAAAACCATTTAAGCTCACCCAGTTAATTAGGTCTCCAATTATAAGGAAAGTAAGATGAGGAAGTTGCAAGATTTTCTGAATGCTACTTAATAAGGTTTTTAGTTTGAAGAGTATTGTGTCATTTTGTTCTAACACCACAAAAACCTGTCTTAGAGGAGATTAAAGAAGGGATTCTTCAAAGGAGATAATTTCTGCTGAAGTGCATAGTGAGCTCTTTATGCCCAGATGGCTGAGAACACTGTATTCACTCTACTTGAAACTTTTCAAAAGATAGATATGATTTGAGAGGGAAAGAAAGAGAAGGAGAAAAAGGGGGAAGACAGAGAGAGGGACCAGAATGAAGAGGGCAAGAAGTGAAAGAGAAATTTCCTAAATTATAAAAATAATTTAGAGAAGAAAATACACCGGACCCATTGGGGTGGGGAGAGGTGTTTCAGGGAGAAGACAGAGCACTGGTTTTAGAGACCTGAGTTCTGGTTGCCGCCCTCTGGCTTTGCTGCTTGTCCTTGAGCAGATCCCTTGGATTTGAGCTTCGCTCTAGAACCCCCCCTGGAATTAAATCTCAGGGGCATCCCACGCCCACTTCCTCTCTCACTAAGAAACTGGGTTTTGTGCCCCGCCCCCACCGGCCACGGGTATATCAGTGTCTTAGATATGCCTGCAATTTCTATTTCAGACTGGTTCACTCACATTCTCTCTCATCCGAGTCCCAAAAAACCCTAGGAAATGGGCAGGGTGGGAGTTACAGACCCATTTTACAGACGAGGGGACTGAGGTTCACCGGGCTTCCACGCCTCATCCAGTGCACTAGTAATTAGAGTTCAGAAGCAGGTCTGGGGGCTCTTGGGCCAGAACGTGCAGAATTCCTTGGGCTCAGGAGCTAATTCACGCCCAGAAAACCAGACCCTGTATTGCTCTTCCATTTAGAGCCCTTCCTTTTTCTAACCAACTCGTACCGTGGAGTCGAGGAGACATAACTCAGAAGGTTAGGGGGTTTTCAAGTTTGAGGATCAGAAAAGGGTCATGGTGTCTCTGGCAGGTGTCTTAGTGTCACAGTGGATCACGGTGTCTCTTGCAGGTGTCTTTGTGTCACAGTGGGTCACGGTGACTCTGGCAGGTGTCTTAGCAGGCAGGAGTTGGGGAAATTCGTGAGTTGCTTTGAGTCAGTCTGGCAACTTAGGACCTGTGTCTCTCTGAACAGCCAGGGAGGGAGAGGATCTGGATGTTGCTCTGAGGTCTTTTCTCATGGTGGCTGGATGAGTTTGCGTGGACAGCCACAACGAAGTACCACAAAGCGGATAGCTGAAAACAACAAAAGTGTATTCTTCCGCTTGTGGTTTGGAGACCACAAGTCTAAGGTCTAAGCGTTGGCGGGGCCGTGTGCCATCTGAAGGGTGTCGGAAAGAATCTTGCCTTGCCTTCTCATAGCTTTCAGGGACTTGCAGACAGTGCTTGGCCTTCCCTGGCTTGCCCTGCACCACCCCCATCTCTCCCTCTGCCATCATGTTTTTCTCTCTTTCTTTGTCTCTGTGTCCAAATGATGTCTTCTTCATAAAGACGCCGGTCATTGGATTACGGCTGACCACAAGTTCGTATGACCTCATCTCCACTTGCCCTCTGCAAAGACCTTATTTACAAATAAGGTCTCACTCGCAGGTACTGGGGATTTCGGCTTCAACATATCTTTTGGGGGGGACTTAATATAACCCGCAGCAGGTGGCTGCCCTCTCATTCACCACTTCTGAGTTTCATAAATAATTATCAGGAGGGCTTCCCACAGTGGGCACATTTCCAGTGCTTTGGCTTTGAAGGGAAAAAAAAAAAAAAACAACACAAAAAACCTTAAGCAAGGGATAAAAAAAAGCCTTAAGTCAGGAAAAAAGTATTTTTCGGCACTTGTGCGAGAAGGGAATTTCAACATGCTCTGGTAGCATTTTTTTCCCAGTACCATGTTACTTAAACAAAACTGAAACTTTTCCATGAGAGACCCTCCAGGAAGGACAATATACGTCAAGTTAAATGGGGTTTATAAGGCTCCCTGAATAAAGTGTTAATGGAGTTTGTGGGACTGCTATTACTCTGCACTTAAGATGTTCATTGTACATAGTTATGAAAGAAAGCAGTTTAGGGCTTAATTCACACTTGCTGGAAAGGCATGGCTTTATTAACTTCTGTTCCATGAAATGAGATAGATTTCTGCCCGAACTTTCAAGAGCATATTGCCCTCCTTCCAGGTAATATGGATCACTGGCAAACAAATAATGCAACGTAAAAATTCTAGAAAAGCTGTCTGCTCTAGTTTGGGTACCTATTAATTTCTTGTGCCATTAGAGAAGCAGTTTTATCTTTGGTCAGTCTGGAAGGAGATGTATGGTACTGTATTCATTTGCATTATCTCTGTCTGCTTTCAGGCCCTCCCCTGATTCTTTGTATTTTTCTCTCTTCTCGAGGAAAAAAAAAAAAAAATCGCAGGAAATGGACAATATCCCATTCTCCCCACTGTGTTCTGGGCATTGAAAGAACAACCCCATTTCCTAGTCCTCTGACCCCTCCCAGAGAATTTTGTCATTTCTGCAGCTGCAAAAAAACCCCAAACAAACAAACAAAAACACCAAAAACAAAAAACAAAAACCTTTCCTCAAGAAACACACAGGAAAGGGGCACCTGGGTGGTGCAGTGGGTTAAGTATCTGCTTTCAGCTTAGGTCATGATCTCAGGGTCCTGGGATCAAGCCCTGCTTCAGGCTCCCTGCTTAGCGGGGAGTCTGCTTCTCCCTCTACCCTCTGCCCCTCCCTGCTTGTGCTCGTTCTCTCCCTCAAATAAATAATATCTTTTTAAAAAGAAAGGAAGGGAGGGAAGGAGGAGGAAAGAAAAGAAACACACAGGATAGAAGGAATGCTGTCCAGCCCTGAGTCAACAGCGAGTCACATGAAAGAAGCACGGTCCTCCTCCTTCCTTCCAGTCAACCCCAAATACCCGTGTCGCTGTTCTAAAACTTGAAAAGAATGGTAATTCAGTGTAAAGGCCACTTTTCAATCTCCTTCTAAAATCATGCTTTCCCCCTTCTATCAGACGGTAAATGTCTCCTCGGCATCCATGTTCCCCTTCTCTCTTCCCTACAGCTTCCCATCTCTGTCTGAGGACCCTTGTGAGACAATCATCCCAAATGATTCGGGCTCCAAGGATGGACCATGGCATGGAGCCAGTTAATCCTTTCTGTGGCCCTGGCCATAGTGACTGGTTCAGATGCAGACAGGACCTATGGCCTAGGCTAGTCCAAGCAGAGTCGATCTTAAGACTTATATTGAAAATGCTAAGATGAAGATCTGCCATTCCCCTTTGGACAGGAGAGAGGGAGGTTTTGACTTTGGGAGCTGCTGGCAGCCATCTTGTGCCCACAAGGGGTGCTAACTTTGGATGAAGTCAGAGCTATGAGTGGTAGAGCAGAGAGATGGTCCTTAGGCTAGATCAAGCCTCATACAAAACTTATCCTTCTTTTGTACCATTTAGTTACATGGCTCAATAAATTCCCTTTATTATGCAAGCCTCTTGAGATGCGTTTTATAATACTTACAAGTGAAAGAATCTTTCTCCCCCTCCTGCATTTCTCTGACACCCTTTTCCATACACACAATAGTCTTCTGATAACATGTTTGAGGCATGATGAGTTTGAGGTGTTTGTGGAATACTCAGGTGACAATAACCAGCACAGTGCTGTCTAATAGAACTTTCTGTGGTAATGGCAATGTTCTATAGCCGTGCCGTCCCACTCAGTAGCCACATGCGACTACTAAGCCCTTAAAATGTGGCTTATCGGAATGAAGAACCAAATGTTAAATTTTCTTTTCTTTTCACGTGTGTCTAGCAGCAACTCTCTTGCATCACACAGACCTAGAAAGACTTTGAAAACATGAAGTTAAGATATGTGTTGGGCAAAGACAGAAATGTGGAGGTCTCGAAGTTTCTCAGAGGGTGTGGACAGAGAAGAGAGTGAGGGACAGCGCATATCAACGTCCGAGTACAAGTAGGAAAAAGGAACCAGCAAAGGATGCTGAGAATGTGAGAATGAGAAGTGGGAAGGAAAGCATAAGATATGAGGATCCTGAAAGCTAAGAGAGGCACATTTCCAGAAAGGAGGGGTCAATAACAGAGCCACATATAGCAGGGGATACAATAAAACAAGTAGCCATTGGCCTCATCAATAAAAAGGTCATTGGGAGTCATCAAAAGAGTAGTTGCCTGATGGGAGGGGAGGCCAAATGGTTTGGGACAGCTGAACTGAGACACCTTCAGTCATGGTCATGAATGCTCATAAAGAAGTCACACCATGGAATGTCCAGGAGACTTCAGCCAAGTAGGGACTAAATTTATACTTCTCTGGGTCTTTACCTTGTTCACTTTGATTTGTTACTGGGGGACACAGTGACATTTTCCCCCCAACTGACTCTTTAGAAATTTCATCAAATCAAATATGGCTCCCTGGAAAACATGGCGGTATCCCCCATGTTTGTCATCTCTGATTCTAATTTCTGTATTGTCAGCTTAGGCTATCCAGCAGCCCATTCTGAATCACCATTTTCTCTTTTCTACCTCTGATATATATTTATTTGGGGCTTCTATTTTTAGCCTGTCTGAAGGGGAAAAAAAAAGTAATGGGAATTCACAGGATTTATTGCACAAATTACTTCCCGGGCTCCCTCTGACCTCCATCAAGGCTTCTGACAGCGGCATTGTATTTCTTATTTATTAGATTTTTAAGTGCTCTGTTAGATAGTTTACAAGCTTTCCTTAATGTCTCTGCAACCCAAGTGCACAACAGCCACTGAAAATTGATCATAGGTCATATCTGGCTCATCTTTAAATTTAAATCACATGTATCTTTCTTCAACTCTGTACAGGCTTCCAACAGAGGTTGCTGTGAGCCTTGCATAAAAACTAAGGACACTAACTTCAAAGTTATTTATAATATACACACAGAGCATTGTTGATCCTTAATACTAGTAGTCAAAGTGAAAGCCAAAAAAATCTAAATAATTTCTGCAAAAACATTGCATTTCCCACAACTAGTTAGAAGACTTGTAGTTCACTCCCTCACTGCAAAGTTATAATGAAGTTTTTGAAAGAATTCTCCCCCTAATGAACTCATTTTTCAAGCTTTTGCTGATCCACATTTCATCAGGACAAAAGAACAAATCATCATGGATTGGCTAAGGTCATCCTATGGCACTCCTTGGGTCTTGAGAGACCCTTTGCCGTACTGGTTTTCGTCTACTTGCCTTGTTGTTTTCCACACTGCTTCTCCTACCCTGGGCTATAGCTGATGCTGGGTCTTTCCAAGCTTCTTGCCTTAGCAAATGGCTTTTCTCTGCTTTAAAGGCTTACCCCTACCTATCCATCAGCAGACTCCTCCTGATCTTTCAAGACCTGTTTGTTGTTATCAAGCCGGGGGGGCTCTCTCTGGGTCCCAAGTGGAAATAGTTGTTTCTTCTTCTTGGCATTCACTCCCAATTTATAGCTTGAGTACATTGCCTTTTGTTTATTTATGGGTCTTTCTCCCTGGCTGGAGTCTCCCAAGATAGGGACCCTGTCTCATTCATCTACCCTCAAAGCCTAGCACAGTGCTTGATACAAAATAAATATTCCACAAGCATGGCTGGATGGAGAGTGAATGATGAATGAATGAATGAATGAGTGAGTGAATAGATGTTGTCTATGGAACCCAAAACCAGCCAGGTCTGCAAGGTCAATGCAAAGCAGACATTTTGCATTGTCTTTTGCAAATACATGTGAAATGTAGAATAAGTCAATCTCTGAACAGAGAATAAATACTGGAAAGAGGTGCTCATCTGGGAGATCCAGAGTTGGCTCTGGCACTAACCTCCTATAGTGACTTTGGATAAGACCCTTCCATTACCATGTTCCTTGTAAAAGACAGGGCTCAACCAATTGGTCACCAGTATCCCCTCTACCTCTAACTTTCTCAATCTCAAATCATAGGATAGAATTTCTGGGAGCCAAGTTACACTGCTGGTGACCTGCTGTATGACAGGTGCCAATAAATATCAGATCTAGAGAAGGAGGAGGCTGTTTTCATGGGTTTCGAGTCCAATTTGTTTCAAGCATTAAGACATAGGTTGTATCTACTTCTCTGTAAATGGTTCATTCTCATAGATATGAACTGATTGATCTAAATATTTCTAAGTTGACTCCCTCCACGTAACTGAGTCATTCATTCATTCATCCACTTACCTATTTACTTATTCAGCCACTCACTCATCCATCCATTTATCCATCCATCCTTGTATCCATCCAATAAATGTTTGTTGCATACTCCTATGTGCCCAGCACTATGCCAAGTACTGAGGTAGTGACTGCCATCACTCAAAGTCCCGTGCCCATTCCGGGGAGAAGTAAGGGAACCATGCCATGGGGAGCTCTGCCCAAACAGCTAGTTGTCAGAACACCTCCACTAGGTGGGAAACAGGTTAAAATAATGTAGGTCCCCAACCCCCACAGAAGTAGTATAAGGGAAACAGGGATGATTCGCTTGAGCAAGGAGAACCTTGAAACTTTGAACACTTTCTCTACAAGCAAGCACAAGCAATGCCATCATCCCCTAGAAGTTACAGAGACACGAATGCCTGCTTAACCTATGAACAAGCTGGCTAGCACAGCTATCAGAAAACGGAACAGGCTGCCAGAGACGTAATGAGTTCTCTGGCACTGGAAGCGATTGTAAGAAGGCTAGAGAATCATCATTTGCTGGGGATGTCACAAAGGGAATTCAAGCATGGAAAGGAGGGATTGGACGAGGTGACCTCCAAAGTTCCTTCTCACCGTGAATTTCAGAATCCTAGGAGCAAAACTACATTGTTTGTGTCCCACTCAGTGCCTGGACAGCCCACTTAGCATTTGGCTTCCTCCCTCCGCCCCCAAACCCTTTAATTCTACTGGAGCTAAATTGGCAGAGAATACAGTAGCCTCTCTACCAGATCAGTTGGTCTACTGAAAGAAGTTTGAGAGTAAGAATCCTCAGAAATAGAAAATTCTTAACCAGGAAAACAGAAAAATCAGATAGGTCACTATCCCACTTTGTAAGATGGAATTTGTACCTGAATTTACAGTGTCGGGCAGAAATTCTCCAGTGGTCTTGGGTCACCAAGAACTGGGACACATCCCTGACCCGCATTTCTGAAGCTTGGGGTTCAGAGCCTATTGGCTTTGCTATCAACCACACCTGTCATCTCTACAGTCCCCCGATGGGTTAGCCACCCTCTTGGAACATACACAGGAACATTCCTTTTTTTCATAGTAAAAAATTGAAGCAGTTACTAGAACAAGGAAAAGAATTCTGAGGTTCTCCCTTCCCCCCACAAAGAATTTCATTGAACCCTGCAAACACAGGAGGCAAACGCCAGGGAAGCAACCTTGACCAACAACTGGCAGTGAGGTTTAATCAAGTTTCTCTGGTCCTTTTTTCTGCTTTCACTAGTGCCAGAGTTCTAGGTGACTTCCTTTCATTTCTCAGTAGGAGGAGCAAACGATTGCAGCTGTCTGGAGAGCGGGGTTTATTGGAGAAATAAATCTCTTTGGCTAAATATGAACCACGCATAGGAAACAAAGGAACTGCTTTTTAATGACCAAGGTTTAAATGAAGCCCAGCAGCCAAAGGCAGAACCCCAATTAAGAAGAGATGGGAAATTAGTGTCCAAGAGACCACTTAAGGTTACATAAATATTTCCTGTGCGAAGTTACCAGGAATAGTTTTGGTTGCTGGGGTTTTAAAGATAAATAAGACACTCTTCCTGGCCCCCCGGGGTTTGGTGATGTGGGGTGCAAGTGGGGTTACCAAGTGGGGTTAAAGAGGAGAGGACAGGACAGGGTGAGAGGTGCTGTCATCGTGGTCTGACCCCATGCTATGGACATATCTCACCAGGAGGAAATCAGGGAAGGCTTCCAGAAGAGGTGCTGTTTATCTTGTCTTGAAAGATACGTAGGAGTTTGCAAGGAGGAAAAGGAGGGAGAGCTCTTCCAGGCAGAAGGAAGAGCACATGTAAGTAGAGGAACTGGGAGGGGACAGAGTCCACAATGCTGGGTACGACAGGTGTCAGGAAATATCAGATCCGGAGAAGGAGGCATCTGTTTTCATGGAGTTAGCTCCAGCATGTATGAAACATTAAGACAAAGATTGTATCTACTTCCCATAAGCAGCTCATTTTTTCCCCTAGCACTCCTCTCTCCTCTACCCAGCACAATACTGGTTTGGAAGAGGTTCCATAGATATTGATTGATTGATTGATTGATCTAAATAATTCTAAGTTGGTTCCCTCCACTTACTGAGTCATTCATTCATTCTTACCTATTTATTCCACCATTCACCTATCCACCCAACAATTTATCTGTCCATCCTTGTAACCATCCAATAAATATTTATTGCACACTCACCATTCAATGTGAGTCCAGCTGTGGAAAATGAGGTTACATAGGCAGGCCAGAGCCCAGCTGTGAAAGCCACAGGTGCCATGAAGACATTTAGGCTTTATTCTGTAAGTCAGGATTTCCCAAATTTAAGGGACACAGAATCTTCTAGGGAGCTCATATTAAAATCCAGATTCCAGGTATTGTGCCTTTTCTAGGTCCAAAGTGGCCCAGAAACCTGCATTTTGATGAGGGCCGACACAGGTGGCACACATAGGTGACAGCTGAGATACGACTGAGTGGCCCGGGGTGCATGTTGAGGAAGGGGCACGCCTTCTGCTGGGCGATTCTCAGCTGGAGGCCAGCGGGAAATGACCTGGAAGAGGAGGGAGTGGAGAATGGATTGTCACAGAGGTATAAGAAATTCAAAGCGGGTGCTCCTGGGGGGTGTCGGGGAGGGGGGATCAGCAGGACCACCGTTGGTGTGGCGTGACACCCAGGGGGCCTCTCTCTGGTGGCCTTGCCATGCCACCTGCAGCAGCAAGACCAGGAAGAGTGAGCAGGGCCAGGGGGAGAGGCTGGAGAAGAACCTGCCTGCTCGTTGGCAGTGCCCAGGGGATGGTGGCTGTCCCACGGGAGCCAGACCTCATTTACGCCCTGTGCCACTAATGAAGCCAGAGGCCCCAAGCCTGGGGAGGGGCTGGCCCCTAGGCTGGGAGCAAAGTGGGGAACACAAACAAGTGGCAAAGGCAGCCATGGGCCTGCCCCAGGGCGCCGGCCTCGATGATGCCCCACTCTGCCCAGTGACGTCACTGGTGACGACACAATCCCACGGTTCGGCCCCAGCCCAAGGCCTCCAGGTGACCCGGCTTCTCAGACTGCTGCCAGCTGCTCCGCACAGGGAACCGGCTCAGAGGAGCTGCTCTTCCGGCCAGGCCCTCTTCTCACAGGCTCCCCCTGCCAGGCGGCAGGGTGACAGACGTCCAGAGGCCTTGGCGGTGACCAGCCCTGTGGTCCAAAGTAAGGAGTGGTGGCCAGCGCAGGTGCCAGCGCCTTGTTGGCATTGGAGGCAGGAGAAATGACAGAAGCAAAGAAGTTTCCTTCCTTCTGAGGGCTCTCTGCTGACATGAGATGACTCCAGGCCACATCAGGTGCAGCTAAGCCAGGAGGCTGAAGAATTGCAACCCCTTCCCCCTGGGGCACCTGGTGGCTCAGTGGGTTAAGCATCTGACTCTTGATTTCAGCTCAGGTCATGTTCTCCAGTTCCTGGGATCGAGCCCAGCATAGGGGTCCCTGCTCCCTCTCCCTCTGCCCCTCCCTGCACACTCCACCCCCGCTCCTGCTCTCTCTCGCTTGCTTGTTCACTTACTCTCTCTCTCAAATAAATTAATAAAATCTCAAAAAAGAAATGCAAAAACCCCAAGGCAGCCACTACTGACCAGTCCAGCTAAAGTTAGCACTCACGTGGTACCTTAAAGCAGAATTTCTCAACCCCAGTGTGATAGCCCCATTTAAGAATATTTTGCATTCTCTTTAAGACCTTTAAGTGAATTTCAGAGATAAGATAACCACTCAACTCATAATTTCCAGAAACCATATAATATCCTGTCCATGATAGACAGGCTGGAAGAACAGTAAATTAGGATAGTATATTTCACGGCCATCCTAGGAGACATAATGAGGTAGCCACCTGCATCTCTAACTAGAACGGATGAGACAGCGACACACATGGGAAACCTGGCATCGGGACATTGTATCCATGACTCAAGCGGCACAAATAGAGCCGCGTTAGAGATCCGTTGGCTAACCGCGTGCTGTAGAAAATGTGAGTTTTCTGAAGCGGAGAATAATTTTTGATAAAGTTTGAACCAAACACGGCGCAACCCTCCCTCACTTTGCCTGGCATTGCATTCCCCTAAAAACCATACATTTAAACTTTGGGGGGGAAAAAAGGGCAATACTTTGTGTTTATATGTACAATGGAATGTGGGCTAAGTTCGGATGGTGATGGGTTGTTGCTTTTATGAACATAAAGGCACCGAGGACATGAGATAGTCATGAGCAACAGAGGACAGAGAGTTCCTGGTGTGGGACCATCCCACATGAAGTGGGACTTCTCCCTGGCTCCTATCCATTAGATGCAACGAGGTCCCCTAACTATTGTGACAACCCAAAGCGTAGAGCCACAGATTTCCAAAGGGCTCTCTAGGGCTTGGAGCTGTCCCCCCGAGGACCAGTGCTGTGGACTTGACAAAGCAGCTTCTTGTACATGAACTGATCCGTGCCTCCCGATGGAAGGAAGCTAAGTGGAGTCGAAAACAGGCCTAGAGAGGGAATGTCACGCCTTGGTTCACGGGGAATTAACCAAAGAGTGGAGACCCAGGATCTCTGAATCTCGGGCTTGGAGGAACTTCTGACTCCCAGTGACAGGTATTCCCTGTCTCCCAACACAGCCACACTTTCTGAGACACTGGGAGTCAGAAGTTCCCACAGATGGGAATTAAGTTAAATGAGATCATTAGGGTAGGCTCTAATCTAACAGGACTGGTGTCATATTGTCCTAAAAAGAGATTAGGGCACAGACGCAGAGGGATGACCTTGTGAGGACACAGGGGGAAGGAGGCCACCTACAAGCCAAGAAGAGAGGCCCCAGGAAAAACCGGCCCTGCCAATGCCTTAAGCTCAGATTTTTGGCATCCAGGACTGTGACACAATACATCTCTGTTGTGTGAGCCACCCAGTCTGTGGCTCTTTGTCATGGCGGCTCTGGCCCACTCATGCAGATGGCGTCTTGAAGACTGTCTAGCCTGACTGCCTGCCCCCATGTAAATTGTCTTGGGATTGCCAGGAGCCGGTCTCCTGTCTGCTCCCCTCCACACACCAACCACGGGGCGGAAAGGACAGACACTGCCTTTCACTCTATCAGCCGGATGAAGTCATTCACACCCTGCCAGGGAAACTCAGAAGGAGTCTCCCTCAAGCGGGTCAATAGGGAAACAGGTACAACCTCTAATTGTATCTCCAGTGTTAGGGAGAACTGTGGACTCCAGACGAGATGAAATCAGGCCAATTAATTACCCAAATTACATTAATTACCCAAATCTCTGTGCTGAGGCTCCATCTGCCTGGCTAACGGGAGACTTAGTCATCACCTAGAGTTCTTACAATCACCAGGTGTGCTGACTCATGTCTGGAAACTGGGATTTCTGTCCTCATCCCTTGTTTGTCCTAAGGGTGGGGCCGAAAGCCCAGTGCCCAGTGATGGGCAGACTCCCCAGATAGAACCCCCAACCACCCCTGGCATCCTGTTCCTCGCCGGGTAGTGCTCTGACCCAACCCACGGGATCTCATTGGGCTGGAATAACTCAGAATTGCCTTTCTAAGGGAAAACACCTTTTGTTTTTTGCTTAAGCAAGGGAGTCCTGCGGCAGAGTGAGCTGAGCCCCAATATTCCAGCCCCTTTCATCCCCACATCCCCACAGACACTTTCTCCCAAAGCCCACGGAAGTTCATGAGATGGCTCCCATCTGGCTCCTTGACCAGCTGCTTCATTGGCCCTCCTCTCAGACCCTGTCACCTTGGCGCCAAGGTCACAGGCAAGTCTGGTATCCTTGATCTCCTGTGTTGGTTTGGGAGGAGGGAAGAGTGCTCCTGGGACAGGTGGTGTCCCGTAAATCTGACCTCGGAGAGGGGCCACCCCAACATACTTCACGTTTGCCTGTGCCTAAAGGGTTCAGAGTGCTCGGGTCCCTCTGTCCCTGAAGCCCCCTAGCCTCCCTGTGTAAGCTCACGAGATGACTGGGAGCCCCGGAGGAGGGTCTCTGCGCAGCTCTGTGCCAGCGGCCAGGCCCTCAGCCTCCTGGTGCTGCAGCTGTTTGACCCCCACCACACCCCAGTATGATCTGTCAGCAGCCTTTACCACAACCACCTCCCAGTCCCCCAAGACACTCACCCCTGCTGCCCAGCCTCCACCCTCCGCTGGGTTTCCTCCTACTTCACCACAAGCTCGGTCCCCCAACCTCTTGTTCGTTTCTCATCTCACAACCTCTAAATGGTAGGGGGCTCCGGGACCCCTTCTCCTCTCTCTCCACACACACTCCTCGGCTGAGACTCAGGGCATTAAATACCAGGGATGTCCTGAGGACTCTAAATTTATGTCTGCACCCAGACCCCTCCTGTAAACTCTGGAGCTAATCGTGCTGTGGCTCACTGCACACAGCCAGGGGCCTCTCCGCCTTGACATGTCCACGCTGCCCTTCCGATCTTTCATCCCACGAATCAGCTGCTCTCACAGCCTTGTCTCATCTTAGTACTTGTCAGCTCCGCTCATCTCGATCCTTGCAATCACCCCAGATATGTGACTGGGGGCAAAGTGTTTCACGTTCCTGTGACTCGGTCTTTGCATTTGTAAGATGGGGAGAATAGGGGCACTCCAGGGTGGCTCAGTCAGGTAAGCATCTGCCTTCAACTCAGGTCATGACGCTGGAGTCCTGGGATGGAGCCCCGAGTCAGGCTTCCTGCTCAGCGGGGGAGTCTGCTTCTCCCTCTCCCTCTGCCCCTCCCCCCTGCTCATGCTCCTGCTCTCGCTCTCTCTCTCTCTCCCAAATAAATAAAATCTTGAAAAAAAAAAAGATGAGGAAAATGGTTTTTTTTAACTCGTAGGCTTTTTATGAGGATTGAAGGAGTTAATATTTGCAACAGATTTGGACCCGGGTCTGTAGCAGAGTAAGTGCTCCGAGTGTTAGCGCAGAGATCAGTCTTGGGCTCCCCTTTCTCTCGCATCTCATGTCCAATACCTCAGCAAATCCCATTTGCTGCACACACAAAATAGCATCTGATTGCTTCTCACCCACCCCCGCCAACTACTGCCCTGGTCCAAGGCAATGATTTTCAGTGAATTTATAGTTATGCAACCATCACCATAATTTTGTTTGGGGACATTTTCATCATGTCTTTTCTGGACATTTCATATAAACGGAGTCATACAACAGTGGTCCTTGTGTCTGGTCTTCCTTCCTCTTACGGGGACTCCGTCCAGAGGACTCACTGCGGCCATGCATGCAGTAGGAGCTCATGAATATTTGTGGGAGGGAAGAATGATTTTGAGGTCCTTCCATGTCATGGAAGGTAGCAGTTTGTTCCTTTTTTACTGCTGAATGGTATCCTGCCGTATGGATTTTGCCTGATGTTTGCAATAGTTTTCCTTCAGATCTGCCTGTTTCTACCTGTCCCCTCATCCCCTCTGTTCTGAGCACAGAAACCAGACGAATCCCTCTAGAGCAGAGGTCAGTCCACGCCACAAACTGACAACTTCCAAGGCCTCCATCTCAGAGTAAAAGCCGAAATCCCTACAGAAGTGGCTTAGTCTGTTCAGGCTGCCATAATAAATGCCACAGATGGGGGCTCAAAGAACAGACATTTATTTCTCACAGCTCCAGAGGCTGGATGTCTGAGTTCAGAGTGCCCGCCTGGTTGGGTTCTGGTGAGAACCTTCTTGGCTTGCAGATGGCCGTCTTCTTGCTGTGTGCTCGTCCGTGAGATCTCTCTCTCTCCTTCTTCTTATAAGACCACCAATCTTACCAAGTGAGGACCTTACCTCTATGACCTCACTATTTCCTAAAGGCCCCATTTCCACATATAGTCATGCTGAGAGTGAGGGCTTGAACTTTATGAGGACAAGGGATTTTGTGGCTTTGCCAGGGCTCTGTCCCCAGTTCTCACTCCTCCCATGCATGCAGTAGGGGCCTGATAAGTGTATGTAGGAGGAAAGAAGGAGCTGAGCTCCTGCTGAGCTCCAGGTCCTGCCCAGTCACAGTGTCCTTCCCCACCAGCACTGG
This sequence comes from Enhydra lutris kenyoni, assembly GCF_002288905.1. NCBI lineage: Eukaryota > Metazoa > Chordata > Mammalia > Carnivora > Mustelidae > Enhydra > Enhydra lutris. The sequence goes on from NW_019154104.1 coordinate 3,650,504, forward strand.
AGACAAATCTGAGAATTGTGGGCAGCCACATTGCCCAGAAACAGGACCCAATTGTGCTTACACAGTGGGTCAGTGTGAGTTTGCTCTCTTGAGAAAACAGGATAACACCCCAGCCCCATAGTCCACTTGGGGTGACAGGCCCATTGCAAGGTCCTGCCCCACTTGTGTTCATCCACTCCACCAATATTCCCCAAATACTGCCTGTGAGCCACACACACAATGATAACAGGATCTGGTCCCTGCCCTCCTACCTGGGGAGACAGGTCCAATCCAAGCAACTGATGCCCCAGTAAAGGGTGCAGAGAGTGACTAACCCCACTTGTGAGTGGGATCTGCTTCATGGCATACCAACTGGGTCCTAGAGGATGGTTAACATGTTTAACAGGCAGAGCAGAGGGAAGGGCATGTTAGGGAGAGGAAACTCACTGTGTTGGGGGAGGGGGAGGCCATGTGGGAGTGAATGAGAGCACATATAGACTGAGTGGTTCTCAAACTGCCCTGCGGGCTTCCTGAGAGATTGTCAGGAGAGACGGAGGACAGGTGTGACTCAGAACATCTCTCTGAACCTGTTTCACATAGGGGACCTTCTCACAAGATTTCCTTTTGGCAAGGAATTTGAAAACTAGTGCTATCTAGTGCTGTCCAGTAGAATTTTCTGCTGCTAGGGAAATGTTCTATATCTGAGCAGTAGCCACAATGCATTTGAAATGTGGCTAGTACAACTGAGCAGCTGAATTTTTCATTATATTTAATCTTAATTAATATAAATTGAAATTGAAATAGCCATATGTGGCCAGTGGCTGCCATACTAAACAATGCATCTAGGTGACAAGAAGCCAATGGAAATGTTTAAATGGGACATGACCACAACTGTGCCTTGGAAGCCGGAGAGTCCTATGACTGCCTTAAGAAGTGGATAAATTTATGCCCATTTTGTTGATGAGGAAATCAAGTCTCAGAAAAGTAAACTGACTTGTTGAAGGTTTCAGAGCTGGTAAGGAGCTGAGGAGGGTCTTGAATCCAAGTCTTTCTAGCACCAAACCTGGGAGCCAGCCAAAGATGCTGATGCCCCTGGGGCATTGTCCGCGTGATCTATATAAATTCTATCATTGACAATTATGACCGTCTTGACACCGCTTGCCAAGTGAAGTACCAGTGGGTCCTATAACTGAAGATAACCCCAAATTCTGCTTTAGGGAGAATGGGCCATGACACTGGTATATAAGAATTTTCTAGTAGTAGAGTTTTCTTATTAGGAAATTTTCTGCTAAAATTTCTTCCTAAGTCCGTACAATTGTTGTTTTTTTTTTTTTAATCATTTGCTGTGGGGTCTTAGACATTAAAATTCCTATGCATGTACTTAACTTTCCCCAGTAATAAAAGTCTGAGGCAAACAGCAAGTTGGACCACAGTAATAACCCCTCTTGATATTATTCATAGTAAAGCATGTCATCCACAAATATTAACCACAAACACTAAAGAGAGTTCTCTGCCTTCACATGGGGCTCTTAAAGATAATTTCCTAATGGGTATTTTCTTTTTTTTTTTTTTTTTTCCTGGCAGGTAAAATAACAACTTGGGAAAAGCCTTCACACTCAACCCTCAAGCTCTTGTTGTTCCTTCCTTGGCTGCTTTCATGTCCAGCTGACTCAGAAAGGGTTGAGTAGGGAAGGGAAATGAAAGTTGCTCTGGGGAAAACAACCATGTTCTCTGCTGATCTCAACAGAATCTGGTTTTGTAATAGTCAGGACACAGCAGGTTATGCCGCAGTAACAAACAACCCCAAATCTCAGTCACCTAAGATAATGATGGCTGTTTCTCTCTCATGTGACCCATTGATCTGGGGTCAGGTGGAGGCTCTGCTTCATGTGGTCATTCGGAGACTCAGACTGACATAGCAGATCTCTTCTCTGACACTGTCAAGAGCTCTGAGGGGTTTCTACTCTGATGTAAATGCTCTGGGCAGGAAGTGAGGTACTTCACTTCCTTTGGCAACTTACTGGCCATCACTGATCACATAGCCACGTGGCCCCATCCAACTACTCCCTGGGGGGCAGGAGATACAATCTTGGTGGAAATCCCGAGTGTTTGCCCTAATGACCATCCCAGCTGAGACCTGCAGTTTTGTTCTGTTTCTCTGCTTTTCTTATTTTGGAATTCTACCCTCCTCTGGATTTCCAGGAACAGCAAGTTGGTGGAGTAGGCAGGTGTCACAGGATGGAACAGATCGCCTGAAAGTCTTAACCGAACAAATCCCTCCTGCCAAGGTTTTTCAAATCACAAGCTACTTTTCAGCACAGACTCCCATGAGGGAGATGCTGAGGAGCAGGGACTGAGCTTAAAGGAACTGAGAGGCTGGCTCGAACTTGGAGCTGGAAGGAGCGGCCCTGTCATCTCAGGGTTCAGGAAATTGGGGCCCACAAAGAAGTTTCTGTGAGGTTGCCTGGGCAAGGGTAGGACTAGAGCCCAACTCTCCTGGCTCTTAGAACTAGAAAAAAAATGTTTCCCCATGGCTCACCAACTGCCACCTCTGCACAGACTCTGATCTGAAAGGAATGGAGGGAAAGACAGAGGATGAAGGGGAGGGGAGGGAACGCCTGAGCCCTGTTGCCTTTCTTCAGCAGACCCTGAACAAATATTCCCTTCCTGGGTTCCTTTTTCAAGGCCTTTCCTCTCCCCTAAACCAACCTTTCTGGCATGCCCCATGGAAGTTCCATTTCATGTTGTCATAAACCAATGACCCAGAAGCTTCCTCTAGCTTCCTGTGACCTGAGAAAGCTGGACCTGTGTCTGTCAGAGAGAGAGAGAGATTCAAAGACAGAAAAAGGCAGCAAAGGTGAAGAGGATGAATGTGGCCTGTGAAGAACCCTGAATGTGATGGGCCTTCCATCCTCCATCCCAAGATTATCTGCTCCGGGGACTACCATCTGGAACCTTCTGGTTGATTTTTCCTTGTCCAGGGGCTCTCTCCTCCACTACAAGAATGTGCATTCCATGAGGAGACCGACTTCAACCGCAGTCTTGACTGACAGCCGGCTACATCTCAAGCACTGGGAGGCATATTACAATGTTTGCACGAGTTCAGTATTTGTTGAATGGATTTGAGGAGGCATTTAAAGGTTCAAATGCGGAGGTGACAGGATCATGTTTGTCTTTCAGAAAGATCAAAAGAGAAACGTGTACACCTGGCGTTGGAGCTAGTCTCCAAGATGGTGAGGGAGAAGCTGGAGAATGAGGCTCGTGGACAGCATCCCAAGCTGAGAATGATGGTTCGATGACAGGGAGAAGAAGAAAGGTGCAGTGAAGGTCCATTCAGTCCCTCACTTGCTCACTCACTCAGCCCACACTCTTGCCTTGACAGTGGCTGTGATGGTGGGAGATGGCACAAATGAGCGAACTCAGCAAATCCTGTCATCCCAGAGCCCTCTGGTCCACCTATGGCTTCTTCTGTCTCTTGATCCGAAGATGATGCGAGGGGTCCGTTTGAGACCCGGATCTGATCTCCTTGCCTCCTTCGCAGGCATTCTGCACCCCAACACTCCCAGGGCAGTGGGGGTGGGCGATGAGCCAAAAACAGAAACAACAGAGACCAGGCTAGCAATAAAGACGGGCTGACAGGGAGGGTCATCATGGAGAAGTGTTTCAACCCAAGATCAGAGTCAAGATTGGCTAGACAAAACTATGGCGCTGGAGGCTGAAACTAGACTCTCCCAGGCTGAGAGGGTGTGTCCTGCACCCCAGCCTGTGGCCCATGTGCTTTCCTCCACTCATTTATTCACTCATTCGGTCCTTGCCATTCTCTTGCGCCTGTTAATCTTACTGGTCCTCAGGGAACGCTTGCTTTAGGGGACTGGTTTGGGAGATATCCTCTTCTGGTTCACAGATTTTCTTGGTCAAAGAGAATAATCACTGGGAGGTAACAGCTGGTCACTATTTTACATTGTCTTCACCACTGAAGGAGGACCACCTCACAGATTGTCGGGCTCCCCAGCCCTATAGCCACAGAGAGCTCATTGGGAGCCCCAGCAACTTGTCAGACCCCCAGGGAAGCCCAGGCACACAAGCCACATCCGGCCTTGGGAAGAAGATAAATATTTAACGTCAGGAGGGACATGTTGCAACCTTTGCAAAGACTTTAGAACACCTACAATTAAGTCTAACCCCTAATTCGTCTGCATAAATGCATCTTTGCTTAGTTCCATTCCCCACATCGGAGGCAAATTAGCTTTCCTTGGGTGAATCAGAGGGAGAAGTGCTTTCAAGGTGAGAGTCTCCCAGATACGAAGCAGAAGGGTGGGGGAGGGGGAAATCCAAGCCTGAATAACATGTCCAAAATAACAATCTTGTTATTTAAAGCTGAGGTGCAGGGAGAACCCTATAGAAGCACCGATGATGTCCCTTAACACCGAGAACATTCATCACAATTGATGGCTCCAACCAACAGCGGGGGAATCAGAAGTGATTGATTGATTAGATCCTTTAAAGCGTTGCCAAAAACTGCCTCGGAGAACGTGCTTGCATCCCCACCAGTGAAAAATGCGTGTTCAAATAATGTCACCTGTATTAAATTATCACCCTTCTGTCCAGGTATATACAAACTGATCTGCTGATGCCTGGCTGAGGTGTGAGGCTGAGAATGTGTTATAATCCACGTATAGGTGCACAGGCTTCTCTACGTCTTCACCCTCTGCTCCAGCAGGTAACTCAGACAGCTAAAGCCAGTGCATGAGGTTAAGGTCACCTTTAGAATCTCCTGCTTCCAGGTGCTTCTGCTTCACTTGGATGCACAGCCCGAAGCCAGCTGTGGCCAGCTGTCCTATACGACCATGACATGCTTCCAAGTGACGCCTGTGCCTTCCTGTCTCGGCCCCATCTCAGCCAGGCTTCACAGAGCTGTTTCTATACTCCCTTCTACCCTTCCTCACCTCATCCCCCACTTAGCAGCCACTGGTGTCCCCTGCGCCTTTCTGTCCATGCCACTGAAAGAAACACACCCAGCAGATACTGACTCGACCTTCTGTACCTCTCACCAGTGGATCTCCTCTTGACCCTCCTCCCTCAGCTCCTTAGGTGTGGCCCTCACCACTGATGTCAGGACTGTAGGAATCTCCACCTAGATGGTCTGTCTGGTCTCCAACTCATCTCTCCACTGTTGCCAGAGTGGTCTGTCCAAAATGCAAATCAAATCACGCCCCTTCTGACCTTACCTCTCAGTGGCAACTCACTGCCCCTGGGATACAGATTCTCCTTTGTAGGACTTGGAGATTCCAATCTCCAGATACCCTGCATTCCAGCCATACGAAATAACCGGTGGGTCGACAACCCGGTGGAGCTGGGTTGCATCTCCATGCCTTTGCACATTCCGTTCCCTCTACCTGGATATTCTTCCTTCAAGCTTCCTTCCTCAGTGAAGCCTCGGACTTTGGTGACTAGAAGCAGACCCTGAGGCCAGGTCTCTTGTTCAAGTGATTTACGGGGAAGGGCATGAGGAAAACAGGGGGAGGGTCCATGCTGAGCAAGAGTGTGGATTTAGCTGGGGACAAGCTTCAATCCGAGCATATGCCAAGCTGCGGATCACACCCTGCACCCCGGAGCTCGCCGAGCACACATGCAGACCTGAGGCAAAGACAGCAGCTCTCTCTGGCTCCATGGGTCATTGGCTGTGGTCATTGGGGGTGGGGATGGAGGTCACCTCCCAGCTGAGGCAGCTTCCTGGCAGAGGGCAGTTCTCCAGAGAAGGGGGCGGCTGTGAGGGGAGGCTTGCCCTGACCTGTAAAGGGTATTGGAGGAGGGCACCCCAGCATCTACCGTGCCACTGGCTGGTGAACTTCAGTGGTTCTAAATTTCTCTGCAAGGCTACTTCACATGGAGGCTGCTGAGCCCCAGGCCCAGAGATTCTGACTCAGGGGATGGGAGTTGGGTGGCCAGTTTGCATTTCCAACAAGTTCCCAGGTGATGCTGCTGGCAGACCCACCTTTAGAGAGTAAGGACACTACAACTTCTCTTCCCCACCCTCCACCCAATCACCAGGACAGAAACTGCCTTATCCTCACTTGGTTCACCCAGCACCTGCTAAATGGCGCCATATAACCGTGGCCATGTCCTATGATGGTGGATAGTAATGGTCTACCTCCCTTATGAGCAGAGAACCATTAAAGAACCAGTGTAGAGATCTTGTTCTTCTTTTGTCTACACATCGTAGCTCGCTGTCTGGCACATTGTAGGTCTCAGTAAATCTATCTTGAGTGAATAAATGATTGCCTGCTGTGATAAGGCAAATATACCTTTTACTGACCCAGGGCTCTGGACCAGGATAAACTGCTGTTTTAAGGCTGTCTTGCTCCAGAATGGAGGAAAGGAAGCTCTGATCGTTTTGAGAAAACCACATCAATGAATCTTCTCACTGTGCAGAGGTGAAGCCAAGCTGGGGAGCATGAGAATTAGAAGTGGAGCTGTGCTGTGTGATAAGGTTGGAGCTGGTCCTCCCTGCAGAGATTCGCCCTTGAGACAGATAGGGATATTGTCTGGGAAGAGGGAAGGATGTTAGCAGTCTGGTCCCCATGAGAGCAGAGGGCAGAGGGTCACGGTCAGGGGCTCCTGGTAGGGAAAGTGGGGTAACCTTCAGCACCACAGGTCCCACATTGACCCACACCAAGCAGCAGCAGATTGGGAGTCAGAGAAAATGAGCCTGTGGGCTGGGGTCCTGAGATCTGCTCTCAGATATTATTAGGTTGCTCTCTTTCCTACAATCTAATTCCTAAGTCTTTCAGAGAAACAGAAGAGTGGAAGACAGCCCGGTTTTTGCTGGACTTCAGAGAACCACACAGGGAAGGCAAAGAGGGAGCAGCCTGGACCGGCCAATAATGAGATGGAGAGAGATGCCCCAAGAGATGGAGTAATTGGCTTGGGGGGGGGGGCAAACACCCCTGCTAGCCTGGGATGGGGGCATCCCAGGTCATGGGACTTCCAGTGCTAGCACTGGGAAAGTTCCAGACAAACCAGAGTGACTTGGGTGCCCTCCCAGAAGGTGTGACGATCAGAGAAACAAGTACCCATTTGTGGAAACCATAAGCATCCCTCTGAGACCTCCCTAATACTTTGGTAGGGGAAGCAGTTAAAACTGGCCTCCCTTCCATCCCTCAGAAAGGGGACGAGGCTCATTGCCTATTAAAAGGAAGGGTGCCCCTGAAGGTCGCACAGCTGAGGAATATATGGGATATACACATAATCTGCAGGTGTTTGGAAAATTCTTATCGTGACTAATGATTTTATACTGGTCTTCATCAGGGGAAAACTACTAGCAAATGGGGCAGAGCCGACCAAGCAATGCACTAGGAATCATGAGAGCTGTGCTCTAGCCCCGGCCCTTTCGCTAACTAGCTGTGTGATCACAGACAAGTGAGTTGTCCTCTCTTTGCTCCATTTTCCTCCCACATAAAAGTGAATATCTGAAATAGGTCCCTTTGGCAGTTTGATGAGACTTATAGACATTCTGTAAGAATAATGTTTGAAGTGTATAAAATGGAATCAAATTTACAAGGAAAACCAATTATATTGTCATAAAATTATCAACATATTGAGAAAACCAATTTTGTTATGTAGTAACATATGTACATCTTAATAGGTGCAGTAAAGAATAAGTCCCAGCAGTGGGTATGACAACTGCAATTTCAAAGTAATTATGAGCACAGACAGTATTTCAGGATATCTGTGATAACCGCAATTTGATGTGAAGATATTTGTGATTTTTATCAGCAATGACGTCACAGATGCTGCTAATGCACGTGTGGTTTATTGCACACATTTGTGATGGAGGAAGGAAATGCTACCTTTCAGTAAGTTAGCAAAAATAAAAATGCAGTTTTCCCTTTCTGTTTCCCCCTGATTTTACCCATAAACTTTATTACGGGCTGAATTGTGTCCCCCCAGATTCGTATGTTTAAGTCCTAACTCCAGGTACCTCAGAATGTGATTGTATTTGGAGGCAGGGTCTTTAAAGGGGACGTTAAAATGAGGTCATTGGGGAGAGGGGGGACCCTAATCCAATATGGCTGCTGTCCCTGTGAGAAGAGATGAGGACACAGACACACACAGAGGGAAGATGGTGTAAATACACAGGGAGAAAGAAGGCAGCCATCTACAAGCCAAGGAGAGGGGCCTCAGAGGAAATCAACCCTGGTGACACCTCGCTCTTGGACTTCTGGCCTCCAGGACTGTAAGAAAATAAATGTCTGTTGACTGAGCCCCTCCACCTTCAATGTTTTGCTGTGGCAGTCCCTGCTGACTAATGCCAGCCTCCAGGTCACAGACCCCAAGTTAAGAATTCCAGAATGGACAATCTCTAAGGCACCTCTGAATCTGCCCAGGCTGGTGAAACCCCTCTGTGCTGGAAGATGAGGGCTCTGATGAACACAAAAGGCCATAATCTTTGGGCCACTGAGAAGAATCCAGGACGAGAAGGGGGTCCAAGTGCTCTGGGCCCTCTTCACTGATTGTGGGTGTATCCTGTGTGCTGAGAAATCCCCCCAGGGCTCTCCAGGGCAGCCCCTGCGCTCCTCACAGTGTCAGCACTTTAGCCCATGAAGTTTCATGACCCCAAGGTCCAGTGGATGGTGCCTGCAAGAAGAGAACAGGTTGGAGGGGTATCTCCTATCAGCTCCTGGTGGGAGGCTGAGGTTGGTGTTCCCAGAACCAGAGGACCTGCCCAGGGAGCACTACAGCCCCCAGCCAGTGCACATTTGCTGGTGGGTTGGTGAGAAAGGTCCAGACTTCTTAGAGTTCCAGAGGAGGCTCAAGGAGGTGGAAGAGAGCGGGGAGGAAGAGGGAAGAAGGAAGAGAAAAGGAAAACAGAGAAGAGAGTTGTTCAGATGGAAAGGAAGAAAGTAAAGGGAAAGAGGAAGAAGCAGGGAGCACGAGATGAGTTCGGGAGAAGTCAAAGACAGGGAGAGAGGGAGGAGGAGGGAGAAGAGAGAAGGAGAATGGGCAGACAAAACTGTCTGAGGCCCCCTGGCCTCTCTAGGGGCTGCCAGTAACCCAGGAACATGAGAAGCAAGAAAAGGGCCCAGAGAGGAGGACCCCTTCACATCTCACCAAACACGTGATTCCTAATGATTGAGTCCCAGCTCACATGCCAGCTGTTGTTTCAGCAATCTGTGAGTGGACAAAAGACCTTCCCCTGCACAGCCCCAACTCCTGACTCGGGGGAGGCAGGACAAGGACAGGCTGCCTCTCAGCCCCACCCGAGCTGTCTCCAAGGGGGCTGCTGCATTCGGGCAGGAAGGATTCCTGACTCCAAGGTTGGCCAGCAGCTCCTCTTCCCCAGAGCCCCGGCCCTCTGCCATCTCATGGAAAATCATGAATAGGGTTTATTTTCTTGATGCTGGTTTGTTTTTCAGTCCTGTCGGCCCTGATATGCTTAATACTTCCCTGGAGAGAAGTGTGAAGCCATTGCAATCTCTGAGGTAAATACCTAATTAGGATGCTTCTGAACAGAGTATTATTTACTTGGGAGAATGTATCTTGGGTCAACGTGCAATTAGGGAGGTTATTTTCTCAAGAGAGTGTGGTGGTTCCGGCAGGCCCTATACTTAAATATGTCGTTAGGTGCTGTTTAAAACACCTTGGGTACCTGAAAGATACTCTTCATTTATTTTTAAGAAATTTGCCTGTTGCAACTTTCATACAGCTGAGCTGCTGGGGTAAGGAGAGCTAAACTGTGATTCTAACTCTATGGTTGAGAGAAGCAAAGCCAGACTGGGTCACCCCCCAACTAAACCAGGAACAGTTAATGATTTAGAGCCAAACAGGCCCATTGATTCAACCAAGACTCTAGTCTAGATCCGGCGTGGTGCTCAGTATTTGCATTAAGGGGTTCCTTTCATTCAACACGTATCTGACTTTCAACAGGAAATTACAAAGCACGACAAAAGGCAAAAGAAAATCAAAGAGACAAAGTGATCATTAGAACCAGACTCCAATACGACACCCATGTTGGGTATCAGACAGAGAATTAAAATTCATATGATTGATAGGTTGAGGACTCTAGTGGAAAGAGTAAATAACACACAAGAACATATGGATAATGTGAGCAGAGAAATGGAAAGTCTAAAAACAAATAAAAAGGAAAGGTGGGAAATCAGAAACATTATAACAGAATGAAGAATGTTTTTGATGAGCTTATCAGAAGACTAACCATGCCCAAGGATAGAATCAGTGAGCATGGAGATAGGTCAAAAGAAATATCCCAGCTGAAATGCACAGAGGGGAAAAGCCTGACAAAAACATAACCAAACATCCAAGCACTATGGGACCACATGGAAAGGTGTAGCATATGCCTCACGGGAACACCAAAGGACAAGAAAGAGAAAACGGAGAAGGAACATTTGAAGTATCAACAGCCAAAAGCTTCCACAGCACAGATTTAGGAAGCTCAGAGAACACCACGCAGAATATATACCAAAATAACAAAATAACCTCACGCCTGGGCTCATCATATTCAGACTACAGAAAACCCAAGTAGAAGAAAAATACTGAAAGAAACCAGAGGTAGGAACATACCTTACCTATAGAGGAACAAAGATCAGAGTTACAGCAGAATTCTCAACAGAAAGCAAACAAGCAGGAAGAGAATGCAGTGAAATATTTTAAATGTTCAAAGAAAAAACTCAGCAACCCTGAATTCTATATCCAGTGAAATTTTTCTTCACAGGTGAAAAAGAAAGCTTTTCTCAAATAAACAAAAATGGAGGGAATTCATCACCAGCAGACTTGCCCTGGGAAAAAAAAAAAAGATGATAAAAGAATTTCTACATGCAGAAAGAATATGATAAAGTTCAAACTTAATTTACATAAAGAAAGGGAGAGGGTCAGAGAAGGGATAAATGAAGGTAACATGAAATCTATTTATTTTTTCTTGTTCTTAAGTGATATAAAAGATCACTGTTGAAAGCAACAGCAGTAATAGTGTAATACATGATTACAGCAGAAGGGTAAAGGGCAATGAATGATGACAATGTCGTAAAGGATGGAAGGAGTGATTAGGGGGAAAAGTACTTATGCTACATGTGAAGTGGTATAGTATTATTTGAAAGTAGACTTACTTTTAAAAAAATGTATTTTGTAACCACTGGGGTAACCATTAAAACAAATTAAGAGTTGTGACTGATATGCTAAGAGCAGAGATAAAGTGGTATATTTAAAAATGGCTCATGTAAAATGAGAGGAGGGAGACTTTCGGTTTCTGTCCTGGCCTGTAGGAAGTGGACATCACCACTTTATTCTAACAAGCAAAAAAGCTAAGCAAAATGACAAAGCAACACTCCTTAAGATCCAAAAGAGAAGTGAAGTCATAGAGCAAACCACAGCCCCCCAAATTGGACAGACCAACAGTTAAATAAATACAGAGAACCATAACTTAATCAAAATAGAAGCCCACAAGCAGCAACCTGGGAGGGAGCCCATGCTGAGGTAGGAAAACCTGAACTGTAATTAACTAGAGGCTCAGTGCAGACAAGTCTGAGAGCTCAAAACTCCAGGGCCACCCAGTCACAGGGGCACCCCTACACTTCTGTGTAGTGCTAGACTTTATGTGGGAGAAGGGAAATACCCAACTCCAGCTCCCTCTAGCCATTCTGTCCCATTGAAGGAGGGAAAAAAAAGCCTGAGAATCATGTGTGAAGTTGACAGTTCAGAGATAGGGACTTGCTAAGACTGAGACCTAATCACAGGACTATGGAATGCTTACACACACACACACACACACACACACACACACACACACACCCCTCATCACCACATTACCAACAGCCTACTTACAGCTGTTCCTTCTACCCTATATATCATGTGCAGCTATCAAGAAAAATTACAAGACATGCTAAAAGGCAAAAAGCACAGCTTGAAGAGAGCAAGCAAGCACTAAAACCAGATTCAGATATGGCAAGGATATTGGAATTACCAGAAGAGGAATACAAAACATCCATTGTTAATATGACAAGACTCCAAAGGGTTAAGTAGATCTAGCCAGCAAGCACAGCTGGCCATGTAAACAAAGAGAAGAGAATTCTAAGAAAGAACCAAAAAGAAGTGCTAGAGGTCAAAATCACTGTAACAGAAATGAAGAATGTTCTGGATGGGAGCATTTGTAGCCTGGACATGGCTGAGGAAAGAAAGAACATGGCTTAGCTTGAAAATGTGATACAAACTCCCAAACTGAAAAGCAAGGAGAACAAAGACAGAATAAAACAGAAAAGAGTACTCAAGGACCATGGGACAATTACAAAAGGTGTAACACACATGTGCTGGGAAGACCAGAAGGAGAACAGAGAAGGGAGTAGAAGAAATATTTGAAACAATAATGACTGAAAATTTCCCCCAAACACACAAAACCCCAGCTCAGAAGGCACCAAGCAGAATAAACACCCAAAAAACTACACCAAGGCAAATCATCATCAAACTACAGAAAATCAAAGAAAAAGACAAAGTCCTGGAAGAAGCCAGATAGCAGAAAAAAGATGAGAGTTACACCTGACTTTTACCCCCAGAAACCATGCAACTAAGAGGAGAGTAGAGTGAAATATTTAGTGTTAAGAAAAAACCACCAACCTAGAATTCTGTACCCTGAGAAATTATCCTCCAAAAGTGAAGGAGAAATAAAGACTTTCTCAGACAAAAAAAAAAAATTGAGATAATTTGTTGCCAGTAGACTTGCCTTGCAAAAAATGTTAAAAGAAGTTATTTAGAGAGAAGGAAAATGATAAAAGTCAGAAATTCCTATCTACCTAAAGAAAGGAAGACCTTGCAGAAAGAATAATCAAAGGTAAAATGAAACCTTGTATTTTTCATATTCCTAATTGATCTAACAGATGGCCATATTCAAAATATTATTAGCAATTGCTATTATATGGCAACAATGTATTCAATTATGTATGTATGTGAATATATATATATATATATATATATATATGTTTATGCATGCTTATATATAAGTGAAATGAATGACAGCAATGATACAAAAGATAAGAGGGAGAATTTAGGATCATTTTGTTATTATAATATATTTGCTCTATTCATGAAGCAGTAGGAATGTGAACCTGGATTAATATATCTATAATCACTTTGAATGCACTTGGAATGTGAACATTGTCCAATTTCAAAAAAGTCAAGCCAGCAAATGGTAAACTAATGGGGCTTTCTTGCATAGTTTAGTTAGCTTTGGTAGACCTTTTTGTTTTGTCTTTGTGAATACATTTTAAGAATTTTTAATTTATATCTGCTTCAGGACCCTCCTGCTATAACTGGGGTATGGCAGGGAGAGTCATGGGGTGATATGGAGACTGAGGAGCAGAAAGATTAGTTGTAAATGTATAGGGCAACCCACTATTAAAAGTGAAAAAAAAAATACAAATGATAGGCTTAAAGAGGAGAGGAAACAAAATCATAGGAATAATCATAAGAAATGCTCAATTAAAACCACAAATGGCAGAAAAAGAGTGGAAGACAAAAACATGAACAAAGAACAAGAACAACAAACAGAAAATAGTAACAAATATGGTAGATATTAATACAACTATATTTACAATCACTTTGAACATCTACAGTCTAAATACTTCAATTAAAAGACAGACATTATCAGATTGGATTAAAAAGCAAACCCAATTAGAGTTGTCTACAAGAAACTCACTTTAAATATAAAGACACATATATATTAAAAGTAAATGGATGACAAAGAGTAAAGCTAAAATAATACAGTAACAATAAAAACAAAACAAAAGGGTAAATGGGTGGTGAAAGATACATAATGTTAACATGAATCAAAAGAAAGCAGAAATATCTATATTGATTTCAGACAGAGAAAACTTCAGATCAAAGAAAGTTATCAGGGATGAAGAGGGGCATTATGTAATGATAAAGGAGTCAATTCTAGAAAAAGACATTTTGATCTTTAATGTATATGTGCAGAACAACAGAGTATCAAAATGCATAGGATGAAAACTGATAAAACTACAAGGGAAAATCAATGAATGAACTATCATAGTTGGAGTCTTCAATACTGCTCTGCCAGAAATGGACAGATTCAGCAGGCAGAAAATCGGTAAGGACATTGTTGAACTCAGTAACACCATCAATCAACAGAATATAATGGACATCTATGGACTATTTCATCCAACAACAGCAGAATACACATGGAACACTGACCGAGGTAAACCACATTTTGGGCCATAAAACACACACTAACAAATTTAAAAGAATAGAAGTCATACAATGTCTAGTGTCAGATCACAATGGAATTAAACTAATTCCAGGTAAGATAGCTAGGTATTTTGGAGATCAAACAACATGTGTCAAAGAAAAAAATCTCAAAGAGAAATTTTAAAATATTTTGAACTGAATATTTTAACTACATAAAATGGAAATACAACTTACCAAATCTGTGGATTACAACAAAAGTGGGGTTTTGATGGAAATTTATAGCATTGAATGAATACAGTAGAAAAAGAAGAAATATCTAAAATCAATTAGCTAAGCTTCCACCTTAGGAAACTAGGATAAAGAGAACAAATTAAATTCAAAGTAAGCAGAAGAAGAGAAATAATAAATACCAAAGCAGAAATAAATGAAATTGAAAATAGGAAGTCAGTAGAGAAAAAAATCAATAAAACTGAAAGCTGCTTCTTTGAAAAGATCAATAAAATCAATAAATTCTATCCAGGTTAACAAAGAAATAAAGAGAGAAGACACAAATTACTAACGTCAGAACTGAAAAGACACCACTGCATGTCCCTCGAACATTAAAATGATAAGTAAATACAAAACAACTCTATGCCCACAAATTTGAAAAAACCCAGATGAAACAGACCAGTTCCTTGGAAGACAGAATCTGCTAAAACTCACACGAGAAGAAATAGCACTAGGTGTGGTGCATAAACAATGACTCTTGGAATACTGAAAAAATTTAAAAAATAAAAAAAAGAAGAAGAAGAAATAGACAATCTGAATCGGCCTATATCTATTAACAACATCGAATCAATAATTAATAACCTTCCACAACAAAAAGCATCAGGCCCAGATGGGTTCACTGGTGAATTCCACCAAATATTTAGGGAAGAAATTATACCAAATTTCTACAGTTTCTTCCAGAAGACAGAAGCAGAGGGAATACTTCCCAATTCACTCGGTGAGGCCAGCATTACCCTAGACCAGAAAAAGACATTACAATGAAACTACAGACCAATCTCTGACAACAACATAGTTGTTATAGTGTCGTACAGAGAAGTCTCACTGCCCTAAAAATCCTCTGTCCTTTTCCTCTTCTCCTCCCCTGTCCTCCACCCGACAACCACTGATCTTGTTACTGTCCCCATAGTTTCGTCTTTTCCAGAACGTCATGTAGTTGGAGTCAGACTGTACGTATATAGCCTTTTCAGACTGGCTTTGGTCACTTAGTTGTATCTATCTAAGTTTCCTCTGTGTCTTTGCATGGCTTGATAGCTCATTTCTTTTTAGTGCTGAATAATACTCTCTGGTCTGGACGGACCAGTTTCTTTATCTGTTCACCTGCTGGAGTAGTTCTTGTTTGCTTCCAAGTCTCGGAATTATGAATAAAGCTGCTATAAACATCTGTAGGCAGGTTTTGGTGTGGACACAATTTTTCAACTCTTTTGGGTAAATACCAAGGAACATGACTGCCAGCTTATATGATGAGAATATGTTTTGTTTTGTAAGAAACTACTGCCCTTCTCCTTCAAAGTTGCTGTGCCATTTTGCATTCCCACCAGCCATGAATGAGAGGCCCTGTGGCCCCACATACTCACCAGCAAGTTCAGATTTTGGTTGTGATGTCATTTTTATTTGCAGTTCCCTGATGACATATGGTGTGGAGCGTCTTTTCCTGTGCTAATTTGCCAGCTGCATATCTTCTTTGATAAAGTACCTATTAAGGTCTTTGGCCCATTTAATTGTAACAAAGGTAGTACTCCGGGGAGGATGTAGATAATGGGGGGGACTTATGTGTGGGTGGGGGCAGGGGGTCAAAACCTCAGGACCTTCTTCTCAATTTTGCTGTGAACCTAAAACTGCTCTTGGAAAATAAAACCTTTTTTTTTATTATTATTATAAGAGAAGGCAATTGTTTAGCGGGCACAAAATTTCTATTTGGGAAGATGAAAACATTGTAAAGATGAATGGTAGTGGCCCCCAAAACCTTTAACACAAGGAAGGTTTTGTTTGGAGAGAGCATTCCTAGAGGTTGAGGGTTGGTCATGAACCTTAGCAAAGGGCTCCTTGTCTGGGTGGAAACAGCGAAACACAGGCCATGGGCACAGGGCCCAGAGATGGCGCTGCTGCCACCTCCAACCTATCTGACCTCAGGCCATGGATCCAACCTCCCACATCTCGGTTTCCTCATCTGTAAAATGGGGAAATGGACATAATGATCCTGCTGACTTCTGAGGCTCTTTTGAGGCCTCAAGAGGTCAGTGTATGAAAAGAACTTTTACTGTGTGACTTGATAAACAGTCACTGTTGTCATTTTAAATGCTTTTCTGTATCTGAGCTTCTCAGGCCAGATCTGTAATTATTTCTTGCAGGAAACACCAGCAACTTTGGTGCAGGAAAGTTGCCCTTCCCAAGGCAGCCTGCAGGGCCCTTATCCTCCTCCGACTCCCCCAGGCCCAGGGAGTCTGACTCGAGACAGCTGGGCCAGACCAGAGCCTCCCTCAGTAATGTGACCCAGAGACTAGTGAGCTCGGTCCGTCGGGGAGAGTGGGCTGGGTTTGTATTGTCGCCAGGGCTCAAGGCCTGGTCCACTGACATCCTGGGAAGCCAGAAGTCACCCAGAAGCAGAAGCTATGGGAGAGTGGGGGCAATGTGGGGTCTGGTTTGTGGGGGCTCAGGGAGAACTGAGGGGAGAGGCAGAGAAAATAGATGGGGACAGTTCCCCTGAGGTCCCGCCAACACTTCCCCAACTTCCACTCCATCAGGTTCCCTCACCCCTTACAGTAAAACCCCTTTACACTTGGGTTTTTTTACATGGGTTTCTGTTTCTTACAACCGAGATAGCCCTGACTGAAACCTTATCTTGCAGGCCTGTTTCTCCCACCAGACCAGGACACCCCCCGGATTTCTAGCACTTAGCAGGACTCTGGCTCAGTAAACTGCTTGTGCGGGAGTGAACGTGCGAGTGGAGCACTCAGAGACAGGCCTGTCCAGGCCCTCCTCCCTGCCCCTGCCTTGTTAATGTCCCTGCATCCAGCTTCGGCCACTTCCCGCATGCCACGTGGTCCCTGGGTCCAAGAAACCCCTTCTTACATGTCTCAGGATCCCAGGAGGCCAGCAGAGAATTTGCTTAAACTGCAGAGCCTGGAGATCCCACGTACTAGGGGTGGGAAGAGAGAGGTTGCTGATAGCCAAAATGTCATCCCACAAAATGTGGTTAGCCCCACGGAAGCCGGCTGTTTCCAGGGAGGGGAAGGGCCTGTGCTTTATTAATGCCATGGCACTGTGTTCTGGGTGTCCACTCAGGCTTTCCCACTGAGTCCTCGAACCTGTGTCCTGGCGTCCTGAGCCCTGACACCTCCCCTTTCCTGCTCTGTTCCAGATTGCCCTGTGGGGTGACCCCTCTGGGCTGCATTTCCCAGCGAGCTTCTGGCTATGTTGGGCTAAGAGAGACAATGGTGGAGGACTGGAAGGTGGGGCGGAAGGGAGAAACAAGCGTATTTCTCCTCCTCCCTCCTTGTTCGGGTAGCAATTTGGCAAGGGCTGGATTCTCCTGTGGCTTCAGCCTCAGCCCAGTGACCCGGCCCCTGGGTGGCAGTAACACTGACCCCTCCCTGGGGCCTGCCAGCCCATGGTTGTCTTCCTGCTCATCTCTGCATGGCCTCACCTTACCCTTTGGCGTCCCAGTGCTCCCATCTCCTGTGTAACAAATGCACTGCCCTAAAGTCACTCTGTTTCTTAAATCCTCCAGGAACCTCAGCTCCCCCAGCCAAACCCAGTATGACCTCTGTGCCCTAGTGAGAAAACAGAACCACAGGGATATGATGGGTTGAGTGGCTTTGAGTGAAGACACTGGGTTTCAACCCAGTTTTGACTCTGAGGCCATGTTTCATTCACTCACTTCCTTCCACTGCCCTTGAACATCCCTCCACCCGCTGGGAACGCTGGCCTCAGTCCCACCTGTCCTGTGGCTCTCTTGGGCAAGTCTCATGGCCCTCCCTGGACGGCAGACTCCAGGAGATCTGACAGTGGCTGCTGGGCTCCCTGTTAAAGTCAGACGTGTGGCCCCAGCCCCTGAACACTCCACTGTTCATGCTGGAAAGTGTTTGCCATGCTCCTTTCCTGGAAACTGCGAGAACAGACTGTTCCAACGAGACTTTAAAAGCTGCTCTGGTTGATTCACTTCATCGTCCTCTCAAAGAATATCTATCCCAAGGATCTGTAATCCTCTCACTACCCAAGCGAGAGGTGTTATTTTTTTTTCTAGAGCGTTTCCTGCCCCTGTCTCCACTCCAGCTAGGGACTGGATGTTTTCTGTTTGACAGACTATTAAATGTTCTAGATCTTTCATACCCACAGTGTGGTCTGCTGAATGGCAACATCATCAGAGAGCCTGTTGGGAAGGCGGACTCCTAGGCCCCAACCCGGTCATGCTGAATCAGAGCATTTTAACAAGGTCAAGGTTCCCTGAGAATTCCTCGATGCGTTCAAGTTGAAGAAGTCCTGCCCTTAGATGCTTCGGTAAGTATTTAGTAGGCAGAGATTGTGTGTGATTTCCTAACAGTGATACCTGCGGGAACACAGTAAGAATTAAATGAATTATACATCAGAATAGTGCTTGACACATCATAAATGCTGTGTGTTTGAGTGTAATAATCATTATGAGTGTAACTATTTGCTGGACCTCAAGTCAAGCACTAGGGGGCCCAAAGATTAATAGATGAACAGGAGCCCTGCCTCAAGGAGCTCTCCGGCTGTTGCGAGATGTACGTATAAACCAATAACTGATTGAATATAGCCCGTGCTCCGGTGGTTACACACCGAACTGTGGGACCTGAGATTTGGACAGTACCCTGTGATTTACAAACAAAATCCATATAGTACATTACTTGAGCATGAAGCGGCTTTATAAACCACCATGGCCATTATTTCCCCGTGATTGCGCTCAGACGGGGCAATACCCAAGGTCACACAGGGACTCAAATCCAAATCTTTTTAGAAAAAAATATTTTATTTATTTATTTTAGACAGAAAGAGAGAGAGAGAGAGAGCATGTGCACGCGAGCAGGGTCGGGACAGCGGGAGAGAGCCTCAACCAGACTCTGCACCCAGAGTGGACTCTGATGTGGGGCTCGATCCCACAACCCTGACTTAACCGACTGAGCCATCCAGGTGCAAGATTCGAATTCAAATCTTTTAACTCCAAATTCAGTGTTCTTTCCTATACCCAACGTCGCTTCTTTGAAAGAGGAGGCGCTGGGTGCCGGTAGGTCTTGGAAGGTTCAAGATGGAGGGAAAGGGGCAACCAGGGAACAGCATCTTCACTCATGTTGGACTGGCTCCTCACTTTGTACTCATCGTCGGAGAAGAACGGTGATCATGTTTGGAATCGAGCTCACTCCTTCTCAGAAGTTACAGATAAGAAGAAATGGAGCCCAGGCAATCAAGGGGGCTCAGGATTATTCTTGTATTTGGGGGTTTGGGGGCAATTCCAGCAATGCACATACTGCCCCTCTAACATTGACTTTTTAAAAAAGCAGTTCTCAGGCTCCTTCTGGAAGCTCAGCTGAGGAAGCTTTGTCTACCCATCACTCTCGCAGCACATGGAGTCTTTGAAGCAGGCTCTCCCAGTGATGGGTGAATACAGCGGTTCCCAAAGTGTGTGCCCCAGACCAAAGTGTGGGTGTCACTGTGGCATCCCCTAGGAAATTGTTAGAAATGAAAACCCTCCAAGCCGCCCCAGAGCTATGAGGCAGAAACTGGGGATGAGGCCAGCTTTAGGGGTTTTAACAAGCCCCCCAGACGATTCTGAGCATGAGAACTGCAGATAGTGTTGTCCAATACAATTTTCTGTGATGTTGGAAATGTTCCCTATTTGCACTGTTGGATATAGAAGGTACTAGCTGCATCTGGGTACCGAGACCAGGAAACTTGGTGGCTGAGGACCTGGATTTTAAGTTTTATTTACTTTTAATCAATTTAAATAGCCACACATGGCCATTGGCTGCCTCAATGGATGGCGCAGGTCCAGAGGAGAGTCTCCCCACCCACAGTTCACATATTGGAAATGGTCACAGGACTCCCCAGCCAGGTGGCAGGTGGGTTGTCTGAAAGGCACAAGGAAAGAAGATGTCAGAAAGGAGATGCTTCATTGCTGGGTCCAGGGAGAAGCCAGGCCCTGCTGAAGCTCAGTAAAGACCATGCAGGAATGGACATTTCCTAGAAACCCTGATCTGCGTGTCCACGAAGGTGGCATGGGTAGGCACTGGCCACATCCTCAAGGAGAGGTGCTGAAATAGACAGATGCGGACAAATAGGGCAGTGGTGGGTGGCAGCTCAGAGGGCTCATTGACTCATAAGCTAATGATTCACATAGACTAGAAAAAGAGGAGATGTCAGCAAAAGAAGACAGGCATGAATTACAGCAGGACAGATTCTGGTCTGACCCAGGAAGGACGGCTTGATAGGGTTTCTGAGACAAGTCCCGCTGTCGGAATCTGGGGGCCTCTGCCCTACAGGGGAAGCGTGGGGTGGAGAGAGCATCCCTGCGTCCTAGCTCCTGTTTCATTGACTAGCTAACTGACCCTGACCTCGAGCCTTGACCTTGCTGGCCTCTTTTATCAGAAATAAAGGAACCAGGGGCGCCTGGGTGGCTCAGTGGGTTAAAGCCTCTGCCTTCAGCTCTGGTCATGATCCCAGGGTCCTGGGATCGAGCCCCACATCAGGCTCTCTGCTCGGCAGGGAGCCTGCTTCCCTTCCTCTCTCTCTGCCTGCCTCTCTGCCTACTTGTGATCTCTGTCTGTCAAATAAATAAATAAAATCTTTGCAAAAAGAAAGAAAGAAATAGAGGAACCAAAAGGCAGAATGCCAATTTGATGGGACAGAACAGCACGGTGATTTTGAGTTCAGGCTTCTGGAACCAGCCAGATACAGGTGTGATGCTCAGCATGGCCTCAGCAGGACCCCATGTAAGGCACTGAACATTCCCATGCTTTAATTTCCTCACCTGTAAACTAAGTCCACTAACAACAGAGATCTCCTAAAGACTACATAGATGCAAACATACAGCATAGCGCTGGGCACGTAACAGGAATACAGTTATAATTTAAAAGCTTGCTAAGTGATCTAAAGCCTTTACTCATACTCACTCATTTACTCCTTACAACAACCCAAGGAAACAGTCCTGATACTTGCCCAAGGTCACCTACCTGGTGGGTAGCTGAGCCAAGATACAAACCCAGCAGCCTAGCTCCACAGTCCATGTTTCCAAAAGCTTTTGTAAAGTGCCTCCCTAGAGATGACTGGGTGGCCCAGTAGGTTAAGCTTCTGACTCTTGGTTCTGGGTCAGGTCCTGATCTCAGGGTCATGATATCAAGCCCCTTGTCAGGATCGATCTCTCTCACTCACTCGCTAAAATAAATAGATCTTTAAAAAAAATAAATCAAGTGCCTCTGTATACACTCCCTTTTGTTAGCGTCCACGTGCAAAACGACGGGGTATAGGAAATAGGATAGCATATCAAGAACCAGGAGCTAGAGGTCCTAATTCCAGTCTCCTTACTTTGTGACCGGGAGCCCAGTTCCTCCCACCTTCAGTGTTCTCATCTGTGCAATAAAAAGTGCGGACTAGTTGGCTCTTAGACCCTCAGGAGCCATGAGAGTCTTCAGGCAGAAGCAACCCAACTTTTTGCTCTGAGTAATTTAAACCCATCTCCGCCTGGTATTCAGAGGGAGATGGGAAGTCCCTAGCGGATCCTTCTAGGTGGTAGACCATTTAAAGGATGACCTCACCCCAAGCATTCAGAAGGATCTAGTGGGAAATGCCAAGAGAGTAAGGCCGGACCTAGGATCCCAGTCCTGACTTGGCAGAGTCAGCTTCGGCAAACCATGCCCTTCCCTGCGCCACCTCACAGCCAGGCTTTCTGTGCCCACCTTCCCTACGGCTCTGGCTGGGCATTACCCCTCCCAGCCCCAGGGGTGAAGGTTGACTGGTCTAGTCAGTCACATAACTCCACCCCCCATTGGTGATTGGCTGCTACCTGAGTCCAGGACTCGATCCTGGCCAATGAGGGGGAGTCACCAAGGCTCTGCGGAGAGAGGATTCCTCCTTCATAGCCCAGCCCCAAAGGTGAGCCTGCCTTCCAAGAGGACTGTATGGATGCCAGGAGCTGCTGTGGCCACTTTGTGACCATGAGGAGTAGTGGCAAGAATCACAGAGCAGCCGGGACCTGGTGTTAGGGAGCCTCTGGATTAACCAGCCCTGCTGCTAGCAGGACTACTTTTCAAAGAGATAATGAACCTATTGTTGTTGAAGTCCCTTTTGGTCCAGCACTCTCTTTCCTGTAGTCAAATACGTTCTAAATTACACAGTGTTCTCATTTGTCAAATGAAGATAATACCACCAAGTTCTTGGGAGGATAAAATAAGATGAAAGATGTGAAAATGCCTAAAGCCTCCGAGAATGCCTTCCTACTACAGTGGCCCGGAAGCTAACACTTTTAAAGGTGTGTGTGCAGAGAAGGAGAGTGTTGTCAGTCCCCCTGTAACCCACTGATGGAAGATTCAACACCCAAGGGGCTTTTCTGTGGTGCGGAAGAAACCCCCACAATTGTGTGGACTTTCCTTAATGCTTGATTTGTTTGCTTCCATCTAATCAACAGAATGCAGAAAATCCATTTTTTCTCCATTATAAATAAGATGAATTCAATGTCTATAAACAAGTTAAAATGCAGTGGCAGACAGTGCATCTGAATCTTTTGGATACTTTGAAGCCCTCACATAGCAGACAAAACTTTCAGAAGCAATGGTTGTACAACTCACTATGATACTTCATACCTGACACTCCTCTCAAACAGAGAAACCGTGGCCCTAACTTGTTATTTTATACTTGATATATTACCTTGTCAGGATTATTGCTACATTTATTTATTCTTCGTTGCATTTTTGTATCATCCTAGGGTTTTAGTAATATTTTATCCCTTCCAGGGAAGTCATTCATCTTACCAAGACTTGCCAAAAAACAGAGGACACTTTCTCAGACAAGCTGAGGACACAGAACTGGGCTCATTGGTTCTTGTCCGGGACATGTACCCGCATGCACAATTTAAAGTGATTCAACATGAGTCCCAGGCCCCCAGGTTGGGTCTCTTTTTATTAAGAAACCAACAACAACAACAACAACAATAACAAACAAACAACAACAACAAAACTTTAACTTGTGATGACTTGGGAATTTTAAGTGTATGTCTTTTTATGGATTTTTTTTTTAAGTTTCCAAATGTGGTGACTTTCCAGAGGTGATGTAATGAGAATACTTCCCCTGAGAGATAATCTTCCCCCAAACCCATCATTGCCATCTGACCACGAGAAAAACATCTGACAAATCCAAACCCAGGGACATTTCACAAAATACCTGATCGGCACTCCTCAAGAGGTCAGGTGATCCAAAACAAAGAAAGTCAGAGAAGCTGCTGCAGACCAGGGGAGGCTAAGGAGACATGACGTCTGCCTGGAACGTGGCCGCCAGGATGGGATCAAGCACACAACAAGGACATTAGTAGAAAAACTGATATAATCTGAATAAAGTCTGGAGTCTACTTACTAGTAATATACCAATGTCAATCTCTTAGTTTTTACATATGGTAAGTGATCAGGTAGTGTTTGGACATGAAGTTTCCATTGTGGATGATGTCCACTAAGTTCTGGAGATTGTGCCCAGAGTCAACAATATGTATTGTGCTCTTCAGAATGTGTTAAGAGGGTAGATCTCATGTTAAATGTTTTACAAAACAAACAAAACACAGGGGATATAAAGACGCTCCGGGAGATGTTGGATATGTCTATTACCTCGACCATGGTGTTGGTGTCACAACTGCTGGCATACTTCTAGACCCACCAAACTGTACACACGAAATATATACTGTACTTTGTGTATCAATTATACCTTAATTAAAGCCTTGGAAAAAAAAAGTCAACATTAGAAAAACTGAGAACGAGAAGTCTCTGTGACTAGTGGGATCCTAGAGCCTCAGTATCTGACAGATTATCTTTGTGACCTTTCTCAAAATCTAAACTTATCCTAGATGAGTTTATTTTTAAAACGAGTGCCTTAGCCAGGGCTCCCTGAGAAGCAGACTCAGGGATAAGGATATGAGCGGAAGTAGTTTCTTAAGGAGGTGATTCTAGGAACTGCCTGGCAGGCAGGAAGTGAGGACGTGAGACTGGAAAGGGAACGATCTAGAGAAGGCCTGCTGGCAAGCAGGGTACCGGTGTGAGCCAACCGGGACAGTCCTGCCCAGAAATACAGGAGATGGTGTAGATCATAGCCCAGCGTTACTCCAAGTGGGAAGGAGGGGAGCCAGAATATCTACCCAGCATTCCATGCAGATATTGGTTGAGCACCGTCCTGGAGCTGGACACTTCCAGGCTGCCCTGCGTGGGGCCAAGCAGGCTCCCGTGGCCTCAGACGGCTCCTGGGTAAAGAGCTGCAGGGCTTGGAGTCAGGTGACTGAGGGATGACACGTCCCCCATGGGGGAGACAGACAGGACACAGATGGCACCTGCCATGCTCGGCTTCTTTCCCAGAACTGCTTCTACCTTTAAATGTTTCTGGGCTAAGACGTCTTACCCATTACCCTACTAGGATGTGTCGAGCTGGTACAACAATATGATTTGTAATTTATGCAGTATTCTTTATTCAAATGTTATTATAATTAACATAAGGCCATCTAAAACTTTCATCTCCTGCTTGATGAGGGATTGAATCAGCAAAGTGAGCTCCTCTCCTGAGAGTTTCTGATGAGTTGTCGCTGGGGAACATTCTGTTGAGTTCTCTTTCTCCTTGCTTCTTACGTGTGCCCCCCCATGCCAGTCAGCTTTGGGTCCCCTCTGCCTGGGTTTTATGTGACTGCCGTGCTCATCGACCCTTCCTGCCCTTGCTACTGTGTCTGTTGATTCTCAGATTATTTGATTTACTCGCAGTTCCTGGTGTTTGTTCTTCCCTGCTTATGCAGATAGAAACAATGACATAATCTGTCAGATACCAACCAGGAAAGCAGAGGTCATTTCAATAGTTTCCACGGAGGGAATTTATCAAAGAGAATTGGTTCTAGCGCTAAGAAGCCCACAGAGGATAGTGAGGTAACCGAGATTAGCAGGGAGAAAGATCTGCTGGCAGTTCTTGGGGTCCGGTGGGACAAAAAAAGAGAAAGTGCAGGCAGGATGTAACAGCTGACAGTCACTGCAGGAGACACAGAAGGGTAGGGAGAGATCCCCCAGCTCCTTTCCTCTTCCTCTCAGCCTCCTTCCCACTGGCCAGCCCCTGCCAGAAGCCCAGAAATGCAGCCTGTAGGAGGTGGTCCCTACGTCATGCAGAACAGTGAATGGTCAGGAGTGAATCTGAGACTCACACGCAGGTCTCCTGTCACTGGAACCGGCCACCCACCTTACGGAAGAAACAAAGTATTCTATGCATTAACACTCCCTTATTGACTAAAAGAAAAAGCAACTGTATCCTACTGGTGATCCTCCTCAAATCACTCAACTACCCTTTTGTATGTTAGACGAATTTTTCTCATTTGCATATCATTACAAATTCATGGCCTCTCATGAATGCTCCAATTAATTGCCTTATTAAATGGTCAAATTGTCACCCTGTCCATGTGAGCACTTCTAGGATGCCCTTGGCATCCTTGAAAGCATTCTTCCTTTCTGGCAGCAAGATGATCCAAAACTTTCCATCCTAATCCCCCCCTACCCCTACCCCCGGACATGGAACCAGCGACCTTCCAAAAAAACCCCACTCCATGAGCAAAGACCAAGCATCAAAGATCGAAACCTGGCTACAATGAGTTGATCCTTGATAGTGACCAACCTGGGAACATTTCTTTCTATCAGGAGTTTATCTTGATAGTTCCAATTCAACACAACGTCTTGTGGAAACTCAACTTTTAAAAATAGCATATTGTTGTCCATGACCAAGATTTCTTTTTTTAAAATTATTTTATACATTTTTAAAATATTTTATTTATTTGAGAGAGAAACAGAGACAGTGAGAGAGAGAGAGCACAGTCCAGGAGAAGCAGGCTCCCCACTGAGCAGGGAACCCGATGCGGGGCTCGATACCAGGACCATGGGATCATGACCTGAGCCAAAGGCAGATGCTTAACCGAGTGAGCCACCCAGGTGCCCCCATGACCAAGATTTCTCATGTACCCAGTTGGACCAAAATGCCTTGAGGAAGTGGCAGGGGAGTGTTGGCTTCAGAAAAGACTGAATCAGAAGCCAAGCCTTGAAACATCATGACCCAAGGACATGCTTACGAGTGCCAGACACTGCTCTGAGCGCTCCCCCTGCAGGATCTCACTCAGACATCTCAACCCTCGGCAAGTATGAACCCTCGGCAAGTATGATCATTATTCCTGTTTTATAGACAAGAAAACCGACTCGGGAGGGTAAGCGTCCATGGTCCCGCTAGATGTAACCCGCAGAGCTATAATCTTCACCACCGACTACAGGACTAGGCTGGGTGGTCCTGGGTTCCCAAACAAAACCCCTCCACTCCCACAGCCACACCTCGGCACCTGCTGCCTGCTAGCTGTCCTTTGCTTGGGACACCTCCTTGACCTTCAAGTTCCAGCTTGAACACTCCTCCTCCATGCTCCGTGTTCCTTGTACATCTCAACACACATTAGGGTCATGTGTGTGCGTGTGCATGTGTGTGTGTGTCCCATTACACTGTGAGCCCCTCAGGGGCAGATTCTTTGTTTCATTCATCATTCATCACACTCAGTGCCTAGCAAGTAGCAGGTACTCAAGTCAGACTTGATGAAGGAAGAAAGACAGCACCCCGGCTCTCAAGTAGCTCAAGGAAATGCTTCTAACACTTGGCACAAGCTGAGGGATCACCCATCCCCCCATGCTCATTTCCTATTTATTAAATGGGGCATCCCCCTGCTAACCCACATCTTAAATACGCACCCATATTGGACGGACGCTTCTCTGAAAATGTGTGAGTCTTTATCTGCTGTGGAAAACAGCTGAATTTGCTCCTGTCCTCATGGTTTCAGGTGACAATCTGAGAGGTCAGTGAAAATTGGATTAGAGTCAAGGCTGAGGACTCCCCAGCCTCCTTTCAAGGGTCTGAGGGCTTGTGAGAAATCTCTACAAAGAAGCAGTGTTCCTGCCAGCTGGCTTTGGATCGCTCCATGCGCGCGCGCGCGCACACCCACACACACACACACACACACACACACACACACACACACACACACAGCCTTGGTAACCAACAGTTACTAAAAAAGGCCCCGGTGCAGCCACATTCCCCACAGTGAGAAATCCTCTGGTAATACCCGGAGCATGAACAAGTTTCCTCCGAAGCATTTCGTGTGCCTTACTCCAAACCGCCTGGGGAGCACCCGAGTCCAGGGGTGCGCAGACTCCAAGCCCGGGGAGGGGGGCGGGCCGGGGACCATCGTCGGTCAGGGTTCCTCAGACTGAAACTCTGTGAGCATTTGGGCAGCGCCAGGGTTGGTGTGGCCGAGGCTGCTTAATGAATGCGTAATTAGCGCCCCGTTGTTCTGCCCATGGCAAGGGTTCAAATCCTTGAAAACAGTCTGTTCCCTGAAATAGGTTAAAACCCCCTCCACCACCTCTGTTACCTCGCTTACTCTAGTGACTCAGCCACAATGCCTATATGTGTGAAGAAAAGTCCCCGAAGAAATTATTAGTGTTGGCATAGCAACAATATGCTAATTGCATCTTCCCTAAAAGCAGGCCAGCGAGACCTCTCCCCGTGTGGGTCTGGTTACTGTGCGCTTCAGGAGAGAGTAAAACTGCATTCCTTGGAATGCAGGTCATATTCCAGACCCTCCTTCCTCCCCCCCCCCCCCCCGGTTTAACCCAAGTTCATAAGGTTTGGGTGCATTTTCATGCTTCCGTGCTAAAACAGAACACACACTGAGACTCAGTCCACAAATTCTTCTTGATGTCAGGGCATCAAGGAGAAACGAGGTCATTGTCTTTCCCATCTTCCTTTGTCCTCCACCCCCAGAACCTCCCCGCACCTCCGAAGTCTAACTAACCAACTGAGGACGGCTGCTAAGAAGCCCGGCGAGAGGGACGGCTTTGAACAGCTACTGTGATTGGGGCTGCAAATAACAGAGGAGCCGAGGCAAAGTGAATTAAACCGGAGAGAAGATTGGCAAGGGCACGCAAAGACAGCAGGACAGGGTGGGCTTCGGGTTGCTCCATTTTGTGCTCAACGATAGAATCAAGGACTCAGGTTCTCTCCCGATCTCTGTTCACCCATCCCAAGCCCTGAAACTCCTTCTAAGTCTGTACCCCTGTGGTCGTGGCTACTACCACTCAAGGGGGAGAAGAAGAGTGACAGAGAGATAGACACACAGAGAGACAGAGAGAATGGATCTGGCTTCTCAGCCTTCCACAAAAGGTAGAGCCTTGTCCCAGAGACCTTCAGCAAATCACTTCTTGTGTCTCATTGGCAGAATCGGGTCATGTCCATTCCAGACCCAGTAAATAGCAGGGTACATGGGATTATTCCCAGATGCCTCAGGATCACCCTGTGAGATGAAGTTAATTTTTCAAACTGAAGATTTACTCTGCTCCATGGGGAGGGGGAATGGACAGTGGGGGACGCCACCACTATGTCCACTATTACAACAGTGCGGAGTAGTGCTAGGTTGTAGGTCAACACCCCTAGCCTATGAGTTAGTGTTACTAGGACATGGGCAAGCACTACTAGAAGGGGAGGACTATACATTCTGCCATCACTGTCTCACCTTAACTGCCCTCAAGCTTGGGCTTGGTCACCAGAGACCTACCTCAAAAGGCAATGGGAACTGGAGGCTGGGGTCTGGGAACCCTCATTCCACCTGGGAATGAGGTACAACCTCTCTAGTGCTTCATTCTTTAATCCTCAGTTGTGACGTGTGACTCTCAGCAGAAGCGCTGGGCTCTGCTGGTGGCCCACAGGGGCTGCTCTCTGAAATCCGGGCAGATTGTGGACAGAGAAGTTCCCACAATGGCAGAGCAGAGAACATCTCTCCATTCAAGTCCCCTTTGTCTTGAACCTTTTTATCTGTGAAGTACCTGTGTGGAAGGAGTATAGTATTATGTAAATAAAGAAACACTCACTAGTCACAGAGCATTCATAAGAGAACCTGGGCGATTAAAATAGCAATGGCGGTCCCTGCACAGTTTCCAATGTTTCGCTTGCCTTTATCATATGAGCCTCGGAGGAACACTGGGAAGCAGGTAGAGAAAACTGTATTATCCCCATTTAATAAGGGACGAGGCTTCGGAGCTTAAGTAATTTGCTTCAGCACTGGCGGACCTCCGATCTAACTTGTACCCAAAAATACAAAGGAACTCTTAAAGTTCAAGGTATGAAAAGCAACAACCAACTTATAAGAATGACAGAGAACTTGAATGAACACTTTATCGAAGAGGCCATAAGAATGGCAAATAAGTGCATGAAAAGTTGGTTCAACATCATTAGCCATGAGGAAAATGCAAATCCAAACCACAGATACCAACGCACACCAGCTAGGACGGCTACAACAATACCGAGAACTCACAAGGATGCAGGGGACTGAGACACTTTCGGCGGGGATGTGAAAATAGTACAGCCGCTTTGGAAAATGGTTTAACACTTTCTTATAAAGCTAGATGTGTATCTCCCATAGGACCCAGCAATCTCACTCAGGGATATTTATGTCTAGAGAAGTGAAAACTTAGGCTCACACAAAAACCTGTACACAGATAGCAGTTTTATTTATGAAAGCCCCAATCCAGAGACACCCAGATGGCCCTTGTTGGGTAAACCATCAAGGCTGTGGAATATTACTTAGCCATAAAAAAAGAATGAGCTGTTGATGATGAATCTCGAAAACAGTGTGCTGAATGGGGAAACTAGTCTTGAAAAATTTATTGCCTGTACGATTTCATGAACCTGATGTTCTCAAATAGGCAAAACTGTAGTGCATGGCGATTGGTCCACATCTGCCAGGCCTCTGGGTGGGGGAGAGGGACGGCCATGGAGAGGGGTCTTCTGGGGGCACTGGATCTGTTCTGTTCCCCCAATTATGGTGGCAATCCTAGAAACGTATTCAGGTGTTGACATTCAGAGCACTGTACACTGGAAGGAAAAAGAGCCAAATGTTACTGTATGATCTTCTTTTTTTTAAGATTTTATTTATTTATTTGACAGACAGAGACCACAAGTAGGCAGAGAGGCAGAGAGAGAGGGGGAAGCAGGTTCCCTGCTGAGCAGAGAGCCTGATGCAGGGCTCTATCCTAGGATCCTGAGATCATGACCCGAGCCAAAGGCAGAGGCTTAACCCACTGAGCCACCCAGGCGCCCTATGATCGTTTTTTTTAATAAAACTTTGTGAAGAGTCAGTGGCTTGTAGACCACTCCAACTCCTTGTCCACTGCTGTCTCTACCACAATACACAACCTGGATCAGCTCAGGGCTTTGCTCACGGCGCAGCCCCCAGGCCCGCGCTCAAAAACTTGTCTCTTGCAGAAAATTCTAATGAACTTTACTCTCCGTTTTCCCTGCTCATGGAAGTAGGATGTTAGAAGGGGAAGGCATGGAGCTGCTGGAAGCAAACACATTGGCAACAACAGCAAGCGACGGCTGCTTGGGAAAAAAAAAAAAGAGGCTGAAAACCAAGAATGCAAACCTACACATTCAAAACATGGTCATGTCCAGGGCCATGTTGTTCAAGGGCTAACAGCCCCCAAACACACACCCACATGTCAGTCCTGGTTCCTGATGAGGAACCTGAATCCCAAGAGAAGTGTGGGGGGAGGGGGCTTCTAGGTTCTTGGTTCTCCCTGAACAACAGCAGAAGGAAGTCAGTAGGGGAAGCCAGTCATGTCTACTCTACTCATGAGCAACCCTGAAGGTTGAAAGCATGTCCGTTGTCCTTTAGTTGGGAGAAGAATTTTTTTGTTGTTTTTTGTTTTTTGTTTTTTGTTTTTTTTCAGCATAACAGTATTCCTTGTTTTTGCACCACACCCAGTGCTCCATGCAATCCGTGCCCTCTCCAATACCCACCACCTGGTTCTCCCAACCTCCCACCCCCGGCTGCTTCAAACCCCTCAGATTGTTTTTCAGAGTCCATAGTCTCTCATGGTTCACCTCCCCTTCCAATTTCCCCCAACTCCCTTCTCCTCTCTAACTCCCCTTGTCCTCCATGCTATTTGTTAGGCTCCACAAATAAGTGAAACCATATGATAATTGACTCTCTCTGCTTGACTTATTTCACTCAGCATCATCTCTTCCAGTCCCGTCCATGTTGCTACAAAGTTGGGTATTCATCCTTTCTGATGGAGGTGTAATACTCCATAGTGTATATGGACCACATCTTCCTTATCCATTCGTCCATTGAAGGGCATCTTGGTCCTTTCCACAGTTTGGCGACCGTGGCCATTGCTGCGATAAACGTTGGGGTACAGATGGCCCTTCTTTTCACTACATCTGTATCTTTGGGCCAGTAGTGCAATTGCAGGGTCATAGGGAAGCTCTATTTTTAATTTCTTGAGGAATCTCCACACTGTTCTCCAAAGTGGCTGCACCAACAGGGGATGTGGACACCCAGTACACCTGCCAATGGCCAGGATCTCCCCCCAGAATGGTCTTGTCACTGTCTCTCCCTCCCATCACCAGTGATCATCACAGCTAACATTTACTGAACACCTACTATGTTCCAGACCCTCTCTTGAGAGTTTCAAATGGACTATCCCATGTAATCCTCACAACAGCCCTATGAGGAGGAACCATAATAAGCCCAACTTTACAGATACAGAAACTGAAGTCAGAGAGGGCAAATGACTGGCTTGAAGTCATACATCCAGCAGGTGGTAGAGCCGAGACCGTCTAGCTCCACAGTCTCCCCTCACAACCACGGTGCCGCGTGCCTCGAAGAGTGAGCCGTGACATGGAAGCAAACACAAAGGAAATTGGCTTTAGAGCTAAAATAGAAGAGAAGAGAATGTAAGATCGATTAAGAAATTGGGTCTTCCTTAGGACCCTGCTGGGCAAGACCCCGAGCTCAGAGGATCAGCTGCCATCGATCTATCCTGCCTCACTGGGGAGTGGTTCCCTAAGGAAGATGATGCAGTAAAGGCCTCTACCCCATGGGGACTAAATATGCCCTGTGATCAGGGTTGAGACTGGGAAATCTCAGGGATGCCATGCCAGCTCGAACCTTCTGTTCCAACAATCCATTATGGCCCTCTGAGGTCTGACTTGTCCCAAATAGTCCCCGGGTCTCCTGGGTTACCTATGCCCCACCTCCACCCCATGCTGACCTGAATCCGGGCAACTGCTGACGCAAAGGTTCTCATTATTATTAGACTCATGGGTAGTTCGAATGACTTTTGTTGTTTTGATTTTTTTTTTTTAAGCAGGAAATCAGATCTCAGCCAATTGTAGGAATTCAGCTCGCTAAATGAATTGAACGGAGGGAAAGGAGAATAAAAAACATTCCCAAACAAATGGAATGAACGGGCCAAGTGAAGAGATGGCTTCCGTCCACAGTTCTGCAAAATGTGAGAAATGGGCTTCTTCTGGCTTGAGTTTGAGGGACTGGGGAGTCGCCATCATCCCTGCTCCCTGCTCCCTCCTCCCTCCACACTTCAGGCTGGGCTGAGGAGTCTGGATTTTATTAGCCAACAAAGAGGCCTGAGGCATCTTGGGGTCAGGCACAGACAGGTAAACCAGTGAGTGGTGGGTTGGCCAGAGTCTACAGCCCTCCTTCCTTCCTGGAATCTCAGGTCAAGGCCCTGGAGGGTCATTGCTCTGGAGAGGCCCTGAGACAGCAGAAGAGGGAGGCTGATGTGTGGACAGTAAGGCCTACAGGAGGCTCAGGAAGTTCCCCGAGCCAGCATTCCAAAGGAAAATGCTTCTGAGCTAGTTGTCTTTCCCTTTGAGAAAGGCTCTCTTTTTCCTGGGAATTCAAATCTTCCATGGACATCCACAGGAATTAAAGCAGAGAGGAGTGATTCCACAATACCTCCCTAATGAGACGTTCTCTGGGTTCCTGAGATGTTCCGATCAGCCCTGCTCCCTGTTCAGTTCATGGCCCACCTAGAACCCAACAAAGCAGAGGCCAGTGCCTCCTCTCCGTTCTTCCTTAGAAACAAAACGTGGGGTTTATTTGGTATAGCAATGCACTAGGTTTAAAGGCACTAACTCGCCTGGGAAATGCAGTTTTTGTCCCTTCTTCTCATCAGCATTCCAGAAATTGACCTCTACGTGCAAATCTGTTCTTAACTACTTATTTAGAATTTTTCCCACCCAGGCTCAGCCCTCTGTGTTTCAGTCCAGACCTAACAGGTGGAAGGAGTTGACCACCTGTGCATGTAAAGGAAGAAAAGAACACTGACTGATTTTTATTGAACCCTGTGTGCCTGGAACCATGCCATACCAAAAATAGCTCCAACATGATGAATACAGTCCATGTACCAAGCCCTTTCCTTGTGGGGAGACTTCCAGTTTGATTCAAAGCAGATTCAGATATGCCTGGACAAGTCAGGAGTATCAGTGGGGAAGACCCCATCAGAAGTCTCTTTGCACTCGACATATCAGATAAAGGGCTAGTATCCAAAATCTATAAAGAGCTTATCAAACTCAACACCCAAAGAACAAACAATCCAATCAAGAAATGGGCAGAGGACATGAACAGACATTTCTGCAAAGAAGACATCCAGATGGCCAACAGACACGTGAGAAAGTGCTCCACATCACTCGGCATCAGGGAAATACAAATCAAAACCACAATGAGATACCACCTCACACCAGTCAGAATGGCTAAAACTAACCAGTCAGGAAATGACAGATGCTGGGGAGGATGCAGAGAAAGAGGAACCCTCCTACACTGTTGGTGGGAATGCAAGCTGTTGCAGCCACTCTGGAAAACAGCATGGAGTTTCCTCAAAGAGTTGAAAATAGAGCTACCCTATGACCCAGCAATCGCACTACTGGGTATTTACCCTAAAGATACAAATGAAGTGATCCAAAGGGGCAAGTGCACCCGGATGTTTATAGCAGCAATGTCCACAATAGCCAAACTATGGAAAGAACCTAGATGTCCATCCACAGATGAAAGGATAAAGAAGATATATACAATGGAATACTATGCAGCCATTAAAAGAAATGAAATCTTGCCATTTGTGACAACGTAGTTGGAACTAGAGGGTATTATGCTTAGCGAAATAAGTCAATCGGAGAAAGACAACTATCATATGATCTCCCTGATATGAGGAAGTAGAGATGCTACGTGGGGGGTTTGGGGGGTAGGAAAAGAATAAATGAAACAAGATGGGATTGGGAGGTAGAAAAACTGTAAGAGACTCTTAATCTCACAAAACAAACTGAGGGTTGCTGGGGGGAGGGGGGGAGGGAGAGGGTGGTGGGGTTATGGACATTGGGGAGGGTATGTGCTATGGTGAGTGCTATGAAGTGTGTAAACCTGGCAATTCACAGACCTGTACCCTGGGGCTAATAATACATTATATGTTTATTTAAAAATTTAGAAATTATTTTTTTAAAAAAGTCTCTTTGCACTGAGGACTAACAGACCTCCTGGGAGAGAATTTACTCCAACAGACAAAGGGAAGGTACCCAGCATGTGTGTGGCAACCATCCATTAGGATTAGTTTTGGCTGAATATAGCAAGAAAAAAAAAACCTTTAAAATGACTATAGCTCAAAAAAGATTCAAGTTTATTTTCCTTTCATACAAAAGGATCCATAACCAATGGTTCAATACTGACATGGAGATTCTGTGGTGTAATCAGGGACCCAGACTTCAGTCTTTCTGTTCCACCATGCAGGGACATAGCTTCCATCCTCCACCTGTCCTCCTGGTCCAAGACAGCTGCCGCAGCTCCAGCCATCACAATTCAGGCTGGTTGGCTGAAAGAAAGAGGGAAGAGGCTAACAAGGGACATGCTTCCAGCTGCATCAGTTCTCTAGGCAGCCTTCCCTAACCACAGAACTTCTGCTTACAACTTGTTGGCCAGAACTGTCATATGGATATATTGAGTTCTGAGGGAGGCCAAGAAATCTTGTCCTTTAATTCAGGTGGCAAGAGGCCCAGCTGGAAATCAGTGTTTACTTCTCAAGGAGAAAGGAGGAGATGGATTTCTGGATAGACAATGAGGAATCTCAGCTGGGAAGCCTGACCTCGGCTCTGCCTCCAGCCCTGCCTTGTGGCAGCATGATCCGGTCTCAGGAAAGTAGGAGGCTGCAAGGAAACTCTGGGAGATAGGGACCTAATGAATGCTGAATCGGGATACCTTCCCACTGGAGAGTAACATTTGAGAGGGAAGGAGAGCTTTCGCCAAATTATAGCTCAGCTTTGAAAGGACTCAGTGAGGGACAGTGGTCAAGGTGCCCGGCAGGGCAGCCCCAGTGCACAGGGGTAGCTGACTTCTTGGTGAGCCCATGAGCAGGGCATCCCCTAATTGGCTTCCCAAACACATGAAGGAGGGGACAGTGGGGTTCCCCTGTCTCCAAGAATCTGTGAAACTTAGCTTACCAGTGTCCAAGGGACCCTGTTCAGACTCAAGACGAACACCTCTTTGGAGGTGGCCAAGATGCAAAGGTTTTATAAATCGATGGTTAGATTAAATTAGGACCAACACCAAAATATTTTCCTGTTTTCACTGTTCTGCACATTCCTCCCAGTGTGCATATGGCCAAGACCCACGTACAATTCACTTTTTTATGAGTTGATACAGGAAGTTTGGCTCCAAGCTTTTCCATTTTTTTCAGAGTCCTTTGCATTTGCAAATCTACCATTTCCAAAGTGATTTTGGACCCAGTGGGTCATCCAGACTCACAGTGATCTGTTATAAGGACACTATTATTTTTCCCATATTACAGACAAGCAGATGACTTCAAAAGAAAGAGCTGACAGTGGGTTAAGCCACTGCCTTCAGCTCAGGTCATGATCTCAGGGTTCTGGGATCGAGCCCCGCATCGGGCTCTCTGCTCAGCGGGGAGCCTGCTTCCTCCTCTCTCTCTGCCTGCCTCTCTGCCTACTTGTGATCTCTGTCTGTCAAATAAATAAATAAAATCTTAAAAAAAAAAAAAAAAAGAAAGAAAGAGCTGAATGTGAAATGATTTGCCCAGCATCACCCAGCTGGGATGCTCTAGAAATGGAAGTGGAGACACGTCTGCTTCTCTTTTTGTCCCCAGTAAAAGGTGCAGAGTTGGGGGTGTGATGTTGACACCTTCCACTGTTTGGGCTATAGCTAAAATTTTAAAGACAAAAGATTAAGGTGATCATGGAGACAGCAGCTGTCACACTTCAGTTTGCCAAAGGATCACCTGAGGAGACTGTAGGCATTAAGTCTGGCCAGGATCAAAGAAAATGCATGTTAAATTGTTCTAGAATTCTTATTACTCAAAGTGTGGTCCTGAGCCCAGCAACATCAGCATCACCGGGGAGCTTGTTAGAAATGCAAATTCTCAAGAACCATCCCAGGTGTCCTGTATAAAATCTGCATTTAAACAAGCTCCCCCAATTTTTTAAAAATTTATTTGTCAGAGACAGAGAGAGCACAAGCAGGGGAAGCGGAGAGGAAGAGGGAGAAGCAGACTCCCCGCTGAGAAGGGAACTCATGCAGGGCTCGATCCTAGGACCCTGGGATCATGACCTGAGCTGAAGGCAGACCCTTAATGGACTAAGCCACCCAGTTGCCCCCCGGGAACTCTTTCTTAAGGACAAACACATGTAGAGGGACTTGCAAACCTTCTCTTTCATCTGCTCAGCAACACGGCAGGCACCGTGAGGTGCATTATCACTGTTTTTTTACCTGGGAAGGCTGGATTCCAGGGAAGGGGAGTGACTTACCCAACGGGCCCCTGTAAGGGGCAGAACCAGACTCAAACCCAATGCTGACTGGCCCTTCTGCTACCCCCTTGTCAGTCACTCTGCAACTGTGAGTTCAAAGTCTAGTCCCCAGACCTGCAGCATCAGCAGCAGCACCTGGAAAATTATTCAAAATGCAAGTTCCCGGGCCCCACCCCAGATCTAGTGAATCAGACAATCTGGGAATGGAGCCCAGCTAGCAGTGGCCTAAGCTTTCCAGGTGATTCTAATACACATGCAAGCTTGTAAACCTCTGTGCTGCAGACCCAAGCCTGATGAGATGCAGAGGAGGAGGGGGTGGTGGTAGAAGAAGCCCATGGCACTTAAAACTATTCCAACCTTCCATGCTAGCTGAAGTTCCAGCACAGGTGTCCCTCCCGCAACATGATGCGGTGGGACCTTGACACTCGAAGGGCAGAAACTGGGAACCCCCCAATATCACCTGGGAGCTTGTTAGAAATGCAGAATTCAAGGCCACACATCAGAATCTACCACAGACCTCTTACATCAGTACCCGCATGTTGAAAAGATTCAGACATAGGTTAGAGGCTGAGAAATGCTGTAGTGGAGGGAGCGCTAGGCGGAGAATCTTCATTCCTGAGTGTGAATTCCGACTTCACCACTCTCTTGGACTCCCCAGCCCTCTCTGTTCCTAACTCAACAGGGAAAATCTTCAAAACCTTCGGGATATGTGCCAGAGTTCCCTCCGGGGAAGCTGACACAGGTGAGTCTCAGCCAGCCTCTAATTCATGTTGGGACCCTGTCCTTTACCCTGAGAGATGTCCTGGGACTGTGAAATCACCCTGAGAGTTTTGTGTGAACAGACAAATCCAAGAAAGAGCAAGGAAAGATTACATCACCTGAAGCAGAGACTGCATGGGTGGGGCAAGGTGAGAACAGGAGTCGGGGGCTAGAGTCTGAGAGAACAGAGCAAAGGGTGAGGGGCAGAGAGGAGGAAGTCAGTGGCTTAGAGGATTCTGTCTGCACATACCAGGACATACATCAGGCTGGGCAACTTCTACGGGGCTGAGCCCATTCCTGCGCCTTGGTAAGGTTCTGCCTCAGTTTCCCATTTGGCCCTCCAGCCCCCTGCCTGAGGCCCGTCCGTAAGCCTGATGACCGGTCTGCTCCCTACCCCACCCATGGCCATAAACAGCTGCCCTTAGCTCCCCCTGCTTCCCGTCGTTCATTAGATCCCATTTCCCTTAGGGCCAAGACCATCTGAAGTATAACTAGATCTTACAGAAACAAGAAGGCTGGAGAAGGGATCTGGCAGTTAATCTGGCAGATGGGGGGCTGGGGGGAAAGCTGACATAGATTTCAGAAATAGCTGAGAAAAACCTCCCAAGAGATCACAGAGAAGAGAATGGAATGAGAGAAGCTCAATACTGGGAGTAAAACCATATGTGCTTTGGGGGGAATGTAATCTGCACATACCTGGGACTTTTAAATCACCGGAATACCTTTTGGTGGCAGCCATTGGATATCCAGGAAGCCTTTGGTTCTATTTTAGTAGTCTTCGTTAAGCCCTTTATTTTCAACATCAGGAAATTGTGTTGTGCCAAGAAGAGATTACTTGGACATCAGGTTAAAGCCTCTAAGATTCCAGAAAAATTCTAACGTGGCCCAACCCGTTGTGGGACCCACCAGTACCCAGCCTGGCACCTCTCTCTGGGTTTTTCTCGATCTGTTTCCTTTCTGAATCCGGGCGTGTTAGTCAGCTTGGGCTGCCGTCATGACAGGATACCGCAGACTGGGTGGCTTGAACAGCAGAACTCCATTTTGTCACAGTTCTGGAGACTGGAAGTCCAAGGTCAAGGTGCTGGCGGGGTTGGTTTCCTGTGAAGTCTTGCTTCCTGTCAGCCAGCCTCTTGCTGTGCGTCTCTTCCTCTGTGTGGGCATTGAGAGAAAAAGAGACAGCTCTTGTTCTCTTCCTCTTATAAGGACAACAGTCCTACTGAATTTGGGCCCACCCAAGTCACCTTCTTTTACCTTTATTACTTCCATAAAGGCCCTATCTCAAAATACAGTCACATTAGGAATTAAGGCTTCATCATATGGGTCTGGGGAAGAGAGATACAATTCAGTCCCTAACACTAGGGTTTAGAAGCTAGGTCCCAATCGGTCTACAAGATGCAGCAATGGAGGGCAGCTTGTATTGGTGGGTTGGTTCCTAAAGGCTAGAGATGAGGGTCCTCACCTCTGGACCTCAGTTTCCTCCTTGGTAAGAAATGAAGTAGGACAAAGCCCTGTTGTACTTGGACCCCTAGATACTGATTCCGGCTCTGCCACCGTCTAGCTGAGTGTCCTTGGATAAGCACGGTTTTCTTCTGACCCATTTTTTCCGTATAAGAAGAGGTGTCAACTCAAAAACAAACATAAAACTCACATGACCCAATTTTAAATTGGGAAAAGGGGCGCCTGGGTGGCTCAGTGGGTTAAAGCCTCTGCCTTTGGCTCAGGTCATGATCCCAGGGTCCTGGGATCAAGCCCCGAATCAGGCTCTCTGCTTAGCAGAGAGCCTGCTTGCCTTCCTCTCTCTCTGTCTGCCTCTCTGTCTACTTTTAATCTCTGTCTGTCAAATAAATAAATAAAATCTTTTAAAAAAAAATAAAATGGGAAAAGGGCTTGAATAGATATTTCTACAAAAAAGATATACAGCTGGCCAATAAGTACATGAAAAGATGCTCAATATCACCAATCATTAGGGAAATGCAAATCAAAACCACAAGGAGATACCACATCATGCCCATTAGGCTACTATCAAAAGAACAGTGGGACGCCTGGGTGGCTCAGTTGGTTAGGCGTCTGACTCTTGGTTTCAGCTCAGGTACGATCTCAGGGTCCTGGGATCAAGCCCTGTATCAGGCTCCACACTCACAATGGAGCCTGCTTAAGACTCTCTCCCTCTGCCCCTCCCACTCATGCTATCTCTGTCTCAAATAAATAAGTAGATCTTAAAAAAAAAAAAAAAAAAAACAGCAAATGACAAGTGTTGGCAAGGATGTGGACAAGTTGAAGCCCTTGTGCACTGTTGGTGGAAAATGCAAAATGGCACAGCTAGTGTGGACAACAGCCTGGAAATTCTTCCAAAAAGTTAAATATAGAATTACCAGCAATCCCACTTCTGGGTATCTACCCAAAAGAAGTGAAAGCAGGGACTCAGATATTTGTACACGAACGTGCATAACAGCATTGCAAAAAAAGTGGAAACAACCCAAATGTTTATTGACGGATGAATGCGTAAACAGAACGTGGTATACACAGACGATGGAATATTATGCAGCCTTAAAACAGAAGGAATTCTGTCATACGCTAGAACTTGGATAAACCTTGAGGATGTTATGCTAAGTGAAATAAGCCAGTCACAAACGAAGAAATACTGTATGCTTCCACGTCTATGCGGCCCCTAGAGGAGGCAAACTCATAGAGACAGAAGAACAGTGGTTGCCAGAGGCTGGGAGGAAGGTGGAATGGGGACTTGGTGTTTAACAGGAACAGAATTCCAGTTTGGGAAAGATGAGAACACTCTGGAGATGGAAAATAAAGAGGGGTCATGGGTCAAAGTCTAGGGGGGTCATGTAGCTCTGAAATTCTCTGCCTCTTAGTGATAACAAAGTATAAGAGGTTCCTCTTTTCCTTCACCAAATGGCAAAATCAAACCCTCAGCCTCTTTCCAGCCTGTGCTCCCCAGACCTGCATAGGTAAGAAACACCTATGAGAATCTCTGGGTTTAGCCAGTCTTTTATCTTCTTAGTGGGGAGTGGGGGTGAGTGGAAGCCCCTGGAGAAACAGGCAGCTTGGAGCAAGTGTTTTGTGATCCTTGGAGGGATAAAATTCTTTAAAAATTCTTAAAAATCAGGGTTCTTGTCCTTTTGGGTGAGTCCTGCCTATTTTATTTCTGAGCTGGGCAAGGCTGCTGGTGCATAGATTCAGGAAAGCCTGACTTGGAGCCCAT
Organism: Enhydra lutris kenyoni; assembly: GCF_002288905.1. NCBI lineage: Eukaryota > Metazoa > Chordata > Mammalia > Carnivora > Mustelidae > Enhydra > Enhydra lutris. Next base: position 3,691,581 of record NW_019154104.1, read on the forward strand.
CTGTTCAGTGTTTGAAGCAAAATCATGGGAAGTACTCAGGCTGAAAATTGGTTTGGGGTTTTGGCGGTTGTCTCCAGAAACAAAATCCTTTAGCCACCGTGGAGATGAGTATAGTAGCTTCAAACACACTGCCCTGTGAAAACACACCAAATATCATCTTTTGCTTTCCTGATCTTTGGACATTCTAATTTCAGATGTCTGCCCTTCAAATGTGAGCCGTGGCTGTCAGTTTAAATACCAGACTCTTGATTCACGGTAGCCTTAAAGGACCAGAGGGCTTTGCAGCAATCCAAAGGAATGATTTCAAACCTGGATGCCCACCTCTGCTGTTGGTAATTCCATGGAAATACCTGCCAGGATACATCTGAAGAAGGTTGGGCGTGATGTCTGCAGGTTCGAGCCCATGGCCCTCACCGCTCCCTCCCCATCTCCTTCAAATCCCGGGGCTGAGGCTGGGCTGATGTCCGAAAGCCTCTGTACCACCCCAGGGTGAGGATACCTGTCTTGTTCACCACAGTATCCCTAGCTTGGGAGCAAACCAGAAGCTCAGTACTTATCTACTGAGTTTACTTGAATGTCATCTTGGGTGGTAGAGAATGGAGCCTATAGGTCAAAACATTAATTCCAAATAAGCCAATTGAAACACAAATCTTTGTGTTGTCTAAGTACACAAAGAAGAAGCACTCCAAGCTGAATCCTTGCGCTAATTAATACCCAAACTTTAAACCCTAAAGTCACTGTATTATTTTTGACCTAGGATTATTAATCCTAAAAAACAAAGGCAATTATAACGAGTGGTTGGTGATTCACTTTCTTCATTTTTGTTTACCCCCTTTGGCTCATTTCCTCTCTCATAAATGACAAATTCAGAGCAGGGGATCTCTACGCAGCCCCAACAGACTTGCCAGCCCCACATGAGACAGGGAGGCCGGGCTGTGGGTTCACCCACTGGTCCTCCTTATCCCTAAACATTGAAAGCCCTAGATCTCCCTCTAGGTATGTTTCTGAATGAGCTCCTCTGTTCATCAACTTGGGTAAAATCCTTGCATTTTGTATTACGCCATAATGCTACTTTCCAAAGCATTATGATTTGTATCTGTACCACTTTATTCTCACAACCACCTAGTGAAATCAAAAGGATCCCCATTTTGCAGAGAAGACGGAGGCATGGAGAGATCATGTCATCTGCTCACTTGAATTAAGAGCATGGGTTGGATCCTAATTCCTTCCCTCCTTCTCCCACTGCATCATTTCTGATTTTAAGGCACCTTTATAAGCTTAAAACAGTAGAGCCCGGCCAGTTTTTAAAATACTTTGCTCACCATGCCTGGTACAAGCACTGAGGATGCCTGCTGGCTACAGTCACTTCTTTGGTGGGGCAAGAGCCTTTTTCTGAGTCAGCAAGCTTCTTAGACTCCATGCTGGCCACCTCTTCGGTTGCTATGTGCAGAATCCATTTCAGGAACTGGGGGACTCAGGGTCTGAATTCACAGGAATGGGGAACTCAGGTCCCACCAAAGAGCCGGACCTCAGGAATTTCATGGAGTGCTGGGTGGTCCTAGGTCTGAAGTGACTCATGGCCTGTAGCCCCAGAAGTCTATAGAACTTCGACCCGGTCTAGAACCTTCCTATTAATGAGACTCTGCTTTCAGGCAGACAACTCAGGCTGTTTCTCTCTGTCTTGCCTTCACTTGCCTGATGCTTTAGTACTGCTCAGAGGGTGTGGAGTAATGAAGTCAGCACATGAAGTGAAATTCCAATAGAGTCAAAATGTGCCCTTGAAAATTCTTGAAGTTTCCTGGAGAGATCAGCTGATATGTGATGCTCGTGGCCCCATTCAGTTACATGCAGGTGTATGAGGTACGATCCCGGCTGAATTTTTCTTTCTCTGGCACTGTCTTTTAAACCCTCCCTGCAGGGGGTGTCCTTCTCCTGTCCCTGGATGGACACTTGGGCAGTCCTTTCATTTTTAATTAAGATAAAATTCAAATAACGTAGAATTACTCAATAACCATTTAAAGTGAACCATTCAGGGGCGTTTCGTACCTTCACTCTGTTGGGCAACCACTGGCTCTATCTAGTTCCAAGACATTTCCAGCACCCCAAAAGAAAACCCCGTATCCATCAGCAGTCACTCCCCGTCCCCCTGCTGGCCCCGCATCCCAGGCCCTGGCAACACCAGTCCACTTTCTGTCTCTATGGGTTTACTTGCTCTGTATATTTCATTTAAATGGAATCTCACAAAATGTGACCTTTGTGTCTGGCTTCTTTCACTGAGGATAAACATGCTCGAGCTTTGTTCTTTTCCTCAGCCCCCTGATTTTTGCCCATCCTTTGTTTTCAAAAAAAGTCCTACAGCAAAGTTCTTTGCAAACCTGGTCTCAGTTCAGAAATTCAACTCTCAGGGCCATTCAACAGTTACGTCTTCTTAAGGTAAGACTTCTGTGCCACCTCCTGCCGCAGTCCCTCCTGCTCCAATGCCACCACCTCCCTTGAGGAAGGCAGGCCATGGTCCTTCTTCTCTCCCTCACTCCTCCTCCTCAGTTTGCTAACTCCAGCTCCTGGTTTCTGGCCCTGATGGGTTGGAGAGCATGGAGGAAAAGCCAGGAAAGGGTTCGGGAGAGCAGAAGATTTGCCAGTTGACTGGCAAGGGAGGAAAACAAGAGCTCTGAGTCTCATTCTATCACACATCTTTCTTGAACGGACCTTTCTCTCGGCCCTTCAGAGGCTCCTGGCTGGGTTCTGCAATGGCAGACACCTTGGTGTGGGCAATACATTGTGTTTTTCCTGTGTTCCAAGCACTACACATGGTCACTGTGGTGCCCCATAGCCTTTTCGAATGGTCTTCCGAGCAGCATTGAAAACTCTCCAACTGGTCTTTCTCCCATGAGGTTGGGGCTACCAAAAATAATTGAAATCACATAGAAATATTTAGCTATTGCTCTACAATAGGCTTTATTACATTCGTGGATCTGTAAAACTATAGAACCGTAAACTAGTCCTATTCAAAATTATACTTAGAAATAAAATTCTCAGGGTACCTGGCTGGCACAGTCGGTTGACTGTCCAACTCTTGGTTTTGGTTCAAGTGGAGATCTTAGGGTCATGAGATCAAGCCCCTCGTCAGGCTCTGTGCTGGGTGTGGATCCTGCTTGAGATTCTCTCTCACGCTCTCCCTCTGCCCCTCCCCACCCCCACTCATGCGCCTCTCTTTCTCAAAAAAAAAAAAAATTTAAAAACAAAAAAATTCTCAAAATAAAAATAACATATATCTGTACCTGCATATGTTTGAGCGAAATTTTGTAAGTATTTATACTAATTATGTGAACATTTAAAAAACATTGGAAGAATAATCACTGTGAGTACACAGTCAAGTTCTTGAATCCGTCTTGTGGCTATATCCAATAGCGTATCCCAGTCTTCTGATGAATATGCTTTGTTTCATTTTATTTTTTCCAGTTTGGGCTCATTATTTTTAGATTTTCATAACACGGCCCGAAATTGTCTTCAAAGTTGCATTTACTCATTAATAAATTTGAAACTGTTGATACCTACAGAAGAAGCCTCTAAAGACCATGATTTTTTATTTTAAGATTTTACTTATTTATTTGACACAGAGAGAGAGATCACAAGTAGGCAGAGAGGCAGGCAGAGAGAGAGGGAGAAGCAGTCTCCCCGCTGAGCAGAGAGCCCAATGCGGGGCTCGATCCCAGGACCCTGGAATCATGACCTGAGCCGAAGGCAGAGGCTTTAACCCACTGAGCCACCCAGGTGCCCAAGACCATGATATTTTTAATAATAACCGTGACCGGTTCCTTCAGCAGAGGCATGGGCTGGGTGGTCAACACAGAAATGGGCGGAAGCCTGAGAAAGCCCTCCACGTCCAACCACCTCATTCTGAGAGTTAGTCAGGTCTGTGCTACAGATGAAAGGAGAACCTGTCTCGTGAATGTGCCCCTTCTGGGTCAGGAGCCTCCCAGGCCAGGTGTAGTCAGTCAATGGAGCTCCTTCTCCACGTCTGGGGTGTGCTCACCAGCTGCACGTCTCCTCCTTTCTTGGCTGAATCTACATCCTTAACTTCTTCAGCTCTTCTTAGTAGCTGTTTGTATTTTCATTTGGTCAGAAGAACCGTCAGTCCAAACAAGCAGCTGTGAGTGAGGAAGGCAGAGGCGGGCAGCTCAACCCACTCGTGTTCTGACTTGGGCCATGAGGAGGCAAGGCCAGCTGGAAGGGAACCCATGGGCAGGAGGCCTGGCCTTGGTCTGAACCGTCTGGTTCCAACCGTCTCAGAAGCCAGATGGTGCCGCACTCCGCTGTCTCCAGGAAGGGCTGCTGGGCGGAGAGGTGAGGAACCTGCTCTTGGCCACCCACGCCAAGCCAGCTGTCCAGGAAACTGAAGTAAACCATCCTACTGGTGGCTGGGGGGGCAGTGCCGCTGCCAATGGGAACTCAGAAGGGCAAAAGAACTGGTTTTGCCAAGAGAACATCTTCCTGAGATGGGCCCATAAGTAGGCCACGTCTCTCAACGGGGACCTCTTCATCAGAGAGGAAGTTTTCACCAGGGACACAAACTGGTATTAGGCAAAGAACAAAACAGGAAAAAAACCAAATGAGAACCAGACCACAAGGAACACAAACACCCAACTAACAACTTTGTCTGTCTTGAGTTCTCTCTCTGGGCTCAGTAGATCCTGGAGCTTCTTAGGATGGAGTCCAGCCAGTGACTCAGCATGGCTCGGAGCCTTTCCTCACTCTGAAGTGACCTCCATCACCGTCAGAGCTGGCTCTACCTTTGGTCAAGGTCACCAGCTCTGTTTGTTTCCTGGGACGGCTGTAGCAACTGACCAAAAAACCAGTGGCCTGATGGGACAAGAATTTATTCCGTCACATTTCCGGAGACCAGAAGTCCAAAATCAAGATGTCAGCAGGGTCGCGCTCCCTCCAATGGCCCTAAAGAAGCCCGTTTCCCAGCTCTTCTGGCTTCAGGCAGCTGTTGGCATCCCCTGCCTCGCTGGCACATGGACACGTCTCTCCTGTCTCTGCCTCCGTGTTCACGCGGTCTTCTCTTTGGTGCGTCTGTGTCTCCTCTCCTGTCGCATGAGGACACTAGCCATCAGATTCAGAGGTCTCTCTGTTAGTCCGGGGTGATGGTGTCTCAGGCCCTCAACTCCATCTATAGAGACCTTTTCCCCAGGTGAGATCACATGCACAAGCTCCCAGGATTTATACAGAGACATAATCGTTTTGGAGGCCACCATTCAATCCATGACATCAACTAATTTAAAAGTCTCGGAAATTTTGTTTGCAGAGTACTTTTTTTTTTTTTTTTTTTTTTTTTTTTTTTAATGGGGATGGGTGGGGCAGAGGGAGAGAGAAGATCTTAAGCAGGCTCCATGCCTGGCAGAGCCTAGTTCAGGGCTCAATCTCGCGACCCTGAGATCATGACCTGAGCTGAAATCAAGTCAGATACTTCAGCAACTGTGCTCCCCAGGCACCCCGTGAGGTGCTTACTCAGTGCCCGCTGTCTGCTGCTCGTGGGGGCTGGGCCTGCTCTGCAACCCCCCACCCCAGGCCTGGTGGGGGTTCAGGCGAGCATTCCACCTTCAACTCAGCCGACTGGATTCCGCCTGGCTGGACAGCAGGTGGCAGTTGTGCCCAGCAAGCCGGGGAGGGCCAGGCTCCCCAGGAAAAGCACCTCCATCGGGAAGCCAGCTCAGTGCGGACCACAGAGCAGCCTGAAAACACCTACTCGGGCCCCTGAGCTGGGACGGGGAGGGCACGCATTCACTGGGGCTGCAGGAATAGCCGCACTCAGATGACTTGAACAACCCAGATGTGTTCTCTCTTGAGCTAACATCAGGAATCGAGGTGTCTGGAGGCCATGTTGTCTCTGGATAACATCCTTCCCACTCCCTCCCAGCTTCTGGTGGTGGCCGTGGCCTCGTGGTGTTCCACGGCTCGCAGCTGTATCTATCCAGTCTCGGCCTCTGCCGTCACGTGGCCCTCTCCTCTTTATGTCTTCAAGGTCAGCAGTCATACTGGATGACGGGCTCACCCTTGCTCCCTCTCATCATTGCCACAACCCCATTTCCAAATAAGGTCACATTCTGAGGTACAGGACTTTAGGACTGGGACATATATCTGGAGGGGAACGCAGATCAGCCCACCACCCAAAAGTAAAAGCAGACTGGCCCCTGGGGCTTGACGGTGTCCCAGAAGCATGGCTCGGACCACAAGCATACATCTGGGGCAGTCCCATGGGGCCCAGGACTCAGGGTGGAATCTTCAAGGAAACCGCTGACCTGGAACCTTCTCTCAGGGCAAGGAGGATGAAGGCAGCGCCAGCAGATCCCAGCTGCCCTTGTCCGGAGGCGCTGGCTGCTCTGTGCCTTCCCCAGGGCCTGGCCTGTTCCCCTTAGAATGAACAGACCACCACTACAGAGTTCCTGAATCTTTCTCGCCACTGGCTTTCGGGACTCAAGCTCTTCCTTCGGCTCCCAGTCGCCGTTCTGGGCATGGAGCTTAGCACCTGCTGTTTCTTGACAACACCCGCCTGCTGGTTCATAATGGAAGTCGGAGCTCGTCTCCCCTCTGCCTGCGGCCCCCATGGCTCCTGTCTCATCCCTCACGCCTCTCAACTCTTTTCTCAGCAAGAACGTGGGAAGGGAGCCCGGTCCTGGCCATCCTGCTAGGACCGCAGCGCTGCCCACCGTGTCTGATGGCTTTGGTTTGTTCAGGGATGTCTCCCTGGGGCCTAGAACGGTCCCTGGCAAATATGGGGCAGGATGCATTCATTCAGACGCCTAACCGCGGGTTACAGCACATCAGGCTCTATCTAGGCCTGCAAGTACAGTCTTCATCCCTCATCCCTGGCCTGGCTTGTCACTCCTCACCTGCCTCTGGCTCCCTGCTGCCCATGCCCTCTGGCCGGCATTCCCCCTGCGTGGCCATCCCAGAGGGCCCAGCTTCCAGAACCCCCCCAGCAGGAGCTCTGCCCGCCATCTGCTGTGTCCCCGGGCTGGACTGACCGAGGGGATGAGCGATCCCCTTCTGTGTGGCATGATCACAGGCAAGCCTCTCCTGACTGCTTCCCGCTGCTGTTGGAGGCTGAGCTGTTCGAAGCCAAAGTTTCTGGGTTGGCTCATTTTTAAACAATGATACGGTTCACACATTCAGCACTTCTGCCCCAGAGCCCTAGGAAACCGCTCAGGCTGGCTCCCTTCCAGTTCTCTGATAAATCGGCTTCCCAGTCAACCTCTTTCAGGGCAGCGCGAGCTTGGCAGGATCTCACCTTCAGAACTCAGAACTCGCTTCGTCAGAACGTTGACAAGCCCGTGTCTGCGGAGGTGGGAGGGCTTCTCTGTGTTAGCTCTCGGGCATCATGTTTATGGAGTTGACCAGAGATTCTTTTGCAACTTTTTCTCAGGGTTCTGGAAATGTAGCTAAACATAAGCAAAAAAAAAAAAAAAAAAAAAAAAAAAAAAAAAAA